>NC_035444.2:106035651-107235651 GCF_002127325.2 Helianthus annuus | reverse complement strand
ATATTGTATTTCATACTTGGGATTTGTATAAATATGTGTATGCTTTGCACATATCAATTCTTGTTCAATTTCATACTCTACAACGCTTTCTGGAGAATTATACGCAAACTGGTGCATAAACGTACTCAGTTTAATGCGACAAATACTCCGGGAGACCATCATACACTTAACATACCTTAAATAACCTTTACATAACTTAGAAATAAGTTTTGAAGGCTTTGGTATGGCAAAAACAAGTAAATTCGCTTACAGGGACTAAACTTGACAAACTGCGAAAGTATGCCAATTTGAACTGTAACGAACATTCCGGAACATGTCCATAAGTTAAACATACCATATATATCCTTTACATAGCTTAGAAATAGGCTTTGAGGGGTTTGGTATGCTAAAACAAACTTTTGGATCATTCAGGGACTAAAAGTGTCAAAAAGTGCATAAGTTTGCACTTTCGCGCATAACTCACGTTCTGAATACATCCGGACATCCAAAAATTTATGTAAGCATCCTAATATTATGCCTTGGTGTTTTGCATGAGAAAAATCCATTCGTCGCGTCATTTGGATCGTCTTTCACGCTTATGCGCATTCCGTCGTAATTAAGCGAACATCGCGATCGTACGGCCAAACGAACCGACATCCGACATATTTTTGGGCATGTTTCATGTCCACAATGTTTCGGCATCATTTTAGGGCCTTAAAGATGACTTTACAGGTCTTAGAAGGGCTGGAAATAGCTTAAACACGCAACAGGGACCAAAAGTGTAAATTCTGCAAGTGGTGCAGATCAGAGGGGCCAGGCGGCCCGCGTAAAGATTGCCCAAAACATGAGGCGGGCCGCGTGAACATGTCTGACAGAAGATTTTGCATTTAATGCAGAATCTGGCCTTTCGTTCGATCAAGGGGCGATGCCTTTTCACCCAACGAAGAGCCAAGGGTCAAGTTCACTGAACTTATCCACTTGGACACATGTACGCACGAGATCAAGGCACGATATTCGATAAAAAGATCCTAACGGTTCCACTTTTCCTATAAATACCCCCCCCCTTTAGTGTAAAATTCACAAAATCAGATCTTAGAGCTCTAAGTTGAAACCATTGTTTCATACCTGAGCTATTTGGTCTTGATTAGCACTCGGGGACCCTCCGTAAGTCTTCTTTCGCTCTTTTATTCGCTTTTCGAGTCCGAAAGTCAACGTTTTGTTGACTTTCTGCATTAACCAGCTTTTGGTCAATGTGAAGTTCATGGAACTTCATAACGTGAGCGTGATCACGATGGTTATGGTCCATAGTGACCATACCTACTGATTACCACGTTATCTAGGCTCAGTGACGAGTCGTAGTTTCGGCCAAAATGCGCATTCTTGCGTATTTTGTAACCAAACTACTCGTGGGCATCAAAGCCGTTTGTTTTGATGCCAAACCTGTTTCTAAACTTAGTTAAGCATGTTCTAACATGCTTAGCTCGTCACTTTTAGTTTAGTGCTTATATAGGGTCGTAAGGTAAGCGATTTAAACCATCGCTTATACTTTCGAACCCGACCCATTTGGTCGGTCATTAGGACCCGACCAAACACATTTGGTGACCATAGCTATAACCTTCCGAGGTTATACCGTGTGGTCGCAATATTAGGCGTTCCGAACGCGTTCTACGCGAACGACGCGTTAGGGTAGCATAAGCTACCTAAACGGGTCGTGATGGACCGTAAGCACTTAGATTAGGTTTCATTTTAGTATGTAGGCTTTGCTAAGCCATATTACACGAGTCTCCATACTCGTTTGGTTTACGAACCCGCGTACTGTCCGATCCTTCCGATTTGGTCCGGTATATTAACATAAGCTACCTATTAGGTGCCGTTGATATTCCGTGATTTTTAGCATTATCCGGTTATTATATAAGGAATCCAAAGCAATCTCAGGTGAGTACATTGAACCCCTCTTTTACTGTTTTCCGAACTGTTTTGGGGTGAAGCATGTGTACCTATCTGTTATTTTCATGATTTCAAAGTATAATTGATTATACATGTTAGTATTTATCTTTTGACAAACTAAATGACTATCTATGGTTTAAACACTGATTTCTCAATGATTACCAAAGTAATTGTTGGAATAGTACTTATTTTGTTCACCAGACCGATTGGTAGTATGATATAGCGCTATAGGACTAGACACCCCATTCCTGTTGTCATGGAATGTCTGAAACCAATTTGTTTCTCCATCCAAATAGGGATTTCCTTTGTGGTATCCTTATAGTCTCAAAGGTGTAGTTTGATGCACCAGGTCTGAATGAATTCTTAAATCGCACCTTTAAAGTATAGTTTGATATACTCTCATGTGTGGTGTTGTACAGAACCAACATATATTTTGTAATCATCCAAAGCATATTTTGATATGTTATTTACAAACCAAGACATAGTTTAATATGTTATTTATCACATCCAAAGCATATTCTGATATGTTACTTACAAAACTAAAGCATAGTTTAATGTGTTATTTATAAATCCAAGGTATACCTGTAATATACTACTGAAAACTATTATTTTGAACAACTAAAGTATATTTAATATACTATCTATCAAACGATTTGGTTTTGGTTAGTGTTTAGATAACAGAACGAATGTAATGTGATGAAAACATGGTAGATACGCCGCTGGTACTTCTTATATATAAGTGTTTTCATTGCATTACATACCGTGGCGTTATTTAGTACACTTGGGTTAACAATATTGGAACTGAAATATATTTTAATATATTACTTATTCAACTTTCTTAAAACCAAGGTATATTTTATATATACCATAAACGTTTTATTAAAACATTGTTTTTCAAACAAACTTAACTTATACAAACTCATTTTACATGGTTATTCAGTTAACCATACATTATTCTCTTATTTATACATATCATCTGATCCTATCGTTTTTCAAATGATTTACAAGACAAAGCAAAAAATACGAGGTTCATGACTAAACATTTTCTCAAACTCAAGTCATGAACTCCGTTTTCACAAAACCTATGTATCTCACAGGCATTTTTATGCTGACGTACCTATTTTTACACATGTTTCAGGTGCTGTCTTGAGATGATTGTTGATGCATGCTACATTTAGGATGGACTCGTGCCTTAGCAACTTTAGAACTTGGAAGATCATAGTTGTACTTATGTGATTGTAATAGAACAACGAGTTCATTTAATCAATAAAACAATATTTAAATTTCCATGTGTTATGAAACAATGATTCTGTTACAACACTCCCCGACGTTTCCGCCACGTTTTGTATGTTCTACGTGGTCGGGGTGTGACAGAAAAGTTGGTATCAGAGCTCATGGTTATAGGGAATTAGGTTATTAGTAATGCTTTGACCTAGTCTATAACCTTCCTAGGACCCTAACGCGAGTTTACTTGCGTTTAGTCATAAAACAACACCGTCACCTATCCTTAGGCGACGACCGCAACAAGAACATAAATTTCAAAACCGCTTTGAAAACTAATCATCTGTTCTAGGATGATTGATTACTAGGTTTTGAACCCTCTGTTATAAGGTTTTGAACCCCTTTGAATTTTCAAAACTCTCGTCAAAGTTGGTCTAAATATTGTGAACACATGCAAACTGGAAGGGTGGGTGCCTGTACCCTGAGTTTTCTGTCTAAGGCTAGAGTGTTCGTACAAATCCACATAATCGGACCAGTCACTCTTACCTGGGAACTCTTGGGGTGAGTGTCCACTTATAGGCGAGCATGTCTTCGCGATACATTATTTTTGACCTATTTGCTTTGATTAATCACCAGGTCGTGTGTTGCTTTGTAGTAACAGACAGACGGCCACTATCCTTGCTTCCATCAGATTTGTTCCATCTCATTCTTTTCGTCTAATTCTCTCACTCGTTTCCTCTCATGTTTCCTCTTTTAGAATGCCTCCTCGACGCGACAATCAGATGGCGAATGCCGAACTGGCGGAAATCATCGCGCAACAAATGGCTGCTGCCTTCCCAATTCTTTATGCTCAAATAACTCAAGCCATCAACAACAACAATGCTCCATGCAATTTCAAGATTTTTAACTCAGCTAAACCGCTCAAGTTCAATGGTTCTGAGGGAGCAACTGGTCTTCTTCAATGGTTCGAGAGCATTGAGAACACTTTCCGTCACGTTCAGTGTCCTGAAAATCGCAAGGTCGAGTTTTCTTCGAGTGTGTTTCAGAAGAGGGCTCTCACATGGTGGAATGGGGTTATGAGAGACCGCGGTGCAGAGGTTGCATTAGCACAGACTTGGGCCGAGCTTAGGGCTCTTATGATGAAGGAGTTCTGTCCTCGTCATGAGCTTAGGGCTCTAGAAAGGGAATTTGATGATTTAAAGCAAGACAGTGGGGAACATCGAGCCTATACTGATCGCTATGAGGAATTGAGCTTGTTATGCCCTACTATGGTTACACCTCTGGATAAGGCGATTGAGAAATACATTGATGGGCTTCCTGACGTAGTTCAGGACATCGTTACTGGCAGCAACCCTACTACTGTCAGACAAGCCATTGAATTGGCTGCCACTCTGACTGAATCCCAAATCAGGAAGCGCAAGCTGTTTCGGAAGGGCGACTTAAGACCATCTGACAAGACTGCTCATGTGGAACCAAAGGAAGAAAGTGCTGAGGTGTCCAAGAAGGAAAAGCGCAAAGCCTCTCAAAGCTACGCTGTAACTGCTCAAGACAAACAAGTTGCACCAAACCAGCCAACACAACCTCGTAAAAGACAAAACTATGTTGGTACTGCACCGTTGTGCAACAAATGCAACCATCATCATCTAGAGCAAGAGCAGTGTCACAAATGTACCCACTGTGGGCGGTTGGGACATTTGATCAATGTTTGTCGTTATGCAAATCAAACTGCTGCAAACCCTGCTGCTGTTCAAGCACGGTTCCCTCCAGGGTCATGTTATAACTGTGGTGACCTTACCCACTACAGAAACAATTGCCCAAGGCTTGTTAACATACCTCCAGCGCGTGGACGAGTGTTCAACATCAATGAGGCAAACATGAACAATGAGGCATCAGTGAACAATTAGTGTTTTGTATTTCCTTAGTTGCTATCTTTTGACACTTCAAGACAAATCCGTTGCTACATAAATAAAGATTTGTTGTTTTTATTTATGCAAAATTTATGCGTTTGTGTGAATGCTTGATGCAACTTTATGATGTCAACCCAAAAACAAACTACTCGTATGGTTCTGTCATATTATGATCACTTGTGATCTCCCCAAGAACCTTAAACTCTCGTTTCTTTTAAGAAACAAAGTCAAACACTTATTGAGAATCCCTCTATCTTTATAGATAGATCTTCATAAATCGTTAAAGTGCCAAATGAAATCCATAGGTTGGATTCCTAGTGTGCCTTAATATCCATACCTAAGGATAACAAAATAAAGAATCAAGTTAACTAAATTTGTGCTTATGTATTTTCTTACATGTTTTGTGGTTGTATGTGATCCATCCAAATCCTCATAGAATCTTTCATATCTTCATACGAGAGATTCATAATGGGATATCCAAAGATACTATCTTAAACCCTCAATGGATTTCAACAGTGTAGTTAAGTCACTCGGGTTATAAAGTATTGTTCTATAATTGGACCTCTTGAAAGGTCTGCTTAAACAGATTGATTTTGAAAATCTGATTAGAAATATCATGTGATGATATAAAAATGATCCCTTAAGCGGTCTATTTAAAGAGATCGTACGACGGTCTAGTTAAGAAGATCATGTGTTGATCTAGTTAAAAAGATCGTTCGTTGATCGAATTAAAAGGATCCTTTGGTGGTCTAGTCAAATCGCTTCATATTTATTCAAGTAATTTTTCCTACGGATTATGAAATGGACTGTGCGGACTGTGCAAGGAATTACGTAATTATGGAGGCCTACATAATTATGGAATTCAGTGCACAGGAACCACAGGAAGTTTCATCATGTGTTAAGACCTAGTGACAAGAATAATGATACGGGAGAAGTCTCGGACCTCGACCAATGTCATTTATTCTCACACTCCCCCAATTCTGATCTCAATCACACACTAAGTTTTCCTATGATAAGCCTTCATAAGAAACGTTCGTCAATCAGTAGTTCAAAATTTCATGTTTTACTATTTCAAGGAATTCACTCTGAGGGTTAACAAATTCGCTAAGAATCCTAACATGGCCCAGGGTTTTACCTAAGGGTTCAATGGATCTATTATAAGGCGAAACCTTCACAGCTGTCCTCACGAGTTTCCTCTAGAATTAAATTTCGGGACGAAATTTCCTAAAGTAGGGGAGACTGTGACACCTGTGTCACTCCAACCATCAAACAAATGCCAAACCAAGGAAATATTGTATTTCATACTTGGGATTTGTATAAATATGTGTATGCTTTGCACATATCAATTCTTGTTCAATTTCATACTCTACAACGCTTTCTGGAGAATTATACGCAAACTGGTGCATAAACGTACTCAGTTTAATGCGACAAATACTCCGGGAGACCATCATACACTTAACATACCATAAATAACCTTTACATAACTTAGAAATAAGTTTTGAAGGCTTTGGTATGGCAAAAACAAGTTAATTCGCTTACAGGGACTAAACTTGACAAACTGCGAAAGTATGCCAATTTGAACTGTAACGAACATTCCGGAACATGTCCATAAGTTAAACATACCATATATATCCTTTACATAGCTTAGAAATAGGCTTTGAGGGGTTTGGTATGCTAAAACAAACTTTTGGATCATTCAGGGACTAAAAGTGTGAAAAAGTGCATAAGTTTGCACTTTCGCGCATAACTCACGTTCTGAATACATCCGGACATCCAAAAATTTATGTAAGCATCCTAATATTATGCCTTGGTGTTTTGCATGAGAAAAATCCATTCGTCGCGTCATTTGGATCGTCTTTCACGCTTATGCGCATTCCGTCGTAATTAAGCGAACATCGCGATCGTACGGCCAAACGAACCGACATCCGACATATTTTTGGGCATGTTTCATGTCCACAATGTTTCGGCATCATTTTAGGGCCTTAAAGATGACTTTACAGGTCTTAGAAGGGCTGGAAATAGCTTAAACACGCAACAGGGACCAAAAGTGTAAATTCTGCAAGTGGTGCAGATCAGAGGGGCCAGGCGGCCCGCGTAAAGATTGCCCAAAACATGAGGCGGGCCGCGTGAACATGTCTGACAGAAGATTTTGCATTTAATGCAGAATCTGGCCTTTCGTTCGATCAAGGGGCGATGCCTTTTCACCCAACGAAGAGCCAAGGGTCAAGTTCACTGAACTTATCCACTTGGACACATGTACGCACGAGATCAAGGCACGATATTCGATAAAAAGATCCTAACGGTTCCACTTTTCCTATAAATACCCCCCCCCTTTAGTGTAAAATTCACAAAATCAGATCTTAGAGCTCTAAGTTGAAACCATTGTTTCATACCTGAGCTATTTGGTCTTGATTAGCACTCGGGGACCCTCCGTAAGTCTTCTTTCGCTCTTTTATTCGCTTTTCGAGTCCGAAAGTCAACGTTTTGTTGACTTTCTGCATTAACCAGCTTTTGGTCAATGTGAAGTTCATGGAACTTCATAACGTGAGCGTGATCACGATGGTTATGGTCCATAGTGACCATACCTACTGATTACCACGTTATCTAGGCTCAGTGACGAGTCGTAGTTTCGGCCAAAATGCGCATTCTTGCGTATTTTGTAACCAAACTACTCGTGGGCATCAAAGCCGTTTGTTTTGATGCCAAACCTGTTTCTAAACTTAGTTAAGCATGTTCTAACATGCTTAGCTCGTCACTTTTAGTTTAGTGCTTATATAGGGTCGTAAGGTAAGCGATTTAAACCATCGCTTATACTTTCGAACCCGACCCATTTGGTCGGTCATTAGGACCCGACCAAACACATTTGGTGACCATAGCTATAACCTTCCGAGGTTATACCGTGTGGTCGCAATATTAGGCGTTCCGAACGCGTTCTACGCGAACGACGCGTTAGGGTAGCATAAGCTACCTAAACGGGTCGTGATGGACCGTAAGCACTTAGATTAGGTTTCATTTTAGTATGTAGGCTTTGCTAAGCCATATTACACGAGTCTCCATACTCGTTTGGTTTACGAACCCGCGTACTGTCCGATCCTTCCGATTTGGTCCGGTATATTAACATAAGCTACCTATTAGGTGCCGTTGATATTCCGTGATTTTTAGCATTATCCGGTTATTATATAAGGAATCCAAAGCAATCTCAGGTGAGTACATTGAACCCCTCTTTTACTGTTTTCCGAACTGTTTTGGGGTGAAGCATGTGTACCTATCTGTTATTTTCATGATTTCAAAGTATAATTGATTATACATGTTAGTATTTATCTTTTGACAAACTAAATGACTATCTATGGTTTAAACACTGATTTCTCAATGATTACCAAAGTAATTGTTGGAATAGTACTTATTTTGTTCACCAGACCGATTGGTAGTATGATATAGCGCTATAGGACTAGACACCCCATTCCTGTTGTCATGGAATGTCTGAAACCAATTTGTTTCTCCATCCAAATAGGGATTTCCTTTGTGGTATCCTTATAGTCTCAAAGGTGTAGTTTGATGCACCAGGTCTGAATGAATTCTTAAATCGCACCTTTAAAGTATAGTTTGATATACTCTCATGTGTGGTGTTGTACAGAACCAACATATATTTTGTAATCATCCAAAGCATATTTTGATATGTTATTTACAAACCAAGACATAGTTTAATATGTTATTTATCACATCCAAAGCATATTCTGATATGTTACTTACAAAACTAAAGCATAGTTTAATGTGTTATTTATAAATCCAAGGTATACCTGTAATATACTACTGAAAACTATTATTTTGAACAACTAAAGTATATTTAATATACTATCTATCAAACGATTTGGTTTTGGTTAGTGTTTAGATAACAGAACGAGTGTAATGTGATGAAAACATGGTAGATACGCCGCTGGTACTTCTTATATATAAGTGTTTTCATTGCATTACATACCGTGGCGTTATTTAGTACACTTGGGTTAACAATATTGGAACTGAAATATATTTTAATATATTACTTATTCAACTTTCTTAAAACCAAGGTATATTTTATATATACCATAAACGTTTTATTAAAACATTGTTTTTCAAACAAACTTAACTTATACAAACTCATTTTACATGGTTATTCAGTTAACCATACATTATTCTCTTATTTATACATATCATCTGATCCTATCGTTTTTCAAATGATTTACAAGACAAAGCAAAAAATACGAGGTTCATGACTAAACATTTTCTCAAACTCAAGTCATGAACTCCGTTTTCACAAAACCTATGTATGTCACAGGCATTTTTATGCTGACG
Source organism: Helianthus annuus (assembly GCF_002127325.2). Taxonomy (NCBI): domain Eukaryota; kingdom Viridiplantae; phylum Streptophyta; class Magnoliopsida; order Asterales; family Asteraceae; genus Helianthus; species Helianthus annuus. Next base: position 107,226,268 of record NC_035444.2, on the reverse strand, counting down.
TACCTATTTTTACACATGTTTCAGGTGCTGTCTTGAGATGATTGTTGATGCATGCTACATTTAGGATGGACTCGTGCCTTAGCAACTTTAGAACTTGGAAGATCATAGTTGTACTTATGTGATTGTAATAGAACAACGAGTTCATTTAATCAATAAAACAATATTTAAATTTCCATGTGTTATGAAACAATGATTCTGTTACAACACTCCCCGACGTTTCCGCCACGTTTTGTATGTTCTACGTGGTCGGGGTGTGACAATAACCATTGTGATCACGCTCACGTTATGAAGTTCAAACGAACTTCGCATTGACCATAACCTGGTCAATGCAGAAAGTCAAACAAAGTTTGACTTTCGGATTCGAAAAGCGATAAAAGAACGAAAGAACACTTACGAAGGGTCCCCGAAAGTTAATCTTGATCCAGGAGCTCAGGTATGAAGCAATGGCTTCAACTAAGAGCTTTTAGATCAGATTTGTGGGTTTTTGCAAGAATGGGGGGGGGGGGGGTTTATAGGATATGCAAGACCGTTAGGATCGTTTATCTCATCCGTACAAGTGTCAAAATGCTATGGTATCACAATGTGACCCCAACCCCAGAGATTTGCAAGAGGCATTGCCCTTTGGAGTGTTGAAAGGCTGCTAACAGCAGTGAAAACGAGTTTTTGCATATCTGGGGAGCCTCGCGGCTCGCGTAATGTTCAGACAGGGCTTATGCGGCCCGCCTGGATGTTCTGATCTGCAACCATCTTTGAAAAATGACAGTTTCAGTCCCTGATGGTGTTTAAAGCCTTTTCCGATATGTTTAAGGCTTGTTAAGCCAACTTTAAGGCCCTAAAATGATGCTTAAACATTGTGGACATGAAACATGCTCAAAAATATGCCGGATGTGGGTTCGTTTGGTCGTACGATCGCGATGTTCGGTTAATTACGACGGAATGCGCATAAGCGCGACGAATGGATTTTTCTCATGCCAAACACTAAAATAAAATATTTTAGTGCTTACATAAATTTTTGGATGTCCGGATGTATTCAGAACGTATGTTATGCGCGAAAGTGCAAACTTATGCACTTTTTGACACTTTTAGTCCCTGAATGACCCAAAAGTTTATTTTAGCACATTGAACACCTCAAAGCCTAATTCTAAGCTATGTAAAGGATATTTATGGTATGTTTAACTTATGGTCATGTTCCGGAATATCTGTTACAGTTTGAATTGGCATACTTTCGCAGTTTGTCAAATTTAGTCCCTGTAGGCGAATTAACTTGTTTTTGCCATACCAAAGCCTTCAAAACTTATTTCTAAGTTATGTAAAGGTTATTTAAGGTATGTTAAGTATATGTTGATGTTCCGGAGTATTTGTCGCATTAAACTGAGTACGTTTACCCACCAGTTTGCGTATAATTATCCAGAAAGCGATGTAGAGTTTAAAATCGAACAAAAGTCAAAACATGAAAAATGTAAAACATAACCAAACAAACATTGGGATCAAATAACATTGTTATATTGATAACTGAACTGTTCACAAGGATTTCAAGCACAAATGTTACAGTCTCCCCTACTTGTGGAAATTTCGCCCCGAAATTTATTTAAAAGAAACTCGTGGAAAAAGATGCGGATATTTTGCCTTCATTTGATCTTCGCGTTCCCAAGTAAACTCGGGTCCACGATTAGATTTCCAGCGAACCTTGACCAAAGGAATGCGCTTGCATTTAAGCCACTTGACTTCACGTTCCATGATTTCCACTGGTTTCTCAACAATTTCAGTGTTCTATCAACACGAATTTCGTCAAGCGGTATGTGGATGTTCTCATCAGCTAAACACCTCTTGAAATTGGACACGTGAAAGGTTGGATGAACATTTCCAAGTTCAGGAGGTAACTCAAGTCTGTAGGCTACCTTACTGATTCTTTCGACGATCTTGAATGGTCCAACGTATCTAGGTGCAAGTTTTCCTTTCTTTCCAAATCTGATCACACCTTTCCAAGGTGAGACCTTAAGTAATACACGATCACCGACTTGAAAATCCAAGGGCTTGCGTTTTAGGTCCGCGTAACTCTTTTGACGGCTTCTAGCTGTCTGAAGGTTATCACGAACTTTCTTAACCTTATCTGTTGTCTCTAAGATGAGGGCAGGTCCAATAAGCTGAGCCTCGCCGATCTCATTCCAGCAAACTGGTGAACGACATTTTCGACCATAGAGAGCCTCGAAAGGAGCCATGTTGATGCTGGAGTGATAACTGTTGTTTTAGGAGAATTCAATCAACGGAAGATGTGAATCCCAACTACCACCAAAATCGATCACACAAGCTCTAAGCATATCCTCCAGAGTCTGGATTGTTCTTTCAGACTGACCACTATTTGCAGATGATAAGCTGTGCTCAGATTAAGTTGGGTCCCTATAGCAGATTGCATGGTTCTCCAAAAATGAGAAGTGAAACGAGCGTCTCTGTCAGAAATGATGTTCAAAGGAACACCATGTCGAGCTACAATTTCATCCACATAGATTTTAGCAAGTTTGTCAGCCGAAAAATCCTCACGGATTGGCAAGAAATGCGCTGATTTGGTAAGACGATCAACAACTACCCAGATGGCATCATGACCTTTCTTTGTGCGCAGGAGTTTGGTAATGAGATCCTTAGTAATGTTTTCCCATTTCCAAACTGGGATCTCTGGTTGTTCCAATAAACCAGAAGGACGCTGATGTTCAGCCTTAACCTTAAGACAAGTAAGGCATTTTGATACATATAAGGCAATGTCTTTCTTCATACCAGGCCACCAATATTGAATACGAAGATCCTTATACATCTTATCTGAGCCAAGATGAACAGAATAACTAGACTTATGGGCTTCATCCATAAGCAAGGTACAAATATTATCTTGGCTTGGGAACCACAAACGGTCCATGAAGTAATACGATCCATTGTCCTTCAGTTCAAGAGCAGGTGTTATGTGATAGGGAAATTCCTTATCCATCAAACCTTGTGAAAAACAAGTGTGTTGAGCCTGAGAAATGCGGGCTTGGATATCGGATTGAGCTTGAATAACAGATTGGACACGAACGCAATGAAGATTAGTACGTTCCTTTCGGCTTAATGCATCGGCTACGACATTCGCCTTACCAGGATGGTAGCGAATTTCGTAGTCATATTCGTTTAGAAGCTCCACCCAACGTCGTTGCCTCATGTTGAGTTCTTTCTGATTGAAGATATGCTGAAGACTTTTGTGGTTTGTGAAAACCACACATTTTGTACCGTACAAGTAGTGTCTCCAGATCTTAAGAGCGAAGACAACTGCACCCAACTCAAGATCATGAGTGGTGTAGTTCTTCTCATGTATCTTCAACTACCTCGATGCATATGCTATGACTTTGTTCCTTTGCATGAGAACACAGCCTAGACCCAATTTAGATGCATCGCAATAAAAGACAAAATCGTCATTGCCCTCGGGCAAAGTCAGAACAGGCGCGTCATAAAGTTTCTGCTTCAAGTTTTGAAAAGCTTCCTCTTGTTTGAATCCCCAATCAAAGGGCTTGTTCTTCTGAGTTAGAGCAGTTAGAGGAACTGCAATCTTTGAGAAATTTTCAATGAAGCGGCGATAATAACCCGCAAGACCAAGAAAAGAACGAACTTCAGTAGGAGTAGTAGGCGTATCCCAGTCCTTAATCGCACTGATCTTGGAGGGATCTACATGAATACCTTGTTCATTGACAATATGTCCTAGGAATTGAACTTCTTTAAGCCAAAATTCACACTTGGAGAATTTGGCGAAAAGTTGCTCTTTCTTTAGGAGTTCCAAAGTAAGACGAAGATGTTGCTTATGATCAGCTCGCATCTTAGAATATATCAAAATGTCATCAATGAAAACGATGATGAACTTATCCAAATAAGGCTTGCAGACCCTATTCATCAAGTCCATGAAAACAGCAGGAGCATTAGTCAAACCGAATGGCATGACTGTGAACTCATAATGCCCGTATCGAGTGCGGAACGCTGTCTTGGGAATATCTTCTTCATGCACACGAAGTTGATGATATCCAGATCGTAGATCAATCTTTGAAAAATAAGAATCGCCCTGTAACTGATCAAAGAGATCATCGATGCGAGGTAGGGGATATCGATTCTTGATGGTGAGCTTGTTAAGCTCACGATAATCGATACACATCTTAAAAGATCCATCCTTTTTCTTGACAAAAAGAACGGGAGCACCCCAAGGTGAAAAGCTAGGACGGATAAAACCTTTGTCAAAGAGCTCCTAAAGCTGCTTAGACAACTCTTGCATCTCGGACGGTGCAAGACGATGTGGAGCTCTGGCAATGGGATTTGCACCAGGTACGAGATCAATACAGAACTCGACTTGGCGTGCTGGGGGTAGACCAGGTAAATCCTCAGGGAATACCTTAGAATAATCCCGAACAACAGGAATATCTTGAATAGATTTACCTTTGCCCTTATCTACTACAACATGTGCCAAAAGGGCCACATAGTTCTTTCGCAGATACTTCCGAGCTTTAAAACAAGACATGAGTTTGAGACCACCAGCAGGTTTCTCACCACGAACCTGTAGGATCTCACCTGTCGAAAGCGGCACACGAATGATCTTCTCAAAACAAACTACCTCTACGTGATGCTTGGCTAACCAATCCATACCCACAATAACGTCAAAGCTTCCAAGTTGCATAGGCGTGCGGTCAATAGGAAAAATATTATTGTTAAGGTTCATCTAGCAGTTGCGGAGAACAGAATCAAGAACAATGGGTTCACCACTAGCCACTTCTACTGTCAAGGGTTTACCTAGCTTCGTTCTAGACACGCGAAGAAACGGCTCAAAAGATAAAGACACAAAACTCTTATCGGCGCCCGAATAAAAAAGAACAGATGCTGGCTGATTATTAATAAAGAACATACTGTTCACCACATTATCATCTGCTTGTGCCTCTTGTGCGTTCATGTTGAAGACTCGACCTCGAGCCTGAGCCTGATTTTGATTTGGAATCTGATTCTGATTTGGAATCTGATTCTGATTCTGGTTAGCTAGCCTTGGGCACCAGTTTTTGTAGTGGGTTAGATCCCCACAACTGTAGCATGAACCAGGAGGAAAATGAGGTCGTGCAGCTTGACCTTGTTGCTGAGCAAGAGGCTGAGCAATTTGTTGGGCTGGGTTCTGAAGTGCCTGATTCTGGTTAGCAGAAATGCGGCAGGTGGCAGCAAGATGACCATTTCTTCCACAGTTGGTGCATTGACGACACTGAAGATGTGTTAGGTGATGGTTGTTACACCTGTTGCATAAAGGTGCATTGCCAAGATAAGGCTTCTTGGCTAGTGGTTGCGCAGGCTGATTTGGTGCAGCTTGAGCCTGTGCAGTAACGGCATAGTTTTGGGAAGCCTTTCGCTTCCTAGACCCCCTTGGAGAACCATAATCCTTTCCCTTCTTGTTTTGACCTTTCTTGCTATCTTCTCTGTCAGACGCCTGCTTCTTACCCTTGTCACCCTTTTTGTGCAGCTTTCCCTTTCGAACCTGTGGCTCAGTCAATGTCGCTGCTAACTCGATCGCCTGACGGAGTGTGGTAGGGTTACTACCAGTAATGATGTCTTGTACCGAGTCAGGTAGGCCGTCGGTGTACCTTTCGATAGCCTTGTCGAGTGGGGCAACCATTGTTGGGCAAAGCAGACTCAACTCCTCAAACCTATCAGTATATGCCCGGTGCTCGCTACTGTATTGTTTTAAGTCATCAAACTCTTTCTCCAAAGCTCGCTGTTCATGACGAGGACAGAACTCCCTCATCATAAGGGCCCTAAGTTCAGCCCATGTCTGTGCTAGAGCAACTTCTGCACCACGGTCTCTCATTACCCCGTTCCACCACGTAAGAGCCCTCTTCTGAAACACACTTGAGGAAAACTCGACCTTTTGATTGTCAGGACACTGTACGTGACGGAAAGTATTCTCAATGCTCTCGAACCATTGAAGAAGCCCAGTTGCTCCCTCAGAACCACTAAACTTGAGTGGTTTAGCCGAGTTAAAATTCTTGAAATTGCATGGAGCATTGTTGTTGTTGTTGGCTTTGTTCCATTGAGCAAAGAGGTCTGGGAATTGAGCAGCCATTTGCTGCGCAATAATTTCTGCCAGTTCGGCAGTTGCTATCTGGTTTTCGCATCGAGGAGGCATTCTATAAGAGGAAAACATGAAAGGAAACGAGTGAGATGATTGGATGAAGAGAATGAGATGAAACAATTTCAACAAAAGTATAGATGGTGGTCATTCGTCAGCATCTCAAAGCAAACAAGCGACACATAGTGTCTAATCAAAGTAAATGGGTCAAAAATAATGTATCGCGAAGACATGTTCGCCTATAAGTGAACACTCACCCCAAGAGTTCCCAGGTAAGAGTGACTGGTCCGATTATGTGGATTTGTACGAACACTCTAGCCTTAGACAGAAAACCCACGGTACAGGCATTCACTTTTCCAGATTGCACGTGTTCACACTATTAAAACCCAAAACTTTGACAAGATTTTTGAAAATTCAAAGGGGTTCAAAACCATATAACAGAGGGTTCAAAACCTAGTAATCAATCATCCTAGAACAGATGATTAATTTTCAAAGCGGATTCGGAATCGAAGTTCTCGTTTTGGTTATCACCTAAGGATAGGTGAAGTGCATGTTTTAAAATCTAAACACAAAATAACTTGTGTTACGGTCCTAGAAAGTTATAGTCTAGGTCAAAGCATTACTAATAACCTAATTCCCTATAACCATTGGCTCTGATACCAACTCTTCTATCACACCCCGACCACGTGGAACAATCAAACGTGGCGGAAACGTCGGGGAGTGTTGTGACAGAATTAATTGTTTCACAACCATGGCATACAAAGTTACGTTTTATTTATCAACAATAGAGTAACATTGTCTTAAACATAAAAACCAAGAGTACATAACATAGTTAAACTAAGTCTATCTTCATTTTATGTCTCTAAGGAACAGGTCTGCCCTAGTGTCATGATCATCGTCCTACGCAAAAGCTCCTGAAAACACATGTGAAAATAGGTACGTCAGCATAAAAATGCATGTGAGATACATAGGTTTTGTGAAAATAGGATTCACGACTTAAGATTTAAGAACTATTTAATGAAATTCAGTCATTCCCCTTGTAAATTGTTTTGTTTTGTAAATCGTTTAAAAACGATAAGATCAAATGATATGTATAGATAAAAGAATAATGTATGGTTAAATGAATAACCAAGTAAGATGAGTTGTATAAAATAAACTGTATTGCAAACCAAAGCCTTGTGAAAACGGGCTACTTGTGTAAAATGTATAAGTCAAAAAGGAATAATTTAAGTAACGCTATGATATGTAATATAATACAAACACTTATATATAAAAAGTACCAGCGGCGTATTTACCATGTTTGTATTATACTACTCACATCTCGTTACTTAAGTCACTCAAACCAACCAACAATGTATAATGTCTATGTTTAAACCAATTGTCAAAAGTCCTTGTATAAACCTTGGCAAATGTTAAAAATTCCAAATGTAGACATGTTATGTGTAACAAATGTTATATATTGTAAATAAGGTATTGTCACATAACCAGATGTAGAAAATGTACAAGACATAGTATTTTGAATATATCAACAAGTTATGTTTTGCAAAGTAAAAGCATGTTACATTGATACATACATTTATGTGGTAAGTTAACGCATACGTTCAAGCCTTGAGACAGTCGGATAACCCTAAGTCAAGGTTATCAAAAGAAATGTTTTCGGATTCAGTCATTCCTTACATCTAAATAAACCCGGGATGCCAGGAATGGGATTTGTCAAGTCCTATGGTACCACTACTTACTACCGAGCGGCGTAGCTAATGTTAATGAACGTATATAAGTCCCGTTTGTGCAAACCAAATGTTATAGCAAATGTAAACATGTTATATGAAAACAATGTGCTAAGAATGCTAAGTTAACATACAAAGCAGAAAACTCATGTAAATCAATGTGCTAGCATGCTATCAGTCAACATACATAGCAAAAATGTAAAGTAAAACAATCTACTAAGTATGCTAAGTAAACATACATAGCGAAACAATGTAATGTAAATCATGTACTAATAGTGTACTAATGAGCATAGCAAGTATATGATGTGAAAACAGGAAAACACGAAAGTAACAAGTAGGCACATGTGTTTCACCCCAAAACAGTTTGGAAAACAGTAAAAGAGGTGTCTATGTACTCACTTGAGATTGCTTAGAAGTCCTTGTGTAACAACCAAACAATGCTAGAGATCACAGATATCAAACGGCACCTAATATAGGTAACTATGTTAATATACCGGACCTAAATCGGAGGATTGGATAGAATGAGGGTTCGTAAACCAAACTAGTATGGACACTCATGTAATATGGTTTATCAAAGCCCACATACTAAAATGAAACCTAACCTAAGTGCTTACGACCCATTACGACCCGTTTAGGTAGCTTATGCTACTTTAACGCGTCGTTCGCGTAAAACGCGTTCGGAACACCTAACTAGCCCTATGATAAGTAAAATATGCCTTAACATGTCTAATATTGTTGCCAAGTCAGTTTAGATACCAAAAGTTATGTTACATATGCTTAATATGAATTTTGGCGTAAAAAGGGCATTTTGGTAATTTACCTAAGGCATATATACTACCTATCATACAACTACTCAAATGATGTGACCATAAGGTATAACCTCGGAAGGTTATTCCCTATACAACTATGGTCACCTAATGTGTTTAGTCGGATCCTAAAGATCGACCAAATGGGTCGGGTTCAAAAGTATAAGTGATTGTTTAGATAGCTTACCTTACGACCCCATATAAGCACTAAACTAAAAGTAACGAGCTAAGCATGTTAAAACACACTTAACTAAGTTTAGAAAACAGGTTTGGTATCAAAACAAACGGTTTTGATACCTATTAGTAGTTTGGTTACAAAATACGCAAGAATGCGCATTTTGGCCGAAACTACGACTCGTCACTGAGCCTAGATAACGTGGTAATCAGTAGGTATAGTCACTATGGACTATAACCATTGTGATCACGCTCACGTTATGAAGTTCAAACGAACTTCGCATTGACCATAAACTGGTCAATGCAGAAAGTCAAACAAAGTTTGACTTTCGGACTTGAAAAGCGTTAAAAGAACGAAAGAACACTTACGAAGGGTCCTCGAAAGCTAATCTTGATCCAGGAGCTCAGGTATGAAGCAATGGCTTCAACTTAGAGCTTTTAGATCAGATTTGTGGGTTTTTGCAAGAATGGGGGGGGGTATTTATAGGATATACAAGACCGTTAGGATCGTTTATCGATTTACGTGCTTGAATCTCATTCGTACAAGTGTCAAAATGCTATGGTATCACAATGTGACCCCAACCCCAGAGATTTACAAGAGGCATTGCCCTTTGGAGTGTTAAAAGGCTGCTAACAGCAGTGAAAACGAGTTTCTGCATATCTGGGGGGCCTCACGGCCCGTGTAAGGTTCAGACAGGGATTACGCGGGCCGCCTGGATGTTCTGATCTGCAACCATCTTTGAAAAATAACAGTTTCAGTCCCTGTTGGTGTTTAAAGCCTTTTCCGATATGTTTAAGGCCTGTTAAGCCAACTTTAAGGCCCTAAAATGATTCTTAAACATTGTGGACATGAAACATGCTCAAAAATATGCCGGATGTCGGTTCGTTTGGTCGTACGATCGCGATGTTCGGTTAATTACGACGGAATGCGCATAAGCGCGAAAAACGATCTAAATTGCGCGACGAATGGATTTTTCTCATGCCAAACACTAAAATAAAATATTTTAGTGCTCACATAAATTTTTGGATGTCCGGATGTATTCAGAACGTAAGTTATGCGCGAAAGTGCAAACTTATGCACTTTTTGACACTTTTAGTCCCTGAATGACCCAAAAGTTTATTTTAGCACACCGAACACCTCAAAGCCTAATTCTAAGCTATGTAAAGAATATTTATGGTATGTTTAACTTATGGTCATGTTCCGGAATGTCTGTTACAGTTTAAATTGGCATACTTTCGCAGTTTGTCAAATTTAGTCCCTGTAGGCGAATTAACTTTTTTTTGCCATACCAAAGCCTTCAAAACTTATTTCTAAGTTATGTAAAGGTTATTTAAGGTATGTTAAGTATATGTTGATGTTCCAGAGTATTTGTCGCATTAAAATGAGTATGTTTACGCACCAGTTTGCGTATAATTTTCCAGAAAGCGATGTAGAGTTTAAAATCGAACAAAAGTCAAAACATGAAAAACGTAAAACATAACCAAACAAACATTGGGATCAAATAACATTGTTTTATTGACAACTGAACTGTTCACAAGGATTTCAAGCACAAATGTTACATGGTCTGAGCCAGCAGGGATACAATCCAGCAAGGTCGGATTATTGAAAGATAATTAAGTAAGTTATTAATGCGAAAAGTGGTAGGCCCCCGTCCAGGCAGCGTTACCCTCAACCGTTTGGTCTGAGTCAGCAGGGATACAGTCCTCGCAGGGTTGGTTTAAAGTTTTAATAGTAGTTTATAGATAAGGGATTCATGTAACAACCCGCCTCTTTGAAGTCAAAGTCAAAGTCAAAGGAAGAAAATATTGCTAATTCGATCTGTCGTTCTTTGCTAATCGATACTCTAATTTATGTTACCTTAGTTGTATTATGTGGAGTAAATGCAATAATCGCAGTTTAATCGCTAATTTATCGCTAATCTATTTAACGCTAATCTCATCGCAATCGCATCGCAACTTGAATCGCATGTTCTGGATATTGCTTTACATCTGTGTGCATGTTTATTATATGTTTGAGGTGATTATTCAAAAACACAATCGCAACTCTATCGCAACGTAATCTCATCGCCAACTGGAAACGCAAGTTTATTTATGTTGTTATATGATAGTTATGTTATTGTGGAACTATTATTTAAACCTATCGCATCGCTTAATCGACACTCGCTTAAACGCATCGCAATGCTCAACGCACGAAACGAAAAGTCGGAAACTAACTCACTCGAACCATCCGATCGAAGGACCATTCGATCGAATGGTCACCTATAAATACCACCTGTCACATCATTGTTCATGATGTGACAGCTCTCTCGTTCGACCAACACGCTCTTGACCTATTTTCTCTCGATCCCTCGCGATTCTTGTAAGTTTTCAACTCAAAACTTGTACTTCTATCATTTACACACACTTTCCCACGAATTTCACCATCAAATGTTAACTTTTCACCAAGAAATCGGTTGATTTGAGCTGTTTTAGGATGATGTCATCATGGGTTCTCATGAACTTCAAAGTGTGACCTCATTCCACCAAGAACAGCTCAGATCTAAGAGATTTCACCATGTTTAAACATTGATTCATCATAATCTAAACATTTTCCAACTGATTTCCACTCTTCCTCAATGTTCTTAAGTTTTCACTCAAAAACCGATAGAATCTAACCTCGTTCAGACCTTCTACTCATTCTCTAGTGAAGTGTCGGTTCGGGAACCGATTTCTATCGAAGAGATGACAGACTCAACAGGTTGAACATGAAAAACCATCAAGAACAGTTAAATGATCGGACGGGGTGATTCCCATCCGACCGAATAACTTGGACTTAGTGGAGTTCCCGTTGTTTGACACATTCATACCATCTCGGGTTAAACGCAAAAACTTTTAACTTAGCAAATTTTACAAACGAATAGTCACTGAACGAATTGTCGTCTGATTGGATTGCCATTCGATTGAATGACAATCCGACCGGATGACTTATGATGTTTAACACTTAATCAAATCTTGCAAACTTCAAAAAACATCAGTTTCCAACGAATAGTCATCCGATCGGATGACCATCCGATCGAATGACTATTCTATCAGGAGACTTGAAACTTTGAAATGTCTCACTTGAACGGATCGCCCTCCGATCAAACGACCATCCGACCGGATGGCCGTTCGATCGGACGACCTGAAAGGTAGAGATACTTCTATCATTTTAAAATGCTATAACGAAAACTTCAAAGTCACATCATACACAAACACATCTATCTCAAACGAATGACCATCTGACCGAATGGTCATCCGTCCGGATAGTCATCGGATCGGATCGGATCACTGTCCGTCCCACCTTTCATCGACACGCTGTTTAATGCACTGTTCATCACTTACGCTATCGTTCTGTAATCAGGCTAACCTTCCAGCGCTCCCTTCAATCCAATCCAAGACTGTGTCATTCATTTAACACAATCTGTGAGTATACTCGAACCCTTTCTGCTTTACGCACTTTTGGGTGTTACACACGTTACCTATTTCAAATCACAATCGACACACACAACGCAAACACTTTTATATGCTAACCGTTATTGCATGTTATACGTGTTACTTGATGAATGCTTGTATGTTATGTTTACACAGTGACTGTTGCCTGACACCTTAGCAGCGATAGTACTATAGTTTAGACCCAGCACGTGTTGTGGACAGGGGTTGTTAAGGGTTTTACTTCACGTGTCACAGTGGTGATATGTGTTGAGCATTCTACAACTCGCAGTCATGTCGGTGCATATTTCATTGTCGATAACCTACTAGCTTCACTTTGCTACATGTTACCTGCTGGTTATGCGTAAACCGCTTTCGCTATCTAATATACTATTAAACTTGTATGCTCACCTTTACACTATGTGTATTGACCTCTATTTTAAAGTATGTGGCAGGTGTTTAGGATGCTGTGCTATGCTAGCTTTTGTGGAATACAGTTAGGAGAGTCTAGAAACAAAACAATTTATTTATGAGTTGTCGGAATAGTTTTATTTGCCTTTGAGAACAATTCGTCTGTAATAACTATGTTGCTTGATATGTTACGGTATGGGACGTAATGCTTAAATATTTGGTAATTTATAGTTGTTATTGAATCTCTTGGACAATCTGTTTCGCTCAGCGCCTCACCACGATGTTTCCGCCATCGGTTGGGGTGTGACAGATTGCTATCAGAACCATAACTATAGGGAATTAGGCAAGACTCGACCTAGTCCGGGTCGATGTCTTAGAAACGACCTAGTCTATAGTCTAAGTACCAACAGACCGCCTTGGGCGAACCCGGTAGGGGTTCCGCGCAAGCCTATTTCTGTTATTCGATCGACTCACGAACATACTACACTTTGTCGGCCTTTCCTAAGGTCAAGCACTATCACTCTGCCTTTCCTAAGGCAGGCACACCGCACACTATTTTTGGAAAATGAACGAGTGATTAGATCGAGACTAGGTGTGAAAACCGCAAACTCTCGATTCAATCGTTTGTTCGACGCGCATTTTTACTATAAACATGAGAATTTGCATTGAATCATGAGTGAAATCCATACTTCGACGCAAATCTCCCTCTCTAACTCGTGATTCTATCACACAAAACAGGGACGTAGTCATTAAGTTAGGGGTGAAACCCGAACCTTGATGTCTCGTTATATTCTCTAATTTGGTTTTACAAAACTCTCACCAAAGTTTCGATGGATTCCAACGACTCGAGTTGCGTGAATAACCGAAAGGATGTGTGCCATTCACCATATGCCGGTGATAGAGCACAGTCTATTAGGCTGAAGCGTGTACTCGAAGTCGTTGAGAATAGTCGAATCACTTTGGGCAGTCGATGTCTCACACCTAGACAATCTATTTTCGATTTCAAGCTCGTAATTGCTGTTTTATGTGTTTCAATTCTGAGCCCGCAACCGCTGACACTATGATTTATCGCTTTTATGTGGAAATTTTATGTGTTTTATGTGGTTTTACATGTTTCTGAGTTTCGATTTAGGTGATTTATATGCTTTTCGTTGTTCGCTTTGATCAACACACATAACTCGCAATGCATCTCTATCTCAATACGCTAACAAATCGCATGCTATGCTACTCGCTGTGTACTCGCTACTCGCAATCACTACTCTCGAATGCGCTTCACGAACTTGAATGAATTGTCACACCCTAACCGATGGAGGAAACATAGGGGTGAGGCACTGAGCAAAACAGATTGTCCAAGAGAATCCATAACAACTAAAATTACCAGATATTTAGCATTACATCCCATACCGTAACATAGCAGCAGTTATTACAGACATTGTTTTCTCAAAGACAAATCATAGTTTTGAACAAATCAAAATATTAATGGTTTGTTTCTAGACCACCTAAACTTGATTCCATGACACCAAGCAATCCTAGCATCTTAAACACCTGCCACATACGTTAAAATAGAGGTCAATACACATAGTGTAAATGTGAGCATACAAGTTTAATAGTATAATAGATAGCGAAATCGGTTTACACATAACCAGCATGTTGAAAAGTGAAGCTAGCAAGTTATCGACAATGAAATATGCACAGACGTGACTGCGAATTGTAGAATGTGCAACACATATCACCACTATGACACGTGAAGTAAAGCCCTTAACAACCCCTGTCCACGAAAGGTGCTGAGTCCAAACTATAGTACTATTGTTGCTAAGGTGTTAGGCAACAATCACTGTGTAAACATAACATACAAGCATTCATCGAGTAACACGTAGAACATGCAGTAATGGTCAGCGTAAAAAAGTGTTCGCGTTGTGTGTCGATTGTGATTTGAAATAGGTAACGTATGTAACACCCAAAAGTGCGTAAAGAAAAAGGGTTCGAGTATACTCACAGATCGTGTTTAATGAATAAACACAGTCTTGGATTGGATTGAAGGGAGTGCTAGAAAGTTAGCCTGATTATAGAACATTAGAATGAGCGATGAAAAGTGCGTTAAACGGTGCGAGTGAGACAAGTGACGGATAGCGATCCGATCGGATGACCTTCTGGACGGATGGTCATCCGAACAGATGGCCATTCGGTCGGAGGGTGATACGTTTGAGATGGATGTGTTTGTGTATGATGTGACTTTGAAGTTTTCATTGTAGCATTTTAAAATGGGAGAACTATCTCTACCCTTTAGGTCATCCGGTCATCCGGACGGATGGTCGTTTGATCGGATGGCAATCCGTTCCAAGGGAGATATTTCCAAAGTCTAAGTCTCATGATAGGATAGTCATTTGATCGGATGGTCATCCGATCAGATGACTATTCATTGGAAACTGTTATCTTTTGAAGTTTTGAAATTTTGTTTAAGTGTTGAAAACACCACAAGTCATCCGATCGGATTGTCATTCGATCGGATGGCTATCAGATCGGACGGCAATGTGAAACCAATGAAATATTGTATTTCATACTTGGGATTTGTATAAATATGTGTATCGTTTGCACATATCAATTCTTGTTCGATTTCGAGCTCTAAGTCGCTTTCTGGAAAGTTATACGCGAACTGATGCATAACCGTAATCAGCTTAACGTGACAAACACTCCGGATTAGTGACATGGGCTTAACATATCTTAAATAACCTTTACATAACTTAGAAATAAGTTTTGGAAGGTTTGGTGTGACGAAATTAAGTTTATACGCTTACAAGGACTAATTTCGACAAACTGCGAAAGTATGCCGATTCATACTCTAACGAACATTCCTGAACATGATCATAAGTTAAAGTTGCCCTAAATATCCTTTACATAGCTTAGAAATAGGCTTTGAGGTGTTTCGTGCGCAAAAATAAACTTCTTGATCAATAGGGACTAAAAGCGTCAAAAAGTGCATAAGTTTGCATTTCCGCGCATAACTTACGTTCTGAATATATTCGGACACCAAAAAATTTATGTAATCTTTAAAATATTTTATTTTAGTGATTGGCATGATAAAATTCCATTTGTCGCATAATTTGGATCGTTTTTGCGTTCGTTACGACTTCTGTCGTAATTAATCGAACAACGTAACCGTACGACCTAACGAACCAACATCCGAGATGTTTTTGAGCATATTTTATGTTCCCTATGCTTTAACATCATTATGGAGCTTGAAAATGGGTTTGAGGGGTGTTAGTAGTGCGAAAACGCGACGAAACAAGGTGCAGGGGCTAAACTGTAAATAAGTGAAAGTTGCTGGTTTGCAAGGTCCTTACGGACCATATGGACCTATGCTTACGGTCGGTAAGCAGTCTCCAGCACAGCAGAAATGCAGAAACATTGAATCTGGTCTTTATCACTTTCTCTAATGGTTTTCAACCCCTGATTTGGATGCTATGGGCTGGTTTGTGTGATGAACAATTCCTCCAATCCTTCCCTAACAATTGTATGGCTTAGATCTTTCCCTCTTTAGCAAGGAATGATCTTAACGGTTTTGCGAAAACTATATATAGCCATGCCATTCATTCATTTTTCTTCACCCTTGATCTGAATTACACTCTAAGTTGGAGCCTTTGCTTCATACCTGAGTGTGATAGATCAAGTTCTCCCTAGCATGGACCCTTTGTAAGCTTCTTTCGTTCTTTATCGCTTTTCAAGTGTGAAAGTCAAACAGTGTTTGACTTTCTGCTTTGACCAGTCTTTGGTCAACACGAAGTTCGTTTGAACTTTGAAACGTGAGCGTAATCACGATGGTTATAGTCCCAAGTGACTATACCTACCGATTACCACATTGATTAGGTCTAGTGACGAGTCGTAGTTTCGGTCAAAATGTGTATTTATGCGTATTTTGTAACCAAACTATTCTTGGGTATCAAAACCGTTTGTTTTGATATCTAACTTGTTTTCAAACCTTGTTAAACATGTTTTAAACATGTTTAGCTCGTCACTTTTAGATTAGTGCTTATAGCTTAGACTTTCAAACTCGACCCATTTGGTCGATCATTAGGATCCGACCAAACATGTTTAGTAACCATAGTTGTATAGGGAATAACCTTTCGAGGTTATACCTTATGGTCACTTCGTTTAAGTAGTTGTATGATAGGTAGTTTATATGCCTTAGGTAAATGACCAAAATGCCCTTTTTATGCATAATTGGTATTTAAGCATATGTAACTTAAACTTTTGTCACATGACTGATTATGCAACATATTTAAGCATGTTTACGCATATAATACTTGTCATAGGACTAGTTAGATGTCTCGAATGCGCGTTGCGCGAACGACACGTTAAAGTGGCATAAGCTACCTTAATGGGTCGTTACGGGTCGAAAGCACTTAGGTTAGGTTTTGTTTTAGAATGTAGGCTTTGTTAAACCATATTAAAAGAGTTCCCACACTCATTTCGTTTGCGAGACCTCATCCTATCCGATCTTCCGATTTAGGTCCGGTTTATTTACATACTTACCTATATTAGGTGTTGTTTGATTCCGTGATCCCTCTAGCTTTGCTTGGTTGTTATTCAATACTTCTAAGCATCCTCATGTGAGTACATATTCCCCTCTTTTACTGTTTTTCAAATGTTTTTGGGTGAAATATGTGTACCTATTTGTTATGTTCATGATTTCAAAAGTATAATTGATTATACATATTAGTACTTATCTTTTGATAAACTTAATGATTATTTATGGTTTAAACACTAATTTTTCCAAAGATTATAAAATTAAATTGTTGGATAGTACTTATTTTTTGTTCACCAGACCGGTTGGTAGTATGATATAGCGCTATAGGATTAGACACCCCATTCCTGTTGTAAGGAATGTCAGAACCCGAATTTTATCCAAATAGAGATTGCCTTTGTGGTATTTCTATAGTCTCAAAGGTGTAGTTTGATACACTCAGGTTTGTATGAATTCCAAATCACATTTTTATGGTATATTTTGTTATACTCTCAAAAGTATAGTTTGATATACTCTCATATGTGATAAGGTACAAAACCAACATATATTTATAAAACCAAAACATAGTTTGATATGTTATTTATAAAACCAAAACATAGTTTAATATGTTATTTATAAAACCAAAACATAATTTAATATCTTATTTATAAATCCAAAGTATACTTTTGATATACTACTGAAAATTATTATTTTGATGACTAAAGTATATTTAATATACTATCTGTTATACTATTTTGGATCTGAAATATATTTTAATATATTACTAGTTCGAGTTTCTTAAAACCAAAGTATATTTTTATATATATACTACGAACCTTTCTATCAAAATATTATTTTTCAAACATTATATTTTATACAAACTCATTTTTACTTAACTATTTATTTATACACCTTTCTTTTATATCATCTGTTTTCTTATCATTTATTATATGATTTATAAAAGAAAACAATTTTAAAGTTCATGACTATTTTTGTTAAAAACATTCTTTTTAAACTTATAAGTCATGAATCCTATTATAATAAAACCTATGTATCTCACAAGCATTTTTATGCTGACGTACCTATTTTTACACATGTTTCAGGTGCTGTTATGTGATGATTGATGATGTATGCTACACTTAGGATGGACTCGTGCCTTAGTGACTTTAAAACTTGAAAGATAATATTTGTATTTGTCTGATTTGTAATAACACAATGAGTTCAATAATTCAATAAAACGAAATTATTTAAATCCATGGTTGTGAAACAATGATTCTGTTACGACACTCCCCGACGTTTCCGCCACGATTTGTTGTTTTATGTGGTCAGGGTGTGACTGGCAATCCATTTGGTAACCTGTTCGTTTTGTAACTTATAAAATTTGCTAAGTTTAGAAAGTTTGCGGGTTGACCGAGACGGTATGACAACGTGTCAAACAACGGAAATTCCACCAAGTCCAAGTCATCCGATCGGATAGGAATCACCCCGTCCGATCAGTTAACTGTTCTTGACGATTGTTCATGTTCAACCCGTTAAGTCGGTCATCTCGTTGATAGGAATCAGTTCCCAAACCGACACTGTCACACCCTGGCTTTGCGGAAGTGTGGTTATTTTGGTGTGACTTCTTAATACCATAGCTTAATCATAACAAGCTATATGAAATAAAAATCATGCAAGATCATCCATTTAATTAAGTTTTAAAAACCAAATACAACAACATTGTCTCAACAGGAACACATCCTAACGACATAAACATTGTTCAACAAACACAAACATCAACATAACATAAACACAGTTTAAGGACTGTGACTTGTCCAGGAAAGAGTCACATTCCCTAAACCAGGATGACCTCGTAACTAGTGCAGCGGGAAAACGTGTCATACCGCGCCAGATCCTTTAATTCCCTAAAATACATGTAAGTTGAAAAATCAACAATAATGTTGAGCGAGTTCATGTGTAAGTGAGTAAATAAACCTTTGTAAGTATAAAAATCCTGGTATGTAGCAAATAAGGGAATTGAGATCACCAATGGTTTGTAAGGCCATTGATATGTGTGAAGTGCAAGTAGGGAGACTCAAACCTAGCAGATTTATGCGTCGGGCACAAAGTCACCCCGAGGTCCGTTTCTAGTTTGGCCTGGGGCTGGGCTGGCTACACCCAGATAGATCTACCGCTCCTGTCCCTCGGTCCTACCATGAGGACTAATGACCTCATGTTGGTCCTACCCACTCACATGATCTAAGTAGTAAACCTCCTTACGCTAACCATACCATGTATAAAGTACTTGTAATCATAGTAACATGTATTTCACCCCCGCAGTTTAGAAAACTGAAAACAGTTAAGAGAAAAGGGGGACATGAACTCACAGTGGGGCGTCTCTACCAAGTATGTCTCCTGCTCAAGCAGCTGTGTGATGACCTACACGTACTAATTCTATTAGACGGACGGTCATGCCTTAGCTTTATGGTTTAAGTTTTGGGGAAATAGTTAGACAACTATTTCGTGTTTACTTTCTGTATATACTTGGTAATCATTTTCCTTCCCAAGGATGGGGGATTTAATACATGTGTGTTCGAAATATATTATTAAGTCTTACTTAAAATATATTTTATTCCTAACTCCAAAATATAATTATTTTTCTCAAAAATATTATATTTTTACACATATGATTTTCCCAAAATAATACTTTGTCAAAATTACGCGTTCAGTCATATTCTTAAAATGCGTAAGTTACGTTTTAACGATCGAGTGGTAATAATAATTACCGGTGTAACTTATATATTTATTGTGAAAGCGTTCGTATTATTTTGGATTCGTTAACTTTCGATAATATTATTTTTACCCTAAAAATAATATTTATGTATCTTCACAAATAATGACAAGTAACGTTGTGAAAAAAAATATATTTACTAAATATATATTTCATCACGTTTAATTTTGAGAAAATCCCACCTCCGACATTTTGTAAATAAAGTCGTGGCGAAACTTATATTTTGAAAACAAGTCGACAAGTATTTCTAACACTTATAGTGAAAATATTTCTAAGTGTTAGGTTTTTGGAAAAATTTCGCCAGAGTTTCCTCTGTAACTGTAACTGGAGGTGGCCACGCTTTGAAGCGTATCATTTTCTTTTATAAATAAAATCAACCATTTTCTTATTTAACCAAAACAATATTCAAAGCATCCAACTAGTAACTAATAAATCGCAAAAATTACAAGAACTTGTAGTTTTCCGAAGCTATGAAGTGAATCTCATTACTTTTAGTGGATCTTTATATAAATCAATCCGGTTTCGTAAAAACCTCGTTTTTAGAGAGAAATTCCGTCTTTACAACTTCTCTTCATCTTTTACAAAAATAGTTATTTTGTCGAAACTTTGTGCTACACAAGTGTTTACACACTTGTGTGTCCTAAAAATCATTCTTGTTAGTGTAAGGTTCGTTTTTAGAAAACATGGTTTCTTTGACACTCGGTCTTTTGAAAATACCACTTGTAGATTCGTAGATCTACTAGTTTTAAACACTATTTCACAAGTAAAATCATTTTACACAAGTTCATGATTCGTGTGTGGTAGAGTTTCATCCTTTAACCCTTGTTACATTCAAAACAACTTTATGTCATGATCCATGATCATGACCAACCCGGGTTAAACGATGATCCGAGCTACCACAACATAGATCGGGTCCAAATAACTACACAAATCAAATACTACAAGATTTACACATCAAACAAGCTTTTAACCATCATTACTTGCATTTTTTGTGGACTTTTATGCATCAACTTGTATGTTCATGACTTTTAACCGTTACAAATCATTTTAACCACTTTAAAATAGTTCGAGAAGGTGATTCAAGCAACTTACTACTAGCTCGAGGCTAGGGAAGAATCTAGACACAAAATGGGTGGTTAAAAGCAACGAGAAGAGGTCCTTTGAGTTCCGAATGCACCAAGCCTCCTTATACGTGATCCTTAACGCTTGTATGGCCTTGAAATGTGATGAAGGAAATCGAAAGATGGATGGTTGGTTGTGGTGTGGTTCGGCCGAGAGTCTCTAGAGGGAGAGAGGAGAGTGTGTTGTGAATGTTATGTGGTGAATGTTTATGATATGTAAAGCTTGATACTTATAGACAATTACTAAGTTCATTAACCCTTGGATTATATGCTTTCCAGATATGAGACAATTGAGATTAAAATAATCAAAGGAGTACAAGGTATGTCCCCCTCTTGGGGACGGTTGGTTAAGGGGGGGGGGGTCTTGGTTAGTTTCCAACTAATTAGTTAGGTTATGTTAGTTAAGTTAGGGATTAACCCGGTTAGTAGTGTGTTGTGCTTTATGGCGGGTGTTAGGGTATTCAGGGACCCTAACTGGCTCAGAAAAAGATAAATAATGTTATTAACAATATCTTCATGTTCTGGGTATAGTCCGGTTGTTCGGTTGGATAGTAATCCGTTAAAGCGCTTAACAAAGCTTTAAAGTGTCGTTAATATTAATCTTAGTGACACAACTTATTCTCGACACTTTGGAAAGTGTCTAGTAACATTTTTCTCATGTTTTGGCACTTTATTAGTAAACCAAATGCTGAATTTTGGTTAATGTGCTGAATTTTGTGCTTAGTGTATGTTTTAGGCACATCCAGTCATTGTAACGTATTCCTAGAGACGCAGTTCTACAACCCTTGTATCCCTACACTCACCACTAGTGTAGTAAAATATTTCTGGCTCATACAGGCCTTAGAGGCAGTATTTGCCTGATGCTGGCTTTATCAGCATGTTCAATAGGTTATCCGTTCATAGTGCTACTGTGCTTTTGTGCATCATGTTTGTCACTCAGGTTCAGCATGTAAATAATGTAGTGACGGTAAATAGAGTATGATGCAAGTATGAACATGTATCAACATTCAGGTAGCAGTTTATCCACAATTTCAAGTAAGCACAGTAATTAAGCAGTAATTAATTATCAATTAAGTCGTACGGATACCTGGTTTAGTGAGGGTTGTCACATTCTCCCCCCGTTAGAAAAATTTCGTCCCGAAATTTTAAGTTCTGCTTCTAGATGCAGGGTTCTTGGGAAATAAGTGGGGGTATTTCTCTTTCATCCGGTCCTCACGCTCCCAGGTGTATTCAGGACCATGTCTGGCATTCCAACGAACCTTGACGAGCTTGACACTGCTCCGGCGGGTCTTGTTCACTTTCCAATCCGTAACCTCAACGAGTTCTTCAACGAAGTGGAGTGTGTCGTCAACATGAATTTCGTCGGTAGGAATGACAACGGTATCTTGCGTTGGACTCTTCCTCAAATTGGATACGTGAAATGTATCGTGAACACCATTTAGTTCAGCAGGTAAGTCCAGCTTGTAGGCTACTAGTCCAATTCTCTCCAAAATTCTGAATGGACCAATATACCGCGGATTTAACTTCCCACGTTTCCCGAAGCGTGCCACACCCTTCCAGGGTGATACTTTCGACAAAACCATATCACCTACCTCAAACTCTAGAGGTTTCCTTTTACGATCTGCGTAGGCTTTCTGACGGTCACGAGCCACACTGATGCGATCTCGGATCTGTGCAATCTTATTTGTGGTTTCCTGGACCACATCAGGACCAACCAACTGTCTGTCACCTGCGTCAGACCAACAAAGCGGTGACCTGCACTTGCGTCCATATAAAGCTTCGAACGACGCGGCACCAATACTGGTGTGGTAGCTGTTGTTGTATGAAAATTCGACCAATGGCAAATGTTTATCCCAGCTACCGCCCAAATCCATAACACACGCTCTCAGCATGTCTTCCAAAGTCTGTATCGTCCGCTCGATTTGACCGTCGGTCTGGGGGTGAAACGCGGTGCTCATATTCAATTGCGAGCCAAAAGCTTCTTGGAAGGATTGCCAAATCCTTGATACGAACCTTCCATCTCTATCAGAGATGATTGAGAGAGGTACTCCATGGCGTGTAACAATCTCTCTCATGTAAATTTCGGCCAACTTGCTCGTATTATCCTTCTCTCTGATAGGTAAGAAGTGCGCTGACTTCGTTAATCGATCCACTATTACCCAAATAGTGTCATGGCCTTTTGGCGTTCTCCGCAGCTTTGTAACAAAATCCATGGAGATTTGTTCCCACTTCCACTTGGGAATTTCCGGTTGTTGCAGAAGTCCCGAAGGCTTCTTGTATTCCGCTTAAACCTTAGCGCATGTTAGACACTTGCTCACATAAACAGCAACATCGCCTTTCATCCTACGCCACCAATAATAATCTTTAAGGTCTTGGTACATCTTATCCACTCCAGGGTGGATAGAGTACCGCGATTTATGAGCTTCATCGAAAATAACCTTCCTTAAACCACCAAACAGAGGAACCCAAATCCTTTTCTCAAAACATAACGTCCCTTCCTCGTTTGGCACCAATAGCTTCTCCATCCCACGGAGATATTCCTCTTCAAGGTTTCTTTCCTTAAGAGCTTCTTTTTGCGCGGCACGAATGCGCAAGGAAAGATCGGTTTGGATAATCATCTCTAAAGCCCTAACCCTTATGGGCTTGATCCTTTCTTTTCGACTTAGGGCATCGGCGACCACATTCGCCTTCCCTGGATGATACTTTATCTCGCAGTCGTAATCATTCAACAACTCAACCCATCGTCTTTGTCTCATATTCAGCTTCTTCTGGTTGAATATGTGCTGTAGGCTCTTATGATCTGTAAAAATTGTACATCTCGTACCATATAGGTAGTGCCTCCAGATCTTTAAAGCAAAAACCACTGTGCCAAGTTCCAAGTCATGTGTGGTATAGTTCTTTTCTTGCACTTTCAATTTACGCGATGCGTAAGCAATAACCTTTTGGCGTTGCATCAACACGCAACCCAAACCTTGGCGTGAGGCGTCATAGTATACCACGAAATCATCTGTACCTTCTGGTAGTGCTAAGATTGGCGCATTGCAGAGCTTATCTTTCAATATCTGGAACGCTTCTTCCTGTTTGATTCCCCAATCAAACTTCTTATCTTTCTGCGTGAGGAGCGTCAATGGTTGAGCGATTTTTGAAAAATCCTCAATGAATCTCCGATAATAGCCAGCCAAACCCAAGAATTGTCGAATCTCGGTTGGCGTCTTTGGCGTTTCCCAATTCTTAATCGATTCGATCTTGGTGGGATCCACGTGGATTCCATCTCCATTTACCACGTGCCCAAGGAATTGTACTTCTCGTAGCCAAAACTCGCACTTCGAGAACTTGGCATACAGCTGTTCCTTCTTCAGCAACTCGAAAATGGCTCTTAAATGTTGTTCGTGCTCAGCCTTCGTCTTTGAATAAATCAAAATGTCGTCGATGAACATAATCACGAACTTATCCAGGTACGGCTTACAAACTCCGTTCATCAAATCCATGAACACTGCCGGTGCGTTTGTCAACCCAAACGGCATAACTAGGAACTCGTAGTGTCCATATCGAGTTCTGAAGGCTATCTTCGGGATACTCTCCTCCTGTATCCTTAACTGATGGTATCCAGATCGAAGGTCGATCTTTGAATAAAAGCTTGAGCCTTACAGTTGGTCGAATAGATCATCAATCCTAGGCAGAGGGTATCTATTCTTGATCGTCAGCTTGTTCAACTCTCGGTAGTCAATGCACATACGGAAACTACCGTCCTTCTTCTTGACAAACAGAACTGGAGCTCCCCAAGTCGAGAAGCTTGGTCGGATAAATCCCTTGTCTAACAACTCTTGAAGTTGTGTTGACAGTTCCTGCGTCTCAGACGGAGCAAGTCTATAGGGTGCCTTAGCCACAGGCGCGGCGCCTGGAACTAAGTCGATGTGAAACTCTACTTGCCTCAGAGGCGGCAATCCAGGCAAGTCCTTTGGGAAGACTTCTGGATATTCCCTCACGATAGGGATGTCTTCGATCTTTGGTTCTGCAGCTTTCTTGTCTACAATGTGTGCCAGGAAGGCAGCACATCCTTTCTGCAAACACTTTCGCGCTTTTAGACAACTGATAATTCTTAACGGCGTATCACGCTTCTCTCCGTGAACCACAATTGTATCACCATCTTCGGTTGGGATACGAACGACCTTTTCATGACAAACTATCTCAGCCTTGTTGCCTGATAACCAATCCATTCCTACCACCACGTCGAAGCTTCCCAACTGGACTGGTAGTAGATCCAGAGCAAACTCACGCTCTCCCAATTCGATCACACAGCCTCTGATAACTTCATTGGCTTCTACCAACTTTCCATTAGCCAATCCGATTGAGTACGGAATATCTAATTTACTACCGGCTAAACCAAGCATATTCTTAAACTCTAATGACACGAAGCTATAATCGGTGCCAGTATCAAAAAAAACGGATGCATAGCGTTGGTTTACAAGGGAACGTACCAGTAACGACATTGGGATCCTGGCGCGCTTCCCTCGCTTCAATATTAAACACTCTTCCCCGGGCTCGGTTCAACTCCGGGCAGTTCCTCTTGTAGTGCCCAAGATCACCACAGTTGAAGCATCCGGGTCTCTGCCCATTTCCACCAGCTTGATTATTCCTCTGGTTACGATTCACAGCGCCCGCTTGATTAGCATTGTTGACTCTATTCCCATTACATCCATTGTTTCCCTGTGGGTGATTTCCATTCCCACCCCGGTTATTATTTCTGTTTCCGAATCCTCCCTGGCCTCCCTGGCCAACAATGGCCCAACAGGAATCCTTCAAGTGGCCAGGTTTCCCACAAGCTTCGCATACTTTCACAGTACAATGGCCAGAATAGTGTCGTTGGCAGGTATTACTGTAATGCCCATAAATTTAAAATCATTATTCTAGAAATAAAAAGAATAATAGTAATTTATAAATTAACCACTAGAAAACCCTAATTAAGACACCCAAGCACTTCAATCAAGCAGGTAGGAAGGCATGTCAAGCAGGTAGGTAGGCACGTCAATTAAGCAGGTAGGTAGGCACGTCAATCAAGCAGGTAGGTAGGCATGTCAAGTAGGTAGGTAGGCACGTCAATCAAGCAGGTAGGTAGGCATGTAAAGCAGGTAGGTAGGCACGTCAATTAAGCAGGTAGGTAGGCACGTCAATCAAGCAGGTAGGTAGGCATGTCAAGCAGGTAGGTAGGCACGTCAATCAAGCAGGTAGGTAGGCACGTCAATCAAGCAGGTAGGTAGGCATGTCAAGCAGGTAGGTAGGCATGTCAAGCAGGTAGGTAAGCATGTCAAATTTCTGGCTATAAATAGCCGACTTTGGCACTTGATTTCTGGTGTCAAAGCGACGGAAATTCTCTGAACATACGTCGAATTAGAGTAGTTACAATCCAATTAAACACACACGAATCACGAAGTGCTGCCGCAATCAGGGTAATTACTCGATCGCTATTACGATTCATTTCCGGGATCAATATGTCCAAAGAATGTCTAAGTGCCGCCCACATTGGGTTATGCTTTGTCGTTTGTCGATAATTCGAAAAATGAGTTGAAGTATTATACTTCGTCGTTTGTCGTTAATATGATAAATGAGTTGAAGTATTGCACTTGGTCATTCATTGGGAGAATTTGATCTCGTAAATTATCGTAACTGCTGTATTGATCACTAACCCTGTTTTGTGTACATTATTGTGAAATTAGGTTAAAAGATTAATCAGTAGTCTAAACTCTGCCCATATAAATCTAAAATATTAGCGCAAGGTAACTTCACTTTGGAGTTATTAAGGTACGGATCCTTACCCCACTCTTTATTGCTTCATATTCAAATTGTTATAAAACCACTAAATTACTATATCTGTTAAAAACTGCTCACGTCTTCGATTATCGATTCATTTGACAGTCCGTTCGATTCCTATCATTTGATTTAGCTTTCATGTCATGCGATAGTATTATGTTGCTATACTCATTATCGCATGTTCCAATATATGTTCCGTTTTGTTATGAAAATAAGTTTTATAAGTTATGTGAATAAGACCATTTGTACTCTGATACCCTGAGTATCGCTTCTCGTGGAGTGTCCCACGAGCATGTTGTTGTGGCATCAACATCATGTGCTCCATCCGTGACGGAGAGATCAGTTCACGGCGCCTCTTAAGTACAAGTGTGGTACATAAGGCTATTAGGAGGCGTATGGATCGATCCTAGAATTTAAGTATAAGGAGGTGGGTAACGGGTATGCCAATTCGCCATCTCATGTGATAATTATGCAGGAGTAGCTACCTGTGTATTGTCACGTTTTAAGTTTGCTCATGGGTACATCCGTAAGATATGATTATGAAATTTTGTTCTTGCATCGTATCATCTTCGCCTAAAGTTCCATCCGGATAAGATTTCATATGAAGCAGTATTTGTTATTTGAGCCTAAAATTCCGTACTAAGCATTCGGCTCATTCCGTAAACTTTTTGTATATACAGGTCCACAGGTTACTTTGGGAGGGGAAAAGAGAGAAGAATAAAGCCTAGGAATAAATCTGAATATGTTAGTTAATTAAGACAACTGTCTACGCTTGTATAATAATCCTAATTTTTATGGTCGTGTGGTTGTATCCTTAACAAATAAATAAATGGAATTATGACTTTTGTTTATGTTACCGTTATTGTGACACGTCAGCCCTTCCGGGTTGGGGTGTTACAGCTATGGTATCAGAGCAAAGGCTCTTTCCTGTAGAAAACTTAAGGATAGTAATTAAGACCTGTGAGGAATGGGTAGATATCTATGATAGGATTCAACTTGATCTCTTATTTGGTTTAACTCCTATGTCTATTCTTATAGATGCCTCCTCATCGTCCGCCACGTAGGAAATATCAGTACTAATAGTCACTCTAAGTATCTGTAAGTCTCTATTGACTTTTCGTACGGTAAGATATTTTATTAAGATACGTTATAAAAGGACCATTAGGGCACATATTTAAGGTAATTGACAAGTATAGTCATGACCTTAGTTATGAATTTCAGATACACATGTGTGGTTAGGAGATTCTGGTTATATAAGTTAGTAACTCTGCTATAAAAGTTTCGTTTCTGTTCCTTATGCGATAGGTTATATTCTTATTTGGAAAATTTCGAGGACGAAATTTCTTTTAAGGGGGTAATAGTTGTAATGCCCATAAATTTAAAATCATTATTCTAGAAATAAAAAGAATAATAGTAATTTATAAATTAACCACTAGGAAATCCTAATTAAGACACCCAAGCACTTCAATCAAGCAGGTAGGAAGGCATGTCAAGCAGGTAGGTAGGCACATCAATTAAGCAGGTAGGTAGGCACGTCAATCAAGCAGGTAGGTAGGCATGTCAAGCAGGTAGGTAGGCACGTCAATCAAGCAGGTAGGTAGGCACGTCAATCAAGCAGGTAGGTAGGCATGTCAAGCAGGTAGGTAAGCATGTCAAATTTCTGGCTATAAATAGCCGACTTTGGCACTTGATTTCTGGTGTCAAAGCGACGGAAATTCTCTGAACATACGTCGAATTAGAGTAGTTACAATCCAATTAAACACACACGAATCACGAAGTGCTGCCGCAATCAGGGTAATTACTCGATCGCTATTACGATTCATTTCCGGGATCAATATGTCCAAAGAATGTCTAAGTGCCGCCCACATTGGGTTCTGCTTTGTCGTTTGTCGATAATTCGATAAATGAGTTGAAGTATTATACTTTGTCGTTTGTCGTTAATACGATAAATGAGTTGAAGTATTGCACTTGGTCATTCATTGGGAGAATTTGATCTCGTAAATTATCGTAACTGCTGTATTGATCACTAACCCTGTTTTGTGTACATTATTGTGAAATTAGGTTAAAAGATTAATCAGTAGTCTAAACTCTGCCCATATAAATCTAAAATATTAGCGCAAGGTAACTTCACTTTGGAGTTATTAAGGTACGGATCCTTACCCCACTCTTTATTGCTTCATATTCAAATTGTTATAAAACCACTAAATTACTATATCTGTTAAAAACTCCTCACGTCTTTGATTATCGATTCATTTGACAGTCCGTTCGATTCCTATCATTTGATTTAGCTTTCATGTCATGCGATAGTATTATGTTGCTATACTCATTATCGCATGTTCCAATATATGTTCCGTTTTGTTATGAAAGTAAGTTTTATAAGTTATGTGAATAAGACCATTTGTACTCTGATACCCTGAGTATCGCTTCTCGTGGAGTGTCCCACGAGCATGTTGTTGTGGCATCAACATCATGTGCTCCATCCGTGACGGAGAGATCAGTTCACGGCGTCTCTTAAGTACAAGTGTGGTACATAAGGCTATTAGGAGGCGTATGGATCGATCCTAGAATTTAAGTATAAGGAGGTGGGTAACGGGTATGCCAATTCGCCATCTCATGTGATAATTATGCAGGAGTAGCTACCTGTGTATTGTCACGTTTTAAGTTTGCTCATGGGTACATCCGTAAGATATGATTATGAAATTTTGTTCTTGTATCGTATCATCTTCGCCTAAAGTTCCATCCGGATAAGATTTCATATGAAGCAGTATTTGTTATTTGAGCCTAAAATTCCGTACTGAGCATTCGGCTCAATCCGTAAACTTTTTGTATATACAGGTCCACAGGTTACTTTGGGAGGGGAAAAGAGAGAAGAATAAAGCCTAGGAATAAATCTGAAGATGTTAGTTAATTAAGACAACTGTCTCCGCTTGTATAATAATCTTAATTTTTATGGTCGTGTGGTTGTATCCTTAACAAATAAATAAATGGAATTATGACTTTTGTTTATGTTACCGTTATTGTGACACGTCAGCCCTTCCGGGTTGGGGTGTTACAATTACACTTGGGCTGGGTGTGACACCTATGTCACTTCAACCATCAAACAAACGCCAAACCAATGAAATATTGTATTTCATACTTTGGACATGTATAAATATGTGTATCGTTTGCACATATCAACTCTTGTTCGATTTCAAGCTCTACATCGCTTTCTGGGGAATTATATGCAAACTGGTGCGTAAACGTACTCAGTTTAATGCGACAAATACTCCGGAACAACAACATATACTCAACATACCTCAAATAACCTTTACATAACTTAGAAATAAGTTTTGAAGGTTTTGGTATGGCAAAAACAAGTTAATTCGCTTACAGGGACTAAACTTGACAAACTGCGAAAGTATGCCAATTTGAACTGTAACGAACATTCCGGAACATGTCCATAAGTTAAACATACCATAAATATCCTTTACACAGCTTAGAAATAGGCTTTGAGGTGTTTGGTATGCTAAAACAAACTTTTGGATCATTCAGGGGCTAAAAGTGTCAAAAAGTGCACAAGTTTGCACTTTCGCGCATAACTTACGTTCTGAATACATCCGGACATCCAAAAAATTTATGTAAGCATCCTTATATTATGCCTTAGTGTATGGCATGAGAAAAATCCATTCGTCGCGCAATTTGGATAGTCTTTCGCACTTATGCGCATTCCGTCGTAATTAACCGAACATCGCGACCGTACGGCCAAACTAACCGACATCCGAGATATTTTTGAGCACATTTTAAGTTCCCTATACTTTAGCTTCATTTTAGAGCTTTGAAATGGGGTTAACATGGCTTAAACATGTCAAAAATGCATCAAATACCAAGTTTTGGAGCTGCAGGGACCAAAACTGTAAATCTGCCAAACTAAGGGCTTACGGACCGTAAGCCATAACCCATACGGTCCGTAAGGGGTCCCCAGTACAGGAGATTCAGCATTTAATGAGGTTGCCTCTTCACGAAGTGAAAAGCCAACTAGGCCCTTGTCTCTTCCAGCAAATGAGGGGCAAGATCTGACATACCACAACATTGTGACAAGTGTACGCACAAGATCATGGCACGATATTCGATAAACGATCCTAACGGTTCTACTTTTCCTATAAATACCCCCCTGTTGCTAAAAACTCACACAATCTGATCAAAATGCTCTAAGTTGATGCCATTGCTTCATACCTGAGCTCTTTGATCTAGATTAGCATTCAGGGACCCTCCGTAAGTCTTCTTTCGTTCTTTTATTCGCTTTTCGAGTCCGAAAGTCAATGTTTTGTTGACTTTCTACATTGACCAGCCTATGGTCAACCCGAAGTTCATGGAACTTCATAACGTGAGCGTGATCACGATGGTTATAGTCCGTAGTGACTATACCTACTGATTACCACGTTATCTAGGCTCAGTGACGAGTCGTAGTTTCGGCCAAAATGTGCATTCTTGCATATTTTGTAACCAAACTACTCGTGAGCATCAAATCCGTTTGCTTTGATGCCAAACCTGTTTTCTAAACTTAGGTAAGCATGTTCTAACATGCTTAGCTCGTCACTTTTAGTATAGTGCGTATATAGGGTCATAAGGTAAGCGATCTAAACCATCGCTTATACTTTCGAACCCGACCCATTTGGTCGATCATTAGGATCCGACCAAACACATTAGGTGACTATAGCTATAACCTCCCGAGGTTATGCCTTGTGGTCACGATGTTAGGCGTTCCAGACGCGTTCTACGCGAACGACGCATAATGTATGTTAGTACATAAACGTCTGTAGCTTTCGTCAGCTTAAAGTCTTTATTTTGTTAAAGTTGTATAGTTTAATGTATAAGGCGTCAGAATACAGGGTTTGTATTGTAAAAGTGATAAACGGTCTCACTAACGTCTGTAGCTTTCGTCAGCTTAAAGTCTTTATTTTGTTAAAGTTGTATAGTTTAATGTATAAGGCGTCAGAATACAGGGTTTGTATTGTAAAAGTGCTGCTTTGTAAGCCGATCGGCTGGCCTAGCCGATCGAACAGCCTAACCGATCGAACAGCTGTTCGATCGGGTGGCCCAACCGATCGGTTAGCCTAACCGATCGGACAGCACTTAGCTTATTCTGACCTGCCTATAAATAGAAGTTCTGTCAGCTCATTTAGGACTTTTGAATCTGTCTGTAACCTAGAGAGCTGAAGTCTGTGATCAACTGGAACTTGTATCTTGTCATATATTTCAATTGAATTGCAGACTGTTGAACATGGAAATCATATGTCTTTCTGTATCTGTATATGATTTGCTGGATTCCGCACAGCAATCATAGTGTGACATTCATTAACAGGAAGATCCCGATCAACCAGGGACCAACAAGTGGTATCAGAGCTATGGATGTTGATTGAAGATACCAGAAGACATAGTTCATCGATTTCAATCAAATTCTTGAAGATTTGAAGAGAGATTCAACTGAATTCAAGCGAAGATTGCATTGTGAAGAACAAATTTCATCGGAAATTTGTTTCTGATATAGTTTTCACCGGAAAACTTGCAGATCTACTCTATCTTTCTCATATTTCTCTCCGTTCTTCATCTTTTTCATCATAAAACTTGAAAAACTCAAAATTAAAACAGATTCAATGGATAAAACTTGATAAAATTACTATCAATCGGTTCGGAATCTCAAATTTTACAATCCTACTAAGTTTCATAATCAGATTCAAACAAATTCGTGTTAAAATTGAACAATTTCAATGAAAAACTGCATGAACTTGCTGATGTCAGCTGGTCGAATTGATTAGCATATTCATTCGTTTGCTGATGTCATCGATTTGAAAGAGATAACTGTTCAAAGATATTTTGGAAGTTATTGCTGACATCATCTTGGTAATCTGATCGAACAGCTGATCGATCGGACTGCATTGTTGTTAAAAGGAAGTTTGAAGTTTACTAGATTCCTATTCGATCGAACAGCTGATCGATCGAACAGCATTTGTCTAACCGATCGGCTAAGCTACTCGATCGAACACACTACTCGATCGACTACCCTGTTCGATCCAAGTGTTAGTGTTAAGTGTTTTTAAGAAGTCAAAATTTTTCTAAGTGTTTGTCTGATTTTACAGGAACATTCAAAATGGATGACATATTCACAAACCCTTTTAGTGATATGTATGGTTTCACTGTAAGCTCAGGAGGATCAGGAAATCCAGAAAATGATGATTCTACATCAAACAATACCAACACAAATCAAATCAAAGAGAAAAGGAAGGAAGCATGGGAATCAGAAAGCGCGTTTGGAACTTTTAATCGTCCTCCAAAGTTAATGGCTATTGAAGATTATACAAGATGGGCAATAAAATTTGAAGAATGGCTGATGGCGTTTGCTTTCCCAAGCTGGAAAAGCATGAAAAGTGGGTATGCTGCGGGTAAAAACAATGGTGAAGTATTGAGAAGTAATGAAGAGATTGATCTATTCGTTGCTGAACAGAAATGTGTAGCACTACTATTTCAATCTGTCAGGGAAGATATTATTTCACTAATCAGCTACACCAACGCCAAAGATTTGTGGGATAAACTGGGAAAGAAATGTCTGGGAAGTAAAGAAATCTTAAAGAACAAAACTAAACTACTAAAAAAGGAGTTTGATATGTTCAGTTGTTTCAAAAATGAGTCAGTCTGCAAAATGATCGAACGTTTTGGTCATCTTAAATTGGAACTTGCACGTCATGATATCAAATATCCTGATGAGGAGATAGTTGATAAGCTGTTCGATTCTTTACCAGATGAAATGGACTGGAGGTACTATGCTTTGATGTTGAAAAACACCATTCCGCCAGAAGAACTAAAACCAGATGTAGTGATTGAACGACTGGAAAGCCATGAGCTAGAATTGAAGAAAACGTACAAAGTCAATCATTCATATCAACAAAATCCAGAACTATACTATCCCAAAAGTTTGATGCCCAAAGCCTCATCACCGAAAACTGCATTTTCTGCCGAAAACATATCTCCAGCTCCTAAAGAAAATCAAAGCAACTCAAACAAAGAAAGTCACAGTGGATATCATAGTGGGTCTACTTCTATTCCTACTGCCTCGACAAATCGTTCTGATTCAAAGTTCTCATGTAATATTGCTGTTGATCTGAAGAATGCACAAAACTTTGATGAAGAATCTGTGAAGCAACAGATGGTGTTTCTAGCATCTGTGCTAGAATCATATGAGGGGCTGATTGCTGGAAAGATTGGGAATACTAATCTGACAAAAGAAGACTATGATCAGATAGATCCCGAAGAGATGGAGTTAATTGATATCCAATGGGCAATGGCGAGTGCAGTGCGACGTGCACAACGCTTTATGGAGATAACGGGAAGAAAAACAATCGGTGGTCCTTCAACAAAGCTGGGATTTGATAAATCAAAGGTGAAGTGTTTCAAGTGCAAACAGAAAGGCCACTTCAAACGAGAATGCAGAAATGCATATGTTGAAGAATCTGAGAATCCATTCAAGGATGACTACTACAAGAAAGCTATCTATCATCAGAATAAGTCCGAACCGCCAAGAATAAAGCAATCTGAAGACAACAAAGGAAAATCTAGAGCCTTGGCAGTGATTTACGATGATGAAGGATATGATTGGAGTAAGGAAGTATTACCTGAAGATGATGCTATTGGTTATGCTTTTATGGCGATTCATAATGAACCAATTCAATGGAAGGATAATCGTACAGAACAACAAAAGTACGAATATCGAAAAATGGTTGCTGAAGCAAAGATCATCCGACTCTCAGGTGTTTATGAGGAAGCAACACGTGCAAACCGATGGGATCCAGATAGAGAGTGTTATTTGGATGAATATGGTAACATTGCTGTCGACTACAAGAAGATAGACATTGAAGCCATTATCCAAGAATACAAAGAAGAGGATGA
Organism: Helianthus annuus; assembly: GCF_002127325.2. Taxonomy (NCBI): domain Eukaryota; kingdom Viridiplantae; phylum Streptophyta; class Magnoliopsida; order Asterales; family Asteraceae; genus Helianthus; species Helianthus annuus. Next base: position 107,191,477 of record NC_035444.2, on the reverse strand, counting down.
GTACTGGCAACACAAATGGTGGGGTACACCAACATCGAAAATGATCGAGGAAGAAAGAGAGAAAGAAAGAAGAGAAAAGGAGAAGATAGAAGAACCTGTGAAAATTGACACCGGGTTGATCAACACTGCACAGGAGATGACAGCTGAAAACTTGAGAGAAATGGCTGATAAAGTGCTTGCTGTCAAAGCACTTGAGGTAGATTCTACTCCTAATTCTGAGTCAAAGAAACAGGTCAGTCAAACTAAGTCATCAACTGTGTCAGGTAAGAAAAACAATTGCAATACTGATTGCAAAAGTTGTAATAAACAATGCAACTTTTGTACAACAGTCACATACCTCAATGGGGAGAAAATCAAGAATCTGACAAATAATGTTAGAAAACTTGAAAGTCAAATTCTTGATTGTGACAAAGAGTCAAAAGAATCAGCTGAACAAATAAAAGAATTAAAAACTGAAAACCAGAAAATTAAAGCTGATCATGACAAAATTCTTCTTGAAAGCAGAAATGTTGTTGAAAAATTTGAAAAATTGAAAAATGTTGTTAAAGAAAGTGATGATAGAAATGGAAAAACAACTAAGGAAAACGAGCATTTAAGAGCTGTTTTGATAATAAAAGAGGAAACAATCAACAAACAACTGGATGAGATAGCAAAATTAAAACTGAAGGTTCAAGAAAGTGAAATTGAAAATGAAAGAATCCAGTTAAAATTAAACAGCTATAGCTCAGCTAGCTTTGTTTTGCAGCACATAGTTCCTAAACCCATAGGGAAAAACAAAGCTGGTGAGGATGTGTTTTCGGATGGAAAAGGTGTAGGGTTTCACAGAGTTCCACCGCCAATCTTAGACAACTACACGAAAAAGCAGTCTAGTTTGGTGGAAATTGAAGAAGAAAATGATGTTACATTCCCTGAGAGTATTGATGTCACGTTCACGTCTTCCAATGACGAGGGTGTCCAAAATGATGTGGTGAAAAGTGTGGTGGATAATGTGCTTAAACCAGATTGTGACACTTCTGAGGAGGATGGTTGTTTTCTAGACAAATACATTCCGAAACAGAAATCCAAAAGCAACTTACATGATGAATCTGATCTTGTCATGTACAAGATGTCAGGATCGGATAAGTTGTTTTCGGATTCCGAGTTTCCATTAGAGAATGTGAATCTGAACAAATTGGCCAAAGTTTTTAAATTGATTGAAGTCGAGTTGTCAACAGTAAACACTCGAAAGGTCGAAAAGGTTCATAACAGGAAAACTGCCTATCCATCACGTGGTTATAATAACAACAACAGAAATTGGTCAGGTGGTTATCAGGGGGGTAAATCATATCAGAAAAGATTTGATCAAAATAAAAGGTATGTCAAAAAGAAAACATTTGTGAACAGCTCAAGTTCACTTGCTGAGGAAGAACAGAAAATTTTTTCAAAATCTAACAAAGAATTTTTTGAGAAGAAAGCTTCACAAATTCAGTCTGAAGGCACAAGTCAAGTAGTTGATACTCGTACTTGCTTCAAATGTAATCAAATGGGTCATATTGCACGAAAGTGTACTGTTGTAAAACCTAAGACTGAAATTGTGAAGGTTCAACAAAGAAAAGATGACAAAAAGGGAAAAGCACCGATGTATGTTGAGAAGAAAGTTGTTCAAACTAACAACTTGAGAGAAAAATCTAAACACGTGAAAAAATTGGTACCTAAACAAGATAAATTTTATAAGCGGGGTGCTGAAACTCAACAAGTGTGGAAACCAAAGGTTGTAACAAAAATTGAGAAGAAGGTCTCAATTCCTGAGGTGAAAAATGCTGAAGAATCAATGACAATTGATTATGATGCAAATTTTCCACCTCTTAATTCAAAGAATTTCAAAATTCAAGTTGCAAAAGTCACGGTTGTCCCTAAGGCTGATAAGGCCTGGGTAGACTCCATGTTTGACTAAACAATTTGAATTGCCGGAGCTTCCTGGATTGCGAAGCATGAATCGGCATCTTGAAGTTGTTTAAATGATGATTTGTTATGTGCAGGATCTTCCAAAACTTGTATCCAGGTGGATAATGGATAGTGGAGCTTCAAGGCATATGACAGGGAAGACCGCATTGCTGTATGATGTGAATGACATTAATGGTGGCTATGTGGGTTTTGCGGGTAATCAAGGAGGCAGGATCATAGGTGAAGGAACATTATCAAATGGTATTATCACGTTTGAGAGAGTTAACTACATCGCTGAGCTGGAGAACAATCTGCTGAGTATCTCCCAGATCTGTGACAGGATGTATACTACTTATTTCACCAACAAAGAATGTTTAATCTTGAAACCGGGATTTGTGATACCTGAAGAGTGGATCATCATGAGGGCACCAAGAGTCAACGATCTGTACGTGTTGGACATGAGCGTTGCTACTACAACCACGGGTCAGGCTCATTGTTTTGTGTCCAGAGCAACGGAAAAGGAGTCAAGGTTATGGCACAGAAAGATGGGGCATATTCACCTAAGGAAAATGAATCACTTAGTGCATAACGACTTGGTCACAGGAGTGAATATTAAAGGTTTTCATCTGGAAGGGGAGTGTATAAGCTGTGTCAGAGGTAAACAGAAGAAAAAGTCACACCCTACAAAACAAGTCAATTCAGTTTCGAGACCTTTGGAAAGACTTCACATGGATTTGTTCGGTCCAGTGAATGTTAAAAGTATAACAGGAGATTCTTATTGTTTGGTCGTGACTGATGACTACTCCAGATTTTCGTGGGTCATGTTCTTGAAAACAAAAGACGAAACCTTTGATAGTTTGGTGGTTTTGTTTAAGAAAATTGAGAATCTGTACCAGAGACCGATTTGTAGAATTCGAAGTGACAATGGTACTGAGTTCAAAAACAGTAAGATGGAGGAATACTGTGATGAAAGAGGTATACTGCATGAGTTTAGTGCTCCATACACTCCTCAGCAAAATGGAGTTGCAGAACGCAAGAACCGGACGCTAATCGAGACAGCCAGAACAATGCTTGCAGATTCCAAGTTACCAATCAATTTCTGGGCTGAAGCTGTTTCTGCTGCATGCTATACTCTCAACAGAGTTCTTACTGTGAAAAAGTTCAACAAGACGTGTTTTGAGCTGATTAATAAACGCAAACCAAATCTGAAGTATCTAGAGCCGTTTGGGTCACCATGCACGGTTATAGAGCCTAATGGGAAGTTTGGTACAAAGAGCTTTGAAGGAATCTTTGTTGGTTACTCAGGTCCTACACGGCGTGTCTTTGTTCCAAGTGAAAAGCGTATTATTGAAGCAGCAAATGTTGAATGTCAGGGTTATACTATGCCACCTCAAAATCCTGGTGATTCATGGCGTTATAACTATGATAGACTTTGGGGATCGTTTGACATGAGAAAAGAATCTGAAGAGGAAGAAGATTTCTTTGATGAGCTGGATGTTTTTCGAGAATACGAATCATCGCTCAGATTTCCAGCAGAATATACGAGAAGATCTAGTGAAACATCAAATGACAATGAAGCAGGTCCTAGCAATACTGGTGATCATGAGGATGAAGTTGCTCCTGGAAATCAGTCAGTGGTAAATGATAATCAAGAAGCTGAAAATATGCCAGTGTTTGATGATAGTGATTCAGACCTTGAGGGGGAGCAAATCCAGGTATTAAGTCAAACAAACCAAGTTAGTGAGCCGGATGCTGAACAGAATGTTACAAATCTAGAAGGAAATGTAGATGTTCCAGACGAAGTGATGCCTCGAACTCTTTCGTATCATCCAGAGGAACAGATTATAGGAGATTTGCAATCAGGAGTTCGCACCAGACGTCAACTTGATCAGGGCCTTTCAAGTTTTTATTCTTCAGTAAAGTCTTTACAAGATGAATTCTCACTGTGTTGTTTTATTTCGCAGATAGAACCTCGCACATACAAAGAGGCACTTACTGAGGATTCCTGGGTCAACGCGATGCAGGAAGAATTGAATCAATTTGAAAAGTTGAAAGTTTGGAAGCTGGTGGATCTACCTGAAGGTCATCGGAAAATAAATACCAAATGGGTGTTTAAGTGTAAGAGGGACGACAGAGGAGTAGTAGTCAGAAACAAAGCTCGGCTTGTCGTTCAAGGTTTCAGTCAACAGGAGGGAATTGATTTTACAGAGGTATACGCTCCTGTAGCACGACTTGAAGCCATCAGGATCTTTCTAGCATTCGCATCATGGAAAAATTTCAAAGTGTATCAGCTTGATGTAAAGTCGGCCTTTTTATATGGCAAAGTGAAAGAGGAAGTATATGTGGGACAGCCGCCAGGGTTTGTCGATCCACATCACTCAAACAAAGTGTATCTTTTGGATAAAGCTTTATATGGCTTGCACCAGGCCCCGAGAGCCTGGTATGAGACTTTGTCTCAGCACTTGCTAGCCAATAACTTCATCCGGGGAACAATTGATGCTACTCTTTTCACAAAGATTGTTGATGGTCACTTGCTGATAGTTCAGATTTATGTGGATGACATAATTTTCGGGTCAACCAACGAAAACTTGTGCAAAGATTTTGAGCAAGTGATGAAGCAGAAATTCGAAATGTCGTCAATGGGGGAAATGAAATTCTTTTTAGGATTACAAGTTGATCAGCTTCCTGAAGGAATTTTCATACACCAGACGAAGTATGTCCATGATATTCTAGAGAAATTCGGAATGTCAGATTCTTCATCTGCTGCAACCCCACTAGCAACAAATCATGGGATTCACCCAGATCTCACCGGAGACAGGGCAGACGAACGACTATATCGATCCATGATTGGTTCCTTGATGTATCTAACTGCTTCTCGGCCCGACATTATGTACCCAACATGCCTCGCAGCAAGATTTCAATCTAACCCTAGAGCATCGCACTTAATCATTGTGAAAAGGATACTACGCTACCTGAAAGGAACTCCATCATTGGGGTTATGGTATCCTAGAAAAGGCGATTTCACACTCGAGGGGTATTCCGACTCGGATTTCGGATGCTGCAAACAAAATGCGAAATCAACAACTGCAGGATGCCAGTTCTTTGGACCTCGCTTGGTCACCTGGCAGTGCAAGAAACAAACATCTGTTGCGCTATCCACATGTGAAGCAGAATACGTATCTGCAAGCAGCTGCTGTTCTCAAATCCTGTGGATACAGCAACAAATGCGCGATTACGGTTTGCAGTTTCTTAACACTCCTATTTTTGTTGATAACGAGGCTGCAATTAACATAACTAAAAATCCGGTACATCACGCTAAAACAAAACACATAGAAATTCGTCATCACTTTATTCGCGACTGCTTCGAGAAAAAGTTGATACGAATTGAGAAAATCCACACTGATGAGCAAAAAGCTGATCTGCATACCAAAGCTTTTGACAGAAATCGTTTTAAATATCTTTTAAAACTAAATGGTATGATGCTCTTTTCAGTGGTTGATGGAATTGTTAGCGTTGATGCAGAAACCACTGTGGATGATGATGATAAACAATCTGCAATGGTTTGTCGTCTTTTTACATGTTTTGGTCTTTAGGGGGAGATAGAAATATTTGTAAATATTGTAAATATATCGTTTTAGAAAAGACAAAAACAGTAAAAATTCAAAAAGCCAAAAACATGATAAAATTTTCAAAATACCAAAAACATTGAAAAAGCAAAAATGAGTTTTGTTGTTAAAAGAGGAAATGATAGTACATCAGTGGACTATCACAGCATGCTAAAGAAATGTAATGACAAATGTGATAAACGGTCTCACTAATGATGTGACGATAGGTTTTTGTACATTTAGTAGATTTATTCGGGATATAAACATAAAATTTCAAACTTGCGAAATTTGTGGGGAACACTACTTGGATATATAGGTAACCCCTGAAATCTCGTTTGAAAGGTCTCGTATTCTGATATACTAGGTGTTAATACTCTATGATGTCTGGGGTATTATTCCGGGACTTCTGCTGAACGGTAGTTCTGACCTAGTCCCTGGATAATGCTTTGCAGTAAATGCTTGAAACATAGCATTCTAGCCCTCAGTGATTAGACAATAAAATTGATAATCATCTGTTGTAGCTAAAAAGATCCTCTAAAGGGGACACACTGCTAAGTCGAAGCTGATATCTCTCTGCTGAACGGAAGTTCTGACCTGAGATCCCTCAGTTCTCGCATTTAACCCCTAAATTATGTACAGACATCATTGTAGTAATTCTTGCCTGTAAGACTGAATATTGAGATTCTGGATACGGGAGTATATTCAAGAGGTGGGACACATGAATTGAGCTAAGTTCTTAAAACATCTAAATCATATCCTGAATAGATTGAAAATTGTGTGAAAATTTAAGAGGACAACTATATCGTCAATCGAGGTGAATCGTTTAGAACTTAAAACGATTAAAAGCTTAACGGTGCTAGTGATTTGTCTCATGAACTGATATGATCCTCTTACACAAACTCACAAAAAGGTCTGTAAATAAGATTTACTTTCATTCCTGTTAATATTTCAGTCTTCTTTTGATCTACTTCATGCATTGAAAATACAAAAATATATTTTGCATTTCTACTTTATTTTTGACAAACCAAGGTAGAAAGCGTATCATCAGATTCACAGTCTGATGCAAATGCAGAAAGTTGATCCTGTACTGAAAAGGCAAGTTGGGAGCTAATCACAAACAGAGAGTTTTGAAATATCAAAATACAAGTTCATTAATTTGTAACTTGTAAATTTTTAAGAAAAATCTTTGAAAAACAATCAGTGTGTTTTTGCTTCAGGTCAACCAAGGTCATTAAGTTGAACTTGGTAGACGAATTAAGTTTCTAGGGTCATTAACTTGGACCTAGATGCTTAAATGGATTTCTCAGTCACTGATAAAATATGAAAAGGTTCAAAATCAGAAAAAGGGTCAAAAGTTATTCGAGTAAAGAGGTCATGTTCTTTGGTTCGAACAGACTAGCCGATCGGCTAGGCTAGCCGATCGGTTAGGCCAACCGATCAAGTCATACCTATAAATAGGCAGTCAAGGCTTCTAGAAAGCTTTTTCATTTCCGTACGAACAGACTGCTACTCGATTCATTGTTCTTGAAGATTCTTGATTCCTTTTTCATTTCAAATTTGTGTTGTTGGCTCACTCATCATCACAAATGGTAAAGGTATGTTATTCAATCTCTGAATCAGTGATTTCATTCATGTTCTTAACTGTTTGATGTTCTTCATTGAGTCGGTTAGAAAAATCAAGATTAGGAAAGATTAAGATAGAGTTAGATGATTCTGAGAATAGGGTTTTGATCGGAATTGCATAATCTACAAGATTACCGGTTTAATTTTTGCAAAATCTTAATTAATCTTGATAGATCTAAGATTGAAAGTGACGTCAGTCGGAACTTTAGATGAAGATTTGAACAGGTTTTAGGTTGTTTTTAGAGAAAATGAAAACAGGGTTTTGATGTCGATATCATGAAGAATAATAATCTGTGTTCAATTTTAAGATATCTGTTAGTTTGTTCTTCATGATTATTTGAATGTTCTTCATGATGAAGATGTTGCTAGCCGATCGGCTAGACCAGCCGAACGAACAGCATCATGTTTTCATTTATGAATAATGTTTAAATCTTTTGTTTTTCTGCCTTGAAATGTGTGCCATGGTATATTTTGTCATTGTTTAAAGTGTTAGAATGAATCTGATGAATGTTGTTTTTTGTTTAGTCATTTGCTAGCCGATCGGTTAGTCTAGCCGATCGAACAGCAAATGCTAGCCGATCGGTTAGTCTAGCCGATCGAACAGCATTGCATTATCTCATATATGCATGTCTATCTTGGTTAATCTTTCGAGTAGTAAAATGCTAGTCGTTCGAACAGCATTCTGCTAGCCGATCGAACAGTATTTTACTAGCCGATCGAACAGCATTCTGCTAGCCGATCGAACAGTATTTTACTAGCCGATCGAACAGCATTCTGCTAGCCGATCGAACAGCATTCTGCTAGCCGATCGAACAGTATTTTACTAGCCGATCGAACAGCATTCTGCTAGCCGATCGAACAGCATTCTGCTAGCCGATCGAACAGCATTCTGCTAGCCGATCGAACAGCATTCTGCTAGCCGATCGAACAGCTTTATGCTAGTCGATCGAACAGCATTTTGCTAACTGTTTGCATGTCACATTGCTAACCGATCGAACAGAGATTTGTTAATCGATTGAATAGCAACTTGCTAACCAATCGAATAGCATTGTTCTAGCCGTTCAAGTAGCATTGTTTGATGACCTTAGATATCTTGCATAGTCTTTTGCTAATCGATCGAACAGTATTTTGCTAGCCGATTGAGTAGACCACTCGATCGATCAGACCAGCCGATCGAACAGCAAAGGTTCTTTCAACACATCATTCCTATTCGATCGAACAGCAAATACTATTCGATTGAACAAGTCATTCGATTCACTGTTCTATCACTCTAAATGTTTCAAGTGTTTCAAGTCTCTATATCTAATGTTTAAATTTTTCACAGGGACGAGGAAAAGACACTCACAAAGGACACAATGTTCCAAGTGCAATTGATGAGGGCTCTACAAAAGGAACAGAAGCAGAAAAAATGGCTGAGTGCTTAAGAAAAAGCAGAATTGCTAAGGCATTGTCTGATACAACAATAGTTTATGAATCTCATGTTAGAAGATTTTGGGACACTGCAAGGTTTGAAGAAAAGGATAATAAAATTCATGCAGTAGTCAAGAAGAAAGATGAAAACAACATGGATATTGATGTTGAAGTAGTGTTTGGAGTAGAGGACATAAGAAGGGTTCTTGATTTACAAGATTCTGACAATGATCCAACGATCATGTCAGAACGTCTTGCTAAAGAGCTATGGTGTAGATTGGGATTTTCTTCACACATCAACGGAAAAATGTTCAAAAGGAGTTTCTCGAGTCAATACAGATACTTAATGCATTGCTTAGTGCATTCCCTATCTCACAGAAAGGGAGCCTATGATGAGGTGTCTGACTACATAATGAACATTGTTGTAAGTATTGTGCTGAACAGGAAATACAATATTTCACAAGTGATTTTTGAATTTTTAAAAGAAAATTGCTTAGCCGGGAGAGACAAATACATTATGTACCCAAGATTCATTATGATGATCTTGGATGACAAAGTTAAGGATTTGCCAAAGAATAATGATGATATTATGGCAATGGCTGAAGTGAATAAGACTGCTATTCAGAGAATCACAAAGGAGAAGGATGCTAAAACAAAAGAGTTGATCTGTGCATTAAAGGATGAAGCATACGTAGCTCCTGAAAATGATAAATGGAGACATGATAATAGTGATTCAGACAATGAAGACAATAAGATGAGTGAAATGATTGAAAAGAAAACCAGATGGTGGTGTATCAAAGATGGAAAGAGAAAGAGAACACCAAAGTCGACCCCTGTGGTTGTAATTAAAGAAACAGCAAAGGGTACAGTGATAGGGGGAGCTATATGATTCTTAGAGTATGTTATGAAAATTGTTACTAATTTTGCTTTAAATAATTGTTTTTGCAGGGTCTTCTGAAGAACCTCAAAGAAAGCTAATTGATGAACCTGTTATAGAACCAAGGGAGGTGGTTGATAAAGGTGTTGGTTTAGAAGAGACTCTGGAAAGCTATTTTAAAAAGCATGAAGAGGCTGAACAAGCACAAGCTCAAAAGAACTCCAGTAATGAAGATTCAGAAGAAACTTTATCTGAATCTGAACTGGTCAAAGAGACAGTGGGAAAAGGAAAGGTACATCTGAAGAAAAGACCTTTAAAGAAAAGAAAGAATTCTGAAGATGAAGATTCACCGTACAATCCTGAGGATTCCCAGAAAAACAGAAAGAAAAGAAAAGCTACTCGCAGTGGTGATATTCCAAGAGTGGTTAGAGCAAAGAAACAGAATGCTAAATCACAAAAAGAGAAGGAAGGGAAGAAGAAACAGGACTCTGCTGAAACTAGTCCTGTGGTTGAAATACCAAAAGAAGTTCCTTTAACAGAAATTCCAATTGAAACACAAACTTCTTATGATGATTATGTGGAGATCACCGGAGTCAAATCTGCTAAACAAACATCTGATCGTCATGATATTCCAGAATCATCACAACGAAAGACAGATTATTTCAACTTAGATTTTGATAGCTTGGGTGGTGCTACTGGAGATTTCTTTAAAGATATGCCAGAGAGTGAAGGAGACTTATTTCATGATAAAAAGATGAAAGAATTGGAAGAAAAAGTTAAAGCCTTGGAAAAGGAAAAGGAAGAAAACGAAGCTGTACAAATAAAGTTGAAGGAAATGATTGATGAGTTGGAGAAACGGCACGAAGACGTAATGGATGCAGTGTTTACAAAAGATGAGAAATTGAATGAAATGAAGGAAGATATAAAAGATAATGCAGAAGTTATTAGCACACTTACTGATGAAATTGCTGCATTGAACGCCAAAGTCAAAGACTTGCAGAATATCAATCAGACTTTGAATCAACTCTTAAATGAGATGAATGAAGCTTCGACAAATGAAATGAAGGCAATGAAGCTAGAGATGGAAGCTATGAGAGCAGATAAGGTGATGAAAGATAAGCAACTGGAAATGCTTACGGCTGTGATTGAAGCACATCTGAAGGTGAACATCCACGAGGCTTTTGATCAAGTTGACATTATCAAGGCAAATGAAAGAAGGAAAGAAAGAGAAAGACAGCTTGCTGAAGAAGCTAACCTGAAAAATAAAGGCATAGCAGAAGAAGTTGAAGTTGTTGGTGTAACATTTGTGCCTGTAATCATCATGAACAGTTCAATTATCAATAAAATAATGTAATTTGATCCCAATGTTTGTTTCATTGTGTTTTACATTTTTCATGTTTTGACTTTTATTCAATTCCAAACTCTACATCGCTTTCTGGAGCATTATACGCAAACTGGTGCGTAAACGTACTCAGTTTAATGCGACAAATACTCCGGAACATCAACATATACTCAACATACCTTAAATAACCTTTACATAACTTAGAAATAAGTTTTGAAGGCTTTGGTATAGCAAAAACAAGTTAATTCGCTTACAGGGACTAAACTTGACAAACTGCGAAAGTATGCCAATTTGAACTGTAACGAACATTCCGGAACATGTCCATAAGTTAAACATACCATAAATATCCTTTACATAGCTTAGAAATAGGCTTTGAGAAGTCTGGTATGCTAAAACAAACTTTTGGATCATTCAGGGACTAAAAGTGTCAAAAAGTGCCTAAGTTTGCACTTTTGCGCATAACTTACGTTCTGAATACATCCGGACATCCAAAAATTTATGTAAGCATCCTTATATTATGCCTTAGTATTTGGCATGAGAAAAATCCATTCGTCGCGTCATTTGGATCGTCTTTCACGCTTATGCGCATCCCGTCGTAATTAAGCGAACATCGCGATCGTACGGCCAAACGAACCGACATCAGACATATTTTTGGGCATGTTTCATGTCCACAATGTTTAGGCATCATTTTAGGGCCTTAAAGATGACTTTTCAGGTCTTAAAAGGGCTGGAAATGGCTTAAAAACGCAACAGGGGCCAAAAGTGTAAATTCTGCAAGTGGGCAGATCAGAGGACTTCAGGCGACCCGCGTAAGGATTGCCCAAACTTGAGGCGGGGCGCGTGAGACTGTCAGACAGAAGATTTTGCATTTAATGCAGAATCTGGCCTTTCGTTCGATCAAAGGGCGATGCCTTTTCACCCAAATGAAGGGCCAAGGGTCAAATACACTGAATCTAACCCCTGGACACGTGTACGCACGAGATCAAAGCACGTTATTCGATAAAACGATCCTAACGGTTCCACCTTTCCTATAAATACCCCCCCCCCCTTTTTGTGTAAAAACCCACAAATCAGATCTAAATGCTCTAAGTTGATGCTTATGCTTCATACCTGAGCTATTGGATCTTGATTAGCACTCGGGGACCCTCCGTAAGTCTTCTTTCGCTCTTTTATTCGCTTTTCGAGTCCGAAAGTCAACGTTTTGTTGACTTTCTGCATTGACCAGCTTATGGTCGATGCGAAGTTCATGGAACTTCATAACGTGAGCGTGATCACGATGGTCATGGTCCGTAGTGACCATACCTACTGATCACCACGCTATCTAGGCTCGGTGACGAGTCGTAGTTTCGGCCAAAATGTGCATTCTTGCATATTTTGTAACCAAACTACTCGAGGGCATCAAAGCCGTTTGTTTTGATGCCAAACCTGTTTCTAAACTTAGGTAAGCATGTTCTAACATGCTTAGCTCGTCACTTTTAGTTTAGTGCTTATATAGGGTCGTAAGGTAAGCGATTTAAACCATCGCTTATACTTTCGAACCCGACCCATTTGGTCGGTCATTAGGACCTGACCAAACACATTAGGTGACCATAGCTATAACCTCCCGAGGTTATACCTTGTGGTCACGATGTTAGGCGTTCCAGGCGCGTTTTACGCGAACGACGCGTTAGGGTAGCGTAAGCTACCTAAACGGGTCGTGATGGACCGTAAGCACTTAGGTTAAGTTTCATTTTAGTATGTAGGCTTTGTTGAACCATATTACACGAGTCTCCATACTCGTTTGGTTTACGAACCCGCGTACTATCCGATCTTCCGATTTGGTCCGGTATATTAACATAGCTACCTATTAGGTGCCGTTGATATTCCGTGACCTCTCGCATTACCTGGTTATTTCACAAGAACAACAAAGCAACCTCAGGTGAGTACATAGAACCCCTCTTTTACTGTTTTCTAAACTGTTTTGGGGTGAAACACATGTGCCTATCTGTTACTTTCATGCTTTCCATGTTTTCACATCGTATATCTGCTATGCTCATTAGTACGTTATAGTACATGATTTCATTACATTTTATGCTATGTATGCCCATTGTGTGCGTACTTAGTACATCGATTTACATGAACATTTTTGTTGCATATGTATACTCAGCATATGGACACATTGATTTACATGAACATTTCTGCTGCATATGTTTACTCAGCATATGGGCACATTGATTTACATGAGCACTTCTGCTTCGTATGTTTACTTAGCATACTTAGTACAATTGTTTACATCACATGCCTTCATTTTGTTATGACATTTGGTTTGTTTAACATGGGACAATACATTCATTAACATTAGCTACGCCGTTCGTTAGTAGGTAGTGGTACCATAGGAATTGACAACTCCCATTCCTGAAGTCCTGGGTTGATAGGACTGGAAGGAATGACCGAATTCGATATACATAACTTAGATAAACCTTTAATTTGTTTAAGGGTTTATCGCCGCAGTCTCAAGGCTTGGATGTATGCATAGTTTACAATACCGCATAAATGTTAATATCAATAGAGCATGCATTTTCCGCAGAACATAACGTTGATTTAAACCACGTTTTACTTCAACGACTTGTTTTGTGCATATGGTTTAAGTTGATACATTTCGCTTACCATACATGATACATTTTGGGATGCACATTACATGATTTACATTAAACATAAACACGTCGACATTGACATACACATTTGGTGGTTTACATTTGAACATAAACATTTGACATGGTTTACAATAACACTTGACATTTGGTTTACACATGAACAACTTACATGGTGGATTGGTTTGGGTAAATGATTTAAGTAACGTGGCATATGTAATATGATACAAACATGGTGGATACGCCGCTGGTACTTCCTATATATAAATGTTTGTATAATGTTACATATTGTGGCGTTATCTAAGTCATTTCAGTTTAGACACATTACACTTTACTTAAGTAACATATTCTCCACAAAGACATTATTTTCACAAACAACTTATCTTATTCAACTCATTTTACTCGGTTATTCGTTTAACCTTGCACTTATCTATACATATCGTTTGATGTTATCGTTTTTCAAATGATTTACAAAGCAAAACAAATTACAAGGTTCATGACTGACTGTTATTAAACATTCTTTAAAACTCAAGTCATGAACCCCATTTTCACAAAACCTATGTATCTCACAGGCATTTTTATGCTGACGTACCTACTTTCACATGTGTTTTCAGGAGCTATTCCATAGGACGATGGTCATGATTCTAGGGCGGACCTGTGCCTTAGAGCCTAAAAATGAAGTTTGAACTAGCTTAATTATGTTTTGATTTCTGTACTCTCTTTCTAAGACAATGTAACACCTTTGTTTATAAATAAAATACAACTTGTATGCCATGGTTATGAAACAATTTAATTCTGTCCACGACACTCCCCGGCGTTTCCGCCGCGGTTGCATGTTACACGCGGCCGGGGTGTGACAGAAGAGTTGGTATCAGAGCCATTGGTTATAGGGAATTAGGTTATTAGTAATGCTTTGACCTAGACTATAACTTTCTAGGACCCTAACACAAGTTGTCTTGTGTTTAGAGTTTAAAACATGCACATCACCTATCCTTAGGTGATAACTACAACGGGAACTTCGGTTCCGCATCCGCTTTGAAAATTAATCATCTGTTCTAGTATGATTGATTACTAGGTTTTGAACCCTCTATTATAAGGTTTTGAACCCCTTTGGATTTTCAAAAATCCCGTCAAAGTGTTGGGTTAATAGTGTGAACACGTGCGAACTGGAAGGGTGAATGCCTGTACCCTGGGTTTTCTGTCTAAGGCTAGAGTGTTCGTACAAATCCACATAATCGGACCAGTCACTCTTACCTGGGAACTCTTGGGGTGAGTGTTCACTTATAGGCGAGCATGTCTTCGCGATACACTAATCCTGACCCATTTACTTTGACTAGACATTTCATGTCGCATATTTGCTTTGCGATGCATAACCGCCATCTTTGCTTTTGTTGCTTTTGCTTCATCTCATTCTCTTCATCCAAACATCTCACTCGTTTCATTTCATGTTTTTCTCTTCTAGAATGCCTCCTCGACGCGACAACCAGATAGCTACTGCCGAGCTGGCGGAGATTATTGCGCAGCAGATGGCTGCTCAATTTCCGAATCTCTTTGCTCAATGGAATCAGGCCAACAATAACAATGGTACATGCAAATACAAGGATTTTAACCAGGCTAAGCCACTCAAGTTTAGTGGTTCTGAGGGAGCAACTGGGCTTCTTCAGTGGTTCGAAAGCATCGAGAACACTTTTCGCCATGTGCAATGTCCGGATAATCGCAAGGTCGAGTTTTCTTCGAGCGTGTTTCAGAAGAGGGCTCTTACATGGTGGAATGGGGTTATGAGGGATCAAGGTGCAGAAGTTGCTCTAGCTCAGACATGGGCTCAACTGAGAGCTCTTATGATGAGGGAGTTTTGTCCTCGTCATGAGCAACGAGCGTTGGAGAAAGAATTTGATGTGTTGAAGCAAGATAGTGGCGAGCACAGGGCTTATACAGATAGGTTTGAGGAGCTGAGTCTTCTTTGCCCGAATATGGTTACCCCACTCGATAAGGCCATCGAAAGATACATCGACGGCCTACCTGACTCAGTACAAGACATCCTTACTGGTAGCAACCCTACCACACTTCGTCAGGCGATCGAGTTATCAGCGACGTTGACTGAGTCGCAAATTCGAAAGAATAAATTGCACAGGAAGGGTGATAAGGGCAAGAAGCAGTCGGCTGACAAGGAGGATAGTAAGAAAGGCCAGAACAAGAATGGAAAAGATTCTGGCTCATCAAAGAGGTCAAGGAAGCGTAAGGCTTCCCAAAATTTTGCTGTCACTGCCCAAGCAAACCAGGCAGCTCCCAACCAGCCTCCAGCAAAGAAACCCTACTCAGGAAGTGCACCTTTGTGCAATCGATGCAACAGTCACCACCAGCCACAATATCAGTGCCGTTTCTGTACTAACTGTGGGAAGTCAGGTCATCTTGCCGATGTTTGTCGGTTTGCTCAGAATCACGCAGTCCAGAACCCTGCTCAACAGATTGCTCAACAACAGGGTCAGGCTGCACGACCAAACTACCCACCAGGTGCATGTTATAACTGTGGGGATCTGACCCACTACAGAAATCGGTGTCCAAGACTAGTCAACCAGAACCAGAATGCAAACCAGAATCCGGCACCGGCTCGAGGTCGAGTCTTTAACATGAATGCACAAGAAGCACAAGCAGACAACGAGGTGGTGAACGGTACGTTCTTTATTAATAATCAGCCAGCATCTGTTCTTTTTGATTCGGGTGCCGACAAGAGTTTCGTGTCATTGTCTTTCGAGACAATGCTTCGCGTGTCTAGAACGAAACTAGGTAAACCTTTGACAGTAGAGGTTGCCAGTGGTGAACCCATTGTTCTAAATTCTGTTCTACGCAACTGCCAGTTGAATCTTAACGACCATATTTTTCCTATTGACCTCACGCCAATGCAACTTGGAAGCTTCGACGTTATAGTGGGAATGGATTGGTTATCCAAGCATCGCGCAGAGATAGTTTGTTCTGAGAAGATTGTTCGTGTGCCGTTGTCTACAGGCAAGATCCTACAGGTTCGTGGTGAGAAGCCTGCCGGTGGACTCAAACTCATGTCTTGTTTTAAAGCACGGAAGTATCTGCGAAAGCACTATGTGGCTTTCTTAGCACATGTTACAGCAGATAAAGGCAAGGGTAAGTCTATTTCAGATATTCCTGTCGTTCGGGATTATTCCGAAGTATTCCCTGAAGACTTACCTGGTCTACCTCCAGCACGCCAAGTCGAGTTTCGTATTGATCTCGTACCTGGTGCAAATCCCATTGCAAGAGCTCCATACCGTCTTGCACCATCGGAGATGCAGGAATTATCTAAACAGCTTCAGGAGCTCTCCGACAAAGGTTTCATCCGTCCTAGCTTTTCACCTTGGGGTGCTCCCGTTCTCTTTGTAAAGAAGAAGGATGGATCTTTTAGGATGTGTATCGATTATCGTGAGCTTAACAAGCTTACCATCAAAAATCGATATCCCCTACCTCGCATTGATGACCTCTTCGATCAATTACAAGGCGCATCTTACTTTTCAAAGATTGATCTACGATCTGGATATCATCAGCTTCGTGTACATGAAGAAGACATTCCCAAGACAGCGTTCCGTACTCGTTATGGACATTACGAGTTCACAGTCATGCCATTTGGTTTGACTAATGCTCCTGCTGTTTTCATGGACTTAATGAATAGGGTCTGCAAGCCTTATTTAGATAAGTTCATCATCGTTTTCATTGACGACATTTTGATATATTCTAAAACGCGAGCTGATCATGAGCAACATCTTCATCTTACATTGGAACTCCTAAAGAAAGAACAACTTTTCGCCAAATTCTCCAAGTGTGAATTTTGGCTTAAAGAGGTTCAATTCTTAGGACATATTGTCAACGAACAAGGTATTCATGTAGATCCCTCCAAGATCAGTGCGATTAAGGATTGGGATACACCTACTACCCCTACTGAAGTTCGTTCTTTTCTTGGTCTAGCGGGTTATTACCGCCGCTTCATAGAAAATTTCTCGAAGATTGCAGTTCCTCTAACTGCTCTAACTCAGAAGAACAAGCCATTTGATTGGGGAGTCGAACAAGAGGAAGCGTTTCAGACTTTGAAACAAAAGCTTTGCGACGCGCCTGTCCTAACATTGCCTGAGGGCAACGATGATTTCGTCGTTTATTGCGACGCATCTAAATTAGGACTTGGTTGCGTCCTAATGCAAAGAAACAAAGTCATAGCATACGCATCAAGGCAGTTGAAGATACATGAGAAGAACTACACCACTCATGATCTTGAGTTGGGTGCAGTTGTCTTCGCTCTCAAAATTTGGAGACACTATTTGTACGGTACAAAGTGTGTGGTTTTCACTGACCACAAAAGTCTTCAACATATCTTCAATCAAAAAGAGCTCAACATGAGACAACGACGTTGGGTTGAACTTCTAAACGACTACGACTGCGAGATTCGCTACCATCCTGGTAAGGCGAATGTCGTAGCCGATGCATTGAGTCGCAAGGAACGTATTAAGCTTCATTGTGTACGTGTCCAATCTGTTGTTCAAACCGATATCCAAGCCCGTATTTCTCAGGCTCAACAAGCCTGTGTTTCACAAGGTTTAATGGATAAGGAATTTCCTTATCACATAACACCTGCTCTTGAACTGAAAGACAATGGATCGTACTATTTCATGGACCGTTTGTGGGTCCCAAGCCAAGATGATCTTCGTACCTTGCTTATGGATGAAGCCCATAAGTCTCGTTATTCCATTCATCCTGGCTCAGATAAGATGTATAAGGATCTTCGTATTCAGTATTGGTGGCCTGGTATGAAGAAAGACATTGCCTTATACGTATCTAAATGCCTTACTTGTCTTAAGGTTAAGGCAGAACATCAGCGTCCTTTCGGTTTATTGGAACAACCGGAGATCCCAGTTTGGAAATGGGAAAACATTACTATGGATCTCATTACTAAACTCCCGCGCACAAAGAAAGGTCACGATGCCATCTGGGTAGTCGTTGATCGTCTTACCAAGTCAGCACATTTCTTGCCAATCCGTGAGGGTTATTCAGCTGACAGACTTGCTCAAATCTACGTAGATGAAATTGTAGCTAGACATGGTGTTCCTTTGAGCATCATTTCTGACAGAGATGCTCGTTTCACTTCTCATTTTTGGAGAACCATGCAATCTGCTATGGGGTCTCAACTCAATTTAAGCACAGCTTATCATCCGCAAACGGATGGTCAATCTGAAAGAACAATCCAGACACTGGAGGATATGCTTAGAGCTTGTGTGATAGACTTTGGTGGTAGTTGGGATTCACATCTTCCATTGATTGAATTCTCCTACAACAACAGTTATCACTCCAGCATCAACATGGCTCCTTTCGAGGCTCTCTATGGTCGAAAATGTCGTTCACCAGTCTGCTGGAATGAGATTGGCGAGGCTCAACTTACTGGACCTGCCCTCATTTTGGAGACAACAGAAAAGGTAAAGAAAGTTCGTGATAACCTTCAGACAGCTAGAAGCCGTCAGAAGAATTACGCGGACCAAAAACGCAAACCCTTGGATTTTCAAGTCGGTGATCGTGTATTACTTAAGATCTCACCTTGGAAAGGTGTGATCAGATTTGGAAAGAAAGGAAAACTTGCACCTAGATATGTTGGACCATTCAAGATCGTCGAAAGAATCGGTAAGGTAGCCTACAGACTTGAGTTACCTCCTGAACTTGGAAATGTTCATCCAACCTTTCACGTATCCAATCTCAAGAGGTGTTTAGCTGATGAAAACCTCCACATACCGCTTGACGAAATTCGTGTTGATGAAACACTAAAATTTGTTGAGAAACCGGTAGAAATCATGGAACGTGAAGTCAAGTGGCTCAAACGCAAGCGCATTCCTTTGGTCAAGGTTCGTTGGGAATCTAAGCGTGGACCCGAGTTTACTTGGGAACGTGAAGACCAAATGAAGGCAAAATATCCGCATCTTTTTCAATCAGTTTCCGCTAAATAAATTTCGGGACGAAATTTCCACAAGTAGGGGAGACTGTAACATTTGTGCCTGTAATCATCATGAACAGTTCAATTATCAATAAAATAATGTAATTTGATCCCAATGTTTGTTTCATTGTGTTTTACATTTTTCATGTTTTGACTTTTATTCAATTCCAAACTCTACATCGCTTTCTGGAGCATTATACGCAAACTGGTGCGTAAACGTACTCAGTTTAATGCGACAAATACTCCGGAACATCAACATATACTCAACATACCTTAAATAACCTTTACATAACTTAGAAATAAGTTTTGAAGGCTTTGGTATAGCAAAAACAAGTTAATTCGCTTACAGGGACTAAACTTGACAAACTGCGAAAGTATGCCAATTTGAACTGTAACGAACATTCCGGAACATGTCCATAAGTTAAACATACCATAAATATCCTTTACATAGCTTAGAAATAGGCTTTGAGAAGTCTGGTATGCTAAAACAAACTTTTGGATCATTCAGGGACTAAAAGTGTCAAAAAGTGCCTAAGTTTGCACTTTTGCGCATAACTTACGTTCTGAATACATCCGGACATCCAAAAATTTATGTAAGCATCCTTATATTATGCCTTAGTATTTGGCGTGAGAAAAATCCATTCGTCGCGTCATTTGGATCGTCTTTCACGCTTATGCGCATCCCGTCGTAATTAAGCGAACATCGCGATCGTACGGCCAAACGAACCGACATCCGACATATTTTTGGGCATGTTTCATGTCCACAATGTTTAGGCATCATTTTAGGGCCTTAAAGATGACTTTTCAGGTCTTAAAAGGGCTGGAAATGGCTTAAAAACGCAACAGGGGCCAAAAGTGTAAATTCTGCAAGTGGGCAGATCAGAGGACTTCAGGCGACCCGCGTAAGGATTGCCCAAACTTGAGGCGGGGCGCGTGAGACTGTCAGACAGAAGATTTTGCATTTAATGCAGAATCTGGCCTTTCGTTCGATCAAAGGGCGATGCCTTTTCACCCAAATGAAGGGCCAAGGGTCAAATACACTGAATCTAACCCCTGGACACGTGTACGCACGAGATCAAAGCACGTTATTCGATAAAACGATCCTAACGGTTCCACCTTTCCTATAAATACCCCCCCCTTTTTGTGTAAAAACCCACAAATCAGATCTAAATGCTCTAAGTTGATGCTTATGCTTCATACCTGAGCTATTGGATCTTGATTAGCACTCGGGGACCCTCCGTAAGTCTTCTTTCGCTCTTTTATTCGCTTTTCGAGTCCGAAAGTCAACGTTTTGTTGACTTTCTGCATTGACCAGCTTATGGTCGATGCGAAGTTCATGGAACTTCATAACGTGAGTGTGATCACGATGGTCATGGTCCGTAGTGACCATACCTACTGATCACCACGCTATCTAGGCTCGGTGACGAGTCGTAGTTTCGGCCAAAATGTGCATTCTTGCATATTTTGTAACCAAACTACTCGAGGGCATCAAAGCCGTTTGTTTTGATGCCAAACCTGTTTCTAAACTTAGTTAAGCATGTTCTAACATGCTTAGCTCGTCACTTTTAGTTTAGTGCTTATATAGGGTCGTAAGGTAAGCGATTTAAACCATCGCTTATACTTTCGAACCCGACCCATTTGGTCGGTCATTAGGACCTGACCAAACACATTAGGTGACCATAGCTATAACCTCCCGAGGTTATACCTTGTGGTCACGATGTTAGGCGTTCCAGGCGCGTTTTACGCGAACGACGCGTTAGGGTAGCGTAAGCTACCTAAACGGGTCGTGATGGACCGTAAGCACTTAGGTTAAGTTTCATTTTAGTATGTAGGCTTTGTTGAACCATATTACACGAGTCTCCATACTCGTTTGGTTTACGAACCCGCGTACTATCCGATCTTCCGATTTGGTCCGGTATATTAACATAGCTACCTATTAGGTGCCGTTGATATTCCGTGACCTCTCGCATTACCTGGTTATTTCACAAGAACAACAAAGCAACCTCAGGTGAGTACATAGAACCCCTCTTTTACTGTTTTCTAAACTGTTTTGGGGTGAAACACATGTGCCTATCTGTTACTTTCATGCTTTCCATGTTTTCACATCGTATATCTGCTATGCTCATTAGTACGTTATAGTACATGATTTCATTACATTTTATGCTATGTATGCCCATTGTGTGCGTACTTAGTACATCGATTTACATGAACATTTTTGTTGCATATGTATACTCAGCATATGGACACATTGATTTACATGAACATTTCTGCTGCATATGTTTACTCAGCATATGGGCACATTGATTTACATGAGCACTTCTGCTTCGTATGTTTACTTAGCATACTTAGTACAATTGTTTACATCACATGCCTTCATTTTGTTATGACATTTGGTTTGTTTAACATGGGACAATACATTCATTAACATTAGCTACGCCGTTCGTTAGTAGGTAGTGGTACCATAGGAATTGACAACTCCCATTCCTGAAGTCCTGGGTTGATAGGACTGGAAGGAATGACCGAATTCGATATACATAACTTAGATAAACCTTTAATTTGTTTAAGGGTTTATCGCCGCAGTCTCAAGGCTTGGATGTATGCATAGTTTACAATACCGCATAAATGTTAATATCAATAGAGCATGCATTTTCCGCAGAACATAACGTTGATTTAAACCACGTTTTACTTCAACGACTTGTTTTGTGCATATGGTTTAAGTTGATACATTTCGCTTACCATACATGATACATTTTGGGATGCACATTACATGATTTACATTAAACATAAACACGTCGACATTGACATACACATTTGGTGGTTTACATTTGAACATAAACATTTGACATGGTTTACAATAACACTTGACATTTGGTTTACACATGAACAACTTACATGGTGGATTGGTTTGGGTAAATGATTTAAGTAACGTGGCATATGTAATATGATACAAACATGGTGGATACGCCGCTGGTACTTCCTATATATAAATGTTTGTATAATGTTACATATTGTGGCGTTATCTAAGTCATTTCAGTTTAGACACATTACACTTTACTTAAGTAACATATTCTCCACAAAGACATTATTTTCACAAACAACTTATCTTATTCAACTCATTTTACTCGGTTATTCGTTTAACCTTGCACTTATCTATACATATCGTTTGATGTTATCGTTTTTCAAATGATTTACAAAGCAAAACAAATTACAAGGTTCATGACTGACTGTTATTAAACATTCTTTAAAACTCAAGTCATGAACCCCATTTTCACAAAACCTATGTATCTCACAGGCATTTTTATGCTGACGTACCTACTTTCACATGTGTTTTCAGGAGCTATTCCATAGGACGATGGTCATGATTCTAGGGCGGACCTGTGCCTTAGAGCCTAAAAATGAAGTTTGAACTAGCTTAATTATGTTTTGATTTCTGTACTCTCTTTCTAAGACAATGTAACACCTTTGTTTATAAATAAAATACAACTTGTATGCCATGGTTATGAAACAATTTAATTCTGTCCACGACACTCCCCGGCGTTTCCGCCGCGGTTGCATGTTACACGCGGCCGGGGTGTGACAGTTGGATCTTCACAAAATCAACTTGAGGTAGGTGGATCATCTTCTCAACCAGAAATTGAAATGGTGGATGCTCAAGATGTTACAGTAAATGATGAAGAAATGGTGGAAGCAGAAAATGAAGCAGTTCATGAACCAGAGTTTATTATGGTTGGTGAATCTGTAGAGCCTATTATTCCGGAGAATGTTTTGAGAGACGTTCAAATCATACAAAGAAAGAAAAAGGCTAAAGAAGTATTACTACTGGAGTACTCTACCGACAAGTTTGTATTAGTTGGAAATGCCTATAGAGTGCCCTATAGTGAAGAAGAATCTGCCAAGCTGTTAAGATTTTTTGAATTAAAGTATCAAGGGAAGATAGCTAGAGGAGAAGTGGAAGAAGAATCTGATAGTGATTTTTGGGAGGAAGAAGATGAAGATGATGATAAAGATGATAAAGCAGACGATAAATCCGATGATGATGATAAGCCTGATGATGATGATGATGATCAAGGCACGTCGGGTTTGCTAATCAATGATCCATCAGTTCAGGATAAAGTAAATGAACTCATGAATGATGAAGTGAATGAACAGAATGATGATGCAGAGTGTGAAGGGTCATCTTCTGGAAACCAATCCAGTGATCAGGTACATCAACTCACATCTACTTTTATTTCTCTTACTGAATATCATCAAGGAGAAGTAGATATTATCAGAACAAGAGCTGAAATGCTTGAGGAGTTGGGGTTAGAAGATGGGAAGTTTAAATTTGATATCAAAGATGAAATCCCAGAGTCTCCGATTAAAAACTTTGAACCACAATTTCCACTTGAAGCAGAATTTTATGATAATGTGACCATAGAGACTGATTCAGATTCGGAAGAAGATAGAATAGATTTTCACTATGAAGGTGAAGACATGGCATTTCCTACATTCACAGAGTTATTTGAAGACATGAATGCAGAATTATTGAAAAGAAAAATTGAAGAAAGAGTTGCATCTGCTGATATGCCTGAACCAGTTCCAAGAGAAATTTCTGCTGAAGAGAGAAAGAAATGGTTCAGATCAATGCCAAAGGAAAGAAAGCCTCTTAGAGCCCTACAGTATTTTACTCATGATAAAGACTTATCTTGGGGTGATATTCTTTCTTGGGGGTATCTGGAAGACTTGAATGTTTATGCAATTCGAAGAGAGCAAGGTGTTCAATACTTCAGGTGCATTTCTGATCTTGCTACCTTACCTTGGTGGGACGTAGATGAATTGGTGGTTACAAAGAATATTAAACAACTCTACTACGGTCCTGAAGTGAAACAGAGAGACCAGAAGCTGTGGAATTACATCAAGTATCAAGCAACGATCAATTATCCAGATTGGAAACCACAGTTTCCTAAAAGAATTGTGAAGTATACAGCTAAAGGTGAGAAGGACGTTACTCTTGATGTCAAACCGCCAAAGTGTTTGAAGAGCATGCCTTTAAGAGCTATTGAGCAGGATTTCTATGATTTATTTCAAGCATGGCTCTATAATCCTTCTACTGCTGAAGCTGTGATCTCTTTGTACGATAAAGACACTGGTGAAGCTAGGAAAATTTGTATTCTAGACCCGATGTGGCTGGTAAATTGCTCAAAGAAAGACATAGATTGCTTGTTTGTCAACAAGATAATCTATGACAAGAAAGACAAAGCCATTGCTCAGCAGTACCAGAGTGTAGTTGATGTCTGTTTTGCTAAAGAAATCAACTCTGGTAAGAACTGGAAAACTTCATGGAGAGAAATAGAGGTTGATGAGTTTCTAAAGGTGTACAAGAGAAGTTTAAAATCCAAGGAAATTCAGAGAAAAGCTGCTGAAAGAGGAAGACGAAATCTTGGATTTGTACCTCCTACTGATCAGACACCCATAGAGTCTGAAGAGAACAAGATCCCTAAGTGGGACAGAAAAAGAGATGGAGATCCAGTGTACAGAAATTGGTGGATAACAGAGGGAAGACATAAGAGAAGACAAATGTTAGCTGAACGAGAAGAGAAGAGAAAACAAAAGGCACGAGATAGAAGACGCAACAGGAGGTAATCAAGACTTTGCTGGAAGGGACTACAGCTACATCCGAGGGGGAGTCTGTTAGTACATAAACGTCTGTAGCTTTCGTCAGCTTAAAGTCTTTATTTTGTTAAAGTTGTATAGTTTAATGTATAAGGCGTCAGAATACAGGGTTTGTATTGTAAAAGTGCTGCTTTGTAAGCCGATCGGCTGGCCTAGCCGATCGAACAGCCTAACCGATCGAACAGCTGTTCGATCGGGTGGCCCAACCGATCGGTTAGCCTAACCGATCGGACAGCACTTAGCTTATTCTGACCTGCCTATAAATAGAAGTTCTGTCAGCTCATTTAGGACTTTTGAATCTGTCTGTAACCTAGAGAGCTGAAGTCTGTGATCAACTGGAACTTGTATCTTGTCATATATTTCAATTGAATTGCAGACTGTTGAACATGGAAATCATATGTCTTTCTGTATCTGTATATGATTTGCTGGATTCCGCACAGCAATCATAGTGTGACATTCATTAACAGGAAGATCCCGATCAACCAGGGACCAACAATGTAGCATAAGCTACCTAAACGGGTCGTAATGGGTCGCAAGCACTTAGGTTAGGTTTCATTTTAGTATGTAGGCTTTGTTAAACCATATTACACGAGTCTCCATACTCGTTTGGTTTACGAACCCGCATACTATCCGATCCTCCGATTTAGGTCCGGTATATTAACATAGCTACCTATTAGGTGCCGTTTGATATTCCGTGATCTCTAGCATTGTTTGGTTATCATACAAGAACTTCTAAGCAATCTCAGGTGAGTACATAGTTCCCCTCTTTTACTGTTTTCAACTGTTTTGGGGTGAAGCATGTGTACCTATCTGTTATTTTCATGATTTCAAAGTATAATTGATTATACATGTTAGTATTTTTCTTTTGACAAACTAAATGACTATCTATGGTTTAAACACTGATTTCTCAAAGATTACAAAAGTAATTGTTGGAATAGTACTTATTTTGTTCACCAGACCGATTGGTAGTATGATATAGCGCTATAGGACTAGACACCCCATTCCTGTTGTCATGGAATGTCTGAAACCAATTTGTTTTTCCATCCAAATAGGGATTTCCTTTGTGGTATCCTTATAGTCTCAAAGGTGTAGTTTGATGCACTAGGTCTGAATGAATTCTTAAATCGCACCTTTAAAGTATATTTTGATATACTCCCAAAAAGTATAGTTTGATATACTCTCACGTGTGGTATTGTACAGAACCAACCGATGCATTTTATCAACAAACCAAAACATATTTTTAATATGTTATTTACAAATCCAAAGTATACTGTTAATATGCTACTATAAGGTTATTCGTTTAACCTTACATTATTTTACAAAGCATAACTTTTGATTTATTCAAACACCTTGTTTTGTACAATTTTTACTTGTGATTTAAGAAATCTCATTTCACTTACCATACATAACTTTTGTTTATACATTACATGGTTTACATTTAACTTGAGTTATACAATAACCTTGGACTATTGGTTTAAACATGAACATTCTATATTGGTGGTTTGGTTTGCGTAAGTAACTTAAGTAACGAGGCGGGTGTAATATGATACAAGCATGGTGGATACGCCGCTGGTACTTCCTATATATAAGTGTTTGTATGGTATCACATATCGTAGCGTTATTTGAATCATTTCAATTTAGGTCATATAACATTTTATACAAATAACACACTTTTCACAAGACAGTGATTTACAAACGACTTACCTTATACAAACTCATTTTACATGGTTATCCATTTAACCACACAGTGTTCTCTTATTTTACATATCATCTGATTTTATCATTTTTCAAATGATTTACAAGACAAAGCAAATTACAAGGTTCATGACTGACTGTTATTAAACGTTTTCTTTAAACTCAAGTCATGAATCCCATTTTCACAAAACCTATGTATCTCACAGGCATTTTTATGCTGACGTACCTATTTTTACACATGTTTCAGGTGCCGTCTTGAGATGATTGTTGATATATGCTACATTTAGGATGGACTCGTGCCTTAGCAACTTTAAAACTTGGAAGATCATAGTTGTACATATTTGATTGTATTAGAACAATGAGTCCATTTAATCAATAAAACAATATTTCAATTTCCATGTGTTATGAAACAATGATTCTGTTACAACACTCCCCGACGTTTCCGCCACGTTTTTTTGTTCCACGTGGTCGGGGTGTGACAGAAAAGTTGGTATCAGAGCCAATGGTTATAGGGAATTAGGTTATTAGTAATGCTTTGACCTAGTCTATAACCTTCCTAGGACCCTAACGCGAGTTTACTTGCGTTTAGTTATAAATCAATACCGTCACCTATCCTTAGGCGACGACCACAACAAGAACATAAATTTCAAAACCGCTTTGAAAACTAATCATCTGTTCTAGGATGATTGATTACTAGGTTTTGAACCCTCTGTTATAAGGTTTTGAACCCCTTTGAATTTTCAAAATCCCGTCAAAGTTGGTCTAAATAATGTGAACACATGCAAACTGGAAGGGTGGGTGCCTGTACCCTAAGTTTTCTGTCTAAGGTTAGAGTGTTCGTACAAATCCACATAATCGGACCAGTCACTTTTACCTGGGAACTCTTGGGGTGAGTGTCCACTTATAGGCGAGCAAGTCTTCGCGATACACTATAAGGATCTATTTGCTTTGATTCAGCCTTGGTGCTGTTTGTTTGCTTCGTGGCTCAAACAAATGACCATCAACCATGACTATGGTCGCCTCACTCGACAAGGCTATCGAAAGGTACATCGACGGCCTGCCTGACTTGGTACAAGCCATTGAATTGGCTGCCACTCTGACTGAATCCCATATCAGGAAGCGCAAGCTGTTTCGGAAGGGCAACTTAAGACCATCTGACAAGACTGCTCATGTGGAACCAAAGGAAGAAAATGCTGAGGTGTCCAAGAAGAAGAAGCGCAAAGCCTCTCAAAGCTACTCTGTAACTGCTCAAGACAAACAAGTTGCACCGAACCAGCCAGCACAACCTCGTAAAAGACAAAACTATGTTGGTACCGCACCTTTGTGCAACAAATGCAACCGTCATCATCTAGAGCAAGAGGAGTGTCACAAATGTACCCACTGTGGGCGGTTGGGACATTTGATCAATGTTTGTCGTTATGCAAATCAAGCTGCTGCAAACCCTGCTGCTGTTCAAGCACGGTTCCCTCCAGGGCCATGTTATAACTGTGGCGACCTTACCCACTACAGGAACAATTGCCCAAGGCTTGTTAACATACCTCCAGCGCGTGGACGAGTGTTCAACATTAATGAGGCAAATATGAACAATGATGCAGCAGTGAACAATTAGTGTTTTGTGTTTCCTTGGTTGTTATCTTTTGACACTTCAAGACAATTCCGTTGTTACATAAATAAAGATTTGTTGTTTTTATTTCTGCAAAATTTATGCGTTTGTATGAATGCTTGATGAAACCTTATGATGTCAACCCAAAGACAAACTACTCGCATGGTTCTATCATATTATGATCACTTGTGATCTCCCCAAGAACCTTAAACTCTCGTTTCTTTTAAGAAACAAAGTCAAACTCTTATTGAGAATCCCTCTATCTTTATAGACAGATCCTTAAAAATCATTAAAGTACCAAATGAAATCCATGGATTGGATTCCTAGTGTGCGTTGAATATCCATACCTAAAGGTAACAAAATAAAGAATCAAGTTAACTAAATTTGTGCTTATGTGCTTTCTTACATGTTTTGTGGTTGTATATGATCCATCCAAATCCTCATAGAATCTTTCATATCTCATACGAGAGATTCATAATAGGATATCCAAAGATACTATCTTAAACCCTTAATGGATTTCAACATTGTAGTTAAGTCCCTCTGGTTATAAAGTATTATTCTATAATTGGACCTCTTGAATGGTCTGCTTAAACAGATTGATCTTGAAAATCTGATTAGAAATATCATGTGATGATGTAACTAAAAATGATCCCTTAAGTGGTCTATTTAAAGAGATCGTACAACGGCCTAGTTAAGAAGATCATGTGTTGATCTAGTTAAAAAGATCGTTCGTTGATCTAATTAAAAGGATCCTTTGGTGGTCTAGTCGAATCGCTTCATGTTTATTCAAGCAATTTTTCCTACGCATTATGAAATGGACAGTGCGGACTGTGCAAGGAGTTACGTAATTATGGAGGCCTACATAATTATGGAATTCAGTGCACAGGAGCCACAGGAAGCTTCATCATGTGTTAAGACCTAGTGACAAGAATAATGATACGGGAGAAGTCTCAGACCTCGACCAATGTCATTTATTCTCACGCTCCCCCAATTCTGATCTCAATCACACACCAAGTTTCCTATGATAAGTCTTCATAAGAAATGTTCTTCTGTCCGTAGTTCAAAATTCCATGTTTTATTATTACAAGGAATTCACTTTGAGGGTTAACAAATTCGCTAAAAGTCCTAACACGGCCCCGAGTTTTACTTAAGGGTTCAAGGGATCTATTAGAAGGCGAAACCGTCACAGCTGTCTTCACAAGTTTCCTCTAAAACTAAATTTCGGGACGAAATTTCCTAAAGTAGGGGAGACTGTGACACCTGTGTCACTTCAACCATCAAACAAATGCCAAACCAATGAAATATTGTATTTCATACTTTGGACTTGTATAAATATGTGTATCGTTTGCACATATCAACTCTTGTTCGATTTCAAGCTCTACATCGCTTTCTGGGGAATTATACGCAAACTGGTGCGTAAACGTACTCAGTTAAATGCGACAAATACTCCAGAACAGCAACATATACTCAACATACCTCAAATAACCTTTACATAACTTAGAAATAAGTTTTGAAGGCTTTGGTATGGCAAAAACAAGTTAATTCGCTTACAGGGACTAAACTTGACAAACTGCGAAAGTATGCCAATTTGAACTGTAACGAACATTCCGGAACATGTTCATAAGTTAAACATACCATAAATATCCTTTACACAGCTTAGAAATAGGCTTTGAGGTGTTTGGTATGCTAAAACAAACTTTTGGATCATTCAGGGGCTAAAAGTGTCAAAAAGTGCACAAGTTTGCACTTTCGCGCATAACTTACGTTCTGAATACATCCGGACATCCAAAAAATTTATGTAAGCATCCTTATATTATGCCTTAGTGTATGGCATGAGAAAAATCCATTCGTCGCGCAATTTGGATCGTCTTTCGCACTTATGCGCATTCCGTCGTAATTAACCGAACATCGCGACCGTACGGCCAAACTAACCGACATCCGAGATATTTTTGAGCACATTTTAAGTTCCCTATACTTTAACTTCATTTTAGAGCTTTGAAATGGGGTTAACAGGGCTTAAACGTGTCAAAAATGCATCAAATACCAAGTTTTGGAGCTGCAGGGACCAAAACTGTAAATCTGCCAAACTAAGGGCTTACGGACCGTAAGCCATAACCCATACGGTCCGTAAGGGGTCCCCAGTATAGCAGATTCAGCATTTAATGAGGTTGCCTCTTCACGAACTGAAAAGCCAACTTGGCCCTTGTCTCTTCCAGCAAATGAGGGGCAAGATCTGACATACCACAACATTGTGACAAGTGTACGCACAAGATCATGGCACGATATTCGATAAACGATCCTAACGGTTCTAGTTTTCCTATAAATACCCCCCCCCCCCTGTTGCTAAAAACTCACACAATCTGATCAAAATGCTCTAAGTTGATGCTATTGCTTCATACCTGAGCTCTTTGATCTAGATTAGCATTCGGGGACCCTCCGTAAGTCTTCTTTCGTTCTTTTATTCGCTTTTCGAGTCCGAAAGTCAACGTTTTGTTGACTTTCTGCATTGATCAGCCTATGGTCAACCCGAAGTTCATGGAACTTCATAACGTGAGCGTGATCACGATGGTTATAGTCCGTAGTGACTATACCTACTGATTACCACGTTATCTAGGCTCAGTGACGAGTCGTAGTTTCGGCCAAAATGTGCATTCTTGCATATTTTGTAACCAAACTACTCGTGAGCATCAAAGCCGTTTGCTTTGATTCCAAACCTGTTTTCTAAACTTAGTTAAGCATGTTCTAACATGCTTAGCTCGTCACTTTTAGTATAGTGCATATATAGGGTCATAAGGTAAGCGATCTAAACCATCGCTTATACTTTCGAACCCGACCCATTTGGTCGATCATTAGGAGCTGACCAAACACATTAGGTGACCATAGCTATAACCTCCCGAGGTTATGCCTTGTTGTCACGATGTTAGGCGTTCCAGACGCGTTCTACGCGAACGACGCGTAAGGTAGCATAAGCTACCTAAACGGGTCGTAATGGGTCGCAAGCACTTAGGTTAGGTTTCATTTTAGTATGTAGGCTTTGTTAAACCATATTACACGAGTCTCCATACTCGTTTGGTTTACGAACCCGCATACTATCCGATCCTCCGATTTAGGTCCGATATATTAACATAGCTACCTATTAGGTGCCGTTTGATATTCCGTGATCTCTAGCATTGTTTGGTTATCATACAAGAACTTCTAAGCAATCTCAGGTGAGTACATAGTTCCCCTCTTTTACTGTTTTCAACTATTTTGGGGTGAAGCATGTGTACCTATCTGTTATTTTCATGATTTCAAAGTATAATTGATTATACATGTTAGTATTTATCTTTTGACAAACTAAATGACTATCTATGGTTTAAACACTGATTTCTCAAAGATTACAAAAGTAATTGTTGGAATAGTACTTATTTTGTTCACCAGACCGATTGGTAGTATGATATAGCGCTATAGGACTAGACACCCCATTCCTGTTGTCATGGAATGTCTGAAACCAATTTGTTTCTCCATCCAAATAGGGATTTTCTTTGTGGTATCCTTATAGTCTCAAAGGTGTAGTTTGATGCACTAGGTCTGAATGAATTCTTAAATCGCACCTTTAAAGTATATTTTGATATACTCCCAAAAAGTATAGTTTGATATACTCTCATGTGTGGTATTGTACAGAACCAACCGATGCATTTTATCAACAAACCAAAA
This sequence comes from Helianthus annuus, assembly GCF_002127325.2. Lineage (NCBI taxonomy): Eukaryota > Viridiplantae > Streptophyta > Magnoliopsida > Asterales > Asteraceae > Helianthus > Helianthus annuus. The sequence goes on along the minus strand of NC_035444.2, from coordinate 107,159,447 downwards.
CATATTTTTAATATGTTATTTACAAATCCAAAGTATACTGTTAATATGCTACTATAAGGTTATTCGTTTAACCTTACATTATTTTACAAAGCATAACTTTTGATTTATTCAAACACCTTGTTTTGTACAATTTTTACTTGTGGTTTAAGAAATCTCATTTCACTTACCATACATAACTTTTGTTTATACATTACATGGTTTACATTTAACTTGAGTTATACAATAACCTTTGACTATTGGTTTAAACATGAACATTCTATATTGGTGGTTTGGTTTGCGTAAGTAACTTAGGTAACGAGGCGGGTGTAATATGATACAAGCATGGTGGATACGCCGCTGGTACGTCCTATATATAAGTGTTTGTATGGTATCACATATCGTAGCGTTATTTGAATCATTTCAATTTAGGTCATATAACATTTTATACAAATAACACACTTTTCACAAGACAGTGATTTACAAACGACTTACCTTATACAAACTCATTTTACATGGTTATCCATTTAACCACACAGTGTTCTCTTATTTTACATATCATCTGATTTTATCATTTTTCAAATGATTTACAAGACAAAGCAAATTACAAGGTTCATGACTGACTGTTATTAAACGTTTTCTTTAAACTCAAGTCATGAATCCCATTTTCACAAAACCTATGTATCTCACAGGCATTTTTATGCTGACGTACCTATTTTTACACATGTTTCAGGTGCCATCTTGAGATGATTGTTGATATATGCTACATTTAGGATGGACTCGTGCCTTAGCAACTTTAAAACTTGGAAGATCATAGTTGTACTTATTTGATTGTATTAGAACAATGAGTCCATTTAATCAATAAAACAATATTTCAATTTCCATGTGTTATGAAACAATGATTCTGTTACAACACTCCCCGACGTTTCTGCCACGTTTTGTTGTTCCACGTGGTCGGGGTGTGACACTGGGTGCCCATATATCCTTTTCCTTTCTTTCCACTACCAGCTGTAACCTGTGCTGGCATGCTTGTCTCTCCTTTCTTAACCACCCCGTTGGTGCCTTGCTTGAAGTTTGAGAACTTCCGTTTGCTACCTCATGATGACTCGACGTGAGTCTCTTTCTTCTTAGGATCAGCATCATCGAACTTGTTCTGGCGAATAGCCTCCTCAGTGAGAGCCACGCTCAAATCAATCGCCTCAGTAATAGTCGCAGGCTTGGAGGAGGTCACCATGCTTATGATTTGAGGAGCTAATCCCCAAATGAAACGTTCAATTCTCTTGAACTCAGGAGTGACCATGTAGGGTACCACATGCGATAAGTCATGGAACCTCTGAACGTATTCTGCGATCTTTGGACCTTCCATTTTTAAATGCCAGAATTCGGTTTCCAATCTTTGGATTTCCGCGCGAGAGCAGTACTTTTTGCGCATAAGTTCCTTCAGTTCGGTCCAGGTTAGCGCGTAGACAACAGCTTCACCAAGTGTCTGTACTTGCAAATTCCACCAAGATATGGCTCCATCTAAGAATAGCCCAGAGATATATGTGACTTGCTGGTCTAGTGCACATTTGCTCATGCGAAGAACAGATTCAGTTTTCTCAGCCCAACGGACAAAGGCGACAGCACCTCCTGTGCCATCAAAGTTGACTGGTTTGCAGTCTAGAAACTGCTTGTAGGTGCACCCTGCACATACATTATAACATGCGAACGACATTAACAATAAGTGGGGGATCAACATGATCAGCAGCAACGACATGATCGCCCTCCAACAACAGAGCATCCACAGGGTGATCATCAATAGGTGGGTCAGCAATCACAGGCTCAATAAAGGGTACGCCAGCATGGACTGGGTCATGCTCAAACGCAGGGTCTAGAGCGGCTACCTGCTCAGGGACCATGGCAGGCTCGGGATCATCAAAGGCCATCTCAAAATCAAACTCAGGGTCGATGGGATCAACTGGGTCTACTGGGTCGACTGGATCCTCTATAGGCTGATCCGTAGGTATAAACTCTATATCCTGATCTGGGTCGAATCCTGGGGGAAAAACAGGATCGGAATCCTCCACATCATCGTGGTCGAAGGTAAAGCTAGGAATAGGGGCAACAGAGGACGCTCTATCTGGGTCTGAACCGTGTGAAAAGTGCTGCGCACTCTGTGTGTGAAGGTGCGGAAGCCACAGACTCAAAAGAGTCTGGGACCGGAGAGTGTGTAGGTGACTCCTCGGCGGGAGCATCTGCGATCATCAAGAGATCACCAGCATCAAGTAGGGCCTCGCCCTGAACATCCTCCTCTAAGGGCTCATCATCAAACAGATCGACGTCGCCATCAATGTCGGCATCGAGAAGCAAATCGTAGGCAAGATATGAAGCAAGTGGTACGGGAGCAGGGATCTCCACTAGCAGTAGGTCCCCGGCCAAAGGGCCATCAGCGAGCTCATCAGCACCGTCAGGTAATGCAAAGGGCTGAAAGTCATCCTCGTCTGTGCTAGTAACGTCGGATGTGTGAACCTCGCGCTCTGAAGACTCTAGGTCATCGGATACTATAGGTCTAGGGCCTGTGGTGTCTGAGTCACCAGTGCCGGTCGAGTCCGTGTCTGTAACATAAACACAAATATGCACAAATAATCAGTCATACAATCAGGTAAACACATTAGTCACCAAGTAAGCAATAAATAATTCTCCTAGTCCCACTAGCCTCCCAGTCCCCTAGACTGACATTCCTAGTCCCACTAGCTAAATTCTCCCAGCCTCTAAGACTGCTCTATCATCTACCTTGATCTCTTAGATCGAGCCTCGGCCTCCAAGACCGAGCCTCAGCCTCCAAGACTGAGCCTGCTCTTCCTAGTCTCACTAGCCATCTACCTCGATCTCTTAGATCGAGCCTCGGCCTCCAAGACCGAGCCTCAGCCTCCAAGACTGAGCCTAAAAATAATAAATAAAATGTGCTCAACATTTGTTTGTAAAAACATTTTGGATCTGGACTTAAGTGGTATGCAGTAAAAATGTTTTTGTGAGAGCCCTAGTAATCATAGTCTAGACTCGAGAGGAATCCTAGTTCGCTATGATCAGAGCTCTGATACCAAGCTGTCACACCCTGGCTTTGCGGAAGCGTGGTTATTTTCGTGTGACTTCTTAATACCATAGCTTAATCATAACAAGCTATATGAAATAAAAATCATGCAAGATCATCCATTTAATTAAGTTTTAAAAACTAAATACAACAACATTGTCTCAACAAGAACACATCCTAACGACATAAACATTGTTCAACAAACACAAACATCAACATAACATAAACACAGTTTAAGGACTGTGACTTGTCCAGGAAAGAGTCACATTCCCTAAACCCGGATGACCTCGTAACGAGTGCAGCGGGAAAACGTGTCATACCGCGCCAGGTCCTTTGTAAGTATAAAAATCCTGGTATGTAGCGGGAAAACGTGTCATACCGCGCCGGATGACCTCGTAATTCCCTGAAATACATGTAAGTTGAAAAATCAACAATAATGTTGAGCGAGTTCATGTGTAAGTGAGTAAATAAACCTTTGTAAGTATAAAAATCCTGGTATGTAGCAAATAAGGGAATTGAGATCACCAATGGTTTGCAAGGCCATTGATATGTGTGAAGTGCAAGTAGGGAGACTCAAACCTAGCAGATTTATGCATCGGGCACAAAGTCACCCCGAGGTCCGTTTCTAGTTTGGCCTGGGGCTGGGCTCGCTACACCCAGATAGATCTACCGCTCCTGTCCCTCGGTCCTACCATGAGGACTAATGACCTCATGTTGCTCCTACCCACTCACATGATCTAAGTAGTAAACCTCCTTACGCTAACCATACCATGTATAAAGTACTTGTAATCATAGTAACATGTATTTCACCCCCGCAGTTTAGAAAACTGAAAATAGTTAAGAGAAAAGGGGGACATGAACTCACAGTGGGGCGTCTCTACCAAGTATGTCTCCTGCTCAAGCAGCTGTGTGACGACCTACACGTACTAATTCTATTAGACGGACGGCCGTGCCTTAGCTTTATGGTTTAAGCTTTTGGGAAATAGTTAGACAACTATTTCGTGTTTACTTTTTGTATATACTTGGTAATCATTTTCCTTCCCAAGGATGGGGGATTTAATACATGTGTGTTCGAAATATATTATTAAGTCTCACTTAAAATATATTTTATTCCTAACTCCAAAATATAATTATTTTTCTCAAAAATATTATATTTTAACACATATGATTTTCCCAAAATAATACTTTGTCAAAATTACGCGTTCAGTCATATTCTTAAAATGCGTAAGTTACGTTTTAACGATCGAGTGGTAATAATAGTTACCGGTGTAACTTATATATTTATTGTGAAAGCGTTCGTATTATTTTGAATTCGTTAACTTTCGATAATATTATTTTTACCCTAAAAATAATATTTATGTATCTTCACAAATAATGACAAGTAACGTTGTGAAAAAAAAATATATTTACTAAATATATATTTCATCACGTTTAATTTTGTGAAAATCCCACCTCCGATATTTTGTAAATAAAGTCGTGGCGAAACTTATATTTTGAAAACAAGTCAACAAGTATTTCTAACACTCATAGTGAAAATATTTCTAAGTGTTAGGTTTTTGGAAAAATTTCGCCAGAGTTTCCTCTGTAACTGGAGATGGCCACGCTTTGAAGCGTATCATTTTCTTTTATAAATCAAATCAACCATTTTCTTATTTAACCAAAACAATATTCAAAGCATCCAACTAGTAACTAAATATGTAAATCGCAAAAATTACATGAACTTGTAGTTTTCCGAAGCTATGAAGTAAATCTCATTACTTTTAGTGGATCTTTATATAAATCAATCCGGTTTCGTAAAAACCTCGTTTTTAGAGACAAATTCCGTCTTTACAACTTCTCGTCATCTTTTACAAAAATAGTTATTTTGTCGAAACTTTGTGCTACACAAGTGTTTACACACTTGTGTGTCCTAAAAATCATTCTTGTTAGTGTAAGGTCCATTTTTAGAAAACATGGTTTCTTTGACACTCGGTCTTTTGAAAATACCACTTGTAGATTCGTAGATCTACTAGTTTTAAACACTATTTCACAAGTAAAATCATTTTACACAAGTTCATGATTCGTGTGTGGTAGAGTTTCATCCTTTAACCCTTGTTACATTCAAAACAACTTTATGTCATGATCCATGATCATGACCAACCCGGGTTAAACGATGATCCGAGCTACCACAACATAGATCGGGTCCAAATAACTACACAAATCAAATACTACAAGATTTACACATCAAACAAGCTTTTAACCATCATTACTTGCATTTTTAGTGGACTTTTATGCATCAACTTGTATGTTCATGACTTTTAACCGTTACAAATCATTTTAACCACTTTAAAACAGTTTGAGAAGGTGATTCAAGCAACTTACTACTAGCTCGAGGCTAGGGAAGAATCTAGACACAAAATGGGTGATTAAAAGCAACGAGAAGAGGTCCTTTGAGTTCCGAATGCACCAAGCCTCCTTATACGTGATCCTATACGCTTGTATGGCCTTGAAATGTGATGAAGGAAATCGAAAGATGGATGGTTGGTTGTGGTGTGGTTCGGCCGAGAGTCTCTAGAGGGAGAGAGGAGAGTGTGTTGTGAATGTTATGCGGTGAATGTTTATGATATGTAAAGCTTGATACTTATAGACAATTACTAAGTTCATTAACGCTTGGATTATATGCTTTCTAGATATGAGACAATTGAGATTAAAATAATCAAAGGAGTACAAGGTATGTCCCCCTCTTGGGGACGGTTGGTTAGGGGGGGGGGTCTTGGTTAGTTTCCAACTAATTAGTTAGGTTATAGTTAGGTTATGTTAGTTAAGTTAGGGATTAACCCGGTTAGTAGTCTGTTGTGCTTTATGGCGGGTGTTAGGGTATTCAGGGACCCTAACTGGCTCAGAAAAAAGATAAATAATGTTATTAACAATATTTTCATGTTCCGGGTATAGTCCGGTTGTTCGGTTGGATAGTAATCCGTTAAAGCGCTTAACAAAGCTTTAAAGTGTCGTTAATATTAATCTTAGTGACACAACTTATTCCCGACACTTTGGAAAGTGTCTAGTAACATTTTTCTCATGTTTTAGCACTTTATTAGTTAACCAAATGCTGAATTTTGGTTAATGTGCTGAATTTTGTGCTTAGTGTATGTTTTAGGCACATCCAGTCATTGTAACTTATTCCTAGAGACGCAGTTCTACAACCCTTGTATCCCTACACTCACCACTAGTGTAGTAAAATATTTCTGGCTCATACAGGCCTTAGAGGCAGTATTTGCCTGATGCTGGCTTTATTAGCATGTTCAATAGGTTATCCGTTCATAGTGCTACTGTGCTTTTGTGCATCATGTTTGTCACTCAGGTTCAGCATGTAAATAATGTAGTGACGGTAAATAGAGTATGATGCAAGTATAAACATGTATCAACATTCAGGTAGCAGTTTATCCACAATTTCAAGTAAGCACAGTAATTAAGCAGTAATTAATTATTAATTAAGTCGTACGGATACCTGGTTTAGTGAGGGTTGTCACAGACACCTCACTAGGGAATGAGTAGAAGGCCTGAACGAGGTTAGATTCTATCAGTTTTTGAATGAACAGTTAAGAATATTGAAGAAAAGTGGAAATCAGTTGGAAAATGTTTAGTTATGACGAAATCAGTGGTTAAACATGTTGAAATCTCTAAGATCTGAGTTGTTCTTGGTGGAATGAGGTCATACTTTGAAGTTCATGAGAACCCATGATGACATCATCCTAGAACAGCCCAAATCAGCCGATTTCATGGTGAAAAGTTAAGATTTGATGGTGAAATTGATGGGAAAGTGTGTATAGATGATAGAAGTACAAGATTTGAGTTGGAAACTTACAAGAATCGTGAGGAATCGAGAGAAAATAAGCTGAGAAGGCGAAGGGTCGGTGGAGAGTTGTCACATCACATGAATAGTGATGTGACAGGTGCTTTTTATAGGTGAGAGGGGGAGAAGAGGCGGTGTAATGGTGCGATAGGATGGTTCGAGTGGGTTAGTTTCCGTTTCGTTTCGTTTCGTGCGTTGAGCGTTGCGATGCGTTTAAGCGAGTGTCGTTTAAGCATGTGATAGGTTTAAATAATAGTTACACATACAACAACATAAATAAACTTGCGTTTCTAGTTCGCGGTGAGATTGCGTTGCGATAGAGTTGCGATTGCGTTTGCGATTAACCCCTTAAACATATAATAAAATGGATTAGCGATTAAACTGCGATTATTGCATTTACTCCACATAATAAAGTAACATAAATTAAAGAAATCAATTAACAATTCAAAGAGTACAATCAATAATTAAGCAAGGAATGACAGATCGAATTAGCAATCTTTTCTTCCTTTGACTTTCACTTTGACTTCAAAACGCGGGTTGTTACAGCCTCCCCTACTTTAGGGAATTTTGTACCGAAATTAGGATGTCGGCGTAACGAATAGCTGTGGGTACTTAGCCTTCATGTCACTTTCGAGTTCCCAGGTGAACTCTGCGCCGCGTTTGCCTTCCCAGCGAACCTTCACTATGGGAATGCGTGAGCATCGGAGCTTTTTGGTTTCTCGATCCATGATCACGACAGGCTTTTCCACGAAGTGTAATGTTTCGTCCACTTGTAGATCCTCAAGTGGCAGATGTAAATTCTGGTCGGCCAGACACTTTTTGAGGTTTGAAACATGGAAAGTGGAGTGGACGTTACTAAGTTCCTCCGGTAGTTCGAGTCTGTAGGACAACTTGTCAATCCTTTCCATAATTTTAAAGGGTCCAACATATCGAGGCACGAGTTTCCCTTTCTTGCTGAATCTGATCACCCCCTTCCAAGGTGAGACCTTTAGGAGTACGTTATCGCCAACATCAAATTCAAGGGGCTTGCGACGTCTATCGGCGTAACTTTTCTGACGACTCTGACCTTTCAGCAGATTGTCTCGAATTTGGAGGATTTTATCAGTCGTTTCTTGCAGCAGCTCAGGACCGGTTATTTGCGCATCTCCGATCTCGTGCCACACAATAGGCGATCGGCATTTTCTTCCGTATAGTGCCTCAAATGGTGCCATTTGGATGCTAGAATGATAACTGTTATTGTACGAGAATTCGACCAAAGGTAAGTGCACGTCCCAATTACCACTGAAATCTATGACACACGAGCTAAGCATGTCTTCCAGGGTATAAATCGTTCTTTCAGTCTGACCGTCGGTTTGGGGATAAAAAGTGGTACTTAGATTGAGAGTAGTACCGAGGGCAGATTGAAACGTTTCCCAAAGACGTGAGGTAAACCAACCGTCGCGGTCAGAGATGATATCACGAGGCGTCCTGTGTCGACAGATGATTTCGTCGGTGTAGATCCGTGCTAATCGTTCTACCTTAAAGTCTTCTCGTATCGGCAGAAAATGAGCAGATTTTGTAAGTCGGTCAACGATAACCCAGATGCAATCTGACCTGAAGGTGTACGCGGAAGTTTCGTTATAAAGTCCATGGCTATACCCTCCCATTTCCACATCGGGATATCGGGTTGCACGAGTAAGCCAGAGGGTCTTTGTTGCTCGGCCTTGACTTTCGAACAAGTTAGGCACTTCGAAACATAGATAGCGATATCCTTCTTCATTCTAGGCCACCAATACCGTAGACGAAGGTCATGGTGCATCTTGTCGGCACCAGGATGAATGGAATATCGAGACTTGTGCGCTTCAGTCAACAATATATCTCGAAGAGTATTGCGACTTGGAATCCAGATGCGATCTAGATTGTAATAGATACCATTCGATTTGGTGACAAAGTGCGATTCCGCACCACACTTCTTCATTTCCTCTCGCAAAGTATTCTCAATGAAGCAGGCGTGTTGTGTCACACCCCAAAAACGTCGCAGCGGAATATAAAACGTAGTGGTGATGGAAGTTGGTGCCCATTTCTTTCTTGATGTTTGATGCATTATAGTGTTGGACAATATTACTTAATTAAAATGTAGATTTTAATCTTAACGTTCCAAAACACGACAGACATAACCATAACATGATAAAGTTGTCTTTGATCCTCACAGATCTTATTATATAGTCCCAGAAAGTTTAAAAGTCAGTCCAACATTTTAAGTGACAAAACATGCATCAACAAACATAAGATACGCCATAATCAAGTATCAACACAAAGGAAGGTGAGTTCACATATTAAAATCTAACAATTCGATCCAAAAGGAAAACTTTGTAATTATGTGTTTATTTTAAAACATCCATATAATTTTTAGAAAGTTCGTTTACTTCCTTTATAAATTCCATGGGTCATCCGTCGTAAGTTCAAAAACCCGACATTAAAGGCATTTTCCCAGGTTTTGTATATTAAATTCATAGCGTCAAATTTCAGACTCATATGTTAGCTAGACAATACGAACTATATATTTTACCATGCAGGGATAATCAATGCTAGACAATAACCAGAATTTGAATTCGTCGCTTGACTTGACACAGGGCGACCGGTCACGACGGGATTGTCAACCCGATAGATCTACCAACAATTCATCACGTGCAATACTTAATCGATTAAACGACATCATTGGCACAGGGTCCATATCGAGACCATATATGATGTCTGCCTCATGTGTAATATATATATCCTACTAATATGGCAAATTTAATATACGATGTTGTACGAATCCCCTGAAATCCCCACCGAAATATAAGCCTATGCTGTTATTTACTCTCTTGAGACCAAGCAATATTTGTGTCACACCCCGACCGCGTATAACATGCAACCGCGGCGGAAAACGTCGGGGAGTGTTGTGAACAGAATTAAATTGTTTCAAATCCATGGCAATTGAAGTTCCGTTTTATTGATCAAACAAGAAAGTTTACATTGTTTAAACAAGAACCAAAAAGTACATAACATAAATTAACTAGTTCTTGTCTCGTTTTAAGTCACTAAGGCACAGGTCCGCCTAAGTATATCTTGATAAGTCCTATGCATCATTTCCTGAAAACACATGTGAAAATAGGTACGTCAGCATAAAAATGCCTGTGAGATACATAGGTTTTGTGAAAATGGGATTCATGACTTGAGTTTAAAGAATGTTTAATAACAGTCAGTCATGAACCTTGTAATTTGTCTTGCTTTGTAAACCATTTGAAAAACGATAACATCAAATGATATGTATAGATAAGTGCAAGGTTAAACGAATAACCAAGTAAAATGAGTTGAATAAGATAAGTTGTTTGTGAAAACAATGTCTTGTGAAGAATATGTTATTTATGTAAAATGTAATGTGTCTAAACTGAAATGACTTAGATAACGCCACGATATGTAATATTATACAAACATTTATATATAGGAAGTACCAGCGGCGTATCCACCATGTTTGTATCATATTACATACGCCACGTTACTTAAATCATTTACCCAAACCAATCCACCATGTAAATTGTTCATGTGTAAGCCAAATGTCAAGTGTTATTGTGTAAACCATGTCAAATGTTTATGTTCAAATGTAAACCACCAATGTGTATGTCAATGTCAACGTGTTTATGTTCAATGTAAATCATGTAATGTGCATCCAAAAATGTATCATGTATGGTAAGCGAAATGTATCAACTTAAACCATATGCACAAAACAAGTCGTTGAAGTAAAACGTGGTTTAAATCAACGTTATGTTCTGCGGAAAATGCATGCTCTATTGATATTAACATTTATGCGGTATTGTAAACTATGCATACATCCAAGCCTTGAGACTGCGGCGATAAACCCTTAAACAATTTTAAAGGTTTATCTAAGTTATGTATATCGAATTCGGTCATTCCCTCCAGTCCTATCATGTAACATTTGTCCTTGTAATCATTGTGAACAGTTCAATTATCAATAAAATAATGTTATTTGATCCCAATGTTTGTTTGGTTGTGTTTTTCATTTTTCATGTTTTGACTTTTGTTCAAATTCAAACTCTACATCGCTTTCTGGAGCATTATACGCAAACTGGTGCGTAAACGTACTCAGTTTAATGCGACAAATACTCCGGAACATCAACATATACTCAACATACCTTAAATAACCTTTACATAACTTAGAAATAAGTTTTGAAGGCTTTGGTATAGCAAAAACAAGTTAATTCGCTTACAGGGACTAAACTTGACAAACTGCGAAAGTATGCCAATTTAAACTGTAACGAACATTCCGGAACATGTCCATAAGTTAAACATACCATAAATATCCTTTACATAGCTTAGAAATAGGCTTTGAGGGGTTTGGTATGCTAAAATAAACTTTTGGATCATTCAGGGACTAAAAGTGTCAAAAAGTGCATAAGTTTGCACTTTCGCGCATAACTTACGATCTGAATACATCCGGACATCCAAAAATTTATGTAAGCATCCTTATACTTTGCCTTAGTGTTTGGCATGAGAAAAATCCATTCGTCGCGTCATTTGGATCGTCTTTCGCGCTTATGCGCATTCCGTCGTAATTAAGCGAACATCGCAATCGTACGGCCAAACGAACCGACATCCGGAATATTTTTGAGCATATTTCATGTCCCCTACACTTTAACTTCATCTTAGAGCCTTGAAATGAGGTTAACGGGGCTTAAACGTGCCAAAAATGGGCCAAAATACGTGTTTCTGAAGTGCAGGGACCAAAATTGTAAATTCTGATCTGGGAACCTTAGGCGGGGCGCGTAAGGATTTACCAAATCCTTACGCGGGGCGCGTGAGACTGTCAGACAGATTCAATGTATCTATTTAATGCAGTTGGCCTTTCGTTCGATCAAGAGGCAATGCCCTTTCACCCAATCAAGAGCCAAGGGGCAATTTCTGACTTACCACAAGAATTTGACAAGTGTACGCTCGAGATCGCGGCACGATATTCGATAAACGATCCTAACGGTTCCACTTTTCCTATAAATACCCCCCCCCCTTTTGAGTAAAAACCCACAAGAATCAGATCTAAAGCTCTAAGTTGGAACCATTGTTTCATACCTGAGCTATTTGATCTAGATTAGCACTCGGGGACCCTCCGTAAGTCTTCTTTCGCTCTTTTATTCGCTTTTCGAGTCCGAAAGTCAACGTTTTGTTGACTTTCTGCATTGACCAGCTTATGGTCGATGCGAAGTTCATGGAACTTCATAACGTGAGCGTGATCATGATGGTTATAGTCCTTAGTGACTATACCTACTGATCACCACGTTATCTAGGCTCAGTGACGAGTCGTAGTTTCGGCCAAAATGTGCATTCTTGCATATTTTGTAACCAAACTACTTGTGGGCATCAAAGCCGCTTGTTTTGATGTCAAACCTGTTTTCAAACTTAGTTAAGCATGTTCTAACATGCTTAGCTCGTCACTTTTAGTTTAGTGCTTATATAGGGTCGTAAGGTAAGCGATCTAAACCATCGCTTATACTTTCGAACCCGACCCATTTGGTCGATCACTAGGATCCGACCAAACACTTTAGGTGGCCATAGTTGTAACCTTCCGGGGTTATACCTAGTGGTCACAATGTTAGGCGTTCCAGACGCGTTCTACGCGAACGACGCGTAAGGTGGCATAAGCTACCTAAACGGGTCGTGATGGACCGTAAGCACTTAGGTTAAGTTTCATTTTAGTATGTAGGCTTTGTTAAACCATATTACACGAGTCTCCATACTCGTTTGGTTTACGAACCCGCGTACTATCCGATCCTTCCGATTTGGTCCGGTATATTAACATAGCTACCTATTAGGTGCCGTTTGATATCCCGTGATCTTTAGCATTTTCTGGTTATTATACAAGAACTCCAAAGCAATCTCAGGTGAGTACATAGAACCCCATCTTTTACTGTTTTCTAAACTGTTTTGGGGTGAAACACATGTGCCTATCTGTTACTTTCATGCTTTCCTTGTTTTCACATTGTATATCTGCTATGCTCATTAGTACATTATAGTACATGATTTCATTACATTTTATGCTATGTATGCCCATTGTGTGCGTACTTAGTACATTGATTTACATTACATTTCTGTTGCATATGTTTACTCAGCATATGGACACACTGATTTACATAAACATTTCTGTTGCATATGTTTACTCAGCATATGGACACATTGATTTACATGAACATTTCTGTTGCATATGTTTACTCAGCATATGGACACATTGATTTACATGAACATTTCTGCTGCATATGTTTACTCAGCATATGGGCACATTGATTTACATGAACATTTCTACTTCGTATGTTTACTTAGCATACTTAGCACAATTGTTTACATCACATGCCTTCATTTTGTTATGACATTTGGTTTGTTTAACATGGGACAATACATTCATTAACATTAGCTACGCCGTTCGTTAGTAGGTAGTGGTACCATAGGAATTGACAACTCCCATTCCTGAAGTCCTGGGTTTGATAGGACTGGAAGGAATGACCGAATTCGATATACATAACTTAGATAAACCTTTAATTTGTTTAAGGGTTTATCGCCGCAGTCTCAAGGCTTGGATGTATGCATAGTTTACAATACCGCATAAATGTTAATATCAATAGAGCATGCATTTTCCGCAGAACATAACGTTGATTTAAACCACGTTTTACTTCAACGACTTGTTTTGTGCTTATGGTTTAAGTTGATACATTTCGCTTACCATACATGATACATTTTGGGATTACACATTACATGATTTACATTGAACATAAACATTTGACATGGTTTACACAATAACACTTGACATATGGTTTATACATGAACAATTTACATGGTGGATTGGTTTGGGTAAATGATTCAAGTAACGGGGCGTATGTAATATGATACAAACATGGTGGATACGCCGCTGGTACTTCCTATATATAAATGTTTGTATAATATTACATATCGTGGCGTTATCTAAGTCATTTCAGTTTAGACACATTACACTTTACATAAGTAACATATTCTTCACAAGACATTATTTTCACAAACAACTTATCTTATTAAACTCATTTTACTTGGTTATTCGTTTAACCTTGCACTTATCTATACATATCGTTTGATGTTATCGTTTTTCAAATGATTTACAAAGCAAAACAAATTACAAGGTTCATGACTGACTGTTATTAAACATTCTTTAAAACTCAAGTCATGAATCCCATTTTCACAAAACCTATGTATCTCACAGGCATTTTTATGCTGACGTACCTACTTTCACATGTGTTTTCAGGAGCTATTCCATAGGACGATGGTCATGATTCTAGGGCGGACCTGTGCCTTAGAGCCTAAAAATGAAGTTTGAACTAGCTTAATTATGTTTTGATCTCTGTACTCTCTTTCTAAGACAATGTAACACCTTTGTTTATAAATAAAATACAACTTGTATGCCATGGTTATGAAACAATTTAATTCTGTCCACGACACTCCCCGGCGTTTCCGCCGCGGTTGCATGTTATACGCGGCCGGGGTGTGACAGAAGAGTTGGTATCAGAGCCATTGGTTATAGGGAATTAGGTTATTAGTAATGCTTTGACCTAGACTATAACTTTCTAGGACCCTAACACAAGTTATCTTGTGTTTAGAGTTTAAAACTTGCACATCACCTATCCTTAGGTGATAACCACAACGGGAACTTCGGTTCCGAATCCGCTTTGAAATTTAATCATCTGTTCTAGGATGATTAATTACTAGGTTTTGAACCCTCTGTTATAAGGTTTTGAACCCTCTGTTATATGGTTTTGAACCTCTTTGGATTTCAAAAATCCCGTCAAAGTTTTGGGTTAATAGTGTGAACACGTGCGAACTGGAAGAGTGAATGCCTGTACCCTGGGTTTTCTGTCTAAGGCTAGAGTGTTCGTACAAATCCACATAATCGGACCAGTCACTCTTACCTGGGAACTCTTGGGGTGAGTGTTCACTTATAGGCAAGCATGTCTTCGCGATACACTAATCCTGACCCATTTACTTTGACTAAACATTTCATGTCGCTTATTTGCTTTGCGATGCATAACCGCCATCTTTGCTTTTGTTGATTTTGCTTCATCTCATTCTCTTCATCCAATCATCTCACTCGTTTCATTTCATGTTTTTCTCTTCTAGAATGCCTCCTCGACGCGACAACCAGATAGCTACTGCCGAGCTGGCGGAGATTATTGCGCAGCAGATGGCTGCTCAATTTCCGAATCTCTTTGCTCAATGGAACCAAGCCAACAACAACAACAATGGTACATGCAAATACAAGGATTTTAACTCGGCTAAGCCACTCAAGTTTAGTGGTTCTGAGGGAGCAACTGGGCTTCTTCAGTGGTTCGAGAGCATCGAGAACACTTTCCGTCATGTGCAGTGTCCTGACAATCGCAAAGTCGAGTTTTCTTCAAGCGTGTTTCAGAAGAGGGCTCTTACATGGTGGAATGGGGTTATGAGAGATCAAGGTGCAGAAGTTGCTCTAGCTCAAACATGGGCTGAACTGAGAGCTCTTATGATGAGGGAGTTTTGTCCTCGTCATGAGCAACGAGCGTTGGAGAAAGAATTTGATGTGTTGAAGCAAGATAGTGGCGAGCACAGGGCTTATACAGATAGGTTTGAGGAGTTGAGTCTTCTTTGCCCGACTATGGTTACCCCACTCGATAAGGCCATCGAAAGGTACATCGACGGCCTACCTGACTCAGTACAAGACATCCTTACTGGTAGCAACCCTACCACACTCCGTCAGGCAATTGAGTTATCAGCGACACTGACTGAGTCGCAGATTCGGAAGAATAAGCTACACAGGAAGGGCGACAAGGGCAAGAAACAGTCGACTGACAAGGAAGATAGCAAGAAAGGTCAAAACAAGAAGGGGAAGGATTCTGGTTCCTCAAGGGGGTCAAGGAAGCGTAAGGCTTCCCAAAATTTTGCTGTCACTGCCCAAGCAAACCAGGCAGCTCCCAACCAGCCTCCAGCAAAGAAACCCTACTCAGGAAGTGCACCTTTGTGCAATCGATGCAACAGTCACCACCAGCCACAATATCAGTGCCGTTTCTGTACTAACTGTGGGAAATCGGGTCATCTTGCCGATGTTTGTCGGTTTGCTCAGAATCACGCAGTCCAGAACCCTGCTCAACAGGTTGCTCAGCAACAGGGTCAGGCTGCACGACCAAACTACCCACCAGGTGCATGTTATAATTGTGGGGATCTGACCCACTACAGAAATCGGTGTCCAAGACTAGTCAACCAGAACCAGAATGCAAACCAGAATTCGGCACCGGCTCGAGGTCGAGTCTTTAACATGAATGCACAAGAAGCACAAGCAGACAACGAGGTGGTGAACGGTACGTTCTTTATTAATAATCAGCCAGCATCTGTTCTTTTTGATTCGGGTGCCGACAAGAGCTTTGTGTCATTGTCTTTTGAGACAATGCTTCGCGTGTCTAGAACAAAACTAGGTAAACCTTTGACAGTAGAGGTTGCCAGTGGTGAACCCATTGTTCTTAATTCTGTTCTACGCAACTGCCAGTTGAATCTTAACGACCATATTTTTCCTATTGACCTCACGCCAATGCAACTTGGAAGCTTCGACGTTATTGTGGGAATGGATTGGTTATCCAAGCATCGCGCAGAGATAGTTTGTTCTGAGAAGATTGTTCGTGTACCGCTATCGACAGGTGAGATCCTACAGGTCCATGGTGAGAAGCCTGCTGGTGGTCTCAAACTCATGTCCTGTTTTAAAGCACGGAAGTATCTGCGAAAGCACTATGTAGCCTTTTTAGCACATGTTACAGCAGATAAGGGCAAGGGTAAGTCTATTTCAGATATTCCTGTCGTTCGGGATTATTCCGAAGTATTCCCTGAAGACTTACCTGGTCTACCTCCAGCACGCCAAGTCGAGTTTCGTATTGATCTCGTACCTGGTGCAAATCCCATTGCCAGAGCTCCATACCGTCTTGCACCGTCTGAGATGCAAGAATTATCTAAACAGCTTCAGGAGCTCTCCGACAAAGGTTTTATCCGTCCTAGCTTTTCACCTTGGGGTGCTCCCGTTCTTTTTGTAAAGAAGAAGGATGGATCTTTTAGGATGTGTATCGATTATCGCGAGCTTAACAAGCTTACCATCAAGAATCGATATCCCCTACCTCGCATTGATGATCTCTTTGATCAATTGCAAGGCGCTTCTTATTTTTCGAAGATTGATCTTCGATCCGGATATCATCAGCTCCGTGTGCATGAAGAAGATATTCCAAAGACAGCGTTCCGTACTCGTTATGGACATTATGAGTTCACAGTCATGCCATTCGGTTTGACTAATGCTCCTGCTGTTTTCATGGACTTAATGAATAGGGTCTGCAAACCTTACTTAGATAAGTTCATCATCGTTTTTATTGATGACATTTTGATATATTCTAAGACGCGAGCTGAACATGAGCAACATCTTCGTCTTACTCTGGAACTCCTAAAGAAAGAGCAACTTTTCGCCAAATTCTCCAAGTGTGAATTCTGGCTTAAAGAAGTTCAATTCTTAGGGCATATTGTCAACGAACAAGGTATTCATGTAGATCCCTCCAAGATCAGCGCGATTAAGGATTGGGATACGCCTACTACTCCTACTGAAGTTCGTTCTTTTCTTGGCCTAGCGGGTTATTACCGCCGCTTCATTGAGAATTTCTCAAAGATTGCAGTTCCTCTAACTGCTCTAACTCAGAAGAACAAGCCATTTGATTGGGGAGTCAAACAAGACGAAGCGTTTCTGACTTTGAAACAGAAACTTTGTGACGCGCCTGTCCTAACTTTGCCCGAGGGTAATGATGATTTCGTCGTTTATTGCGATGCATCTAAATTAGGTCTTGGCTGCGTCCTGATGCAAAGAAACAAAGTCATAGCATACGCATCAAGACAGTTGAAGATACATGAGAAAAACTACACCACTCATGATCTGGAGTTGGGTGCAGTTGTCTTCGCTCTCAAAATTTGGAGACACTATTTGTACGGTACAAAATGTGTGGTTTTCACGGACCACAAAAGTCTTCAACATATCTTTAATCAAAAGGAACTCAACATGAGGCAAAGACGTTGGGTTGAACTTCTAAACGACTACGACTGCGAGATTCGCTACCATCCTGGTAAGGCGAATGTTGTAGCCGATGCATTGAGTCGCAAGGAACGTACTAAGCTTCATTGTGTTCGTGTCCAATCCGTTATTCAGGCTCAAACCGATATACAAGCCCGTATTTCTCAGGCTCAACAAGCTTGTGTTTCACAAGGTTTGATGGATAAGGAATTTCCTTATCACATAACTCCTGCTCTAGAACTAAAGGACAATGGATCATATTACTTCATGGACCGTTTGTGGGTCCCGAGCCAAGATAATCTTCGTACCTTGCTTATGGATGAAGCCCATAAGTCTCGCTATTCTATTCATCCTGGCTCAGATAAGATGTATAAGGATCTTCGTATTCAGTATTGGTGGCCTGGTATGAAGAAAGACATTGCCTTATACGTATCCAAATGCCTTACTTGTCTTAAGGTTAAGGCTGAACATCAGCGTCCTTCCGGATTATTGGAGCAACCAGAGATCCCAGTTTGGAAATGGGAAAACATTACTATGGATCTCATTACTAAACTCCCGCGCACAAAGAAAGGTCACGATGCCATCTGGGTAGTCGTTGATCGTCTTACAAAGTTAGCGCATTTCTTGCCAATCCGCGAGGATTTTTCGGCTGACAAACTTGCTCAAATCTACGTAGATGAAATTGTAGCTCGACATGGTGTTCCTTTGAACATCATTTCTGACAGAGATGCTCGTTTCACTTCTCATTTTTGGAGAACCATGCAATCTGCTATGGGGTCCCAACTTAATTTGAGCACAGCCTATCATCCGCAAACGGATGGTCAATCTGAAAGAACAATCCAGACACTAGAGGATATGCTTAGAGCTTGTGTGATCGATTTTGGTGGTAGTTGGGATTCACATCTTCCATTGATTGAATTCTCCTACAACAACAGTTATCACTCCAGCATCAACATGGCTCCTTTCGAGGCTCTCTATGGTCGAAAATGTCGTTCACCAGTCTGCTGGAATGAGATTGGCGAGGCTCAGCTTACTGGACCTGCCATCATTCTAGAGACAACAGAAAAGGTAAAGAAAGTACGTGATAACCTTCAGACAGCTAGAAGCCGTCAGAAGAATTACGCGGACCTAAAACGCAAACCCTTGGATTTTCAAGTCGGTGATCGTGTATTACTTAAGGTCTCACCTTGGAAAGGTGTGATCAGATTTGGAAAGAAAGGAAAACTTGCACCTAGATACGTTGGACCATTTAAGATCGTCGAAAGAATCGGCAAGGTAGCCTACAGACTTGAGTTACCTCCTGAACTTGGAAATGTTCATCCAACCTTTCACGTGTCCAATCTCAAGAGGTGTTTAGCTGATGAAAACCTCCACATACCGCTTGACGAAATTCGTGTTGATAAAACATTGAAGTTTGTTGAGAAACCGGTAGAAATCATGGAACGTGAAGTCAAGTGGCTTAAACGCAAGCGCATTCCTTTGGTCAAGGTTCGTTGGGAATCTAAGCGTGGACCCGAGTTTACTTGGGAACGTGAGGATCAAATGAAGGCAAAATATCCGCATCTTTTTCAATCAGTTTCCTCTAAATAAATTTCGGGACGAAATTTCCACAAGTAGGGGAGACTGTAACATTTGTCCTTGTAATCATTGTGAACAGTTCAATTATCAATAAAATAATGTTATTTGATCCCAATGTTTGTTTGGTTGTGTTTTTCATTTTTCATGTTTTGACTTTTGTTCAAATTCAAACTCTACATCGCTTTCTGGAGCATTATACGCAAACTGGTGCGTAAACGTACTCAGTTTAATGCGACAAATACTCCGGAACATCAACATATACTCAACATACCTTAAATAACCTTTACATAACTTAGAAATAAGTTTTGAAGGCTTTGGTATAGCAAAAACAAGTTAATTCGCTTACAGGGACTAAACTTGACAAACTGCGAAAGTATGCCAATTTAAACTGTAACGAACATTCCGGAACATGTCCATAAGTTAAATATACCATAAATATCCTTTACATAGCTTAGAAATAGGCTTTGAGGGGTTTGGTATGCTAAAATAAACTTTTGGATCATTCAGGGACTAAAAGTGTCAAAAAGTGCATAAGTTTGCACTTTCGCGCATAACTTACGTTTTGAATACATCCGGACATCCAAAAATTTATGTAAGCATCCTTATACTTTGCCTTAGTGTTTGGCATGAGAAAAATCCATTCGTCGCGTCATTTGGATCGTCTTTCGCGCTTATGCGCATTCCGTCGTAATTAAGCGAACATCGCAATCGTACGGCCAAACGAACCGACATCCGGAATATTTTTGAGCATATTTCATGTCCCCTACACTTTAACTTCATCTTAGAGCCTTGAAATGAGGTTAACGGGGCTTAAACGTGCCAAAAATGGGCCAAAATACGTGTTTCTGAAGTGCAGGGACCAAAATTGTAAATTCTGATCTGGGAACCTTAGGCGGGGCGCGTAAGGATTTACCAAATCCTTACGCGGGGCGCGTGAGACTGTCAGACAGATTCAATGTATCTATTTAATGCAGTTGGCCTTTCGTTCGATCAAGAGGCAATGCCCTTTCACCCAATCAAGAGCCAAGGGGCAATTTCTGACTTACCACAAGAATTTGACAAGTGTACGCTCGAGATCGCGGCACGATATTCGATAAACGATCCTAACGGTTCCACTTTTCCTATAAATACCCCCCCCCCTTTTGTGTAAAAACCCACAAGAATCAGATCTAAAGCTCTAAGTTGGAACCATTGTTTCATACCTGAGCTATTTGATCTAGATTAGCACTCGGGGACCCTCCGTAAGTCTTCTTTCGCTCTTTTATTCGCTTTTCGAGTCCGAAAGTCAACGTTTTGTTGACTTTCTGCATTGACCAGCTTATGGTCGATGCGAAGTTCATGGAACTTCATAACGTGAGCGTGATCATGATGGTTATAGTCCTTAGTGACTATACCTACTGATCACCACGTTATCTAGGCTCAGTGACGAGTCGTAGTTTCGGCCAAAATGTGCATTCTTGCATATTTTGTAACCAAACTACTTGTGGGCATCAAAGCCGCTTGTTTTGATGTCAAACCTGTTTTCAAACTTAGTTAAGCATGTTCTAACATGCTTAGCTCGTCACTTTTAGTTTAGTGCTTATATAGGGTCGTAAGGTAAGCGATCTAAACCATCGCTTATACTTTCGAACCCGACCCATTTGGTCGATCACTAGGATCCGACCAAACACTTTAGGTGGCCATAGTTGTAACCTTCCGGGGTTATACCTAGTGGTCACAATGTTAGGCGTTCCAGACGCGTTCTACGCGAACGACGCGTAAGGTGGCATAAGCTACCTAAACGGGTCGTGATGGACCGTAAGAACTTAGGTTAAGTTTCATTTTAGTATGTAGGCTTTGTTAAACCATATTACACGAGTCTCCATACTCGTTTGGTTTACGAACCCGCGTACTATCCGATCCTTCCGATTTGGTCCGGTATATTAACATAGCTACCTATTAGGTGCCGTTTGATATCCCGTGATCTTTAGCATTTTCTGGTTATTATACAAGAACTCCAAAGCAATCTCAGGTGAGTACATAGAACCCCATCTTTTACTGTTTTCTAAACTGTTTTGGGGTGAAACACATGTGCCTATCTGTTACTTTCATGCTTTCCATGTTTTCACATTGTATATCTGCTATGCTCATTAGTACATTATAGTACATGATTTCATTACATTTTATGCTATGTATGCCCATTGTGTGCGTACTTAGTACATTGATTTACATTACATTTCTGTTGCATATGTTTACTCAGCATATGGACACACTGATTTACATAAACATTTCTGTTGCATATGTTTACTCAGCATATGGACACATTGATTTACATGAACATTTCTGTTGCATATGTTTACTCAGCATATGGACACATTGATTTACATGAACATTTCTGCTGCATATGTTTACTCAGCATATGGGCACATTGATTTACATGAACATTTCTACTTCGTATGTTTACTTAGCATACTTAGCACAATTGTTTACATCACATGCCTTCATTTTGTTATGACATTTGGTTTGTTTAACATGGGACAATACATTCATTAACATTAGCTACGCCGTTCGTTAGTAGGTAGTGGTACCATAGGAATTGACAACTCCCATTCCTGAAGTCCTGGGTTTGATAGGACTGGAAGGAATGACCGAATTCGATATACATAACTTAGATAAACCTTTAATTTGTTTAAGGGTTTATCGCCGCAGTCTCAAGGCTTGGATGTATGCATAGTTTACAATACCGCATAAATGTTAATATCAATAGAGCATGCATTTTCCGCAGAACATAACGTTGATTTAAACCACGTTTTACTTCAACGACTTGTTTTGTGCTTATGGTTTAAGTTGATACATTTCGCTTACCATACATGATACATTTTGGGATTACACATTACATGATTTACATTGAACATAAACATTTGACATGGTTTACACAATAACACTTGACATATGGTTTATACATGAACAATTTACATGGTGGATTGGTTTGGGTAAATGATTCAAGTAACGGGGCGTATGTAATATGATACAAACATGGTGGATACGCCGCTGGTACTTCCTATATATAAATGTTTGTATAATATTACATATCGTGGCGTTATCTAAGTCATTTCAGTTTAGACACATTACACTTTACATAAGTAACATATTCTTCACAAGACATTATTTTCACAAACAACTTATCTTATTAAACTCATTTTACTTGGTTATTCGTTTAACCTTGCACTTATCTATACATATCGTTTGATGTTATCGTTTTTCAAATGATTTACAAAGCAAAACAAATTACAAGGTTCATGACTGACTGTTATTAAACATTCTTTAAAACTCAAGTCATGAATCCCATTTTCACAAAACCTATGTATCTCACAGGCATTTTTATGCTGACGTACCTACTTTCACATGTGTTTTCAGGAGCTATTCCATAGGACGATGGTCATGATTCTAGGGCGGACCTGTGCCTTAGAGCCTAAAAATGAAGTTTGAACTAGCTTAATTATGTTTTGATCTCTGTACTCTCTTTCTAAGACAATGTAACACCTTTGTTTATAAATAAAATACAACTTGTATGCCATGGTTATGAAACAATTTAATTCTGTCCACGACACTCCCCGGCGTTTCCGCCGCGGTTGCATGTTATACGCGACCGGGGTGTGACATATCAAACCCAGGACTTCAGGAATGGGAGTTGTCAATTCCTATGGTACCACTACCTACTAACGAACGGCGTAGCTAATGTTAATGAATGTATTGTCCCATGTTAAACAAACCAAATGTCATAACAAAATGAAGGCATGTGATGTAAACAATTGTACTAAGTATGCTAAGTAAACATACGAAGCAGAAATGTTCATGTAAATCAATGTGCCCATATGCTGAGTAAACATATGCAGCAGAAAATGTTCATGTAAATCAATGTGCCCATATGCTGAGTAAACATATGCAGCAGTAATGTTCATGTAAATCAATGCACTAAGTACGCACACAATGGGCATACATAGCATAAAATGTAATAAAATCGTGTACTATAATGTACTAACAACATAGCAGGCATATGATGTGAAAACATGGAAAGCATGAATGTAACAGATAGGCACATGTGTTTCACCCCAAAACAGTTTGGAAAACAGTAAAAGAGGGGTTCAATGTACTCACCTGAGATTGCTTTGAGTTCCTTGTATAATAACCAGATAATGCTAAAAATCACGGAATATCAACGGCACCTAATAGGTAGCTTATGTTAATATACCGGACCAAATCGGAAGGATCGGACAGTACGCGGGTTTGAAAACCAAACGAGTATGGAGACTCTTGTAACATACTAAAATGAAACTAATCCTAAGTGCTTACAGTCCATTACGACCTGTTTAGGTAGCTTATGCTACCTTACGCGTCGTTCGCGTAGAACGCGTTCGGAACGCCTAACATCGTGACCACAAGGTATAACCTCGGAAGGTTATAGCTATAGTCACCTAATGTGTTTGGTCGGATCCTAATGATCGACCAAATGGGTCGGGTTCGAAAGTATAAGCGATGGTTTAGTTCGCTTACCTTACGACCCTATATAAGCACTATTCTAAACGTGACGAGCTAAGCATGTTAGAACATGCTTAACTAAGTTTAGAAAACAGGTTTGACATCAAAACAAACGGCTTTGATGCCCACGAGTAGTTTGGTTACAAAATATGCAAGAATGCACATTTTGGCCGAAACTACGACTCGTCACTAAGCCTAGATAACGTGGTGATCAGTAGGTATGGTCACCATGGACCATGACCATCGTGATCACGCTCACGTTATGAAGTTCCATGAACTTCGCATCGACCATGAGCTGGTCAATGCAGAAAGTCAACAAAACGTTGACTTTCGGACTCGAAAAGCGAATAAAAGAGCGAAAGAAGACTTACGGAGGGTCCCCGAGTGCTAATCTAGATCAAATAGCTCAGGTATGAAACAATGGTTTCAACTTAGAGCTTCAAGATCAGATTGTTGTGATTTTTACACAAAAAGGGGGGGTATTTATAGGAAAAGTGGAACCGTTAGGATCGTTTTATCGAATATCGTGCCTTGATCTCGTGCGTACATGTGTCCAATGGTTAAATTCACTGAACTTGGCTCTTGGCCCTTCATTGGGTGAAAAGGCATCGCCCCTTGATCGAACGAAAGGCCAGATTCTGCATTAAATGCAAAATCTTTCTGTCAGACATCCTCACGCGGCCCGCGTGAAAGGGAGTGCAGATCTTACGCGGGTCGCCTGGCCCCGTCTGATCTGCACCACTTGCAGAATTTACATATTTGGCCCCTGTTGCGTTTTTAAGCTATTTCCAGCCCTTTTAAGACCTGTAAAGCCATCTTTAAGGCCCCAAAATGATGCCTAAACATTGTGGACATGAAACATGCCCAAAAATGTTCCGGATGTTGGCTCGTTTGGCCGTACGATCGCGATGTTCGCTTAATTACGACGGAATGCGCATAAGCGCGAAAGACGATCCAAATGACGCGACGAATGGATTTTTCTTATGCCAAACACTAAGGCATAATATAAGGATGCTTACATAAATTTTTGGATGTCCGGATGTATTCAGAACGTAAGTTATGCGCAAAAGTGCAAACTTGCGCACTTTTTGACACTTTTAGTCCCTGAATGACCCAGAAGTTTATTTTAGCATACCAAACCCCTCAAAGCCTATTTCTAAGCTATGGAAAGGATATTTATGGTATGTTTAACTTATGGACATGTTCCGGAATGTTCGTTACAGTTCAAATTGGCATACTTTTACAGTTTGTCAAGTTTAGTCCCTGTAAGCGAATTATCTTGTTTTTGCCATACCAAAGCCTTTAAAACTTATTTCTAAGTTATGTAAAGGTTATTTAAGGTATGTTGAGTATATGTTGATGTTCCGGAGTATTTGTCGCATTAAACTGAGTACGTTTACGCACCAGTTTGCGTATAATGCTCCAGAAAGCGATGTAGAGTTTGAAATTGAACGAAAGTCAGAACATGAAAAATGTAAAACACAATCAAACAATCTTTGGGATAAAATAACATTGTTTTATTGCTAATTGCACTGTTCATAATGATTACAAGCACAAATGTTACAGTCTCTCCTACTTGTGGAAATTTCGTCCCAAAATTTTATTTAGAGGAAACTCATGGAAAAAAAAGGATGCGGATATTTTGCCTTCATTTGATCTTCACGTTCCCAAGTAAACTCGGGTCCACGCTTAGATTCCCAACGAACCTTGACCAAAGGAATGCGCTTGCGTTTAAGCCACTTGACTTCACGTTCCATGATTTCCACTGGTTTCTCGACAAATTTCAGGGTTTTATCAACACGAATTTCGTTAAGCGGTATGTGGAGGTTCTCATCAGCTAAACACCTCTTGAGATTGGAGACGTGAAAAGTTGGATGAACATTTCCAAGTTCAGGAGGCAACTCAAGTCTGTAGGCTACCTTGCCGATTCTTTCGACGATCTTAAATGGTCCAACGTATCTAGGTGCAAGTTTTCCTTTCTTTCCGAATCTGATCACACCTTTCCAAGGTGAGACCTTAAGTAATACACGATCACCGACTTGAAAATCCAAGGGCTTGCGTTTTAAGTCCGCGTAGTTCTTCTGACGGCTTCTAGCTGTCTGAAGGTTAGCACGAACTTTCTTTACCTTATCTGTTGTCTCTAAAATGAGGGCAGGTCCAGTAAGCTGAGCCTCGCCAATCTCATTCCAGCAGACTGGTGAACGACATTTTCGACCATAGAGAGCCTAAAGGAGCCATGTTGATGCTGGAGTGATAACTATTGTTGTAGGAGAATTCAATCAATGGAAGATGTGAATCCCAACTACCACCAAAATCGATCACACCCGCTCTCAGCATATCCTCCAGTGTCTGGATTGTTCTTTCAGATTGACCATCCGTTTACGGATGATAAGTTGTGCTCAGATTAAGTTGAGACCCCATAGCAGATTGCATGGTTCTCCAAAAGTGAGAAGTGAAACGAGCATCTCTGTCAGAAATGATGCTCAAAGGAACACCATGTCTAGCTACAATTTCATCCACGTAGATTTGAGCAAGTTTGTCAGCCGAAAAATCCTCACGGATTGGCAAGAAATGCGCTGATTTGGTAAGACGATCAACGATTACCCAGATGGCATCATGACCTTTCTTTGTGCGCGGGAGTTTGGTAATGAGACCTATAGTAATGTTTTCCCATTTCCAAACTGGGATCTCTGGTTGCTCCAATAATCCGGAAGGACGCTGATGCTCAGCCTTAACCTTAAGACAAGTAAGGCATTTGGATACGTATAAGGCAATGTCTTTCTTCATACCAGGCCACCAATACTGAATACGAAGATCCTTATACATCTTATCTGAGCCAGGATGAATAGAATAACGAGACTTATGGCTTCATCCATAAGCAAAGTACGAAGGTTATCTTGGCTTGGGACCCACAAGCGGTCCATGAAATAATATGATCCATTGTCCTTCAGTTCTAGGGCAGGAGAACGTTTCCCGTGAAGAGTTATCATAGGAAACTTGTGTGTGCTTGAAATCAGAATTGGGGAGTGTAAGGATAAATGACATTGGTCAAAATCCAAGACTTTTCCCGTATCACTACTCTTATCACTGTAGGTCTTAACACATGACAAAACTTCCTGTGGTTTCTGTGCACTGAATTCCATAATTATGTAGGCCTCCATAATTACGTACTTCCTTGCACAGTCCGCACAGTTCATTTCATAATGCGTATGGGAAAAATATCAAACGAATAATCTCTTCAGCTAAGCTACCCAAGAGAAATATTTAACTACATCAACATAGGATGTCTTTAACTAGATTGTCGAACCAATCTATTTAACTTAGATCGACGTAGGATCTCTTTAACTAGACCACCCGAGGGCCTCTTTAACTATATCAATGCATATTGTCTTTAAACATTGGAATAGTACTTTATAATCCAAGGGACTTAACTACAACGTAGAAGTCCATTAGGGATTTAAGATAGTACTTTTTTTGAATATCCTACTACGAATCCCTCATATGAAAGATTCCACGAGGATTTGGATAATGAATATCCAGAGTATACAAAAACATAAAATGCATAATAGAAAACACATGATGTATAAACACATAGTCATATAACCACAAGGATTCTTTAACTTGATTTGTTATTATTCTGTTAATTTGTTCTGCTAACTGTGCACATGTATTCAAAGCACACCAGGTATCCAATCAGTGGATTTTGATTGGTGCTTTAAATATTTCTAAGAATCTAACCATAAAGATAGAAAGATCTTAAAGAGAAAATTCGATTTCGATTCTAAGGAACTGAAATGATCGAATTTTGGTACATGAGGAATCCAATTAAGGACTCTGATTTGTATGATAATCATCCACAAGGGTCTAATTATGGGGATAAAAGATCCCATATGGATTTTTTTTGAAGTTGAAGATGTTTCGAAACCTTGCACTGGACGTGTTTAAGTCAAAACACGAAGTAAAATGCTTATGAGGTTGAGATGCTCTATGTGCCATTCATACTTGAATCCATACTTGTATATGAGAATTGCGAACAACAACTTTTATTTATGAACAGGACAGATTGTTTCACATTACAAGTAAATAGAAGAAACAAAAGCATAAGACAACAACATCTTCTAAACAACCAACTGCTCATCCGTGGGTTAGATTTGCCTTAGCAAACTTTGGGCAATTTCTTTGGAAATGACCCATCTCGCCACAGTTGAAACAAGAACCTGGTAGGAAACGACCTTGAGCGGGATTGTTGCCAGCTTGGTTTGGTGCAGCTGCAGCTGGGCAAACTCTTGCTGTATGGCCTATAAGTCCACAAGTCTGGCATTTGCGGCACTTTACATTGACATGATGATGGAGGCTACATCGGTTGCACAAGGGTGCAGTTCCGTTGTATGGCTTCCTAACAGGGGGTTGAGCCGGTCGGTTGGGGATGGCTTGACCATTGTGAGTGACCACGGTGAAGTTCTGAGAAGCCTTTCGCTTCTTTGACCTCTTATGGGATCCAGTCTGTTCATCCATGGTCTTTGATTCCTTGATTGGTTTCTTGGCTGGTGGTGCAGGCTTGACTTCTGCTTCCTTTGGTGGCCCTTGAGTGGCTTCATTGTTGAGACGAGACATGGCAAAGCCTAATTCAACAGTCTTCAGAATTACTTCGCCTATCCGCTGGGCAAATTTGGCAGTCTGCTCTGACATCTGCGCATCGTTGCGATGAAGAGACATTCTGGAGGAAATGAAGGATATTGGAGGAAACAAATGAAATGTTATCTGTAAATAAAACAAAATGACAATGCATAGAAACTGCGATCATTTGTTTGTTACCTAAGGCAAACAAATGAGACGGTAACTAATCAAAGTAAGCGGGTCATATTAATGTATCACTGAAGACATGCTCGCCTATAAGTGAATACTCACCCCAAGAGTTCCCAGGTAAGAGTGACTGGTCCGATACTGCGGATTTGTACGAACACTCTAGCCTTCGACAGAAAACTCGGGGTACAGGCATTTACTCTTCCAGTTTGCACGTGTTCACATTATACGACCCAAAACTTTGACGAGAGTTTCGAAAATTCAAAGGGGTTCAAAACCTTATAACAGAGGGTTCAAAACCTAGTAATCAATCATCCTAGAACAGATGATTGGTTTTCAAAGTGGTTTTGAAATTTATGTTCTTGTTGTGGTCGTCGCCTAAGGATAGGTGACGGTATTGTTTCATG
Source organism: Helianthus annuus (assembly GCF_002127325.2). NCBI lineage: Eukaryota > Viridiplantae > Streptophyta > Magnoliopsida > Asterales > Asteraceae > Helianthus > Helianthus annuus. The sequence continues at coordinate 107,130,150 of NC_035444.2, read as the reverse complement.
ACTAAACGCAAGTGAACTCGCGTTAGGGTCCTAGGAAGGTTATAGACTAGGTCAAAGCATTACTAATAACCTAATTCCCTATAACCGTTGGCTCTGATACCAACTCTTCTGTCACACCCCGACCGCGTATAACATGCAACCGCGGCGGAAAACGTCGGGGAGTGTTGTGAACAGAATTAAATTGTTTCAAATCCATAGCAATTGAAGTTCCGTTTTATTGATCAAACAAGAAAGTTTACATTGTTTAAACAAGAACCAAAAAGTACATAACATAAATTAACTAGTTCTTGTCTCGTTTTAAGTCACTAAGGCACAGGTCCGCCTAAGTATATCTTGATAAGTCCTATGCATCATTTCCTGAAAACACATGTGAAAATAGGTACGTCAGCATAAAAATGCATGTGAGATACATAGGTTTTGTGAAAATGGGATTCATGACTTGAGTTTAAAGAATGTTTAATAACAGTCAGTCATGAACCTTGTAATTTGTCTTGCTTTGTAAACCATTTGAAAAACGATAACATCAAATGATATGTATAGATAAGTGCAAGGTTAAACGAATAACCAAGTAAAATGAGTTGAATAAGATAAGTTGTATGTGAAAACAATGTCTTGTGAAGAATATGTTATTTATGTAAAATGTAATGTGTCTAAACTGAAATGACTTAGATAACGCCACGATATGTAATATTATACAAACATTTATATATAGGAAGTACCAGCGGCGTATCCACCATGTTTGTATCATATTACATACGCCACGTTACTTACATCATTTACCCAAACCAATCCACCATGTAAATTGTTCATGTGTAAACCAAATGTCAAGTGTTATTGTGTAAACCATGTCAAATGTTTATGTTCAAATGTAAACCACCAATGTGTATGTCAATGTCAACGTGTTTATGTTCAATGTAAATCATGTAATGTGCATCCCAAAATGTATCATGTATGGTAAGCGAAATGTATCAACTTAAACCATATGCACAAAACAAGTCGTTGAAGTAAAACGTGGTTTAAATCAACGTTATGTTCTGCGGAAAATGCATGCTCTATTGATATTAACATTTATGCGGTATTGTAAACTATGCATACATCCAAGCCTTGAGACTGCGGCGATAAACCCTTAAACAATTTTAAAGGTTTATCTAAGTTATGTATATCGAATTCGGTCATTCCTTCCAGTCCTATCAAACCCAGGACTTCAGGAATGGGAGTTGTCAATTCCTATGGTACCACTACCTACTAACGAACGGCGTAGCTAATGTTAATGAATGTATTGTCCCATGTTAAACAAACCAAATGTCATAACAAAATGAAGGCATGTGATGTAAACAATTGTACTAAGTATGCTAAGTAAACATACGAAGCAGAAATGTTCATGTAAATCAATGTGCCCATATGCTGAGTAAACATATGCAGCAGAAAATGTTCATGTAAATCAATGTGCCCATATGCTGAGTAAACATATGCAGCAGTAATGTTCATGTAAATCAATGCACTAAGTACGCACACAATGGGCATACATAGCATAAAATGTAATAAAATCGTGTACTATAATGTACTAACAACATAGCAGGCATATGATGTGAAAACATGGAAAGCATGAATGTAACAGATAGGCACATGTGTTTCACCCCAAAACAGTTTGGAAAACAGTAAAAGAGGGGTTCAATGTACTCACCTGAGATTGCTTTGAGTTCCTTGTATAATAACCAGATAATGCTAAAAATCACGGAATATCAACGGCACCTAATAGGTAGCTTATGTTAATATACCGGACCAAATCGGAAGGATCGGACAGTACGCGGGTTTGAAAACCAAACGAGTATGGAGACTCGTGTAATATGGTTTAACAAAGCCTACATACTAAAATGAAACTAATCCTAAGTGCTTACAGTCCATTACGACCTGTTTAGGTAGCTTATGCTACCTTACGCGTCGTTCGCGTAGAACGCGTTCGGAACGCCTAACATCGTGACCACAAGGTATAACCTCGGAAGGTTATAGCTATGGTCACCTAATGTGTTTGGTCGGATCCTAATGATCGACCAAATGGGTCGGGTTCGAAAGTATAAGCGATGGTTTAGTTCGCTTACCTTACGACCCTATATAAGCGCTATTCTAAACGTGACGAGCTAAGCATGTTAGAACATGCTTAACTAAGTTTAGAAAACAGGTTTGACATCAAAACAAACGGCTTTGATGCCCACGAGTAGTTTGGTTACAAAATATGCAAGAATGCACATTTTGGCCGAAACTACGACTCGTCACTAAGCCTAGATAACGTGGTGATCAGTAGGTATGGTCACCATGGACCATGACCATCGTGATCACGCTCACGTTATGAAGTTCCATGAACTTCGCATCGACCATGAGCTGGTCAATGCAGAAAGTCAACAAAACGTTGACTTTCGGACTCGAAAAGCGAATAAAAGAGCGAAAGAAGACTTACGGAGGGTCCCCGAGTGCTAATCTAGATCAAATAGCTCAGGTATGAAACAATGGTTTCAACTTAGAGCTTCAAGATCAGATTGTTGTGATTTTTACACAAAAAGGGGGGGGGGTATTTATAGGAAAAGTGGAACCGTTAGGATCGTTTTATCGAATATCGTGCCTTGATCTCGTGCGTACATGTGTCCAATGGTTAAATTCACTGAACTTGGCTCTTGGCCCTTCATTGGGTGAAAAGGCATCGCCCCTTGATCGAACGAAAGGCCAGATTCTGCATTAAATGCAAAATCTTTCTGTCAGACATCCTCACGCGGCCCGCGTGAAAGGGAGTACAGATCTTACGTGGGTCGCCTGGCCCCGTCTGATCTGCACCACTTGCAGAATTTACATATTTGGCCCCTGTTGCGTTTTTAAGCTATTTCCAGCCCTTTTAAGACCTGTAAAGCCATCTTTAAGGCCCCAAAATGATGCCTAAACATTTTGGACATGAAACATGCCCAAAAATGTTCCGGATGTTGGCTCGTTTGGCCGTACGATCGCGATGTTCGCTTAATTACGACGGAATGCGCATAAGCGCGAAAGACGATCCAAATGACGCGACGAATGGATTTTTCTTATGCCAAACACTAAGGCATAGTATAAGGATGCTTACATAAATTTTTGGATGTCCGGATGTATTCAGAACGTAAGTTATGCGCAAAAGTGCAAACTTGCGCACTTTTTGACACTTTTAGTCCCTGAATGACCCAGAAGTTTATTTTAGCATACCAAACCCCTCAAAGCCTATTTCTAAGCTATGTAAAGGATATTTATGGTATGTTTAACTTATGGACATGTTCCGGAATGTTCGTTACAGTTCAAATTGGCATACTTTTACAGTTTGTCAAGTTTAGTCCCTGTAAGCGAATTATCTTGTTTTTGCCATACCAAAGCCTTTAAAACTTATTTCTAAGTTATGTAAAGGTTATTTAAGGTATGTTGAGTATATGTTGATGTTCCGGAGTATTTGTCGCATTAAACTGAGTACGTTTACGCACCAGTTTGCGTATAATGCTCTAGAAAGCGATGTAGAGTTTGAAATTGAACGAAAGTCAGAACATGAAAAATGTAAAACACAATCAAACAATCTTTGGGATAAAATAACATTGTTTTATTGCTAATTGAACTGTTCATAATGATTACAAGCACAAATGTTACAATTTGTTCCAACATCACGGTCGGTTTTTCCTCAGAAACATCGTACCATCCCAACTTTTCCTCCAAACGTATATTCATCAAAAACGTTTTACCTCGAAACTTATCATTTATCAAACTCCATATATTTTCAATGAAAATATACAATTTATATAAAAAGCTATGTTTTAATCCAAAAATATTATTAAACCCTTTTGGCGTGTTCTACGCCCAAAATATATACAAAGCAGTAAAAGAGGGGTTTAGCGACACTCACTTTTGGGTGCGTATTATAAATAGCGCAATCCCAGATATTGATTTCTACACATCCTATTATATATATATATATATATATATATATATATATATATATATATATATATATATATATATATATATATATATATATATATAGGGAGAGAGAGGAATGATTTTAAAAAAATATATGTAACACAAAAATCTTAAGTTTCTCCGTTTCTTAGAATTATCACACAACTTTGAGATTTTCTCGAAAAGTTGTCATTTTGTATTATGTTGGCATGTTAATAAATATATGAGTTCATATATATATATATATATATATATATATATATATATATATATATTTAAGATTTTGCAATTTGAACGATTTTATTGGTGAGCGTTATCGTGTAAATCCGTTAACACTTCCGTTTATACGCAATATATCTACGATTTGCGCGTCGTAATATATATACATAAACGTTCACATATTTTATTATCGTAACACGCAATATCTTGTTAACTTATCTATTTTGCCATTTTTAAAGAAAATATACATAAAATATCTCATATGTATCAAATTTCATGCTCGACAAACAAGTCACACATTTAACGCGATTTTTACCGTTTGTACCGCATAAATATACATGCATAATCTAAATTTTCATTATCATGTTAAAACTTGACATATTTTCACATTCACATGTTTAAATCACATAACACATCTTAACACATAAGGTTCACCCAAAATTTACCCATACTAGTGTTCATTGAAAATGCGTATTTTAGCGATTCGATAACGTTTTCGGGCGTCGGAAATCACGTATGACTAACCAAACACCAAGTAAACTTAAAATTAGCTAAAGTACTTATTTTTAAACTAATAATATCAGTTTACTTACTGATCTAAATCAGTTTTATAAAAATCACTTGAAAAGTCGATTTTGACCGTTTTAACGCATAGTTTTGCGTTAAACGTTTCTATAATCATCCCAACTCGGAATGACTTGATATTTTAACACAATACATATTATTTATTGATTAAAATAGTGGTTATAATCAGATTAGTGTAGTTTTTGTGTAAGTCACATAAATCATGCGATTTCACGTATTTTACAACTTCTAATGCACCAAGTACAACATGTAAAGCTAGTAAACATTATGACAAAGTTATATGTCACTAAACACTTTAACATAACTTTATTTTAGTGTTTATAATCTGATTAAAACTGATTTTTATCAAATCATACTCAAATCGTCTTTTTATGATCACATATCATCATGCATGTCTAAGTATATGCATCTGGTACACCCATATCATAAAACTATCCAACATGATCTTAAATGCATCAAAGAACATATTTATTGCATGTTCATGTAAATCAAAACATGTATATTCCATCATCATCTAATCATATTCACATAAATACAAACATTCTTTCATTTATTTATTTACATGTGACAAAACTTTTATACATGCATACATATATACATACATATATACAACACATATACACACATGTATGAACTTCCAAAAGTTCACTTTACATCACATTCATCTCAAATCACAAGACCCTTTTAGAACCTTCTTTTATGATATCTTTTTAAACCATGCATGTAACCCATCTTTCAAGAATCAAATCATTCAAGATTCATTCAACAAAATCAAAACACAACTAAATACACATATTCATACAAATTTTCGGCCATACCCACATACATATACACACTCATTTTTACTTTGTTTGAAATCTCATTCATTATTATTTTCAAGTTTGTGATTTATTCCAAGTTCAAGAGAAACAATCTAACATCTCTATCATCATAGAAATAAAGAATGTGGTTTTGAAAATAAGTTTATACCTTCAAGATTTCTTAGTGGGTTTTTGAAAAAGACGGTGATATGAGGCTTTGTTATTGCTTGAATCTTCTTGAAATCACTTCTAAACATCCATAATAGCTTGAAATCACCTTGAAATGCCCTTGAATCTTCATGGAATGGTTTGAAAATTTTGAATATGTATGTATAAGGGAGTGTTTGGCCAAGATATACAAGAGAGAGAAGAGAGAAATAAATTTGAAAAGTTATGTCTTGGATTGGATGTATGTTGTAAGTCCAGAATCCTACAACCGGATATCAAATCACAATCAAGAGTGCGGAATACTGATGAAAGTGATAAGAAAAAAGAACGAAATTGATTGAATTAACAAAGTGCACACGGTTTCTAGGAACCGTCTGGTACACAAACAAGGAACTCGAAAATACTAGGAAGAACAAAACAGAATAGCCTCTCTAAAATGTCTAACCTAATAATGAACCAGGTTCACCCTATTTATAGTTACATAGGGTGACCTAGTTACAGACTGGGCTAGGCCCACATGCACAAATAAACTAAACAAGCCCAAATCAACTAATTAGCCCACATGGCTTATCGCAATATTATCTAACCCGCTACAAGGCTAAGCCCAATAGCCTATAATTATGTTTGATAAAGATAGGTGTAAACCTACACTATTATATGGCCTTACAATATCCCCCTAGGTTTATGCTGTCTTTATCAAACTGTTATCAATATTATGTCTCTGTGGGAAGATACTTCATCTTTTAATCTTCAAACTTGGGCTCTTTGTTCTTCTTGAACACGATCAGCTTTGCTTGAAAAATCTTGTTGAAAAGAATGAAAGAGGAGGATTCTTATCAACTCTTTTCTTTGTCAATGTCTTCAATTTCAAGCAGGTTCACAGGTACTACTTCAAATGCACTATCACTGTCAGATGATGACTTGTATCTGATTCTTCTCACTCAGGTACATCTTGCTACTGTGATGCTTCAAGCTTTGTCAGCAACCAACAACATATCAACCTTTAACAACCCCTGTTTTCTTGATTTGAATTTTAAATTCTGCACATACTCAGAAATTCATAAGCAAACATTTATGTGCAACAGAGGGAAATACCACATGAACACTCGGTACATCCAAGTATTTATACCTCTATTTCAAAATTCAAATTTCATTCAATTTATGATGATCAATCAAATCTTCAAGAACGATTAATTTTTTTTAATAAAACAAATAAACACTCTATTTTTGGATTTTTGATTTTATAGAAACTAACAATATAAACCAAAACACAAATAAACAAAGAAACTAATATACAATTACAATTGCAATTGAGAACGAATCAAATCAGATGGTTCTACTTTCTGACTTGCTCCTACGGAACCAAGATCGAAAAGATTGAAAAAATCAGTCATTCACAACCACTGAGCTAGACTACACTTATCAACACTAATTTACTTTGGATGATCTGAGCGATTGCCAATATATTTGTCCACTTAAACGTATCTCCCTAGGCCTTTTTCATATAACGGTCTGCAACTGATTTATCATGTTTTCATTTTAATTGATATGAACACTCAATTCAATCACAATCAAATCCTGGAATTTTAGTTAGAACACGCTATCATACATGTAGTTTCCCTGCCACATATTTCACAAGCCCGTTCTAGGATTCTGAAACCTTGACTGGGACTGGATTGAGAAGAGAAAAGAATAGATCATTTGCAGAGATGGATATAATATACAGATCAAATGAGATTTTCTCAGTTTGATATAGGTTTTTTATTTTTGGGTTTCTTTTGGGCACTAGAGGGCCTCTTTCGGGTGTAATTGATCTATAGCGCGACAACGTACAACTAGGTCAGCATGTATCTGGATGCAGCAGAAGCTGTCGTTGCTTAGCATCTCCAGGTCTTTGCTCACGCAAAATAGAGGAGATACACGAGTTGGACAGAAAAGATTTCAGAACTAGAACGAAATTGTGTGTATCGGGACGTCACACACGCATTCAAATAGATATGTCCTAATTCCAAGTGACGTTCTTTCCTGAGGTCATAGAATAATTTTATGTTCTGCACAGAACCAGTCAAAGAGTCCAGCAATCAGGATAAAGCCTACCAGCATATCACTCTGGAGTCAGACCATTTCAATATTGGTCTTACATGAGTCAGCCTTAATCCACATAGTGAAGTTATTTCATTTCCCATTTATGCAACAAAATATTTTTGATTTTTCTGTTTTTCTCATTTTTTTTATATTTTCTCATTTTCTCTATTTACAGATATCCAGAGATATCCCCTAAATTTGTGCATAAAACTTATGCGCAAATTTACCTAACAACGAGAACGTATGTACAAAGAAAAACACAAAAGAAAATGAAAATATATTTGTTGTTTTTGTTTAACCGTTTCATCATTAGACTGGTCAATATCGAATTTAGAATACGAAATTCAATTGTGTACCTTTTTGCTGATCTTGTCTTACCTCTCTTATCTCCTTCAAACGAAACACATCAACTGTAAAGAAATATACATTTTGCAACAGTAAAATGTTACCCGTTATGTCTCTGGAACAACCGCTATCAACATCCAAAGGTTGTCAATAGCTCCTCCTTGGATGTCACTGAAAAGTAAGGAGTTTAGTAAGACATTGGTACCCAGGCCATCGTGGTCCTGGGTATTCCTGAAGCATCAATATAAGACACTTCTCGAAAACACATGCCCCCTTTTGATTCAAGGACTGGTGATGTTGATGCATTTTGTTTTGCCTTCCAAACTTGTTTAGGCTTCTCTAATTTCTTAGGTGCCTTTGGCAAAACAGTTTGCTTTTCAACCTTTTTGTTTTTCAGAACTTGTTTTGGTTTCAAAGCTTGTTTTCATTTATTTTTCGCAACATTCCAGTCCCCATCAGATGGTTTAACCTTGAGACTCTTATTCATCATTACCTTGGGTTTTTCAACCTTCATCGGCTTAGAATAAGTTCTATCCCTAGGTGTAACCTTTTGATGTTGTGCATAGTATGGCACATAGGGCCAATATGTGCAATTTCTTGCAATGTGACCGGGTATGCCGCAGTTGTAGCATGTTTGCTTCTTTACATAAGTAGCATATCCTGGTCCATTCAATCCAACTGATGCCGAGTATAAGTTATAACACTTGTTGGATGATTTGTGTGCAGTTTCTTCAGTCTTTCTCCCCCGTTTCATCTGTTTATGCTTACAACAGTTAGCATATTTAGTGGATTTAGCATTTTCATTCCTAACTGTTGGCTTTGGAGGCACATATTTGTTTGAAGGGCCTCTCAAAGCTGGTTCAAAAATAGCCTTTCTCACATATGGAGGAGCATCAACAGATAAATTTGATGTTTTTAAACAAGCATCGTCAGCTTTTTGACAAACGATGTCATCCTCCTCAACCCAATCCTCAATAATTACTTGGCCTGCACATGAAGTAGAGGCATCAGTAACATTCACACATTTAAAATCAGGGACTGGCCTTGTTATTCCAACTTCAGATGTTGTGGGCTCAGTCACTGTTTCGCTGGTTGATTCAGCTGAACCACCTGAGTTACATTCCTTTTGTAGTGGCTCTGCTGAATCCTCTGCTGCTGAGTCAGCTGCTTCAGAAGACTCACAGCTGGACTCACAAGATTCAACTAATTTCAATTTCTCAGAATTAGTTGCTTCAGGTGATTCACATTTGGAATCAGATGGAGCAGTTGACTCAGTTTGTTTGCGAGACCATTCAAAAAACTCATTCAACATAGCAAACTCAAAGTTGAGAGATTTTGTTTCAGACTCTTTCTCTTGTTGTTGTACTTCGGGTGAATTTTGAGAAAGACTTGACTCAGTATTATCTAATACTTGAAAATGTTTTTCAATATTAGCATTATTCTCAAAATTTAGAGTCTCGATCTGGTCTGAAACAGCAGTTGGTTTGATGAATGTTTTCTTTAAGGCCTGTTTTTCTAAAGTGATTTCTGTTTTATCAGGCCTTGTGATCTTTACTTTCCTAGATTCCACAGGCTCTAAAGTGATTTCTGTTCTATCCTCGGGCTTCCCATATTCCATTTCAGGCAAGTCGGCTATCTCCTCATCAGTCATGGGAATTGTGGTGTAATTGTGATTGTATTGTGGAGGTATGCATACAAATCCCAATCCCTTATTCCTCACTTCCTTTTTGCTATACTTTAACTGTTGATTTATCATTTTCTCGACCTTTTCACTTGAAACATCAAATTTTTTGAAATTAAATTCAGTATTTTCGAAAGTCGATTTTAAGTTGCTTAATTCAACAGTTAATTTTTCAGATAGCTCCTTTAAGTGGAGATATCGACATTTTGCTTCGCTTAGATCACTATGCAACTGTCGAATGTCATGTTTTTTAGCATCTACCACTTCCTTATACCCATCCAGTTTCTTTTTAACTTCGTAGCTACTGGATTTGGTACATTGAAGTTGCATAGAAAGCGATTGAGCCTGTTCTTTAAAACCTTTTACTTTCTCTGTACATTTTAAAGTACAACAAACATCATCTACACATACCTCACTGGGAATGGGAGTGAAGTCGTGAATTTGAATCCCTGCATCAGAAGTGGATGAGCAAACTGCAGCAGGCAATGGAGTAGTAGAAGTAGGAGTGGGTGAGCAAACTGCATCAGATGTGTTGCATTGAGCCTTCTGCTTTTTAGCATTGTCATATGATTTGATGACTGAGATCAGCTCATCCGTCTTCATTTTGTAACAGTAGCAGTCGGTTGTTACAATTATCTGATTAACATTTCTAAACCAACTACAGTTTGCCTGATCTGGAATCCTTTTTAGAACATCTAGAAGCTTGCTGTTTCTCGTGCGAGTAGACACCACTATCTCTGCCTTCTCCATTTCAGAGAGCAATTCAGCAAACCGGCTTGTAAGTGCTTCTATAGATTCACCATATGAATATCTGAATCCTTGAAATTTCTGCTCAAGCACTTCTCTCTTAGAAGACATTTTTAAGAATTTTAACTGTGATCCCCTGAAAGTATGATCCCCCGAAAATGTGCGTTTTAACTATTTCTTCAACACAAGCCCAAAGCAAGAACCCGTGTACTCGCTAACTCAAGCCTTTGAAAAACGCACGAACCAGTTTCCCTGTACCACACCTCCAAACATGTCAAAACTTATCACCAAACAACAACCAAACCTTTTTTTTATTAGATTTCAAAATGTAATTAATATAACTATTATTATTATTATTATTATTATTATTATTATTATTATTATTATTATTATTATTATTATTATTATAATAAAATAACCTAAAATCAAAACAAAAACGTGACGATCTGCGTTTCTTCTTCGTTAGACATTAGAGACCATGTTGAATACCCAACTCCCGGATGACGTTAGATGGATCTTCACTGACGTTGAGAGCCTTCACCTTAGCTACTGCCAAAGAACAAACCGTTAGCCTCGCCACAGAGGACCTCGGAGGGGGGATCCGTGACCAAGCTCCGGCGTGAGAGTAAGTAAACTTGCCGGAGGAGCAGAGGAGTTTTATCCCGATGATTGTGATCACCGGGATGTTTCCTCTATGGTGTGAATCTAATAAATGTGATGTGGGTGATAAATGTGTGGGAATATTGGTCGGGAATTAATGTGGAGGTAGTAAATGAGAATGGAGTAAATGAGATGGTCTCCTGATCATACCTCTTGTTCTTCATTGTTTCTTCTTATATAATGCCCTGCTCTTATCTTGCGGGTGAGATATTTTACATAAATTATCCAACAAGTCCGGCGAGTCCTCGAGGGGTGTAGACACGTGTCTGACCCCTAACGGTAAGATGATCTCCTCATTTAATGCTCTAGCCGGAAAAGCACATATGCCAGCTGAGATCCTCTTCTTGTCAACATTAAATGAAGCCTGCGTTCCCTGCTAGTGGTTTTCCCGCCTTTAATAAAGGGAAAGAAACCTTAATGGGCAAGATAACTCTATTACTTGGGCTTACGTATAATTAGGCCCTCATAAGGATAACCCAGAGCGGGTAAAGTGGGCCTTCCCACTGGCCCGTCGTCAAGTCATCTTTAGTCCCTGGTTCTGAGACCCGAGGCTCATGATCCGGGGCTGGGTCATAACCATTTGAAGAGAGGTTTTTTTTGTGTGTGGGCCCTCTCCCGGTCAGTTGTAATCAACTGTCCCCACTAGCCATTATTCCGCCGGGTACCTATAGCGGGAGCTATCCCCTTAGCAACACGTGCCCCTTTTTTGAATTTTGATGAGATTGATGATGGGACGGTTATCTGCATGTCAGTTGCCCCCCTTTTAAATACCCTATACCCTTTCAAACTTTTCTAGCTAACCTTTCAGATTCATTTTCTTCTCCGTCACAATTCCTTTTGATCATCGTTCTTTCTCTGATCGTCGTTCTTCTTCCGACTATGAGTCGCTCCGGCCGTTCTTTAATCAAGTCAGTCCTGACAGCAAAGGATTTGAGGTCTTTTGTCGAGACATTTGCCATCCCTAAACAATTTTCTCCTACCTTGCCGGATCCTGATGAACCGGCGGTGTTTATGCCGGATGTGATTCCTCTTTATACCCTGGCTTTCTCCTCTTGCGGGGTTGGATATCCACTCTCCACTTTTAAAGTCGATTTACTTCGCCATTTCAGGGTTCACTTCTCTCAGTTGCATCCTTTAGGGTGGATGAGATTGGTGCACTTCGAATTATCTTGTGCTACTATTTCCGGTGAACCTTCCATTCCCTTGTTCTGCATGTTTTACAAGCTGATCTCCGATGGAGATTGGTTTACCTTTGCCAAGAGGCAGAACAACATGTCAAAGCCCTGTTATTCTTTCATGCCGACTTCCACTTACCCGAAGGATTGGAAAAGTAGGTTTATTTTTGTCTCTACTGCTATGATGTCAGAATCCCCTTTGCCTAGGGATGCTGACACTCCTATCGAAGATGTTGTTCCTTCTTTATCGGCGAACGAGACTGTTCAGTGGGAGCATATGTATGAGCATCCTACCAGGGCTTTCACTTTTTCCGAGGGTATTTTGGCTATGGGTGGATTGAGTCCCTCTTACCCTGTTCGTCCCAAAGCTTTCTTTGGTAAAAAAGGTATTTTTCCGTCTTGGGTCTGCATTTGTTTGTTTTTGTTTCTTTGTCTCCGTGTAGTCATCTTTAGTGTCTTTCTTCTGCAGAGTTGACTTTATGGAGGTTACTTCAGGGAGACTCCAAGGATGTGCAGTTTGTGGTTGATGGTGAAGTTGTTCCGGGTCTGAGCTGGAGTGGAGTAGCGTTGGTCATAGGGGGATCTGCCCAGGTTGGGGGTTCTGTCACCGTGGGAGGTGATGAGGAGGAAAGTTCCCCCGACCTTCCCCCTGTCCAACATGCTGATCTGTAGGATCGAGTTTGTCCTTCCTATGAGACAATCGGAGCTAGCACCTACCGAATATGTAGCGGAAATACATATTTGGCATGAATCACAGCAAAACCGTAGAAGAAATGAGTAGAAACAGAAAGAATACACTTTAACAACGTTTTCTCATTCAACTTTCAGAAAATACAAGGTCAGCAGGTCGGCTACACTTGTGACATCGACGTACAGAATGAGAAAACACAAGGGGTATTTATACTAGAAGTAGTTTCGCTTGAAAGGTCATGACCATACAAGCGAAACCTTATCAAGTAGTTTCGCTTGTATGTCATGTGTCCATTCAAGTGAAACCTCAACATGAAAATCATACTTTTACACCTTTAACCCCTGTACAATACACAATTAACCAAAACAGACCCTATACATTTATCAACTACAACTAAGACGCATGCTTTAGACATTATGCACCAACAAACTCCCCCTTGGATAAAGCCGCAGTCTTTGTCTAGTCTTCGGGTCTTCAAACAACTCTATAAGTCTCTTCCCTTGGCTTTGGCTTTCTGCTCAGCGCAACCCTTATTCTTTCATTCTCTTTCTTCCTCGCTTTAACATTTACAACTTGTTCAACGTTAGCAACAATTTCTGGCCCTGTTTCCAAAACATCAGTATCAAACAATACATCAGTATTAAATGGGTCATCTTCAGTAGCTGCCACTTGTTCTTTCTCTGCAGTTACCACCGGATTATCTTCTTCCGGTTCATCAACCAAAGACATTGTTGCTGCTTTCTTTTGCTTCTTTCTAGGTTTTGATGACGAACCTTCACCTTCTTTAACAACAGGAGTGGCTTTCCTGCGTCTTCTTCCAGATTCCTTCACATACCACTCATTCTTTGTATTTTTGAACTCTGCAAGTGCTTTCAACTCCTCAGCATAAGCCGCTTCTTTTATCTCAGCTTCACTCCTCCAGTGCTGGTGTTCAACTGGATCTGGATCGACATAATTTACATCTTTAATGGCCCCAAAGAATACAACATCAATTTTCGGTTCTAGATGGTTCGGATGATATCTCACAAGCTGTTTGATAGAAACTGCATTCATGTGAGTTTGCACTAATAAATCATCCTTGATATTTCTGTCGATCTCAGGATACGCGTGATCTATCAGCATCTGTACGAATCTTGGATAAGTCCAAGACTTGACCTTTGATGTGATGTTCTCAGCCATGTAATGAAATATGATGTGCGAAAAGTTATACTTCTTGTTTAACACCAATGCAGTCACCATATTCATTTGGTAACCTCTCATTGCATCAAAACTACCTTTGGTGTGACTTAACGACAACAGAATACAATGAATCAAAAACTTGTAAGGCTTGGTGAATTTAGACTTCAATTAATTTCCGGCATTCAACGCTCCTTGATATCCCATCCTCAACATACATCCCTTCACCATTCTTTCTGGAAATCTCATCGGAGAATCTGCGTCATCAGGAAAGTTAATCACTTCACGTATGAGAGCTTCAGTAACAAGAATGTTCTCCAACTTTCCATGTACTTCTACCACTGAAGAAATAACTTTATTCTACTCATCATAGACGGCATTCTTCCAGAAGCGTTCAATATGAGATCTATACACCGGTATCTGATTAGTCAATGCCTTTTGAATTGGAATACGTCTCATGAACTCCAAAATACCACTGAAATTAACAAGATCTGGATATTTTTGAACATCCAAATCACAACAGCTGTTGTGAAGAGGATCAAATACCACATTAGACACCTGCAAATCACACACACACTGAATCAGTCACTTAGAAAATTTTCAAACATTAAGGTTCTTTAAGTGCACTTATAAGCGGAATATCTAAAGCATTTATAAGCAAAACATGACATGAGACTTATAAGCGGAACCAGTAATGATCATTCAAACAGAACATGTAAAGGTACATATAAGCAGGACATGTAAATGTACACATAAGCGGAACATGTACTTGACATTACATGCGGAACATGTGATTGTTCACATAAGCGGAACATGTACTTGACATTACAAGCAGAACATGTGATTGTTCACATAAGCGGAACATCTGGAATATGAACATTTAAGCGAAACACTCAATAAACACTTCTAAATTGATCAAATCCAAAAATTAAACTTACCCACCTATTATTTTGACAAAACCGAGACTAGGTATATGTTTTAATTTCAATTTTCACATTTCTAAAACCCTAGATCTACAGCCGTAACAATCAGACATCAACAAACCTCATCATACATCAAATTTGAAACAATCAAAGCATAATATCATGATCTAGACATCAAAACGACTACACATGATCATTATCAATCTTCAATTTCACATATACAAGCCTACATCTATGTTCAGTTCCAAAACAGGTGCCGACATGTAAAATAAAGCATGAAATTGAACAAATTGAACAAAGACTTACCTTGCCCATGATTGTTCTACTGATAACGTAACAGAAACAGATGAAAAATGGGCAGCACAACGTTTGGAAATGGCTGAAATAGGTCTCGCTTCAAATCGCCGGAGAGAAATGATCGTATAAGCGAAAGGGTGAAAGTGACCGACAAGCGGAACCTATGGCCTTATATAAGTGATGAGGTTTCGCTTGTTTGACCATTGACACATAAGCGGAACCTCTGACTTTATAAGCGAAACCTCTGTGAAGCAGCCAAATAAGCGAAACCTTTGTTTGGGTGACATTTAAGCGAAACCTTGTTGTTATTTTCAAAAATTTAACTTTTTGAACTTTTTCAGATTGACCACCATCACACCCAGTTGACCAAGTCCAAGTCAATGATCTTGGTCAACTGTTTGACCCACCAAGTCCAAGTTAATGGCCATGGATGATCAGATTTATGAAGTTTGCTGACGTTTCTTTCTGAAATCAGTTCAATTGAATGAACTTTTGACCAATTTGAACTTCCAAACACATTTAACTTTCACAACAATATACCAATCACTGTATACCAATCTCCAGCTTACCCATCCCTAATCAAAACACTGACATGTTCTGCACTTAGGCTTTGATCTTCTAATCCCCAACATCGGTTGTCGAAAAATAAAATGAGAAAAGAAAATCTTTTTGGATTTTAACTGGATAAACTGAAACTATGTATACACAATATTTTTGCGAGTGTGTTAGGGGATCATATCAGCTGCCGACCAGACACAAGCACCGTTAAGTTATTTATTTCATACTAAGCTTTTAAACAATTCGCGTAGATTGCTGATATACTGATCCACTTAAATTCTCACAAAATTTTCAATCTGTTCGGGATACGTGATTAGTATTTTAAGACTTAACAATCTACATGTGCCCCACCTCAGTATATACTCCCGTATCCGGATCCCAGTGTTCAGTCTTTCAGGTGAGTATACCACAGCTAGTATCTGTTTAGGGGTAATGTGCGAGGGCCGTGAGAGCTCAGGTCGATACTTCCGTATACGTAGAGAGATGACGGCTTCGACTTTTAGGTGTGTCCCCTTTAGAGGATCTTTTGTTTTCAACAGCAGCGACTATCAATTTTATTGTTTCATCAGCATGCTGAGGGCAAGCTTATATTTCAAAGCTTTTGTAGAAAGTATTATCCGGGGACTAGGAGTATTTCCATACAGCAGAAGTCCCGGGATAATACCCCAGATATCACTGAGTATAAAGACCTAGTATCTCAGAATACGAGACCTTTCAAACAGGATTTTAGGGGTTACCTATATATCCTGGAGGTGTTGCCCACGTAAACGCAAGTGAATTTTATGTTTATATCCCAAACTGATCTACTAATTTTGCAAAAACCTATCAGCACATCTTTAGCGAGACTGCTTAAATGCATTTTAAACACTACAAATCTTTAGCATACTGTGTCTGTCTAGCTGATGTACTATCATTTCCCCTATTCTACACAACTCTTTTTGAATTTTCTAATGTTTTTGGATTTTATGGTTTTCTATTGTTTTTGTATTTTTTTATTTTATCATGTTTTTGTATTTTTCTGCAAATATCTCCCCCTAAAATTAAAACATATTTTTGTGTTTTTGTTTTTATCGAAAAGCAGAAAATACAACTGTACAAAAGAAATTTGACAACACGACACAGGTTCATGTCAGATCGCCGCCCAACTCGGCTTCACATTCGATTACCCTCCCAGATTGCAGATTCTTCATCCCGTTTAATCTCAAAAGATAATAAAATCTCTTTTTGTCGAATGGGGTAGTGTAAAAATCCGCTTTCTGATCATCGGTGTTAACGTGTTCAATCCGAATTAACTTTTTCTCGTGACAATCACGGATAAAGTGATGACGGATTTCAATGTGTTTAGTTTTCGAATGGTGAACCGGGTTTTTAGTAACATTAATGGCTGCTTCATTGTCCACGAAAATCGGTGTATCCAAGAATTGCAAACCGAAGTCGCGCATCTGCTGTTGGATCCAAAGGATCTGCGAGCAACAGCTAGAAGCTGAGACATACTCCGCCTCACATGTGGAGAGCGCAACTGCAGTTTGTTTCTTGCACTGCCAGGTGACAAGCTGAGTTCCGAAGAACTGGCACCCAGCATTGGTGGACTTAGCATTCTGTTTACAGCTACCAAAATCAGAATCAGCGAAACCGAACAAAGTAAAGTCACCCGAGCGAGGGTACCACAAGCTGATGCTTGGGCAACCCTTCAAATACCATAAAATACGTTTCACTATAGTCAGGTGCGACTGCTTCGGATTCGACTGATATCTGGCGCAGAGACACGTCGGGTACATGATGTCTGAATGGGAAGCCATGAGATACATCAACGATCCGATGATTGATCGGTATAATGTCTCGTCCATCTTCACACCTTGCTCGTCGGGACAAATTCCATGATTTTGCGCGAGGGGGGTGGATGCAGGACTGCAATCTATCATGTCGAACTTATCGAGCAAGTCCTTTACATACTTTGACTGGTGAATGAAGATTCCGTCGGGCATTTGTTCCACCTGCAGACCGAGGAAGAACTTCATCTCCCCCATTGAACTCATCTCGAACTTTTTCTTCATTACCTTCTCAAACTCTTTGCAAAGATCGTCGTTGGTGGATCCAAAAATGATATCGTCCACATAAATCTGCACGATCAACAAGTGGCCTGCTTCTTCTTTGGTGAACAGAGTGCTGTCTACTGTGCCTCTTGTGAACCCGTTGTCCAGCAAGTATGTCGAAAGCGTCTCGTACCAGGCTCTCGGGGCCTGGTGCAGTCCATATAGCGCTTTATCCAGTAGATACACTTTGTTTCTGTGTAGTGGGTCTGTGAACCCCGGTGGTTGCCCCACGTACACTTCTTCTCTGATTGTGCCGTACAGGAAAGCAGATTTGACGTCAAGTTGATAGACTTTAAAATCTTTCCAAGATGCAAAGGCTAGAAAAATACGAATTGCTTCAAGCCTTACAACCGGTGCATAAACTTCATCGTAATCTATTCCTTCCTGTTGGCTGAAGCCTTGAACCACAAGTCGTGCCTTGTTTCTCACCACGACACCTCTGTCATCACGCTTACACTTAAAGACCCATTTCGTCTTGATTAACTTCTGATTCTTTGGCAGATCAACAAGTCTCCAGACACCCAGCTTTTCGGACAGTTGCAACTCCTCCTGCATTGCATTCACCCAACTGTCTTCGGTCAATGCCTCTTTATAGGTTCTGGGCTCTCTCTGCGAAATGAAACATTTAAGTGAGACTTCTTTCTGCATATCAGCAATAGAAGAGTAAAAACAAGTAAAAGCTTGGTCTATTTGACGTCGGGTCTTGACACCACTTTGTAGGTCACCAATGATCTGTTCTGAAGGGTGGTAAGACAACGTCCGTGGCGTAACCGTGTCAGGCACATCTATTTCCGATTCCAAATTCGAAATGTCGTGATCAACGATTTGATCCACAGCATCCTCCAAAGTATCATTTGGCTCCTCGTCAAAGGTAGGAGCGGGTTCCTCCTCTGAGTCGTCAGAAACGTCAAATGACAGAGCTGGTTCCTCTGGTGGTTCATGAGTAGTTCCACTTGGTCCTGCTTCATTGTCGTGAGTACCCACGGTGGGTTGAGAAACTTCTAGCGGACTAGACACAGGCTCTTGAGAAGTATATTGCTGATACTGGGACAGAAAAGCAAGTTCCTCATCACTCGGCTCGACAAGCAGTTGAAACGACTCCCAGAGTTTGTCGTAGTCGAATAGGAATCTTTGTCCGGGAAGTTGTGGTGATGGAGTGTGCTTCTGACAATCTACGTGTTGGACTTGAATCACCTTCCCCGGATATGGTACGAACACCCTCTTCAGCGGGCTTGCGTAACCTACAAAGAAACCCTCATTAGCTTTTGCTCCAAATTTACCATTTTCATCTATAAAAGTGCAAGGTGAGCCAGAAGGTTCTAAAAACTCAAGATTTGGCTTGTAACGGTGCAGCAGCTCAAAGCAAGTCTTCTTGAATTTCTTGACAGTGAGAACTCTATTCAAAGTGTAACAGGCTGCTGAAACTGCTTCACTCCAGAAGTAGATTGGTAGCTTGGAATCGGCTAACATCGTACGTGTTGTCTCGATCAGGGTCTGATTCTTTCGTTCAGCTACGCCGTTTTGCTGTGGTGTGTATGGCGTACTGAATTCATGAAGAATTCCCTTCTCGTTGCAGAACTCGTACATTTTGCCGTTCTTGAATTCCGTTCCGTTGTCGCTCCTAATCCTCCGGATTGGCAGTTTGTACACCCTTTCCATTTTCTTAAAAAACATCATCAACGACTCGAATGTTTGATCTTTTCGTTCTAAGCACACAACCCACGAAAACCTCGTATAGTCGTCTGTCACCACCAAACAGTATAAATCTTCGCTAATGCTCTTGACGTTGACAGGCCCAAAGAGATCCATGTGCAATCTCTCAAGAGGTAACCTGATAGAGTTGAGCATCTTCGGTGGATGTGACTTTCGAGTCTGCTTCCCCTTTTTACATGCAATACAATCATCAGTCAAATGAAAGTTTTTTACATTGACACCATCAACTAAATCGTTATGCACCAAAAAATTCATTTTTCGCATGTGAATGTGACCCATTTTCCGGTTCCACATTACTGACTCCTTTTCAGTAGCTTTAGACTTGGTGACAAAACACTGTTTTTGATGAGTTGTTGGCGTTGCGGCACTCATGTCCAAAATATAAAGATCATTTACCCGCGGAGCGCGCAACAACACCAACTCATCAGGGATTTTAAACCCTGGTTTCAACACTGAACATTCAGATTTAGTAAAATGCACACTGAAATCTTTATCACAAATCTGTGATATACTCAGTAAGTTGTTCGTTAACTCTACGATATAGTTCACTTTGTCAAATGAGATCACTCCGTTTGTAAGCGTTCCTTGGCTGACAATTCTTCCTCCTTGATTCCCTGCGAACCCAACATAGCTTCCATTGATTGACTTAACATCATAAAGAAGAGCTAAAGACCCAGTCATATGTCGTGATGCTCCATTGTCCATGATCCATCTTGATAGAATTGACTTGAGCAGCCCCTGCAACCAACAAAACAATTCATTCAAACAAAGAGACCCATGATTTCTTTACTTCCGACACACTTCCGAACACAATATTACACTTTTCATTTGATTTTGGAAAATCAAAAGTGACATTTGGAACCTCTTCAGTCACACTTGTTTTAACTTTGGTGGTAATTGGAGGAAATTCATCAAGAAACTTATCTACTTCATTTTCAAAATCAACCACATCATCTTTAAAAAGATTTGAATCATTTTTTAAAGCGTTCTCCATTTTCTTTACCTCAACCGACAGTTTCAATTTCACGATCCACGACTGATTTTCAAAAATTTTCATCTTGGGGTAAAACTTTGAAGTCTTGATAGTCTTAGAGGATTCGCCAATTTCGAAAGTCGATTTCGGCGTATCCTCCGACTTCAACGATTCATCTCTTTTCAGAATACAGATCGGAGAAACCATTTCCTTTTTACCTTTTGAAACAACTGGTGATTTAGGTCGAGATTTTTGAACCATTTGTTTTTGAACATTTTATTTTTGAACATTTGATTTTTCAACCTTTGGTTTCTCAACCATTTGTTTTTGAACTGGTTTCTCAACAACATGTTTGTTAAACACTTTTTGACACTGTTTTGCCATATGTCCAATTTCATTGCAGCGATAGTACACTCTTTTATCATACTCGACAAAAGTAGTATTGACCGTTTCTTCTTTAAGCTTCTGTGCTGCATTGAAATCGTCCACAGCTTTTTGACTAAAAATATATTCCTTTTCAACCTTAGTACTAGGACCACCAACAAAAACATCATTTATCTTTTCTTTTGGCTTAAACACTTGTTTAGCCGTTTTCTTTTCAAACCCAATACCTTTGTTTTTAAACTGATTTTTCTTGTTTTGACCTTTACCAACCCCATCTTTCTTTTCCGAACTAGTGGGACGTGAAGTACCAAAAGATTTTTTCAGTTTCGAAAAGAAATCTTTGTTATTGATTTCGTTAACGTTCAATTCAACCAGTTTAAAAACTTTCTCGACATTTTCGATCTTGACATTCTGAGCGGGTACTCGACGTCGGAATAAAGTTTGTCAGTTCCAACCATAGTGTATACCACCATGATCGGATCATCATTCGTACTTTTTTCCGATTTCGGCACATATCGATCTAAGAAATTTCCTTCGTCTTCAGAATCACTGACAGTCTTTTCAGAATGAGCCTTTTCAGATTTCTCACTTTCATCATCCAACACCTGATCGATAACATTATTGATAACCTGAGATTCATTATCAGTGTCAGATGCAGTGAAAGTGATATCAATGCTATCAGGTAAATCACTCTCAATCGTTTTCAGCTTAAGATTTAAAGCAGCTTCCACCCCATCTGGATATTTCTGAGTGTAGTGATTCCACATTGGGGGTGGGACGCTTTTGAAAACAGGTGTAGCATGTGGCTGTTGAGGGACAATTTGTTCCAAAACATAAGACGAAGCCACATAGCTCATTAACTTTTTATCAATCCTGTCATTCTCTATCTTGGCCAATTCAAGTTCTTTTCTTAGTGACGCAATTGTATCAAGATGATAATTGACTTCTCTTTGTTTATCAAACAGTGTAGCTTGTGCCAATTTAGTAGCTTTATCATTTTCGACGCTTTCTTTTTTAATCATCTTAATTAATCTGGCTAAGGTATCATAAGCTTCTTTTAATTGTTCAAGATCAAACTTAATCATGTCTGTATGATGTTTCAATTCCTGATACTTAGTGTCTTTTTCAAGACACTCCACGCACGGTTGTAAACAACGTTGGCATGGCGTTTCGGAGATTGGAATAACTTTTTCATCAATCTTTTCATCACAACCAGCTTTACCGACATGCTTTGACTCAGACACAGACTGTTTGACAGATTCGACCTCCTGGACTCCAGTTTCCTTTCTGTTAACCGACACCTTATCGACAGACTGTGACTCCTTGGGTTCTGAATCTACCTCTTTAAGCTTTCCCATTAAAGCTTTGTCTGCAATGTCTTTCAGAACTTCTCCGGTCATTTCTTTAGACACGTCAATCACTTCTTCAACAGCTTCTTTCTTCTCCTCAAATCTAGGACAAGATCCGGTTCTTGGTTGCTCGAAATAACCTGCAAAAGAATCAAACACATTAGGAGGCATAACTGATTTCATAGTATAAACTAACTCCTCCTGTTGTGATTGATAGTAGTAAGCTTCAGCTGCTATTTCCTCAACATCTATAACATTTTCCGTAGGAATCTCCTCAACAACTTCAGAAACAACTTCAGAAACAACTTCATCAACAACCTCCGGTTCAGTCACTACCTCAATAATCTCAACAACTTCTGCCATCATTGCCTGATCATCTTTACCAGGGATATATTTATCCCAGCTAAAACCTGCAGCTACTTGTTAATCATCTTGGTTCACAATCAATGCCTTTTCAGGTTTGTTTTCTATCTGTGGCCTTTGAACAGTTTGCAGTTGGTTCGGTCGATGGTAGATTGCCTGTCGATAGTAATCTTTGGTGAACGGGTTTTGGTGATTGTTGACTTCACGGTTTGGGCATTCATGTTTAAAGTGACCGCGTTCTTTACACTTGAAACACGTTACTTTCGACTTATCAAATCCCAACTTCTGATCCGGACCTGATAAACTGTTTCTTCCCGTGATTTCCATGAACCTTTGAGCACGATGAACTAGGCTTGCCATACCCCATTTAATGTCAATCAGTTCAAGCTCCTCGGAGTGTATTTGATCATAGTCCTCCTTTGTCATGTCCGGATTTCCAATTTTCCCTGCAACTAGACCTTCATATGCCTCGAGAACGGAAGCAAGTAGTGCAATATGTTGCTTCGCAGCAGTTTCCGTTATCTCGTTTCCATTTTTGATATTTACTGCGATATTACACTGTACTCCAGAAACATATGCCTGATGATTAGATCCAGTAGATCTTTGAGGCGAAGACTGTTCCTGAACTTTGACATTCGGTTCAAAACTTGCGAAAGGTGTAGAACTGCTAGATTGATGAGAACTTGACGCAGCATTTGAAGTGTTTTCAGCACTGAATCCTGTTTGTATCTTTGGGCTTTGAAGATTCGCAACTGAAGGACTGCCTTTATAGTATAAAGATACGTCTTGTTGCGAGCTAGCAGAATTCATCTTCTTTATCTTCAACAACTCAAGCTCGTGAGCTTCGATCTTTTCAATAAATGCACTCAGATTGTAGTTCACAAAATCAGAACTGTTTTTCAGCATCATAAGATAAGTTCCCCACTCGTCATATGGAAGTGCATCACAAAGTTTATCAATCGATTCTTCATTTGTTTTTTCAATTTCTAATCTTTTCATTTCAACTACAAGGTGACAATATCTTTCGATTAACTGTTTCGTTGACTCTCCTTTGATCCCAGTAAAAATATCGAACTCTTTCTTGATAGCTTGCCTTTTTGCTCTTGATCATAGAAGCACTTCCTTTAAACTTCAGTTCTAGCGCTTGCCAGATTGACTGAGAACTTTCGTCATGTTGTAGCAATACGAGGATGTCTTCTTTAATGGCTTGTTGCAAGATGTTCACCATTTTCTTTTCAGCTTTAAAATCTGTCTGTTCAGTATCTGTAAAACCTCCAATATGTTTAACCATCCTGAGCCCATCAACTGGAGGTACGTATTTCTTTTCGATCTTCATCCAACACTCGAAATGGTTGGCCTGAACCCAGTTTTTAAACCTTCCGAACCATCCAGAATATTCATCTAAGCTCATCAGTTTGGGTGGCTTTTGCATTGTTCCCAATTCATTTTCTAAGTTGACACTCTGCATGATACTAGCTGGACTTTGAATAGCCGAACCACTTCCCGCAAACATGTTATAGAAATCTTGACTATCCATTTTTAATAACAATCTCAAACACACACTAAGTTTCCAATACTTGATCGCGTACAAAACGGACTAACTGCTCAAAAACACAAATTTTTCACTAACACAGGACAAATAAGCGAAACCAAACACTAAGTGTACGTACAAGCGAAACCACTCAGATGAACAAATAAGCGAAACCCAAATGATGTACAACCAAGCAGAACCTCACAATGATACCCTTCAAGCGAAACCACAGAATGATACCCTTCAAGCGAAACCACAGCACAAACGTTTGAAGCGGAACCTATAAGCGAAATCTGCAAAACTAACAAGCAAAACCCTTCAAGCGAAACCTCCGCAAAGACATTTGAAGCGGAACCTTTGAGCGAAACCTTCTGAAATGTCATAATAAGCGGAACCCCACAAGCAGAACCTTCTGAAAATGGCACTTGAAGCGGAACACTATAAGCGAAATCTCTGAATTCCAGGTCCAAACAAGTGGAACCTCTAGGATGACATACAAGCGGAACCTACTCTCGAGCCATTTTAGGGTACTTTTTAGCTGATTTAAGGTCTGAGCTTTTCAAGGGTTTATTATTAGGTATTTTTACACAGGATGTCCAATTTTTAGTCCATTTTGACTGGCCAAACTGTCTGAAACTCACAAAGTTCTTGAAAAATGCCTTGATTCTGGTCAACTACCTCACAACTGGCTCTGATACCAAGTGTAGGATCGAGTTTGTCCTTCCTATGAGACAATCGGAGCTAGCACCTACCGAATATGTAGCGGAAATACATATTTGGCATGAATCAAAGCAAAACCGTAGAAGAAATGAGTAGAAACAGAAAGAATACACTTTTACAATGTTTTCTCATTCAACTTTCAGAAAATACATGGTCAGCAGGTCGGCTACACTTGTGACTTTGACGTACAGAATGAGAAAACACAAGGGGTATTTATACTAGAAGTAGTTTCGCTTGAAAGGTCATGACCATACAAGCGAAACCTTATCAAGTAGTTTCGCTTGTATGTCATGTGTCCATTCAAGCGAAACCTCAACATGAAAATCATACTTTTACACCTTTAACCCCTGTACAATACACAATTAACCAAAACAGACCCTATACATTTATCAACTACAACTAAGACACAGGCTTTAGACATTATGCACCAACATGATCAAAGCGATGATGAAGATTTGGAAATTCGTCTAGTTCGCAAGAGAAAATCTGTAAGTCCTCAGCCAGCCCCCGCTCCTCGTAATATCCGACAAACACTTCGAAGTGCCAGCGGTCAGAAGCCCCCTCCTTCGTCGAAGGTTGTTTCTGATCTTCCCCCTGTTGGGGTCAAAGGCTCTTTGTCTAAACACTTGAGGTCTTTAAGTCTTGTGAGTGTGCCTTTGCTGGTGGGTCTTTTCTTCCTCTCGTTCCCTTTTCTCTGCTTTTGTCTTGTTTTTTATATTATTTTCCTTGTTTTGCATGGGAGTTCTCAGGATCCCATAGAGATTCCTACTGGCCCCTCTTCTTCCCGTGTTCGGGATAAAGCTTCTGAGGTGGGCGTAGCCCGTTTCTCCTCAGCTTTTGAGCTTTCACCTTCTCATGCTACTAGGACCAGCAAACCCACTCCCCTTGAAGGTCCCGCTCATTGATCCCCTCTCGCTCCTTTGTTTGTTGATGCTATCCCCCTCACCTATGTCCCCAAATGGAAGGTGACTAGTTCCTCGGTGATAGGGACACCTGAAGCTGCTAAGGACTTCTTGAACCACGCTGTTCCTCCCTCACATAAATTCGTGAATTCTGCTCTGAGGGACGACCTTTTCGAGGACCAATACAACATGTCCCTTTGTGAGAGCTTTTTTAGGGGTGCTGGTATGTTGCAGAGGGTTGACGATCTGAGGAGGGCCAACGAGGGACTCAAGGCTTAGCATAAAGCTTCCCAATCTGTTGCTGCCGGACTTAGGTGCCGGGTGGTTGAAGCTGAGAGGAAGTTACAGGAGGAGAAGGTGCACAATCCTTCCTCCTCCCACTCCCTCTTTTATATATATATATATATATATATATATATATATATATATATATACACATATACTGACTCTCTTTTTTTTTTGTTTGTTCTGGGGGCTGGAGCCATGCTGGAGAAGAAGGAGCGAGCCTGGGAGCAGGAGATGGTGGTGCTGGTGGGAGACAAGGAAGAATTGGCTGCTGAGCTGAAGTATCTGAAGGAGGTTGGCTCCGTTTCCCATGAGCAACTTAACACCATGTATGCGGACTACGGGGTAACCTCTGATGATAATCAGCAGTTGGCAAAGGACAAGCATTGGCTAATCACTTAAGGTTTCCTTGCTGCCGTTGCTCAGTCAGAGGACTTTAAGAGTGGTTTAGAGGAGATATACAGGGCTTACCGGGATGTTGGCTACCAGGCCGGTCTGAAGGATGGATATGCTTACTCTGCTCAGGGTTTGGGCATGAAAGAGACTCCGTTGTACAATTCCAAAGCTAAGAAGAAGCTGTCCAAGTTGGACGAGCAGTTTGGAAGCAAGACCCCTGCTATCCTGAAGAAGATCCTGGAGCATTCCTTAATATCAATTGACGAGTTAAAAGCCCTATTTTCCTCTGCTGGCCCTTCCTCTCCACCATCTTTGTCTGGGGGTGCCCCCGAATGATTTCTGAACATTTATTTTCTTCGATATGGTTGTAACTTTAACTACTTGCCTTGGGATACTTTTAAATTTTTGGTGTTTGGGGGCCTTTGTGTGGGGGGCCCCCTTGGTAGCTAATCATGCAGTTTATGTTTCTTGTGTTGTTGCCCTGCCATTCGTATGTTGTTTGTTTTGTTTGTTGTTTTGCAGGGGCTTTTTCTTGTGATTCAAGATGGTGTTCTTTCTGGGGACTTTTGGACTATTTTATAAGAGGTTGAGCTTTGGTCCCTTTGGTTGAACTTGTCGTGTTTTGTTGTTTTGTTTTTTGGCCAAAGTTATTGAGGTTTTTCTTTGTACATTTGTTTTGTAAACGAACGAAACATGGTTTCTTTTTGTATTTTGGTTTACAAAGACATATTGTGTTTGTGGTTTGTTTTGTAAACATGGATTGTCTATTCGAGGCCAATCACTGGACAAGTTTATAATGTGAGATTATGTTTTTAGTTTGCATTTTTGTCCGTTTTCTTTGGGTTAGCTAGACCCTTTTTGCCCCACAGCCGGGCCTTTGGCATGTTTGATATGCTCTGTACACGTGTGTTTACCTGTTAAGTAGGTTTTATGGTGTTTCTAGGCACGTCTGCCTAGGTGTAGTACCCGTTATTTTGTCAAAAGAGGACATGCTGACTGTCCGTTTTTCATTCACTTCTTTGGGGTTATACTTCCCAGCGTAAATTGTTACAAAAGATCTGTCCTTGGGGAGACCCCAGATTAGTTGTTAAATGTTACAAAAGTGGCTCTTTGGCCGTTTTCCCTGGGGGCAGACCCCTCACATATAATATTTCCTAAGCTGCATGAGATTCCAGGTCCTGGGGACCTCCTTGCCTTCGAGTGTTTCCAACTTGCAACTTCCTTTGCCATTTGCCCATACAACTCGGTAAGGCCCCTCCCAGTTGGGGCCTAGCTTTCCGGTGCTTTCTTGCAGGCTGGCTTCATTTGCTCTGAGGACTAGATCCCCTGGGACAAGGTTGAGCTTCTTCATCCTGGCGTTGTAGTAACTTTCCAGCTGCCTCTTGTATTTGGCCTCCCTGACTGCTGCTATTTCTCTTCTTTCTTCCAAGAGATTCAAGTTCATCCTGAGGTCTTGCTCATTTTCCTCCTCCCGGAGCCTCATTCGGGCAGTTGGGGATCCTATCTCAGCTGGGATGATAGCTTCTGTCCCGTAGGTTAGGCTGAAAGGGGTCTCCCCATTGCAACTTTTAGGAGTGGTCCTGTATGCCCATAACACGAATGGTAGTTCTTCCAGCCATCCTTTTTGTTTTCTCCCGAGTCTTCCCTTCATTCCCTTGATGACACTTTGATTAGCTCTTTCTACCAATCCGTTGCTCTGGGCATGGGTGACGGATGCAAACACTTGCTGAATCTGCATCTGCTCGCACCATGGCTTGAAAGGTCTTCCAGCAAATTGGACCCCATTATCGCTCACCAGTTCCTTTGGATCCCATATCTGCAGATGATGCTGTCTAACACGAACCTCCTCATCTGTTCCCCAGTAATTTTTGTCAGGGGCTTCGCCTCGATCCACATGGTGAAGTAGTCGATGGCCAATACCACATACTTGACCCCTCCTGGACCTTCCGGGAATGGCCCGATTATGTCGATGGCCCACTTTTGTAAGGGCCAGGACGTTGAGACTGGTACCATGGGGTGTTTGTGTTGGTGGGTCATTGGTGCATGTACCTGACAATTACCACACCTCTTGATCTCCTCGGATGCTGTTTCATACATTCGTGGCCAATAGAACCCCGCATTCATTGCCCTTGTTACTATTGTCCTTGGCCCCGAATGCATTCCACAAATCCCCTCGTGCATCTCCCTAATCACATACTCGGCTTCTTCCGTATCGACACATTTCAGGGATGGGCCTAGGTATGATCTTCTATACAACTCCCCATCAATCAGCTCATACTGCAAGGCCTTGACCCTTACCTTTCTGGCTACCCAGTCTCCCTCGGGCAATGTTCCATCTTTGAGGAACTTTATGATTGGTGTCATCCATGTTTCTTGCACATTCCCGATTGCGGTTACCTCTTTCATGTTGAGGGAGGGGGTGGTCAGGACTTCCACTTTGACTTCTCTTGCCAGGTGGTCGAATGCCACCGAGGCTAATTTACTGAGGGCATCAGATTTTCTATTCCTTCCCTGGGGGATGTATTCTAGTTTGAAAGTCTTGAATGCCTTGGATGTTTCTTTTACTTTCTCTACGTATTGAGCCATGATGTTGTCTTTGGCCTCATACTCTCCTTGGTACTATTTTACTACCAGTTGTGAGTCAGTGCTAGCTTCCACATGCCTTGCTTCCATTTTTTGTGCCAGCCTTATTCCTGCCAAGAGGGCCTCATACTCTGCAGTGTTGTTGGTGTTTTCGAAGTCCAGTCTTATGGCGTATGTCAGCCCAATCCCTTCGGGGCTTATCAATGTGATGCCTGCCCCGCTCCCTTCTTCACTAGAGGCTCCGTCGGTGAGTAACCTCCACATAGCCTCGTCCTCCTTTTCTTTTTCCTCTTTTTCCAAGGCTTCCCATTTTAAAAGTTCTCTCTTTTCATCCTCAGGGACTTCTGCCAAAAGTTCGGCCAGTATCTGCCTCTTCACGGCCATCCGGGGCTTAAACTCCAAAGAGTGTTCTCCCAGCTCCACAGCCCATTTAGCCAACCGTCCTGACAGCTCCGGCCTCCTGAGTACCTTTTGGAGAGGTTGATCAGTCATCAGGACAATCTTGTGCCCTTGGAAGTACCTCCTGAGTCTTCGGGATGCGAAAACAAGGGCTAATGCCAGCTTCTCCAGGGGCATGTAGCATTCCTCGGGGCCCTTGAGTGTTCTGCTGATGAAATATATGGGGATCTGCTTCCCTTCCCGTTCCACCATCATGACTGCACTTATGGTTGTTTTCGAGGCAGACAAGTATAGGAGCAGGGGCTCCCCGGACACTGGGGTGGCCAATGTTGGGAGCTTGCAGATGTAAATTTTCATTTCTTGGAAGGCAGCCTCAGCTTCTGTGGTCCATTTGAACTTGTTTGTTTGGAGGCAGTCCTTCAACACCTTCATGAAGGGGAGGGTCCTGTCGGCCACCTTTGATAAGAAACGGTTTAATGCTATTAATCTCCAGTTCAGTTGTTGAATGTCTTTCAGGGACCTGGGAGATCGCATCTCAACCACAGCTTGGGTTTTCTCCGGGTTTGCTTTGATTCCTCCTTTAGTGACTACTACTCCCAGGAAACTCCCCTCCTCTACCCCAAAACAGCACTTCCCAGGGTTTAACGTCATGTTCACATCTTGCATAGTGTTGAGAGACTCAGCTATATCATCTATCATGGCCATCTCTGTCAAACTTTTGATAACAATGTCATCAATGTATACTTCTAGGTTCCATCCCCGTTGTTCCCTGAACAGGGCGTTCATGAATCTCTGATATGTGGCCCCAGCATTTTTAAGACCGAAGGGCATCTTGGTATAACAGAATGTCCCTTCGTCTGTGATGAATGTGGTTTTCTGTTCGTCCTCTATTGACATCTGGATCTGATGGTATCCCTTGTAGGCATCCAGGACGCATTTCAAGGGGTACTGAGACAGAGAGTCTACTTGGACGTCTATTTCTGGGAGGGGATAATAGTCCTTAGGACATGCTTTGTTTAGATCTTGGAAGTTGATGCACATCCTCCATCCCCCGTCTTTCTTCTGAACCATGACCGGATTGGCGATCCAGGACGGATACTTCACTTCTCTACCTATTCTTGCCTTGAGTAGTTTTCTGGTTTCCTCACAAGCGGCTCTTCTTTTGTTGGGTCCCATGCTTCGCTTCTTCTGTCTTACCAGTTTCGCCCATGTGTACGTCTTGAGCCGGTGTTCGGTTAGGGTCCTGGGGATTCCCGTCATGTCTCCATGTTGGAATGCAAACACATCTATGTTGAGGAGAAGCAGCTCTTTCAGGGCACTCTTGCATTTGTCGCTTAAGTGACTTCCTACTTTGATCGTTTGCTCTGGGAACCTGTCGTAAAGGACCCACTTTTCTACTCCCTCCTTCTGGGGCTTCTCGGATGCTTCTCCTTCGGATACGGAAGAAATTACTTCATAAGCAGACTTAACCCAAGCTAAACCCTTCGGTGTTTGAAACACTAAAGGTCCGTGGGGGGTGGATGCCTGTGCTTGTAGGTCTCCGATTCTAGGTCTTCCTAGGATTGCGTTGTACTTTGAGGGTGCCCGGACTACTGTGAAGCTCAGGTTTATCGTCCGGACCCGATCCCCTACCCCAACTGTGAATGGAAGCCTGATTTTTCCCAGGGGGTGTGATACACTGTTGTTGAATCCCACTAAGGGGATGGAATCTTCTTCGAGCCGATCTCTTACATCTGTGTCAAATCTAAGGAAACAATGCTCGTATATTACTTCGACACCGGACCCTCCGTCCACATGTATTCGAGACACCTTGTGGCCAGCTATTATGGCTGAGATGTTTAGGGGAGGTCGTTGCACTTCGTTTTCTTCCAAGTGTGGCATAAGAATGGGAGCTTTCATGCAGTCCAGGGAGCCCAAGATCCTGGCCTTTACACTCCGGACAGTATCGAATTCATTCCTCCTTCTAATCATGTCAACATCTGCCCTCCGGGCTCCCATACATCTCTTCCCTTGCGGTCCCCTCCCCCCTCCTTTATTTCCTTAACCAAGTGGGTCAGCCTTCCCGTCTTTACCGCAGCCTCTATTTCCCTCTTTAAATACATACAGTCATCGGCTTCATGCCCAAAACCTTTGTGGAAGTCACAATACTCGTTTGGTTGTGCCTTTGGCCCGGGTTTTATGGGTGGTGGCCTCGGGAAAGAGTTCTTTACCCTTTCAGTGGCCAGTATCTCACTTGGTGTTTTGGTGAGAGGGGTGAAATTATCAGAGTAAGGAGGGGGACCCCTCCCCCGAGGTCTGTATGGGGAGTATGAGGGCCTCGTTCTGTCGTGCAACATTCTGTCAAAAGTGGGTTTTCGGGGGAGTAAGGTGTACCTTTGTCGGGAAGCTTTGTAGCTGGGGAGATCCTCCTAGGCATGACGTCCGTCTCCTTGGCTTTGCTGACTGTGTCCTTCCCTCTGACAAAGGCTCTGACCCTATCCATGAGGTTGTCAAATGAGTGGGGGAACTCTTTCCCCAGTTTCTCGCACAGTTGTGCATGTTTTAACCCGTTTATGAAACTGCTGATCTTCATGACCTCCGGGACGTCTTTGATGTTCATGCTCTCCTTGACGAACATCTCCATGTACTGATCTATTCGCTCATTGTCCCTCTGCCTTATGTGGAGGATCTCATTTGGATTCTTGACCACCTTTCTCTGCTGACCAAAGTTCCTGAGGAACTTCTCGCTTAACTGTTCATAACTATCGATTCCCCCTGGAGGGAGGCTATCAAACCAGAGTCGAGCTCCCTCCGTCAGAGTTTGTACAAACATGTGGCACCACACAGGCATGGACCACCGCCCAAGTTGCCCCGCTCCCCTAAAGGCATGAAGTCGGTCTTCAGGGTCTCTTGTCCCGTCGTAACGGTCAAAGTTTGGGGTTAACTTTGTTTTGGGGGGCATTGGTGCTTCTGCTATCCTTCGTGTGAACTTTGAGAACTCAGCTAAATCCCGTGGTAGATAGGGTTGATCCAGGCTATCATTACTTTGGTTATCCTTTTCCTTCGACTTCTTTCCCGTGATGAGGTCATCCCTCTCTTCCGAAGACATTTGCCTAAGGGCAGCCATGAATGTTTCCAGTGGGTCACCATTGTTGTTCTTGTTTTGAAGGTCTGTTCCTTCTTGGTTGGAGGGCGTGTCGAAAGAAAGCCTAGCTCTGAGGCTGTCAAGCTTTTCTTACCTCTTTAAATCTTCAAGACACTTTATTAACTTTTCTCTGTGCATGGCCACAAAATCCGGAGTGATATGCTCCGTTCTTTCTGGGTTTTCCACCTGGTTCTCGTTGCCTTCTTCATGGGTTATGTCGTCTACAGTAACCCTATCCAGATCATTCTGTGCCGTTTGGTTGATACGTGAGTTGGGTGGGGTTGCCATGTTGTTGTTGGTGAGATAAGCTACTCTTAACGTCAGAGTTTGATGTGGGAACACCGGACAGGCTGATGTCCCACGGATGGCGCCAATGTCGAATACCCAACTCCCGGATGACGTTAGATGGATCTTCGCTGATGTTGAGAGCCTTCACCTTAGCTACTTCAAAAAACAAACCGTTAGCCTCGCCATGGAGGACCCTGGAGGGGGGATCCGTGACCAAGCTCCGGCGTGAGAGTAAGTAAACTTGCCAGAGGAGCAGAGGAGTTTTATCCCGATGAGTGTGATCACCGGGATGTTTCCTCTATGGTGTGTGTGACAACTCGGACTTTAGACTTACTTGGATGTAACGTTACGTGCTGATACGACACTTTGAGTTAACGAATGTTATGATGTTACGTGTGACTATGTGAATTATTGCGATTAAGTGATTGTTTGAATGATACGTAGTACGTGAATCATGTGATTTAATTGTATAATTACCGAACCACATCGAACACAAACCCACTCGGTCCATTTAGTGGACTCGAGACCATGACACAGCCCAAGTGAGGTCTCGGCCCACCCTCACCTCACACGTATATGTTCATACACACATCTTAGGGTTTTAGTTTTACAATCTTTGCAACACACACACAAACTCTCTCTCTCCCTCTCGTTGCTTGGAACCCGACGGCACAAGAATTCTACTCGGAATCACCCTTGTTCCTTCTGTAATCCGGTTAGTGATTATGTTATTGGTTGTGTGTTATTGTTTGTATGTTGATAATAATATTCTTGTAACCGGTTAGTATGTTGATTAGACTAGTAAATCAAATAAGATCTAAGTATTGCTTTCGGAAATATGTGTTGACATGTGGGAATTATAACCGGATTGTATGATGATGTTTAGTTCTTAATAACTAATCGGTTCGAGTATGTGTTAATCGGTTAGGATGCATGATAGGGCTGCAAGATTTAAAAACCAACCGATTGCTATATGTTTAATTATGATCCGATTGTTTATACTTGATACTGTTATGCAATTGTTTAAAGATGAACACGTTGAATATGATATAGAAATCTGCTAATTACTGGGTTTGATCTGAATTGTGGAACTGCCTAAGTTGTTTGCTAGAATCTCGGGATGATTGTTACAGGAATTATGGAAACCAGTTACACACACGGTTGCGACTCGGAAACACTCATTGCGAGTCGGAACCCCACTCGAGACCACAAACAGCACCAGCCGAGACCACGGTTGCGAGTCCCGTTGCGACTCGTAACCAGACCATGATGAACCGAGATCTCCATTGCGACTCGTAACCAGCTGTTGCGACTCGTAATCTCCGGTTGCGACTCGAGATCTCCGTTGCGACTCGAGACCATCATTTACACGCACACTGTTTTGGGCCTACGCTGTCACGGGCCCAACCTTATGACTGTTATGTTTTTGGACTTGTTTACATAATTGCTATTTGGACTGCTTAGGTTATTTGGGCCGAGTACTTGGACTCGTTACTTGATATGAACTGCTGATACGTTTATATGATTTGCCATGATCATACTTGATACCATACGTGATACAAACGTGCTACATACGAACCTAACTTGCATAGTAACCATGATAGGACGTGGTTGATTCCTTACTTGTATACTTGAGCATTATACTGTCTGCCGAGCAAACCCAGGTGAGTTCACACTCCTACTAAGGCATGGGATTCTCGGGTAGTGGGAATGGGATAAAGGTTACAATTGACTAAGAACGAACATATGCTTTTCCTAGACTATCACCTACCATGGTCCCCGGATGTCAGGACGGTTCCGTAGGTTAGGATAACACCTACGTGGTCATATGCCAATTACTGCCTCGGATGTCAGGCACGCACGTAAAACCTACGTGTACGCATTGCTTACTTCTATCCTCGGTACAAAGGATACGTACGTGAAACCCACGTACACCCCCGCGTCTCCTATCCTCGGTTATGAAGGATACGTACGTAAAACCTACGTACACCCCATACGCGCTACTGTTCTCGGAAGAAGAACAGGGATGATACGAGTAGTTAATACGAATAGTCTAGTGGTCACATAACATGGGAAGCCCCCACCTATATAGCTTACTATCGGCCCAGTAGTGCCACCCGTTACTTACTGTACGCACTTACTTACTGTGAACTCGCTCAACTAGTTTGTTGATCATTCTGTTACATGCCTTGCAGATCGTTAGGTACATGGAGCTTGCACAAGGAGGAGCCGGTCGTTGTGGACAAGGATCGTATTACTTTGATTAGACACTTATGACATTTCAGTATATTTAATTTGGGTTTTACAACAATGCTTCCGCTACTTAAACAATGCTTGGTTTTGGAAACATCAATCATGTCATGATAAACTACTTTATTGACTTTTATTATTATTGATTACTATGTTTGATATGATTGATGGCTTGATCCTGGTCACGTCACGCTCCCAAGCGGTGGTACTCCGCGTGTGGATTTTGGGGGTGTGACAGATTGGTATCAGAGCCATTGGTTATAGAGAACTTGGTTTTAATATGGGAAAACGTTTTTATTAAAACCGGGCTATAACCAGAACAGTGCTCTCAACGATCCACAACGACGCTTCGCTCCACGTGCAAGACTCGATATTTTAGGTAATAAGGTTTATGTTTATTGCCTACTTGCTAGAATTACTTAGAACTTTGCTCGTGGTATGCTTAGACTACAATGCTCACTATTTGCTATTGCTTAAGAACCCTTATGTGCTTACGCTTTTCTGTCATCGCACTATTCGCGAACTTTTCTCACCTATTTCGCCTTTGACATGAAGATCAATGGCTGGAAGAATTAACATGACACAAGCCCAGTTAGAGGCTCTTGTTCAAGCCCAAGTTGCTGCGGCAGTTGCAGCAGCTCAAGCAGGTAGTATATCCTGCAGTATAGGCACACACTAGGATCCCTAGATCCTACATTCACTCTTGTATTTAACTTCGTCCTATTCGTACACAATAGGTCAACACGCGCAGCAGCCTGTCTGCACTTTCAAGAACTTCATGGACTGTCGTCCAAACTCTTTCAGCGGCACAGAAGGAGCGGTTGGACTCCTCCACTGGTTCGAGAAGCTAGAATCAGTATTCGAAATGTGCGAGTGCCCTGAGGCTCGCAAGGTCAAGTTTGCTACTGGCACCTTGGAAGGAATCGCGCTAACCTGGTGGAACGCGCAGGTGCAGATTCTTGGGTTGGCAGCTGCTAACGCCACCCCATGGAACGATTTTAAGGAACCCATCAAGCGTGAGTACTGCACGCGTGAAGATATTCACAAGCTAGAAGACGAGCTGTACAATCTGAAAATGGTTGGGTCGGAGATTGAAGCGTATACCAAGCGGTCAAACGAGCTGGCCGTGCTGTGCCCAACTATGGTAGACCCTCCATACAAGCGCATTGAGTTGTATCTCAAGGGATTGGCGCCAGAAATTCAGAGCCACGTGACGTCGGCTAACCTCGAAAACATCCAGGAAATCCAACGCCTCGCTCATCGCATCACCGATCAGGCAGTGGATCAAAATAAACTGCCTAAGCGTGTCAGCGCTACTGCTACAGTCACTCCTTCAGCTACTCCCGTTACCCTCAGTGACAACAAGAGGAAATGGGAGGGGGATTCAAGCAAAGCATCAGTTTCGGTTCAGTCCCAGAATCAGCAGCGAAAGACTGACAACTATCAAAGCCCTAACCAGCAGTCGTCAGGTAGCCACAGGCAGGGTGGATATCGCGGAAATCTTCCAAAGTGCAACAACTGCAACAAACACCACAACGGTCAGTGTAACAAGGGTCGTTGTCAAAGATGCCTCAAGATGGGTCACGAGGCCAAAGACTGTAGAAGCCTTCGTCCTGCGAACCAAAATTAGCAGCAGCCTCACGCTCAGCCTAACCAACAACAGGGCAACAAAGGATGCTACAATTGTGGTGCTGAAGGCCACATCAAGAGACACTGCCCACAGCCCAACAGGAACCAGAACAACAACAACAACAATCAGGGCAATGGCAACAACAACAATGGGGGAAACAACAACGGCAACGAGGCAAGGGGCCGTGCATTCGTACTAGGTCGTGGCGACGCAGTGAACGATCCCAACGTTGTTATGGGTAAGTTTCTCCTCGACAATATTTACGTTACTGTTTTGTTTGATTCGGGCGCGGATACAAGCTATATGTCTGTGAAAATGTGTCAACTGCTAAAACGTGCACCAACACTTTTACCCACCAAACATGTAGTAGAGTTAGCTAACGGTAAAAGTCTAGAAGCCACGCACGTAGTTCAGGGTTGTAACCTTATTCTAGCTGGTCAAGCCTTTTCTATTGATCTCATTCCCATAGTTTTGGGAAGTTTCGACGTCGTGATTGGGATGGATTGGTTATCCCAACACCAGGCAGAAATCCTATGCAGCGAGAAGATTATTCGCATTCCTCGTTCTGGTCAGGAACCTCTTGAAGTTCAAGGCGACAAGAGCGGTGCAGTGGTTGGCATCATCTCATTCTTGAAGGCTCAGAAGTGCTTACGTAAAGGTCACACAGCCATTTTGGCTCTTGTTTCAGACGTGTCAGTAAAGGAAAAGAAATTGGAGGATATTCCGATTGTACGTGACTTCCCTCAGGTGTTTCCTGAAGATTTACCTGGCTTACCGCCTCATCGTCAGGTCGAATTTCAGATCGAGCTCGCTCCAGGAGCAGCACCCATAGCTCGCGCACCATATCGTCTAGCTCCATCAGAATTAGAAGAATTGTCAAAGCAGCTACAAGAGCTCTTGGAAAAAGGCTTCATTCGTCCAAGCTCTTCGCCTTGGGGAGCTCCAGTGCTTTTCGTGAAAAAGAAAGACGGTACGTTCAGGATGTGTATAGACTACAGGGAACTGAACAAGGTGACGGTGAAGAACCGTTATCCTCTTCCACGCATAGACGACTTATTCGACCAGTTGCAAGGGTCGTGTTACTATTCCAAGATCGACCTACGGTCAGGTTATCATCAACTGAGAGTCCGCGAGGAGGACGTCTCTAAGACAGCATTCAGAACTCGCTATGGTCACTACGAGTTCTTGGTTATGCCGTTCGGGCTTACGAACGCACCTGCAGTATTTATGGATCTTATGAACAGGGTGTGCAAACCCTATCTCGACAAGTTCGTCATTGTTTTCATTGACGACATTCTGATCTACTCCAAGGGTCGGGAGGAACACGAGCGACACCTACGCCTTATATTGGAACTCCTTCGAAAGGAACAGTTGTACGCCAAGCTTTCTAAATGCGACTTCTGGCTTCGTGAAGTCCACTTCTTAGGCCACGTGGTAAACAAGGATGGGATTCACGTCGATCCATCCAAGGTAGATTCGATCAGAAACTGGCCTGCACCGCGTACGCCAACGGAAATACGCCAATTCTTGGGTTTGGCAGGATACTACAGACGGTTTATTAAAGACTTTTCAAAGATCGCGCAACCACTTACGCTACTGACACAGAAGGGTGTCACCTACCGTTGGGGCAACACGCAGGAAACTGCTTTTCAGTATCTAAAGGATAGGCTTTGCAGCGCACCTATTCTTTCATTGCCAGAAGGCACAGAAGACTTCGTAGTATATTGTGATGCATCCATCCAGGGTCTTGGATGTGTGTTAATGCAGCGAGATAAAGTTATAGCCTACGCCTCTCGTCAACTCAAAGTTCATGAACGGAACTACACGACGCACGATTTAGAGTTGGGAGCTGTTGTTTTTGCGCTTAAGATATGGCGACACTACCTGTACGGTACCAGGTGCACGATTTACACCGATCACAGGAGTTTCGAGCATATCCTTAAGCAGAAGGATTTGAACATGCGTCAACGACGATGGGTCGAGTTACTTAACGACTACGAATGCGCCATCAAGTACCATCCAGGCAAAGCCAATGTTGTGGCTGATGCCCTTAGTAGAAAGGACACTCTACCACGGCGCGTGCGAGCGCTACAGCTTACGATTCAGTCTAGCCTTCCTGCACAGATACGAGCTGCTCAGACAAAAGCACTGAAGCCCGAAAACGTCAAGGCTGAAGCCTTACGCGGCTCACGACAACAAATGGAACAAAAGGAAGACGGCGCCTATTATGTAACGGGCCGGATTTGGGTCCCTCTCTATGGCGGTTTACGCGAACTTGTGATGGATGAAGCTCACAAGTCTCGCTACTCGATACATCCTGGGTCAGATAAAATGTACCACGACATCAGCACTACTTACTGGTGGCCTAGCATGAAGGCCCACATCGCTACGTACGTCGGAAAATGCTTGACCTGTGCGAGAGTCAAGGTTGAATATCAGAAACCAGCTGGTCTACTTCAGCAGCCTAAGATACCACAATGGAAATGGGAAGAAATTTCCATGGATTTTGTTACAGGCTTACCCAGATCTCAGCGTGGGAACGATACAATATGGGTCATAGTTGATCGACTCACCAAGTCTGCACACTTCCTGCCGATCAAGGAAACGGACAAGTTCTCCACTCTCGCAGACGTCTATCTTAAAGAAGTTGTTTCGAGGCACGGAGTGCCCACCTCTATTATTTCGGATCGCGATGCACGATTCACGTCAGAGCTTTGGCAAGCAATGCATAAATCTTTCGTCTCACGATTAGACATGAGCACAGCATATCATCCTCAGACGGATGGGCAGTCTGAGTGAACGATCCAAACTCTTGAAGACATGCTTAGGGCATGCGTTATAGACTTCGGCAACGGCTGGGAAAAACATCTCCCTTTGGTGGAGTTTTCGTACAATAACAGTTACCATACCAGCATTCAAGCCGCTCCATTCGAGGCATTGTACGGACGTAAATGCCGGTCACCTCTCTGTTGGGCAGAGGTGGGGGATAGTCAAATTACGGGTCCAGAGATTGTAGTGGACGCCACAGAAAAGATAGCACAGATACGGCAACGCATGGCGGCAGCACGCGACCGTCAGAAAGCCTACGCGGACAAGCGTAGAAAGCCTTTGGAATTTGAGGTCGGAGACCGGGTTTTATTGAAAGTTTCACCCTGGAAGGGTGTGGTACGTTTTGGCAAAAGGGGCAAACTGAATCCGCGGTACGTCGGACCATTCGAAATCTTTGAAAAGATTGGCAAGGTAGCCTACAAGTTGAACCTACCAGCTGAACTCGGAGCAGTTCACAATGTCTTTCACGTATCGAACTTAAAGAAGTGCTTATCAGACGAAAACCTCATCATTCCTTTTAAGGAACTCACTATCGACGAGCGGTTGCAGTTCGTCGAGGAACCAGTAGAAATCACGGACCGGGATGTGAAGGTCCTCAAAAGCAAGAGAATCCCTCTTGTTCGAGTTCGCTGGAACTCCAAACGTGGCCCAGAGTACACCTGGGAACGCGAAGATAGAATGACAGAAAAGTACCCCCAGTTATTCGAAACCAATGCTACCACTACTGAGGATGAAGCTACTACTTCGGAATTTCGGGACGAAATTCCAGATCAACGGGGGGAGGATGTGACACCCCAGGAAAACCAGTGAATGCTATAACTTACCTAGCTTCCTCAGTGAGTGCATACCAAATTTCGGGACGAAATTTCCAATTAGTTGGGGATAATGTGACAACTCGGACTTTAGACTTACTTGGATGTAACGTTACGTGCTGATACGACACTTTGAGTTAACGAATGTTATGATGTTACGTGTGACTATGTGAATTATTGCGATTAAGTGATTGTTTGAATGATACGTAGTACGTGAATCATGTGATTTAATGTTATAATTACCGAACCACATCGAACACAGACCCACTCGGTCCATTTAGTGGACTCGAGACCATGACACAGCCCAAGTGAGGTCTCGGCCCACCCTCACCTCACACGTATATGTTCATACACACATCTTAGGGTTTTAGTTTTACAATCTTTGCAACACACACACAAACTCTCTCTCTCCCTCTCGTTGCTTGGAACCCGACGGCACAAGAATTCTACTCGGAATCACCCTTGTTCCTTCTGTAATCCGGTTAGTGATTATGTTATTGGTTGTGTGTTATTGTTTGTATGTTGATAATAATATTCTTGTAACCGGTTAGTATGTTGATTAGACTCGTAAATCAAATAAGATCTAAGTATTGCTTTCGGAAATATGTGTTGACATGTGGGAATTATAACCGGATTGTATGATGATGTTTAGTTCTTAATAACTAATCGGTTCGAGTATGTGTTAATCGGTTAGGATGCATGATAGGGCTGCAAGATTTAAAAACCAACCGATTGCTATATGTTTAATTATGATCCGATTGTTTATACTTGATACTGTTATGCAATTGTTTAAAGATGAACACGTTGAATATGATATAGAAATCTGCTAATTACTGGGTTTGATCTGAATTGTGGAACTGCCTAAGTTGTTTGCTAGAATCTCGGGATGATTGTTACAGGAATTATGGAAACCAGTTACACACACGGTTGCGACTCGGAAACACTCATTGCGAGTCGGAACCCCACTCGAGACCACAAACAGCACCAGCCGAGACCACGGTTGCGAGTCCCGTTGCGACTCGTAACCAGACCATGATGAACCGAGATCTCCATTGCGACTCGTAACCAGCTGTTGCGACTCGTAATCTCCGGTTGCGACTCGAGATCTCCGTTGCGACTCGAGACCATCATTTACACGCACACTGTTTTGGGCCTACGCTGTCACGGGCCCAACCTTATGACTGTTATGTTTTTGGACTTGTTTACATAATTGCTATTTGGACTGCTTAGGTTATTTGGGCCGAGTACTTGGACTCGTTACTTGATATGAACTGCTGATACGTTTATATGATTTGCCATGATCATACTTGATACCATACGTGATACAAACGTGCTACATACGAACCTAACTTGCATAGTAACCATGATAGGACGTGGTTGATTCCTTACTTGTATACTTGAGCATTATACTGTCTGCCGAGCAAACCCAGGTGAGTTCACACTCCTACTAAGGCATGGGATTCCCGGGTAGTGGGAATGGGATAAAGGTTACAATTGACTAAGAACGAACATATGCTTTTCCTAGACTATCACCTACCATGGTCCCCGGATGTCAGGACGGTTCCGTAGGTTAGGATAACACCTACGTGGTCATATGCCAATTACTGCCTCGGATGTCAGGCACGCACGTAAAACCTACGTGTACGCATTGCTTACTTCTATCCTCGGTACAAAGGATACGTACGTGAAACCCACGTACACCCCCGCGTCTCCTATCCTCGGTTATGAAAGATACGTACGTAAAACCTACGTACACCCCATACGCGCTACTGTTCTCGGAAGAAGAACAGGGATGATACGAGTAGTTAATACGAATAGTCTAGTGGTCACATAACATGGGAAGCCCCCACCTATATAGCTTACTATCGGCCCAGTAGTGCCACCCGTTACTTACTGTACGCACTTACTTACTGTGAACTCGCTCAACTAGTTTGTTGATCATTCTGTTACATGCCTTGCAGATCGTTAGGTACATGGAGCTTGCACAAGGAGGAGCCGGTCATTGTGGACAAGGATCGTATTACTTTGATTAGACACTTATGACATTTCAGTATATTTAATTTGGGTTTTACAACAATGCTTCCGCTACTTAAACAATGCTTGGTTTTGGAAACATCAATCATGTCATGATAAACTACTTTATTGACTTTTATTATTATTGATTACTATGTTTGATATGATTGATGGCTTGATCCTGGTCACGTCACGCTCCCAAGCGGTGGTACTCCGCGTGTGGATTTTGGGGGTGTGACAGTGTGAATCTAATAAATGTGATGTGGGTGATAAATGTGTGGGAATATTGGTCGGGAATTAATGTGGAGTTAGTAAATGAGAATGGAGTAAATGAGATGGTCTCCTGATCATACCTCATGTTCTTCATTGTTTCTTCTTATATAATGCCCTGCTCTTATCTTGCGGGTGAGATATTTTACATAAATGATCCAACGAGTCCGGTGAGTCCTCGAGGGGTGCAGACACGTGTCTGACCCCTAACGGTAAGATGATCTCCTCAATTAATGCTCTAGCCGGAAAAGCACATATGCCAGCTGAGATCCTCTTCTTGTCAACATTAAATGAAGCCTGCGTTCCCTGCTCATGGCTTTCCCGCCTTTAATAAAGGGAAAGAAACCTTAATGGGCAAGATAACTCTATTACTTGGGCTTACGTATAATTGGGCCCTCATAAGGATAACCCAGAGCGGGTAAAGTGGGCCTTCCCACTGGCCCGTTGTCAGACCAAAACCCTAAATATGAAACTCAGCCGCAAAACACTTTGTCTTTCCTCCCTTTTTCCGACTGCAAGTAGGTGACAGATTGTGTCGGAAATGATGACGGAGTAGGTTGAAGGTGACCGGAGAGTTGGACGGAGATGAAGATGATATGGAGCCGATGGTGTAGGGAGTGACCGGATAACTGTGGTCGTCGGTGAGAAGGAGGTTGTCGGAGGTTCACGAAAACCGTTGTCAAGGTTGTTGGAGATGGTGAATGGGTGCGAGTTTACGAAGGTGGTAGACGTAGGATCGCGTTCGGCCATGTTTGAGTCGATCAGAAGAATTCCTATCCAAATCAATTGGCGAAAACTAATGATTTGGTGCGATTTCAGTTGAATTCACTTAAATTTGTTGTTGTATTGATCAATAACACGAGTACACGTTCTGACAGCACTTCGACAGCACTTCGTGGCTCACCGGAAGAAAAACACCTCTAACTATGTGTCTAGTTTCGCTTGAACAGCCCCCTATATATAGATGAGCAGGTTTCGCTTATACGTACATGTACGTATAAGCGGAACTACCTCATTTACCACATAAGCGGAACTATTCTGATGACATATAAGCGAAACTATGACAGTTGACACATAAGCGAAACCTAGACACTGACGCATAAGCGAAACCTATTCAACCACATGTTTCTAGGATTTCGTGCCATATCTAACCTATACAACTCTAGACTCGATATAAGACGTAGTCGACAGACGTAGTGCACCAACAGACTCCCCCTCGGATGTTGACGGAGTCTTCGATTGTCAACCTACAATCTTTATCAGTCTTCAATCTTACTCTGAAGTATTTGTCATTTCAAGAATCCGCAAACTCTCTCTTCAACATCAACAAACTTCTCTCTCAGATGTTGACACGGTGTCTTCAGACTTCCCCTCCCAATCTGCTGGGATCGTAGTTTGGAATTCACAGCTTCATTCTAAGATCATGGACAGGCCTCCATCAGGTTCAAGATCGTTACCTGACTCTAATCTATCTTAGGATCATCACCTGGCACATATATACCTGCACAATCTCTAACCAAACATAAGTTTCTTCAAAGATTAAATCTTTTCAATCAATTTAGAAACTTTTACAAGAATTTCCAGAAATAATTTTACATCCAAGATCTTTTACTGGCTATTTTCAAACAAACTTAACAACATCAAATACACTCTCCCAAACCTGTTCTTCATGTTTAGCACTTTGAACTTCGAAAATCATCTTTTCAACACCAGTTGTCGAAAATCTTTTTGGATTTTTCAAAAGCAAAGAAACTAACACAACATGTAAAAACACGAAACAATGCAGAAATAAAATATTTACAGACAATATTTTTGTGAGTTCGTGCAAGAGGATCATATCAGTTTTTGAGACATATCATCAACACCGTTAAGCTAGATTTCATTTTAAGCTCTAAACAATTTACCTAGATTGTCAGTAT
Source organism: Helianthus annuus (assembly GCF_002127325.2). Taxonomy (NCBI): domain Eukaryota; kingdom Viridiplantae; phylum Streptophyta; class Magnoliopsida; order Asterales; family Asteraceae; genus Helianthus; species Helianthus annuus. Next base: position 107,085,257 of record NC_035444.2, on the reverse strand, counting down.
GTTTGTCCTCTTAAATTTTCACACTGATTTCAACTGTTTTGAGATACGCAATTAGTGTCTTGTGACACCTATGTCACCGCGACCATCAAACAAATACCAAGCCGATGAAATATTGTATTTCATACTTGGTATCTTGTATAAATATGTGTATCTTTTGCACATATCAGTTCTTGTTCAATTTCAAACCCTAAAACACTATTCTGGGGAATTATACGCAAACTACTGCGTAAACGTACTCAGTTTAATGCGACAAATACTCCGGAAGACCATCATATACTTAACATACCTTAAATAACCTTTACATAACTTAGAAATAAGTTTTGAAGGCTTTGGTATGACAAAAACAAGTTAATTCGCTTACAGGGACTAAACTTGACAAACTGCGAAAGTATGCCAATTTGAACTGTAACGAACATTCTGGAACATGTCCATAAGTTAAACATACCATAAATATCTTTACATAGCTTAGAAATAGGCTTTGAAGGGTTGGGTATGCTAAAACAAACTTTTGGATCATTCAGGGACTAAAAGTGTCAAAAAGTGCATAAGTTTGCACTTTCGCGCATAACCTACGTTCTAAATACATCCGGACGTCCAAAAATTTATGTAAGCATCCTTATATTATGCCTTAGTGTTTGGCATAAGAAAAATCCATTCGTCATGCATTTTGGATCGTTGTTCGCGCTTATGCGCATTCCGTCGTAATTAACCGAACATCGCGATCGTACGGCCAAACGAACCAACATCCGACATATTTTTGAGCATGTTTCATGTCCACAATGTTTAGGCATCATTTTAGGGCCTTAAAGTTGGCTTTACGGGCCTTAGAAGTGTCGGAAATGGCTTAAACATGCAACAGGGACCAAAACTGCCAATTCTGAAAGTTGGTGCAGATCAGACACAGCCAGGCGGCCCGCCTGGGTTTTGTCTGATCCTGATGCGGGCCGCATGGCCCCTACAGTTGCAGAAACTTTGTTTTTCTTGCAAACTTGGCCTTTCAAACATCCCAAAGGGCAATGCCCTTTCACCATCTCAGGAGCTAAGGGTCACATTAAGCCACCATAACATCTTGACAAGTGTACGGCTTGGATCGTGGCACGATATTCAAGAAACGATCCTAACGGCTTTACTTTTCCTATAAATACCCCCCCCCCTTTTGGTTAAAACCCACAAAAATCTGATCAAAAGCTCTAAGTTGGAACCTTTGTTTCATACCTGAGCCATTTTGATCTAGATTAGCATTCGGGGACCCTTCGTAAGTGTTCTTTCGTTCTTTTATTCGCTTTTCGAGTCCGAAAGTCACAGTTTTGTTTGACTTTCTGTGTGACCAGCTTATGGTCAACACAAAGTTCATTGGAACTTCATAACGTGAGCGTGATCACGATGGTTATAGTCCGTAGTGACTATACCTACTGATTACCACGTTATCTAGGCTCAGTGACGAGTCGTTGTTTTGGCCAAAATGCGCATTCTTGCGTATTTTGTAACCAAACTACTCGTGAGCATCAAAGCCATATGTTTTGATGCCAAACCTATTTTCTAAACTTAGTTAAGCATGTCCTAACATGCTTAGCTCGTCACTTTTAGTTTAGTGCATATTTAGGGTCGTAAGGTAAGCGATCTAAACAATCGCTTATACTTTCGAACCCGACCCATTTGGTCGATCATTAGGATCCGACCAAACACATTAGGTGACCATAGCTATAACCTTCCGAGGTTATACCTTTTGGCCACGATGTTAGGCGTTCCAAACGCGTTCTACGCGAACAACGCATTAAGGTAGCATAACCTACCTAAACGGGTCGTAATGGGTCGCAAGCACTTAGGTTAGGTTTCATTTTAGTATGTAGGCTTTGTTAAACCATATTTCACGAGTCTCCATACTCGTTTGGTTTACGAATCCGCATACTATCCGATCCTTCCGATTTAGGTCCGGTATATTAACATAGCTACCTATTAGGTGCCGTTTGATATTCCGTGATATCTAGCATTATTTGGTTATAATACAAGAACTTCAAAGCAATCGCAGGTGAGTACATAGAACCCCATCTTTTACATGTTTTCGAGGAGTCAATGTGAGTACAGTGAACCCCTCTTTTACTGTTTTCCAAACTGTTTTGGGGTGAAACACATGTGCCTACTTGTTACTATCATGCTTTCCATGTTTTCACATCATATACCGGCCATGTTCGTTAGTACATTATAGTACATGATTTCATTACATTTCATGCTATGTATGCCCATTGTGTGCGTACTTAGTACATTGCTTTACATTACATTTCATGCTATGTATGCCCATTGTGTGCGTACTTAGTACATTGTTTCACATTACATTTCATGCTATTTATGCCCATTGTGTGCATACTTAGTACATCACTTCACAATACATTCCATGCTACGTACGCCCATTGGGTGCATACGTAGTACATTATTCTACATTGCATTTCTGTTGCATATGCTCATCCAGCATATGAACACATTATACTACATTTTGAACCGTTGTAACCATTTGACTATGTGAACCGTCTTAACCCTTCGATTATACGAATCGTTTGTAACCATTGAACCGTGTGAACCAGTTGTATCCGTTGACATGATTTACATTTTGACAATCGACATTTGACTATACATGAACATTTCTACAATCGTTAAACACTTCATCTTGATGGTTTGGTTTGAGCATGTGATCTAAGTAACGAGGCATGTGTAATATGATACAAGCATGGTGGATACGCCGCTGGTACTTCCTATATATAAGTGTTTGTATGGTATTACATATCGTAGCGTTATTTGAATCATTTCAATTTGAGACATATAACATTTTATACAAATAACACACTTTTCACGAGACATTGATTTACAAACGACTTATCTTATACAAACTCATTTTACATGGTTATCTGTTTAACCATACAGTGTTCTCTTATTTATACATATTATCTGATCTTATCGTTTCTCAAATGATTTACAAGACAAAGCAAATTACAAGGTTCATGACTAAACATTTTCTCAAACATAAGTCACGAATTCCGTTTTCACAAAACCAATGTATGTCACAGGCATTTTTATGCTGACGTACGTATTTTCACATGTGTTTTCAGGAGATGATGCGTAGGACTTATCAAGACATACTTAGGCGGACCTGTGCCTTAGTGACTTAAAACGAGACAAGAACTAGTTAATTCATGTTATGTACTCTTTGGTTCTTGTTTAAATAATGTATACTTTCATATTTGATCAATAAAACGAAACTTCAATTGCCATGGATTTGAAACAATTGATTCTGTTACAACACTCCCCAGCGTTTCCGCCGCGGTTGTATGTTATACGCGGCCGGGGTGTGACAGAAAATTTGGTATCAGAGCCAATGGTTATAGGGAATTAGGTTATTAGTAATGCTTTGACCTAGTCTTTAACCTTCCTAGGACCCTAATGCGAGTTTACTTGCGTTTAGTCATAAAACAATACCGTCACCTATCCTTAGGCGACGACCACAACAAGAACATAAATTTCAAAACCGCTTTGAAAACTAATCATCTGTTCTAGGCTGATTGATTACTAGGTTTTGAACCCTCTGTTATAAGGTTTTGAACCCCTTTGAACTTTCAAAACTCTTGTCAAAGTTTTGGGTCCGAAATAGTGTGAACACGTGCAAACTGGAAGAGTGAATGCCTGTACCCTGGGTTTTCTGTCTAAGGTTAGAGTGTTTGTACAAATCCACATAATCGGACCAGTCACTCTTACCTGGGAACTCTTGGGGTGAGTGTCCACTTATAGGCGAGCATGTCTTCGCGATACACTATGAGGATCTATTTGCTTTGATTCAGCCTTGGTGTTGTTTGTTTGCTTCGTGGATTCAAACAAATGACCATCAACCATGATTATGGCCGGTAATTGTAACATCCTATTCTTACCCAATGCCATTTCATTTGCTTTCTTTCTTGTTTCTCTTTTAGAATGCCTCCTCGACGCGAAAACCAGATAGTAACTGTCGAACTGGCAGAGATCATTTCACAGCAAATGGCTGCTCAATTCCCAAACCTCTTTGCTCAATGGAACCAAGCCAACAACAACAATAATGCCCCCTACAACTTCAAGACGTTCAACTCGGCTAAGCCATCAAAGTTTTCTGGATCTCAAGGAGCGACTGCACTTCTGCAATGGTTCGAGAGTTTAGAGAACACCTTCAGACATGTTCAATGTCCAAACGAGCGAAAGGTAGAATTCGCATCTAGCATCTTTGAGAAACGAGCTTTGGCATGGTGGAATGGTGTGATGAGAGATAGGGGTGCCGATGTGGCACTGGCTCAAACATGGCAAGAGCTTCGAGCTCTGATGATGAAGGAATTTTGTCCTCGTCACGAGATCAGGGCTTTGGAAACGGAGTTCGACGATCTTAAGCAAGTTAGCGGTGAGCATCGAGCCTACACAGACCGATATGAGGAGTTAAGTGTGTTATGCCCGGATATGGTTACACCTTTGGATAAGGCAATCGAAAAGTACATTGATGGCCTCCCTGACTCAATACAAGACATTGTGACTGGTAGCAACCCTACTACAGTTAGACAGGCCATTGAGCTATCTGCAACCTTGACTGAATCTAAGATCAGGAAAGGTAAACTTTTCCGAAAAGGTGACAAGAAACCGGTCGGGGAATCGAACCCAATCGAGGAATCAAAGACCATGGATGAACAGACTGAATCCTCTAAGAAGTCAAAGAAGCGAAAGGCTTCTCAGAACTTCGCCGTGGTCGCTCACAATGGTCAAGCCGTCCCCAACCAACCAGCTCAACCCCCTGCTAGAAAACCATATAATGGAACTGCACCCTTGTGCAACCAATGTAGCCTCTATCATCACGCCAATGTACAGTGCCGCAAATGCCAAACTTATGGACTCATAGGCCACACAGCAAGAGTCTGCCCAGCTGCAGCTATGCCAAACCAAGCTGGCAACAATCCTGCTCAAGGTCGTTTTCTACCAGGCTCTTGTTTCAACTGTGGCGAGATGGGTCATTTCCAAAGAAATTGCCTAAAGCTCGCTAATGCAAATCCAGCACAGGGATAAGCATCTGACTGACTAGAAGACAACATCGTTTAGAAATAATCACGTCTTATGTATTATTTTCTTTTGTTGTCAAGATCCAAGAAACAATTGTTATCGTTGTTTATAAATAATATCTTTTATTTACATTGCAATGTATTGCTGTGGTTGCATGTATAAACGACGTATCCCTTACAATACCGACAATCAAGATACCGTATTCCTTGAAGAACAAACTACCCCCAAAATTCTCCCATTCTATAATCGCTTGCGTCTTCCACGAAATTCCTAAGTACCCATTTATTCTAAGGAAACGAAGTACAAGGCGCAGGTTACAACACAAGACGAATACCCAAAGTACCACTATAAATCCTTAATAGGGTACCTAAGGATTTCCCGTAAGTCCTTAATTTTTGGGAGATTTTCCTATCTTCTCAGATAGATCCCAGTGGACATTGAAGCCTGTCGACTGGTTTCCATATCCGTATTCAATCGATAACAAGTTAATAACAAATTACAATCAAGTTAAAAAATTATGTGACTTTGTGCTTATGTGTTCCCTTATGTGTTGTTGTGTGATCCAAATTATGTTATCCAAATCTTCGTAGAATCTTACATATCCTTGTACAAGAGATTCATAATAGGATACCCAAAGGTATTACTTAAAATCCTCAATGGACTTCTATGTTATAGTTAAGTCCCTCGGATTATAAAGTACTACTTCATAATTAGACCCCTTGAGTGGTCTAGTTAAACAGATTCATCCAAAAATCTGGTTAGGGATATCATGTGATGATATAGCTGGAAGGACTCCTTGGTGGCCTAACTAAGAAGATCCCCTGTCGATCTAATTAAAAGGACCCGATGGAAGTCTATTCACCCTCATCACAAGTTTGATATCCTTCCCCAAAACATTACAAAACAAACTGTGTGGACTGTGCAAGGGATTACGTAATTATGGATGCATACATAATTATGGAATTTAGTGCACAGAAACCACAGCAAGTTCTGTCATGTGTCTAGAGTTACTCTATTCATTTCCAACTTTGATGAAGCAACCGTTGAAAATGACTCCGTTAGTTCATTTTCGTTTATGACGATTTATCAGTTGGGGAAATGAATGTGACAACTCGAATTTCCAAGATTCCTATTTCGCATTTATTGCACGTTCATTTATTGTTTAGTTGTTTATTTGCACAATTGATTGCTATGGAATTGTATACGTTTTGATTCAATGAAGTGTAGTGCGTGTTTGTGCATGGTTATGTGTTAATTATAAAAGATTTGTCAAATGCATAAACTTGGTGGTTAAACTGTGAAATTGATGTGAGATGGTGTGCTTGTGTAAGATATAGTAATTCAGGGTGTGTAGAGTAATTAGTGAAACTTAAACTATACTTAACCCTAATCCCTCCTTCGCTAATCATTTTCACAAAAACCAAAGCACGTACGGTATTCTCTAATCCCCTAGCAATCATCACCACCACCATCATTTGGCACAAGACATTCATCACTTTGATTCCACATTTTCTCTAGAATCATTCAAGGTAATTGTTTATTGATCATTGTAATACTTGCAAACCCTAATTGATTGTTTGATTGTATCAATTCTTAATTCTTGTGATTCTTGTAAACCCTAGTTTTCACATGCTAGTTCTGTAATTGTGATTCATTCTGATGATTGTGAAATGATGTTGAATATTGAGAAATTATTGCTTGATGATTAAAATACAAGACATGTTAGGATGATCGATTGACAATTGATGATTGTACTGTGGAAATGTATGAAACTAGGGTTTTGGATCGCTGAACGTAACTGATTATAGAGAACGTAACTGATACAATCGTGATTGCTTGTAGTCTGAGCTTTGTGAATGTGTTAGTCCGACTTTTAATGATTGTATTGTGTCCGAATTTTATGATGTGCCTAAGAGTCCGAGTTTTGCCTTTGATGAAAGGGTCCGAGCTTTAATAAGGTTGATAAGGGAGTCCGATGTTTGAAATATATATGTTGTTGTCCGAATTTTTATGAACATTGTCTGAGTTTTACTACATTAGGAATGGTCTGAATTATCTGAAGACTTCAGATGATGTCCGAGTTTAATGCCACCCCTTATAGTCCAACCTTTGGCTTTGATATGTCCGAGTTTTTGATGTAAACTAAGGGGGGTGTCCGAGTTTCTTAAGGGGGGATCAAGTTGTCCGAGTTTTGGGCTTCCAACCTTTGTCCGAGTTTTGACAAGGGGTATGGGGTCCGACTTTTAACCCCACAACCTCTTGTCCGACTTTTAACACCCCACACCCTGTCCGACCTTGTGAACCCTTGTTCTCTTGTCCGAGGTTTAATGTATATATGCCTAACTTAACTCTGTTCATCAGTAAACACATTAAATGGCAGCTCTGTAAATAGTTAACTCTCTTATCCTATGCATGAAATCTTGTTAAGTATGTAACGTAGTGACACATGTAAACCATGATAAGTGTAGTAGTTCTGCGAAATTATGTTATCATGATACGCATGTTAATCCTGTTAAACACGACGATTCTGTTAATTGTGTCACTGAATAAACTTGATCGTATCAACCAAGAACTCTATCGTATGTGGTACATGATGTTAATTGTCAAACGCTTTGTGATATAAATTACCTGCGTATTAATATGAACATGAACTGATTTATTACACGTGCACACAATAGGACTTGACTGATTACTTGTGAGTGCATAACATAGCATACCGAGCAAACCAAGGTGAGTTCACACAGCCAAGGCATGGGGTTCCCAGGGTGGGAATGGGATTGGATTCATTTACTTGTACATCTCTAGATAATGGAACGTAGTGATATGATATGATCCTCGGGTGAGGAAGTTGATTGATAAGATACAACTAGACTAATGGTACTAAATTGAACTGATCTTCGCACACACGCCAGGGTTGGCCGCGATATTATGACTAATCTTCGCACACATGCCTAGGAAGGCCGCGAACTATACTTTAAACTTCGCATACATGCCAGGGTGGCCGCGATACAAACATACCTAGTCTAGAATACTTGAGAACTTTCCCTAATCTTCGCATACATGCCTAGAGGGCTGCGATACGAACAATTACGATACATGACTTAATAAACGAATACAAGGCTTACTATACTATTACAATTACTGAATTATAAACTGTGAACTCGCTCAACTAGTTGTTGATCCTCTGTTACATGCCTTGCAGGTCGTTAGATATATGGAGCTTGCACAGGGAGGAGCAGGTCGTTGTGGAGCATGGATCGTGGATGCCATGTTAAAACATTTAAAAATTTGAACTATGATATATTTTGGGTTTTCATACTTATGCTTCCGCTACACTTAAAACTATAATTATGTTTTGAACACCTATCGTATTGAATGGTTGGTTTGCCTTTATTTTACTTGATATTAGTTACATGTTCAATATGATTGGTGGCTTGATTCTGGTCAGTCACGCTCCCAAGGCGGTGATACTCCGCGTGTGGATTTTGGGGGTGTGACAGATTGGTATCAGAGCCATTGGTTATAGAGAACTTGGTTTTAATATGGGAAAACGTTTTTATTAAATCCAGACTATAACCAGAACAGTGCTCTCAACGATCCACAACGACGCTTCGCTCCACGTGCAAGACTCAACATCCTAGGTAATAGGGTTTATGTTTATTGCCTACTTGCTAGATTTACATAGAACTTTGCTCGTGGTATGCTTAAATTACATTGCTCACTATTTGTTATTGCTTGAGAACACCTATGTGCTTACACTCTTCTGTTATCGCACTACTCGCGAACCATTCTCACTTACACTACTTTTACTATGAAGATCATGTCTAGACGTGTGAACATGTCTCAAGACCAGTTGACGGCACTTATCAATGAACGAGTAGCTGCGGCACTTGCAGCTGCAAACGCAGGAGGTATACCCTGCAATCGTAACTCATCCTAGGATCTTTAGATCCTACGTTCCTAAACAACTCTTATGTTTAACCTCGTTCTGTTCTTACACATTAGGTCAACACGTTCAGCAACCTGTGTGTACCATCAAGAACTTCATGGATTGTCGTCCTAGCACGTTCAGTGGCACGGAGGGAGCGGTTGGATTCCTCCACTGGTTTGAAAAGCTCGAGTCTGTGTTCGAGATGTGTGAATGCCCTGAGGCTCGCAGGGTGAAATATGCCACTGGTACTTTAGAGGGGATTGCTCTAACTTGGTGGAACGCACAAGTGCAGATCTTAGGGTTGGCAGCTGCTAACGCCACCCCTTGGAATGATTTCAAGGAACTGATCAAAAGGGAATACTGCACTTATCATAAGCTGGAAGATGAGTTATACCATTTGAAGATGATTGGGTCAGAGATCGAGGCTTATACTAAACGGTCGAACGAGCTGGCCGTGCTGTGTCCAACTATGGTGGACCCTCCAATCAAGCGCATTGAGTTGTATCTCAAGGGTTTTGTGCCAGAGATCCAGAGCCATGTGACATCGGCTAATCTTGATTACATTCAGGCTATTCAGCGCCTTGCTCATCGTATTACGGATCAGGCAGTGGAACAGAACAAGCTGCCAAAACGCATCGGTGCTACCACTACTGCTGTTACTACTCCCAGTGACAACAAAAGAAAATGGGATGGGGAGTCCAGCAAGGGATCAGCTTCAGTTCAGTCACAAGTTCAGTAGCGAAAGACTGACAGTTATCAGAGTCCTAGTCAGCACTCGTCAGGCAATCAGGGGCAGGGTGGATATCGGGGAATTCACCCACTATGTAACAGGTGCAACAGACACCACAGTGGGCGGTGTCGCAAGGAACGTTGTTAGAGATGCCTCAAGATAGGGCATGAAGCTAAAGACTGCAGGAGTTCGCGACCTGCAAATCAGAATCAGCAACACCCACCACCAGCTCCACAGAACCAGCATCAGCAGCAGCAACAGCGGGGCAACAGGGGATGTTTTCAGTGTGGGGCTGAAGGTCATTTCAAGCGTGATTGCCCCCAGCTGAACCAGAACCAGGATCGCAACAACAATAACAACAATCAGGGAAATGGCAACAACAACAACAACAATGGTGGGAACAACAACGGCAACGAAGCAAGGGGTCGTGCATTTGTGTTGGGGCAGGGTGATGCCAGAAATGATCCCAACGTAGTCATGGGTAAGTTTCTTCTTGACAACTTTTATGTTACTGTATTGTTTGATTCGGGTGCGGATACAAGCTACGTGTCATTGAAAGTGAGTAACATGTTAAAACGTGCACCAACTCCCCTAAACACCAAACATGTCATAGAGTTAGCTAATGGTAAAAATATAGAGGCCACACAAATAGTTCAGGGTTGTACTCTTATCCTCGCTGGTCAGACTTTCTCCATCGACCTCATTCCTATAGTTCTGGGTAGTTTCGACATCGTCATCGGCATGGATTGGTTATCCAAGCAGCAAGCAGAAATCTTATGTAAGGAGAAGATCATTCGTATTCCTCGTTCGGGTAAAGAACCTCTCGAAGTTCAAGGCGACAGGAGTGGTGCAGTGGTTGGCATCATCTCTTTTCTCAAGGCTCAGAAATGTTTACGAAAGGGTCATACTACCATTTTGGCATTAGTTACTGATGCATCGACGAAAGAGAAAAGAATAGAGGATATCCCAGTTGTACGCGAATTTCCTCAAGTGTTTCCTGAAGATTTACCTGGTCTACCGCCTCATCGTCAGGTCGAGTTTCAAGTCGAGCTAGCTCCAGGAGCAGCACCTATAGCTCGCGCACTGTATCGTTTGGCTCCAACTGAACTGGAAGAACTGTCTAAGCAACTACAAGAGCTCTTGGATAAGGGCTTTATTCGTCCAAGCTCTTCGCCTTGGGGAGCTCCAGTATTATTCGTGAAAAAGAAGGATGGCACTTTCAGGATGTGCATAGACTACCGCGAGCTGAACAAGGTCACAGTGAAGAGCCGTTATCCTCTTCCTCGTATTGACGACTTATTCGACCAGTTGCAAGGGTCGAGTTACTACTCCAAGATTGATCTAAGGTCAGGGTATCATCAGCTGAGAGTCCGCGAGGAGGACGTCTCCAAGACAGCATTCAGAACTCGCTACGGTCACTACGAGTTTCTTGTTATGCCATTTGGGCTGACGAACGCGCCTGCAATTTTCATGGATCTTATGAATAGGGTATGCAAACCTTATCTTGACAAGTTCGTCATTGTCTTCATCGACGACATTCTGATCTACTTCAAGAGTCAGGAGGAACACGAGCAGCACTTACGTCTTATCTTGGAACTTCTTCGAAAGGAACAATTGTACGCCAAGTTTTCAAAATGCGACTTCTGGCTTCGTGAAGTCCACTTCTTAGGCCATGTGGTGAACCGGGATGGGATTCATGTCGATCCATCCAAAGTAGATTCGATCAGGAACTGGCCTGCACCGCGTACACCAACGGAAATACGCCAATTCTTGGGTTTGGCAGGATACTACAGACGACTTATTAAAGACTTTTCGAAGATCGCACAGCCACTTACTCTGCTGACACAGAAAGGTGTCACCTACCGTTGGGGCAACACTCAGGAAACGGCTTTTCAGTATCTGAAGGATAGACTATGCAGCGCACCTATTCTCTCATTGCCCGAAGGCACGGATGATTTTGTGGTCTATTGTGACGCATCGATACAGGGGCTTGGTTGTGTATTGATGCCGCGGTATAAAGTTATTGCCTACGCCTCACGGCAACTCAAGGTCCACGAACGAAACTACACGACGCACGATTTAGAGCTGGGAGCTGTTGTTTTCGCGCTCAAGATATGGCGACACTACCTGTACGGTACCAAGTGCACAATTTACACCGATCACAGGAGTCTCGAGCATATCTTCAAGCAGAAGGAATTGAACATGCGTCAACGACGATGGGTCGAGTTACTTAATGATTACGAATGCGTCATCAAGTACCATCCAGGCAAAGCCAATGTTGTGGCTAACGCTCTCAGCCAGAAGGACACCTCACCTAGGCGTGTACGAGCTTTGCAGCTCACTATTCAGTCTGAACTTCCTGCACAAATACGAGATGCTCAGGTGGAAGCATTGAAACCAGAAAACGTCAGGGCTGAAGCTTTACGCGGCTCAAGGCAACGATTAGAACAAAAGGGAGACGGCGCCTACTATGTAACAGGGCGTATTTGGGTACCACTATATGGCGGTTTACGAGAACTTGTGATGGATGAAGCACACAAGTCTCGCTACTCGGTACATCCAGGGTCGGATAAAATGTACCACGATCTCAAAACAACATACTGGTGGCCCGGCATGAAAGGCCACATAGCGACTTAAGTTGGCAAGTGTTTGACATGTGCAAAAGTCAAAGTGGAGTATCAGAAACCAGCGGGCCTACTTCAGCAACCCAAGATACCGCAATGGAAATGGGAAGAAATTTCCATGGATTTTGTTACTGGCCTGCCTAGATCCCAGTGCGGGAATGATACTATTTGGGTGATCGTTGATCGACTCACAAAGTCTGCACATTTCTTGGCTATCAAAGAAACGGATAAGTTCTCTACATTAGCAGATATCTACTTGAAAGAAGTTGTTTCGAGGCACGGGGTGCCCACCTCTATCATTTCGGATCGCGATGCACGATTCACTTCAGAACTATGGCAAGCGATGCACAAAGCTTTTGGCTCTCGATTAGACATGAGTACAGCTTATCACCCTCAGACGGATGGGCAGTCTGAGCGCACGATTCAAACTCTAGAAGACATGCTTCGGGCATGTGTCATTGATTTCGGCAATAGCTAGGAAAAGCATCTCCCTCTGGTGGAGTTCTCATACAACAACAGTTATCACACCAGCATACAAGCCGCTCCATTCGAGGCATTGTACGGACGTAAATGCCGGACACCTCTCTGTAGTGGAGAGGTGGGGGATAGTCAGATCACGGGTCCAGAAATGGTAGTTGACGCTACTAAACGAATAGCACAAATACGACAACGCATGGCGGCAGCACGCGACCGTCAGAAAGCCTACGCGGATAAGCGTAGGAAGCCATTGGAATTTCAGGTCGGGGACCGGGTTTTACTCAAAGTCTCACCCTGGAAGGGTGTGGTTCGTTTTGGGAAACAGGGCAAACTCAATCCGCGGTATGTCAGGCCGTTCGAGATCATTGAAAAGATAGGCAAAGTGGCCTACAGATAAACCTACCAGCTGAACTCGGTGCAGTTCACAATGTATTCCACGTGTCGAATCTGAAGAAGTGCCTGTCAGATGAGACCCTCATAATTCCATAGAAAGAACTCACTATCGATGAGCAGTTTCACTTCGTCGAGGAACCTGTAGAAATCACGGACCGGGATGTTAAGGTCCTCAAACACAAGAGAATCCCTCTTGTCCGAGTTCGTTGGAACTCCAAACGTGGCCCAGAGTACACCTGGGAACGCGAAGACCAGATGACAGAAAAGTACCCCTAGTTATTCGAAACCAATGCAACTACTACTGAGGCTGAAGCTACTACCGCAGAATTTCGGGACGAAATTCCAAATCAACAGGGGGATGATGTGACACCCCAGGAAAACCAGTGAACAATACAGCTTACCTAGCTTCCTCAGTGAGTGCGTACCAAATTTCGGGACGAAATTTCTTTTAAGTTGGGATAATGTGACAACTCGAATTTCCAAGATTCCTATTTCGCATTTATTGCACGTTCATTTATTGTTTAGTTGTTTATTTGCACAATTGATTGCTATGGAATTGTATACGTTTTGATTCAATGAAGTGTAGTGCGTGTTTGTTCATGGTTATGTGTTAATTATGAAAGATTTGTCAAATGCATAAACTTGGTGGTTAAACTGTGAAATTGATGTGAGATGGTGTGCTTGTGTAAGATATAGTAATTCAGGGTGTGTAGAGTAATTAGTGAAACTTAAACTATACTTAACCCTAATCCCTCCTTCACTAATCATTTTCACAAAAACCAAAGCACGTACGGTATTCTCTAATCCCCTAGCAATCATCATCACCACCATCATTTGGCACAAGACATTCATCACTTTGATTCCACATTTTCTCTAGAATCATTCAAGGTAATTGTTTATTGATCATTGTAATACTTGTATACCCTAATTGATTGTTTGATTGTATCAATTCTTAATTCTTGTGATTCTTGTAAACCCTAGTTTTCACATGCTAGTTCTGTAATTATGATTCATTCTGATGATTGTGAAATGATGTTGAATATTGAGAAATTATTGCTTGATGATTAAAATACAAGACATGTTAGGATGATCGATTGACAATTGATGATTGTACTGTGGAAATATATGAAACTAGGGTTTTGGATCGCTGAACGTAACTGATTATAAAGAACGTAACTGATACAATCGTGATTGCTTGTAGTCTGAGCTTTGTGAATGTGTTAGTCTGACTTTTAATGATTGTATTGTGTCCGAGTTTTATGATGTGCCTAAGAGTCCGAGTTTTGCCTTTGATGAAAGGGTCCGAGCTTTAATAAGGTTGATAAGGGAGTCCGATGTTTGATATATATATGTTGTTGTCCGAATTTTTATGAACATTGTCTGAGTTTTACTACATGAGGAATGGTCCGAATTATTTGAAGACTTCACATGATGTCCGAGTTTAAGGCCACCCGTTATAGTCCGACCTTTGGCTTTGATATGTCCGAGTTTTTAATGTAAACTAAGGGGGGTGTCCGAGTTTCTTAAGGGGGGATCAAGTTGTCCGAGTTTTGGGCTTCCAACCTTTGTCCGAGTTTTGACAAGGGGTATGGGGTCCGACTTTTAACCCCACAACCTCTTGTCCGACTTTTAACACCCCACACCCTGTCCAACCTTGTGAACCCTTATTCTCTTGTCCGAGGTTTAATGTATATATGCCTAACTTAACTCTGTTCATCAGTAAACACATTAAATGGCAGCTCTGTAAATAGTTAACTCTCTTATCCTATGCATGAAATCTTGTTAAGTATGTAACGTAGTGACACATGTAAACCATGATAAGTGTAGTAGTTCTGTGAAATTATGTTATCATGATACGCATGTTAATCCTGTTAAACACGACAATTCTGTTAATTGTGTCACTGAATAAACTTGATCGTATCAACCAAGAACTCTATCGTATGTTGTACATGATGTTAATTGTCAAACGCTTTGTGATATAAATTACCTGCGTATTAATATGAACATGAATTGATTTATTACACGTGCACACAATAGGACTTGACTGATTACTTGTGAGTGCATAACATAGCATACCGAGCAAACCAAGGTGAGTTCACACAGCCAAGGCATGGGGTTCCCAGGGTGGGAATGGGATTGGATTCATTAACTTGTACATCTCTAGATAATGGAACGTAGTGATATGATATGATCCTCGGGTGAGGAAGGTGATTGATAAGATACAACTAGACTAATGGTACTAAATTGAACTGATCTTCGCACACACGCCAGGGTTGGCCACGATATTATGACTAATCTTCGCACACATGCCAAGGAAGGCCGCGAACTATACTTTAAACTTCGCATACATGCCAGGGTGGCCGCGATACAAACATACCTAGTCTAGAATACTTGAGAACTTTCCCTAATCTTCGCATACATGCCTAGAGGGCTGCGATACGAACTATTACGATACATGACTTAATAAACGAATACAAGGCTTACTATACTATTACAATTACTGAATTATAAACTGTGAACTCGCTCAACTAGTTGTTGATCCTCTGTTACATGCCTTGCAGGTCGTTAGATATATGGAGCTTGCACAGGGAGGAGCAGGTCGTTGTGGAGCATGGATCGTGGATGCCATGTTAAAACATTTAAACATTTGAACTATGATATATTTTGGGTTTTCATACTTATGTTTCCGCTACACTTGAAACTATAATTATGTTTTGAACACCTATCGTATTGAATGGTTGGTTTGCCTTTATTTTACTTGATATTAATTACATGTTCAATATGATTGGTGGCTTGATCCTGGTCAGTTACGCTCCCAAGGCGGTGATACTCCGCGTGTGGATTTTGGGGGTGTGACAATGAATACCCGTTGTGTAATCCTTCATTTCCAACTCTGATGAAGCAACCGTTGAATTTCTGACGATTTATCCGTTGGGGAAATGAATATCCGTTGTGTAATCCTTCATTTCCAACTCTGATGAAACAACCGTTGAAAATGACTCCGTTAGTTCATTTTCGTTTCTGACGATTTATCCGTTGGGGAAATGAATATCTGTTGTGTAATCCTTCATTTCCAACTCTGAGGAAGTAACCGTTGAAAATGACTCCGTTAATTCATTTTCGTTCCTGAAGATTTACCCGTTGAGGAAATGAATATCCGTTGTGTAATCCTTCATTTCCAACTCTAAGGGAGCAACCGTTGAAAATGACTCCGTTAGTGCATTTTCGTTTCTGAAGATTTATCCGTTGAGGAAATCAATATCTGTTGTGTAATCCTTCATTTCCATTTCTGATGAAGCAACCATTGAAAATGACTCCGTCTGTTCATTTTTCGCTTCTGAAGATTTATCTGTTGAGGAAATGAACATCCGTTTGCTTATTCCATCATTTCCATTTTTGAAGAATACTTATTGAGGAAAATGACTCCGTCTGTTCATTTTCGTTTCCGAAGAACGACCGTCAAGGAAATGACAGGATATTACCTTGCATATCGCTGGTGGGTATTTGGCAAAGTCACTAATAGACTCCTACGAATAAATTTCGGGACGAAATTTCCTAAAGTAGGGGAGACTGTGACACCTGTGTCACCGCGACCATCAAATAAATACCAAGCCGATGAAATATTGTATTTCATACTTGGGATCTTGTATAAATATGTGTATCTTTTGCACATATCAGTTCTTGTTCAATTTCAAACTCTACAACACTATTCTGGGGAATTATACGCAAACTAGTGCGTAAACGTACGCAGTTTAATGCGACAAATACTCCGGAAGACCATCATATACTTAACATACCTTAAATAACCTTTACATAACTTAGAAATAAGTTTTGAAGGCTTTGGTATGACAAAAACAAGTTAATTCGCTTACAGGGACTAAACTTGACAAACTGCGAAAGTATGCCAATTTGAACTGTAACGAACATTCCGGAACATGTCCATAAGTTAAACATACCATAAATATCTTTACATAGCTTAGAAATAGGCTTTGAAGGGTTGGGTATGCTAAAACAAACTTTTGGATCATTCAGGGACTAAAAGTGTCAAAGAGTGCATAAGTTTGCACTTTCGCGCATAACCTACGTTCTGAATACATCCGGACGTCCAAAAATTTATGTAAGCATCCTTATATTATGCCTTAGTGTTTGGCATAAGAAAAATCCATTCGTCATGCATTTTGGATCGTTGTTCGCGCTTATGCGCATTCCGTCGTAATTAACCGAACATCGCGATCGTACGGCCAAACGAACCAACATCCGACATATTTTTGAGCATGTTTCATGTCCACAATGTTTAGGCATCATTTTAGGGCCTTAAAGTTGGCTTTACGGGCCTTAGAAGTGTCGGAAATGGCTTAAACATGCAACAGGGACCAAAACTGCCAATTCTGAAAGTTGGTGTAGATCAGACACAGCCAGGCAGCCCGCCTGGGTTTTGTCTGATCCTGATGCGGGCCGCATGGCCCCTACAGTTGCAGAAACTTTGTTTTTCTTGCAAACTTGGCCTTTCAAACATCCCAAAGGGCAATGCCCTTTCACCATCTCAGGAGCTAAGGGTCACATTAAGCCACCATAACATCTTGACAAGTGTACGGCTTGGATCGTGGCACGATATTCAAGAAATGATCCTAACGGCTTTACTTTTCCTATAAATACCCCCCCCCCTTTTGGTTAAAACCCACAAAAATCTGATCAAAAGCTCTAAGTTGGAACCTTTGTTTCATACCTGAGCCATTTTGATCTAGATTAGCATTCGGGGACCCTTCGTAAGTGTTCTTTCGTTCTTTTATTCGCTTTTCGAGTCCGAAAGTCACAGTTTTGTTTGACTTTCTGTGTGACCAGCTTATGGTCAACACGAAGTTCATTGGAACTTCATAACGTGAGCGTGATCACGATGGTTATAGTCCGTAGTGACTATACCTACAGATTACCACGTTATCTAGGCTCAGTGACGAGTCGTAGTTTTGGCCAAAATGCGCATTCTTGCGTATTTTGTAATCAAACTACTCGTGAGCATCAAAGCCATTTGTTTTGATGCCAAACCTGTTTTCTAAACTTAGTTAAGCATGTCCTAACATGCTTAGCTCGTCACTTTTAGTTTAGTGCATATTTAGGTTCGTAAGGTAAGCGATCTAAACAATCGCTTATACTTTCGAACCTGACCCATTTGGTCGATCATTAGGATCCGACCAAACACATTAGGTGACCATAGCTATAACCTTCCGAGATTATACCTTATGGCCACGATGTTAGGCGTTCCAAACGCGTTCTACGTGAACGACGCATTAAGGTAGCATAAGCTACCTAAACGGGTTGTAATGGGTCGCAAGCACTTAGGTTAGGTTTCATTTTAGTATGTAGGCTTTGTTAAACCATATTTCATGAGTCTCCATACTCGTTTGGTTTATGAACCCGCATACTATCCGATCTTTCCGATTTAGGTCCGGTATATTAACATAGCTACCTATTAGGTGCCGTTTGATATTCCGTGATCTCTAGCATTATTTGGTTATTATACAAGAACTTCAAAGCAATCTCAGGTGAGTACATTGAACCCCATCTTTTATATGTTTTCGAGGAGTCAATGTGAGTACATTGAACCCCTCTTTTACTGTTTTCCAAACTGTTTTGGGGTGAAACACATGTGCCTACTTGTTACTTTCATGCTTTCCATGTTTTCACATCATATACCGGCTATGTTCGTTTGTACATTATAGTACATGATTTCATTACATTTCATGTTATGTATGCCCATTGTGTGCGTACTTAGTACATTGCTTTACATTACATTTCATGCTATGTATGCCCATTATGTGCGTATTTAGTACATTGTTTCACATTACATTTCATGCTATTTATGCCCATTGTGTGCATACTTAGTACATCACTTCACAATACATTCCATGCTACGTACGCCCATTGGGTGCATACGTAGTACATTATTCTACATTGCATTTCTGTTGCATATGCTCATCCAGCATATGAACACATTATACTACATTTTGAACTGTTGTAACCATTTGACTATGTGAACCGTCTTAACCCTTCGATTATATGAACCGTTTGTATCCATTGAGCCGTGTGAACTAGTTGTATCCGTTGACATGATTTACATTTTGACAATAGACATTTGACTATACATGAACATTTCTACAATCGTTAAACACTTCATCTTGATGGTTTGGTTTGAGCAAGTGATCTAAGTAACGAGGCATGTGTAATATGATACAAGCATGGTGGATACGCGGCTGGTACTTCCTATATATAAGTGTTTGTATGGTATTACATATCGTAGCATTATTTGAATCATTTCAATTTGAGACATATAACATTTTATACAAATAACACACTTTTCACGAGACATTGATTTACAAACGACTTATCTTATACAAACTCATTTTACATGGTTATCCATTTAACCATACAGTGTTCTCTTATTTATACATATCATCTGATCTTATCGTTTCTCAAATGATTTACAAGACAAAGCAAATTACAAGGTTCATGACTAAACATTTTCTCAAACATAAGTCATGAATTCCGTTTTCACAAAACCAATGTATCTCACAGGCATTTTTATGCTGACATACCTATTTTCACATGTGTTTTCAGGAGATGATGCGTAGGACTTATCAAGACATACTTAGGCGGACCTGTGCCTTAGTGACTTAAAACGAGACAAGAACTAGTTAATCATGTTATGTACTCTTTGGTTCTTGTTTAAACAATGCATACTTTCATATTTGCTCAATAAAACGAAACTTCAATTGTCATGGATTTGAAACAATTGATTCTGTTACAACACTCCCCGGCGTTTCCGCCGCGGTTGTATGTTGTAAGCGGCCGGGGTGTGACATGTCTTAGATACTTAAACTTATCCGTGTGTCCCACTATTTGAATATACTCCCGTATCCAGATCCCAATATTCAGTCTTACAGGTGAGTATACCACAGATGATATCTGTAAAGGGGTTATGTGCGAGGGCCGTGAGAGCTCAGGTCGATACTTTTGTATACGCAGAGAGATGACGGCTTCGACTTTCGGTGTGTCCCCTTTAGAGGATCTTTTAATTACAACAGCAGCGACTATCAATTTTATTGTTTCATCAGCATGCTGAGGGCGAGCTTATATTTCAAAGCTTTTTGCAGAAAGCATTATCCGGGGACTAGGTCAGTATTTCCATACAGCAGAAGTCCCGAGATAATACCCCAGATATCACTGAGTATAAAGACCTAGTATCTCAGAATAAGGGACCTTTCAAACAAGATTTCAGGGGTTACCTATATATCCAAGCAGTTTTGTTAACCCACAGAATAAGCAAGTTTGAAATTTAGGTTTATATCTCTTTACAGTTTACTAAACGTGCGAAAACCTACTGACACATCCACAGTAAGATTGCTTATCACATTGTGACTTTACATTTCTTTAGCGTGTCGCGATAGTCCACTGATGTACTACCATTTCCTCTTTTATGCAACCAAAACTCATTTTTCAGTTTTATCATGTTTTTGGCTTTTTCAAATTTTCTGATGTTTTTGGATTTTCTAAAAAATTCTTACTCCCCCTAAAATTCAAATACATCTAAAGAAAAATTGAAAACAAACTATACAGATCATGACAACTGATATCGAAATGCCTCAATTCTCCATCCGTTTGGCGTAAACAATCAGAACTCCCCCTCACAACAAACTATTTTCCCATAATGATTTCAAAACACTTAAGTTTATTTTAATCAGAATGGTTTTTCCGGAAAATAAGTTCGTTTATCAACCACTTGTAGGTTATGGGGATCAAATCATCACATTGTTTGCCAATATTATGAATGATAGTTAATTCAAGTTCAATTTAATGACCTTGATTAACCACTTGTGAAATCAATGACAGAACCACTTGTAGAATTAACAATTTAGCATTTCAAACCTGTTTTTCAACCAATTACCATCTGTTGGTTGAATTCTCAAGGTGCCGATTCCTACTCCTCGCTTACAAACCTGGGAGTTCCGGCAAGTCCTGCAAAAATTTCTCAAACACATTATACAAACATGATAAAGAATGATGCCGATTCCTGATCCACAATTACCGACTTGGGATCTCCGGCAAGTCAGGTTTTTACTCTTTAAAAAATATATCCACCCAAGCCTGACCTTCCGTGGGTGTAACAATCTCATCATCTTTACTTTTAACGGACTTGTGAACCCCTCTTTTAGCAGCATAAAATTCTTTAACACCTTTAGCCTTACCATTGACCATTTTGCCAAAAATGTGTTTCACACTTCCGTTGAAAGTCTTTTCAACATCAAGTTTCTTCTTATCAGAATAAAATTGATTTGAAATTTCAACTTTTCCAACTTTCTTCATAAAATTTTCAGCACGCAACGGTGGAAAATTTTCATCGTTCATAGTTGGAACTTTTCTTTCAACCTTTTTCTCAACACGTGGCTCCTCTTATTTTGTGGAATCAGATTCATCACCAGAATTGTTACCTGAACCTTTCACAACCCATTTCTTATTTGGCACATTATCTTTTCTTCTTGAAGCACTCTTTGAACACTCTCCTTTTTCAAAAGTTGAATTTTCAAAGCCAGTAAACTTCCAGGTTGACAGTTCAGTCTTCTCGACAACCTTTTCTTTCATTTTACCAGAGACTTCCTGTTTTGGCTTGAATGTCTTCGGACAATCTTTAGCAACATGACCAACAGTTTTACACTGAAAACAGGTTCTCTTTTCAATCTTCTTTGGAACATCATTCTTCTTCAGTTCTTCTTGCTTCTTGGCAAGGAATTCCTGATTTGTCTGCTTTCTGAATGA
The DNA here is from genome assembly GCF_002127325.2 of Helianthus annuus. Taxonomy (NCBI): domain Eukaryota; kingdom Viridiplantae; phylum Streptophyta; class Magnoliopsida; order Asterales; family Asteraceae; genus Helianthus; species Helianthus annuus. The sequence continues at coordinate 107,063,236 of NC_035444.2, read as the reverse complement.
TTGTTCTTTTTCAGCCTCTGTCGTCTTCCCTGAAACAAACATAGTTTTTGGTTTATACACTTTTTCATTTTTATAGTTTTTCGGTGGAACAAAACCTAATCCTTTCTTTTTGAAATTACGATTATGGTTTGGTTTCTTTTAGAAACTATAACCACAATTGTAACCCATTTTCTTGTTGATTCTTTGTTGATCTCTTGAAGTGTATTGTTTAGGTTTTCCGGAAAGATATAAATCTTTTATTTCAGAAATATTAATTTCTGTTATTTTGAAAACCTTTTGAATCATTTCAAATCTGACACTTCTTATTGGAAAAGCATCATCAGAATATAATTTGTCAGAATCTTTCAAAGTATAAGCCACTTTGAATGATTCATCATTCAAATTAGATTTTGACATCAAAAACTCTTTATCACAAACCTGTTTGTCCTTTTTGAATGTTGGCTTTGACGCATTGGACCCTGACTTGGACTCGGGTTTGGACTCCATGTTTGACTCCTCACTGTCATCTTTATCTAACACCTGATCGACCACACTTTTTATCAACTTTGACTCATGATCAGTGCCGGATGACGTGTACGTGACATCAATATTTTCTGGCAAGTTATCCGATGGCCCAGACTCCCATTCTAGGTTTATTGCTTTTTTGACTCTCTCAGAATTTGGATTTCGAGGTGAATATCCATTTTCGACCGGGGGCGGACATCTATTGTAGACCACACTTGATTTCTTACCAGAAGTCTTCACTTTTTCTTCGTCTTTTGTCACAGATTTCTTTTCTTCGGACGTCTTCACTTCTTCGAACGTCTTCAAATTTTCCACAACCGTATAAATCCTGTCAACAACAAAAGTAGAACATGAGTAACTTTCTAATAACTTTTTCACTTTCTCAGTTTCTATCTTTGGTGTTGCTAACTCCAACTCCAAATCAGCACATTTCTTTATATGAAAATTAGCATCATCAAGCTGTCTCAGATACGCTATCTTCAGTGTATTCATTGCCACAGCTTGTTCACCACTCGAATCAGTATACTTGTTGATTTCTCTGTTCATTGTATCATATGATTCTTTTAATCTGTTTATGTTATGCAGCAACTCATTGTTCTGCTTGTTAAAGAATCACAGTTCATGCATTTTTCTGGAACTTCGACTGGTTCAACATCAACTTTTACTTCAAATTCAGGAACCTCTTTGACTGTCCTGTTTGATCGTAAAAATTCAGCTCTTCTCTTTCTCTCTGCTTCAGCTTCAGCTTTTAATCTCTCTTCCTCTTCTTCCTCCTCTTCAAGCTTTCTTCGTCTTGCTCCAGCAGCTTCCATGACTTTCCTGCTTCTTTCTGCACATTTCAAATCATAGGCATTAGCAAAGAAAGCATTAACATTTGAAGTGTTTTTGGACATCTCTTTGGCCATGAGATCTTGATCTGGGCAAAAATCATCCCAACAAAAACCTTCAGCCAACTTCTCATCATCTTGTTCTGCCAAACACACTTTGCTGTTTGTTGGAATATATTTATCCCATGAAAAGTTTTCATATTTGCTTAGGCATGCTCTTTTTGATCCGTCAATCACATCTCTTCCATGAGCAGTTTGTGCCTGATGCTGTGCTGGTGGTGTGACTTGATGATAAATCGCCTTTTTGTGATAATCGTTGTTTCCAAAAGGATTCTGGGCTCCAGTAGCTTCACGATTTTTGCACTCCCTCTTGAAATGCCCCTTTTCCCTGCAACGAAAACACGTAACTTTAGATTTATCAAAGCCTAAAGTTGAAACATTTGCATCACGAAAATCATCTCTTCCCGTAATTTGTTTAAACTTTTCAGCTCGTCTCATAACGCTAGCCATAAACCATTTTATGTCCATTAATTCCATTTCCTCAGCATCAATTTGATCGTAATCCTCTTTCGTGAGCATTGGATTACCGATCTTTCCGGCCACAAAACTACTATAAGACTCAAGAACCATTCCCAACAAAGACATTTGATTTTTAGCAATCTCTTCAGTGTAATCTTGATCATTTTCAATACTAAGAACAATATTGCACTGAAGTTTTCTTCCATTCTTTGTTACAGAAATATTTGGATCGAATGATGAAAATCTTGTGCTGCTTGATCCTTGGGAAGATTTCTTTTCAGGAGAATCTTTAACACTGAAAGCAGTTTCCATTTTCGGAGAATGATTTGTTAATCCAGTAGCACCACTCTTGTAGTCAAGCTGATACCCTGTTCTCCATCGTAATTCTTCATCCTGGCAATCTTTCTCTGCTCCATCTCTTGAGCTTCCAGGTGTTTGATGAAATCTCCCAGTGTCATATTCTTGTAATCTTTTCTGTTGGATCTCAGCATCATCAGAAACGTTCCCCATGTTTTATGTGGTAGCGCATCTGCAAGTTTTTCAATCAATTCATCAGTATCTTTCTTAATTCCAAGTTTTGTCATATTTCTCACCAAGTTACAATATCTATCAATTATCTGCTTGGTGCTTTCAGTTTTCAAACTACGGAATAAATCGAATTCTTTCTTCATGAGAGACATCTTATTTTTAAGCATATCATCACTTCCAACAAATTTTGCTTCCAATTCTGTCCAGATTGAATAAGCAGTTCCATCATGTTGAAGCAATATCAAGATATCTTCTTTTATCGGTTGCTGAAGCAGACTCACCATGAGTTTCTCATCTCGATATTTCTTTTTATCTTCCGTACTCATCTCTCTAAGTGTTAACGTAACATTATTTCTCGTGGGCCTAACATATTGTTCCTCAGTGTGTTTCCATGCGTCTAAATGATAAGCCTCAACCCAGTTTCCGAAACGTTCAGACCACACGTTATAATCATCAATATCCATGAGTTTGGGTGGTTTCTGAGACGTCCCGGTTTCATTTTCAATCAAAGCATTTTGAATAATAGAGATCGGGCTAGCAAAAGCATTATAGAATTCAGTGTCCATTGTTTGAATGTTCAAAGTTCACAAATTTCCAAGTTTAGGCAAAGTGATTCACACAAGCGAAACCTTTGGATGTACAGAAAAGCGAAAACTTCAATCTGATACAAAAGCGGAACCTCAAAGTCACTTGAAGCGAAACTTTCAAACTGTCTTATAAGCAGAACCACTAAGTTGTTAGTTCAAGCGAAACTATTGATTTAGGTGACACTGAAACGAAACTACACTGTCACTGAAGCGGACCAGATGAGCGGACCAGATAAGCGAAACCACTAAAAACGTCTTTGAAGCGGATCTATCAGGTACTTTCAAGCGGAACTATGCCAAAATATGTCACTAAAAGCGGAACTATCTGACCCTTGAAGCGGAACTATTTGATGACGTCACCTTTTGAACGTGTTCGTATAAGCGAAACCCCAAAAATCCTACTTTCTAGGTGGATTTTAAATCTGAAACTTTCAAGGGTTTACTAATACATGATTCCGAGTGCAATGTGTGAAATTGAGCTGATTTTACCGTGAAAAATTTTAAAAATTTGAAGAAAGTGTAGAAAAATAGATGAAATGCAGCTGAAATGGCAAGAACTCCTCCTCTTGAGCTCTGATACCACTTGTAGGATAGCGTTCGGCTCTGTTTGAGTCGATCAGAAGAATTCCTATCCAAATCAAGAGGCGGAAACTAATGATTTGGTTCGATTTCAGTCAAATTCACTTAAATTTGCTGTTTATTGATCAATAACACGAGTACACGTTCTGACAGCACTTCGGCAGCACTTCGTGGCTCACCGGAAGAAAAACACCTCTAACTATGTGTCTAGTTTCGCTTGAACAGCCCCCTATATATAGATGAGCAGGTTTCGCTTATACGTACATGTACGTATAAGCGGAACTACCTCATTTACCACATAAGCGGAACTATTCTGATGACATATAAGCGAAACTATGACAGTTGACACATAAGCGAAACCTAGACACTGACGCATAAGCGAAACCTATTCAACCACATGTTTCTAGGATTTCATGCCATATCTAACCTATACAACTCTAGACTCGATATAAGACGTAGTCGACAGACGTAGTGCACCAACAGTAGACGACGATGATGATTGATGATAATGATGTACGATGTCGAAAAGAGCTCGAACTCGATATCGAAACGGAGAAGGTGATTGTTTACAATGATTGACGATATATGCGGCGGAAGTACTCGGAGATCGTTATGGAGGTAACACAGTGGTGAATGAAGATTTCGGTGATGACGGTTGGTAGTAGGAGTTTGAACGGAGGTTGAGGTTGAGTTGCATGTTGTTCGAAGTAGTCTGTAGTCTGTCGGAGACGTGTGAAGAACGATGACGATGACTGGTGACTGTTAAAGGTTATACGGTGGTGAACAGCGAGCACGGTGGTTATGAAGATGAACGGTGTGGAGGAATGAGGGTGGCTGTGGTGATCGTTGATTGTAGTGCAATAAAGGAAACCCGAACTCGAGCTCGATACCAAAACGGAGATGATGAAGATGATGAACGGTGACTATTGATGGAGTGGTGGTGGTTTACTGTTGCGGCGGTTGATCGGAGATGATGAAACGATGACCTGAGATGAATGATGATGAGTGTTGATGATGGAGAATCACAGTCACACAAGTTTGATGTTGACGTCACTTCAATCGCACAAGCCAAGTATGGTTCGGTCGCACAAGATCAACTAATTGGATCGCACAAGAATCCCATAGTCGCACAAGAATTGTAGTCTTGAAGGAGAGTTGATCGCACAAGAAAGGTGATTGCACAAGCCAATGATAATCGCACAATATCCCTATAATCGCACAAGCACAAGTGACAAGAAAAATGAAGCAATGATGATGATGACTGATGAATGACGTCTCACAGCAGATTGTTTCAATTGCACAATAACCAAAGGAAATTTCACACCCACTATAATTGTCAGCCACACACTTCAATTTCCTTGCCAACAACTGAACACGCAAAATCCCGAAAATCAAGGAATTGATTTCGAAATTCAATTTTGAGAGATTATTTCCATCAATAATCTCCTAAAAACACGTAAACGAATTTTTTAACCTCCAAAACAGATCAAAAGCAGGATATTCGAATTTTTCTTGATCTTCAACGCTGTTCTTCGTGTTCTTCGATCTTTAAAAAATTTCTTCGTGTTCTTCGAATGATATCCAACGAACCGAGCCTTCGTGAGACTACTTAGGCTCTGATACCAATTGTAAGTCCAGAATCCTACAACCGGATATCAAATCACAATCAAGAGTGCGGAATACTGATGAAAGTGATAAGAACAAGAACGAAATTGATTGAATTAACAAAGTGCACAAGGTTTCTAGGAACCGTCTGGTACACAAACAAGCAACTCGAAAATACTAGGAAGAACAAAACAGAATAACCTCTCTAAAATGTCTAACCTAATAATGAACCAGGTTCACCCTATTTATAGTTACATAGGGTGACCTAGTTACAGACTGGGCCAGGCCTACATGCACAAATAAACTAAACAAGCCCAAATCAACTAATTAGCCCACATGGCTTATCACAATATTATCTAACCCACTACAAGGCTAAGCCCAATAGCCTATAATTATGTTTGATAAAGATAGGCGTAAACCTACACTATTATATGGCCTTACATATGTTGAGTGTTAAATCAAGCTTAATCATCACCATTAGTTTCAATGTTCCACAAGTGGCAAGACCAAGAGAAAGGTGGCCTCCAAGGCCGCCACCTTGTCCTCTCTGTCTCCTAATACACACACAAATTATATATATATACATATACATATGTAATATTGGTGTTAAAAACAGGTATTTTACTGAATACCGGGTATTTTATCTAGCGTTTTAATCCCGTTTTAGTGCGTTTTAAATTATTTTTATCATTCTACAAAAATAATCTCACTAAATTATTACTGAAATAGTTACCAGTTTCCTTGACTGGCTGCGTTGACGGTATTTTGTATAATGCGCGTAGTATCGCGCGGTACGCGCTCAAATTCGAAAAATAGATTTTCTTAGCGTTTTAATTTATTTTTCCTCACGAATATGATTAAATTTGTTATTCTAATCATAACAGACTATTTTTAGGATTTTAACACTGATCGGGTGGTCACCGACGTTCGTTTCGCATTTTAACCGTTACGCGATAAGCGTTTATCTTATCGTTGCCAACATAATTTTTACCAAGGTTTAAATTTACGAACTCATTAAATTACACATATAAACATCATAACCAGTCAAATACAGCTTTATATCTATTCACAACACGTGTTTCAATTATACGGTACGACCTGAAAAGCCGGGTGTCAAAGTCTCCCATTATTTAGGAAATTTCGTCCCCGAAATTTACTCTACAAGTTTTGTTTTCGCACTAGGTGGAAACAGTAAAAACAAGCTTGTTGAATATGGTCTTGTAGTTTCTACGAGAAACTTTGATTCTTATGAAGAATCTTTGTAGACCTATATTACACACATCCTCAATTCCTAATCTCACATCTCAACGCTCTCCACCCTTTCCAAGGTTCAACATTTACAAGCACTTAATCAAGAAGATTAAATCAAAGTTCCACCATTTCGGGTTTAACATGCGTATATTTACGTATACATTACCCTGCACCTGAGATAGTCTGAGTTTACACACGATCGATCCAACTTGAGATGGGCTCTCGAAAGTATCAAATCTCATAAAATCATTTTCTTTCCTCCTTGTATCTACAAATTGCACAATCAATAAATCACATATACTACTAGAATGTTGTAATCGCCTCTACAGTTATTAACATAACTTTTTGTTGGTGCAGTTGTCTGTCGACTACATCTTCGTTCGAGTCTTAGGGCAGAGCTGATTGTATAGTGATAGGAATATGAGAAAGCTTGTATAGAATTGAATTTGTTGGACCGCTCATTAGTCCAATTAGGTTTAGGATCGCTCGAGAGGACATGTGGATGAACCGTTCGAATGACATGTTAATGGGCCGCTCATGTGACATTATGATTGGACCGCTCATTTGTCACAATGTAGGACCGCTCATACGTACATGTACGTATGAGCGACCCTAGATGCCTATAAATAAGTCATATGAGCGATTCTAGTAGTTAGTTAGTCCGTAGGTGTGTGTGAAAAGGCGAAGCTCTGCCCGTTTGTCTCCGAATCTTGTATATTTGACAGATTATCAATAAACGAGACATTAAATAGTGAAATCAAGCTTTACGAAGACTAATTCAATGAATTCCTCCTCTGGATTAGTCTAAGCGCTCTTCTGAACGACTCGTCAGGTAAGCAAACGATCCTACATGTGGTATCAGAGCTCAGGAGGAAGAGTTCTTGCCGTTTAGCTCGATTTTCGCTCGAAATTCTCACTTCTACACCTTCTTTTCTGGTTCGATAAGATTTCACGGTTGAAATTTGTTCAAAATCTCAGGGATTGTGCGCAATAGTACCGTGACAAACCCTGGAAAGTTTCAGATCAAAACTCGAAGTTTAAGTAGGTCAAAATTGGAATTGATGCTGAACCGCTCATCCATACATTGTTGGATCGCTTATTCGATCAATTGACTTTGGACCGCTCCAAATTCACTGTGTGAACCGCTCATACGGACGAATCTTGGACCGCTTATTTGGTTGGATTGATCTTGGACCGCTCCAAGAGTTACTCTTGAATCGCTCGAAGCGACATTTCTTGGATCGCTCTTGTGATCAGTCTACACGGATCGCTCGAACGGATAGTGTTTGGGTCGCTCATCCGGTCAAGTACTTGATTCGCTCTTTAGTCAGTTCGCTTATTTGACAACTTCTTTGAACCGCTTATTTGGTTGTTGTCCGGTTCGCTTCAAAGATTGTATCTGGTCCACTTTTGCATCCGATTGCTGTTCTGATCCATTGTTAGTCAACAAACACGTGTTGGGTTTATTTTGTGAAAAATGACGATGTTATTCGATGAACAAGAAAACAATAAGCTTGAGGATTTTAATAATTGGTATATGAGAACTATGGATACCGATTATAAAAATGTGAGCTTGGATATTTGGACGGAAAGTTTTGAACTATTCATATGCCAAAAGGAGGAAACGTTGAAAGAGATAGAAAATAGGTTTAAAATCTTAACCGACAATATGTGTTATAGGGGTATTAGGATGTCAAATGATGAATATCTATCAAAATTGACAACTGCTTTACCTGCTAAATGGGATGAGTTTATGGTTGAACTAAAACAGAAAGATTTCTTTCCAGAACTTTTTCCATATCAGTTCTTTAATGAAGTTAGAACAGAGTGGTATAAGGAAGAAAAGAAAAGGAGGGAATTTTTGGCTGAGATGGAAAAGAATTTACATAAATTGGAACTAGATGTACTCATTGAAGTTGATAGAAGAGTTTGTGGCTTTCTTGCAACAAAGAGTACTCTGAAATATGATATCAAAAGGAAATGTTATATTGATGATAATTTGAATCCTTTTGATTTTGTTAAACTCTTTCGTGCAGGAATCGACAAGATGGAAACAAAGGATACTCCAAAGAATGAAGAATCTGTAAAGTATGAGTATTCAAGTTCTGCATCAGCATGCTCAAAATGTGACAACTTGAAGACCGATAATGACAAACTTGTCAAAGATGCGGAAAGTTTGGCATTAGAGATCAAGAAGTTGAGAGATATGAAGCAAACTGATGATAAGCAGATTCTTATAGTTCAGGAAAATTGTGAAAAGTTGAAAGTTGAAAATGACAAACTGTTAAGTAATTTGAACAGTTTGACATTTGAAAACAAGAAATTGAAAGAAAATGTAAAGGTTTTTGAAAACAAACAGAAATCGTCAGAAAATGAAGATTTCTGGACAAAATTGGAAAACAAAAATCTGAAAGCTAATGAAGTGAAACTTCAAGAACAGATAAATATTTTGGAGAATGAAAAATCTGTTCTTGAAAACATGAAAAATGAAAATGAAAATTCAATCAAGTGTCATCTTGAAAGAATCTCTCAGCTTGACAGTGAAGCTGAGAATTCGAGGAACAGAATTGATGAACTTGAAAAGAATTTGATCGGTTTTGTGACTTCATCTAACAAGTTAAATATTCCTTGTCCAAAACCAATTAACTCTATTCCAATAAGTGACGATGTCACAAACTTTGACTCTGTCAAAGTTGAAGATTGTGATGAGACACCTGATGATGAAAATATTAAAAAAGAAAACAAAAATTGTTTTTAAATTTGAAAGAAAAATTTCAGAAAACTGTTCTACAATCGACTGAAAATGGTGAATGTTCTAAACAGAAACCTTTGAAGAAGAAAGTGGAACAGAAACAAAAAGATAATAAAAGTTCATCAGATCGATCATCCAATCAAAAGGAAAAATTAAAAAAAATAAAAAATGAAAATTCTAAAATTGTTGGTAATAAGTGGTGCCGGTTGGACCACAGTGCTTCAAAGCCAAATCCAGCAAGTTTGAGAAAAGAATATCACCAAGCCAAACAATGCTTTGATCTGAGTGTTTGGACTAAAAATGGTGATAGGTACGATAACAGAATGTGCTACAGCTGCGGCTATCATGGACACATTGCTGTTAACTGCCGGTACTGGAGATGTGAGACCAGGAGGTGCTTTAATTGCAATATCAAAGGTCACATTGCCAGAGAATGCCCAAGGAGATCGAATGAAAGATTGAGGGCTAATTCTCAGAAATCGGCAAAGATTCCAGTCAAAGTCAAGCCCCAGGAACAGAAGGTTCTGAAACCTAAAGTTCAAGAACGGTCAACTCAAGAAAAGAAAGTAAAGCTTTCACAGGGGCAAAAAGACAGACTGAGAAAAAAGAGGAAGAAGGCAAGAGAGTATCTTGAGAAGATTTTGTCCTCGGGTTCACCGGACAAAAAGATTAAAAGTTCTGATGAATCAACTCCCTCAGTTGCAAAGACAAGCAAAAACAATTCATCAGATACAAATCTGGGGACAAAAGAGGAGAAGAAAAAGAAGAAAGTGAAGTTTTCACTTCCTGGCGATGAATCTGTTTCTTCGGAAACAAAGGAGCCACATGTCGGCGATGAATCTGATAGGTCAAAATCAGACAAGCCACATTTAGGCAATGATTCTGGTTCGTTAAAACCAGAGGAGCCTTTGGTTGAAGTAAAAAAGGAGAATTCAGGTTTAGCAATGGATGATGCAAATTTTCCACCATTGTTGAACAAGAATTCGAAATCACCCAAGGATCGTCAGGCTTGGGTGAATCTGTTTAAATGAAAAACCTGACTTGCCGGAGATCCCAAGTTGGTAATCGTGGATCAGGAATCGGCATCTTTCTAGTGTTTGAAAAGTTTGTTTGAAAGATTTTGAATAGTGTTTGAATGTTTAAAGGTGAGAGGACTATGCCGGAGCTTCCAGGTTGGTAAGTGCGAAGCAGGAATCGGCATCCTGATTGGTAAAATGGTGATGTAGACGTAACATTCCTACAAGTGGTATTGTGTGCTTTTACAAGTGGTTATTTTTACAATTGGTTTAGAGATTGCTTGATTGCAAATGGTAAATCAGGGACATTAAGTTGTACTTGATTTACTACATATGGGTAAAAGATAGACAAGATGATGAACCACATCCCCGAACTTAGTATTGATATACTTACAAGTGGTAAAATCAACCAAACTTATTTACCGGAAAAATCATTTTGATTAAAACAAACTTAAGTGTTTTGAAATCTAAATGAGAAAATAGTTTGTTGTGAGGGGGAGTTCTGATTGTTTATGCCAGGTGGATGGAGAATTGAAGTGATTCTTATCAGGTTGTCAAGTTTGTACAGTTTGTTTCAAATTTTCCCAGAAAATCAAAATTGAGACATATTTTAATTTTAGGGGGAGTAAAATTTTAAAAAATTAGAAAATTTGAAAATGTCAAAAACATTGAAAAATTGTAAAAATGAGTTTTGTTGCGAAACAAGAGGAAATGATAGTAAATCAGTTGGACTATCACAGCACGCTAAAGAAATGTAATGCTAAATGTAATAAACGGTCTCACTGATGATGTGACGATAGGTTTTTGTACATTTAGTAGATTTATTCGGGATATAAACCTAAAATTTCAAACTTATGAAATTCGTGGGGAACACTACTTGGATATATAGGTAACCCCTGAAATCTCGTTTGAAAGATCTCGTATTCTGATATACTAGGTGTTTATACTCTATGATGTCTGGGGTATTATTCTGGGACTTCTGCTGAACGGTAGTTCTGACCTAGTCCTTGGCTAATACTTTCCACAAAATGCTTGAAACATAGCATTATAGCCCTCAGAATGATTAGACAATAAAATTGATAATCATCTGTTGTAGCTAAAAGATCCTCTAAAGGGGACACACTGCTAAGTCGAAGCTGATATCTCTCTGCTGAACGGAAGTTCTGACCTGAGATCCCTCAGTTCTCGCATCTTTCCCCTAAATTATATACAGACATCATTGTAGTGTTCATACCTGTAAGACTGAATATTGGGATTCTGGATACGGGAGTATATTCAAGAGGTGGGACACATGAATTGAGCTAAGTTCATAAAACATCTAAAAGTATCCTGAATAGATTGAAAATTGTATGAAAATTTAAGAGGACAATTATATCGTCAATCTACGTGAATCGTTTAGAACTTAAAACGATTAGAAGCTTAACGGTGCTTGTGATGTGTTTCAAATACTGATATGATCCTCTTGCACAAACTCACAAAAATATGTTTGTTTTGCACTTAAATTTCTGTCTTTGCATTTACATTTTATATTTTGAAAAATCCAAAAAGATTTTCGACAACTGATGGTAATGAGCTGATTTTCAAAATCTCAAAGGCTAAACTTGATGAACAGACGGGTTGGTTAAATCATTTGAAATGTTTAAAATGATTCATTAGGTTGAATCAGAAATTGAAATATTTCAAAATTGTGAATCAGTGTTTAATTTGAAAAAGCTATCAAATGATTAGTTGATTCATTAAGTTGAATCACAATTATTTTGGTTTGTGATAGAGTGTTTGAGTTTTGCAGGCTTCTGATCCTGTTGCTACAGAGAAAGCCAGGAGTTGATTTCAATGGTGATAACGATTTCCAGACAGAGATCCCAGCATGATGATAGGGGGAGTCTGATGAAAGTTAGAGCCAGAGAAAGTTCCAGGCATATGATTCCAGGAGGAAGTTCCTGATAAAAGATTTGATTCCAGGCTGAGTTCCTGAAGAACCGAACAAGAGTGAAGAGCTGGAAATGATTGAAGACTCTCACTGAAGATTCCGTCAACATTCAAGGGGGAGTCTGTTGGTGCAGTTGTCTGTCGACTACATCTTCGTTCGAGTCTTAGGGCAGAGCTGATTGTATAGTGATAGGAATATGAGAAAGCTTGTATAGAATTGAATTTGTTGGACCGCTCATTAGTCCAATTAGGTTTAGGATCGCTCGAGAGGACATGTGGATGAACCGTTCGAATGACATGTTAATGGGCCGCTCATGTGACATTATGATTGGACCGCTCATTTGTCACAATGTAGGACCGCTCATACGTACATGTACGTATGAGCGACCCTAGATGCCTATAAATAAGTCATATGAGCGATTCTAGTAGTTAGTCAGTCCGTAGGTGTGTGTGAAAAGGCGAAGCTCTGCTCGTTTGTCTCCGAATCTTGTATATTTGACAGATTATCAATAAACGAGACATTAAATAGTGAAATCAAGCTTTACGAAGACTAATTCAATGAATTCCGCCTCTGGATTAGTCTAAGCGCTTTTCTGAACGACTCGTCAGGTAAGCAAACGATCCTACACTTTTCTAGCTATATGTACTGCTTCTATGGTACTTCGACAAACTTCCGTTTATCTTCTAAATAAATCTCTACAAAGAACAAAATTAGTGTATTATCCATTATACACTTTCTCAAACTGGACCCAAACAATACATCATGTTCACTACTCAATCCTTATGGTAGCTTGAGCCTATAAGCGACTGTTCCAACTCAAGATGGGCTCTTGAAAGGACCAAATCAATGTGGCTCAGCTTTTCCCTTTCTCTGCTAACTTAATAACATCCTTTAAAGTAACTCTTCCAGTAGAACCAAATCTTCGATCTGAAATCGCAATAGTTTCCTTCGATTGTCCATGTAATACTTCCGTCGATCAATTGGCGACTTTTAACCTTCCCTTGATCTAGGCAAATCCTGTTGCTAGTTTCCCAGATAAACTAGGGTCTGGTTAATCGTCTTTTGCAACTTTAGCTTAACAAAGTGGCGATCGACGCTTCTGTCCATACAAGGCTTCAAACTAAGCAACTTGAATACTAGTGTGATAACTATTATTGTAGGATAACTCTGCCAAGGGCATGTGAGTATCCTAACTTTCTTCGAAATCCATCGTACACGCTCTCAATATTTCCTACAAAGGTTTGAAAAGCTTCCTTTTACTTTTCTGCCCAATCAATTCCCCTTTCCTTTTGGGGTTATTAGTGTCAACGGCTGCACTAATTTAGAGAAATTCTTAATAAATTTCCAGTAGCACCCAGCTAGTCTTGTGAATCATCATACTCCCGACAGGGTCTTTGGCGCTTCTCATCATTCGATAGCTCTAATCTTAAATTGGTTTAGATGCATGCCTTCTTTATTCCTCAACAACTCCTAGTCAACTTCAAATGTTACTCATGATTCTCCTTGGCTCGCGTGTAAGCAAGTATGTCGTAGATGAATATTATCATGAATTTATCGGATTAGGGTTTCCATACCCTGTTCATGAGATTCATGAATATAAATGGCGCATTAATTTAGTCAAAAGGCATGACTAATAATTCGTAATGGCCATATCATGTCCGAAAAGCAGTCCTCTAAGTATCTTCGTTAGTAATCTTCAACTGATGATATCCTGATCGTAGGTCGGTCCTCGTGTAGCAGCTGGATCCCTGTAGCTTGATCGAACAAATCGTCAATCCTCGGTAAAGGGTACCGATTCTTGATAGTCAACTTGTTCAGTTCTCTGAAATCAACACGCATCCTGAAGGATCCATCCTTCTTTCCCACAACAGAGGCACCTCAAAGCGAGAAGCTTGATCGAAAGAAACCCTTGTCTAATAGCTCTTGAAGTTGATTCGACATTTCTTTCATTTCAAACGATGCTTAATCTATAAGGAGATTTTGCAAATAGGTGCAGCACCGGGTACCAGATCGATTCGGAATTCGATCTGTCTCGCAGGGGGCAATCCACGTAAGTCTTTTTAGAAAAACTTCTGGATAATCACGAACAATAGGAATCTCTTCGATATTCCTATATTTGGCCTTCATATCCACAACGTTAACAAAGAATGCAGGATAGCCTTTTTGCAACAACATGAGCATCCTCACAACACTGACGATTCTCAACCATCAACACTCGACACTCGACTCGGTCGGTCTCCGCAAACAACTACCACCTCTCTACCGTCATCAAGACGAGATATCCAAACTAGCTTCTTCAAGTGATAGTCCCCACTTCGTTCTCAGATAATCAATACATCCTCACATCTACGTCTAAGTTCCCCAGCTCCACTAGAAATAAGTTGACACTAGAACTATGATCACCTAACTAAATACTACAATCACGAACGACCTCACTAGTTTCCATCAACTTACCAATTGCTAGTTCTATCGGGCACTTTATACTCAGCTTACTTGTTGGTGAACACAAAAATGGTTCAAAGTTTTTCAAAACAAAACTCAAGTCATCTTTGGTATTAAAAGTATGAACATAGATTGGTTTTTGACTCGAAACATACATGTAACAGTAGCAGGATCCTCACGTGCCTTCCCAGCACTCGCCTCAACGACTTTGCCCTTAGCATCCCGTCCTTTCAATTTTGAGCAATCTCTCTTGCAGTGTCCTTGCTCACCACACACGAAGCATCCCTCGAGCGCAACTCCATCCAAGGTATTCTTAGCATAAAACTTGGGAGTCACATGTCCAGTTCGGCCACCTTTGGCGCGCTTCCCTTGTCCATTATCGACATTACCCTTTCCCGACTCTCTAGGGTTAGCTACACACGCTTCTCCAAGCTACGTTTCTTCCCACGTTCCTCTTCGAGATTCTTCTTTGAGCTCTCAGGTTTGCGCTTCTTCGAATCTCCAGTTCTAGGTTTGGATCGCTGAATCACTCGAATGACCAACTCGTTTTGGCAACCCGATATCACGCATATCGCTGCCACATCATTGCATAGGGCACCAGTAAATGATCTTGGGTTACAACCCTGGATTGTTTTGTGTATACTTCTATGCACTGTTCACACGGTTAATGAAAATCAGGAATACGTTCCAATGAGATCATAACACATGAACTACTAAAACTTTCTGATCATTATTTTACCTGGAGGGTTTCGAATCTGCGTCCCACCAAGATCATGCCCGTGAGCACCACATCCACGTTTCTGGCCATCATTCTGGTTAGCATTACGCTGTTCCAAGGCAGTATTAACGTGTTGCGTTATGAGTCGTGCCAATTCTTCTGGTGTGGCAGGTAGTCCAGTACCATGTCTGGCTTTTGGCGGCATTTCGTTGTTTCTATTATTTACAACAATAATAATCAGATAAGAAGATAACCAAAAATAATTCAATCATTAAATGTTAGTGGACCAAACATTGCGCATGTATAATATCCACATATTAATGAGAACAATTTTTAAACCAGAAGTTAATCATTTGATATTATCATAGAAATATACAAACTTGTTTTTCAGTACATCCCAACTATCCTTGGTATGTCTACATCGACACCCATAACAAGTTTTCACAAAAATTTCTACCTAATATCACAAAAATATATAACTAGCACGCAGGCCCCCAAACAAAAGTACTAAAAAGTGTCTAACACAACAATCACAAACAACCAACAATAACTACCATCTAACGCTTCATCCCCAGAAAATCTAGCATCTTCCTAACCAACTCCTCCAAATCTACTATCCTTCAATGCATCTGGTCCATTGCACTGTTATCCAAATCCTTCAACTCATCGTACCAGTCCATTTGCCCCTTGAGGTCCTTCATCTAACCCTTGGCCGTTTCCAGTTCTTCGCGCAAGGTAGCAAACTGTCGGTCATAGTGGCAACATCGATCTACCCAAACCCTTTTCTGCTTCTTAGAAGCAGATGCAGTCTCAGCACATGATGTAGAAGCAATCTCCCCAGCAGGCCTAACCCTCTTCCTACGGTGATAATACACTAATAGAGGTGTAGCCGGTGTGTGTGACTCTAAGACAGGTAAAGATGACTCTGACAGAACAGGTGGAGGGACCTCAGGGATAGACTCGATCACAGTAGCAGGTGGAACAACTGATGGCTCTAATGGTCGAGTCGTGACAATAGTGGCATCCACCACTGGTGCAATACTAAGAGATCCTCCAATAACAGGGACACCTCTGATCACGTCATCGATAACTTGTACTGTGCCAGATGATTGTCCCGTCTCATGAATCGAGAGATGAGCGTCATCGTTGTCATCAATCCACCCGTTGCTAGTGCAAGCATATCGAGGGTCTACCTGGCTGGCAAAAGCAGCGGGGTCGACGTGGAATGATGAAGCAAACTCAGCCATACCAACCATCTGTGGGGTCGTGATAGGTATCTCTGGTAGAATGGATCTGGGTGAAGTCTCGAAATCTGGCTCGCTACCAGAGTCGTTGATCTCGATGACCTCATGCTCGTGCGACATCTGTGACACATATGTGACCGTACAAGTAAGGGTGTGATCAATATGAATAGTAACACATAAGGCACAAATAAACAGAAAATCACGTATGCACATAAACACATAAGGGTTTTCATACATGATAAAATTTTCCATGTTTATTTAAAAATCTTGGCTTCGAGAATTTTAGACTTTAAATCTCAAAATTCTTCGGTTGAAGTCTAGTGTTTTCTCCCGAAAACATCTAGTTCGCTAACAACCATTGGCTCTGATACCAACTTCTCTCACACCCCAAAAACGTTGCAACAGAATATAAAACGTAGTGGTGACGGAAGTTGGTGCCCATTTCTATCTTGATGTCTTGATGCATTATAGTGTTGGACAATATTACTTATTTAAAACGTAGATTTTAATCTTAACGTTCCAAAACACTACAGGCATAACCATGACATGATAAAGTTGTCTTTGATCCTCATGGATCTTATTACATAGTCCTAGAAAGTTTAAAAGTCTGTCCAACATATTAAGTGACAAAACATGCATCAACAAACACAAGATACACCATAATTCCCGAAGCCGAACTCAAGTACTTGTAGAACACGTTTAAAATCAAGTGTCAACACAAAGGAAGGTGAGTTCACATATTAAAATCTAACAATTTGATCCAAAGGAAAACTTTCTAATTATGTGTTTATTTTAAAACATCCATATAATTTTTAGAAAGTTCGTTTACTTCCTTTATAAATTCCATGGGTCATCCGTCGTAAGTTCAAAAACCCGACATTAAAGGCATTTTCCCAGGTTTTGTATATTAAATTCATAGCGTCAAATTTCAGACTCGTATGTTAGCTAGACAATACGAACTATATATTTTACCATGCAGGGATAATCAATGCTAGACAATAACCAGAATTTGAATTCGTCGCTTGACTTGACACAGGGCGACCGGTCACGACGGGATTGTCAACCCGATAGATCTACCAACAATTCATCACGTGCAATACTTAATCGATTAAACGACATCATTGGCGTAGGGTCCATATTGAGACCATATATGATGTCTGCCTCATGTATAATATATATATATATATATATATATATATATATATATATATATATATATATCTATACTACTTTAATAAGGATATTAGAAGGACAAGATGGTAATTGAACAAGGTGTTGAAAAAACACTGAATGCACAATGTACAACTGTTAAGGCACAAGAAAACACAAACCCTTTTACCCTTTACAAGGGTATACATCTGCCGTCCAAATGTTTTACTTTCTCACACGGATCAACATCGGGACCGTCCATTTGACTTCACACGGATCACCATATGCTTTCTCTCTCAATGCTCACACATCTCACAAAACAACATCAGATCTTCTTCTCTCTCTCTTCTCTCTCTCTTCTCGGCGATCTAGGGTTTCATGAGATCTATCACCAGATCCGTTTGAATCTATCACCAGATCCGTTTCATGAGCAGATCTAGGGTTTCATGAGATCTATCACAAGCTTTATCTGGCAAGGGATCCGTTTGATGTTCTGATGTTGTTGCAATGAGTGTTATATATCTTACCATGTTCTTTTGTGATTCTTACTTTTCTGGTGAAGCGGTTGACGGATGTTCGAACGACGAAATCTGAGGTTTACGAAGGATTTTCGCATGTGTTTTGTGATGAATCGACTCAGGTTAGGTTTATCTTTAATCTTGATGTGGATTTGTTGGTAGATAGATGCGGTTATTTCAAATTAGGTTGAAAGTTTTGTGATATTTGAATTTGTATTTTTGGTGATGATAGTTAGGTTAATTTCAGATATGACATAGTGAAAGGATAAATTGTTTTTGTAGTTTTGATTTTACTTTGTTCTGTTATATTTTGATCTTTTCCTTCATTTTTGGGACTGATATGTGTCATGGTTTTGTGAAAATCTGAGGTTTACGAAGGATTTTCGCATGTGTTTTGTGATGAATCGACTCAGGTTAGGTTCTAAATGTTGATTTATCTTTAATCTTGATGTGGATTTGTTAGTAGATAGATGCGGTTATTTCAAATTATGTTGAAAGTTTTGTGATATTTGAATTTGTATTTTTGGTGATGATAGTTAGGTTAATTTCAGATATGACATAGTGAAAGGATAAATTGTTTTTGTAGTTTTGATTTTACTTTATTCTGTTATATTTTGATCTGTTCCTTCATTTTTGGGACTGATAAGTGTCATGGTTGTGTGATAATTATGATATTTAGGTCATTTAGATATGGAATAGTGAAAAGATAGATTGTTATGTATTTTTGATTTTAGTTTGTTCTGTGGGATGCTCGATGAGCAGATCTAGGGTTTCATGAGATGTATCACGAGCTTTATCTGGCAAGGGATCCACAGATTTGAACAAGGGATCCGTTTGATGTGGATTTGTTAGTAGATGCGGTTATTTCCTACATCCGATGTTTTAGTTAGGATTTACCTTTTTAATTTTTTTTATGTTTACTTGTTTGTTTATATGTCACATGCAGATTAGTAAGACAAAGGTGTTTCTAAGGGCCGGACAGATGGCAGAGTTTGATGGTTGTCGGACTAAGGTCCTAAGTTATACGACCTAGATGGCTTGGATAAGCTGAGCCTGTGAGGGTATGATGCATAAGCTGAGCCTATGAGGCTATGATGCATAAGCTGAGCCTGTCGACTCTATGATGCATAAGCTGAGCTTGTGTTCTTAATATGTCTGAACTGAAACTGTTAAGGCTATGATGCATAAGCTGAGCCTGTGAGGTTACATATGTGTTTCTTGTGCTTAAAACACTTGTACATCATGCTTTAAAGGTTGTTTAAGTTTAGTGGAAAATTAATCTTGTACATCATGCTTTAAAGCGGGGTTACATAACACAATAGACTGTGATGATGATTGTATTTTGAGGGTACATAGAAGATCCGAGTAGCATCTTGGCGGGGCAATATCCAGGTTGCATAGTTCTCACTTTGCAACCGTGTGTTGCAGCCATGGCTTTACCCGTAGTTGTGTTCATCTCTCAATTACATGTCTGAGTCTTCCAGTTGTAAAAGTATTATCACAGATTCACAGATCTAAAAGTACATGTCTGAAAGACAGATGTTGATTTATCTTTAATCTTGATGTGGATTTGTTAGTAGATGCGGTTATTTCAAATTAGGTTGAAAGTTTTGTGATATTTGAATTTGTATTTTTGGTGATGATAGTTAGGTTAATTTCAGATATGACATAGTGAAAGGATAAATTGTTTTTGTAGTTTTGATTTTACTTTATTCTGTTATATTTTGATCTTTTCCTTCATTTTTTGGACTGATAAGTGTCATGGTTTTGTGAAAATCTGAGGTTTACGAAGGATTTTCGCATGTGTTTTGTGATGAATCGACTCAGGTTAGGTTCTAAATGTTGATTTATCTTTAAGGCTATGATGCATAAGTTGAGCCTGTGAGGTTACATATGTGTTTCTTGTTCTTAAAACACTTGTACATCATGCTTTAAAGGTTGTTTAAGTTTAGTGGAAAATTACTCTTGTACATCATGCTTTAAACCGGGGTTACATAACACAATAGACTGTGATGATGATTGTATTTTGAGGGTACATAGAAGATCCGAGTAGCATCTTGGCGGGGCAATATCCAGGTTGCATAGTTCTCACTTTGCAACCGTGTGTTGCAGCCATGGCTTTACCCGTAGTTGTGTTCATCTCTCAATTACATGTCTGAGTCTTCCAGTTGTAAAAGTATTATCACAGATTCACAGATCTAAAAGTACATGTCTGAAAGACAGCTTGCTTGCTGCAGTCTCTATAAAGTACTATACGATATATCACTTGGATGTTTCCCAAGTGTTCTATGATGCATAAGCTGAGCCTGTGAGGCTATGATGCATAATAGACTGTGATGATGATCCAGGACAAGATGGTAATTGAACATCCGTCAAGCTCTTCCTCACTGTGATGATGATCAATGGAGAAGATCTGATGTTGTTTTGTGAGATGTCTGAGCATTGAGAGACAAAGCATATGGTGATCCGTGTGAAGTCAAATGGACGGTCCCGATGTTGATCCGTGTGAGAAAGTTAAACAACCTTTAAAGCATGATGTACATCATGCTTTAAGGTTGTTTAAGTTTAGTGGAAAATTACTCTTGTACATCATGCTTTAAAGCGGGGTTACATAACATAATAGACTGTGATGATGATTGTATGTTGAGGGTACATAGAAGATCCGAGTAGCATCTTGGCGGGGCAATATCCAGGTTGCATAGTTCTCACTTTGCAACCGTGTGTTGCAGCCATGGCTTTACCCGTAGTTGTGTTCATCTCTCAATTTATCCGTGTGAGAAAGTAAAACATTTGGACGGAAGATGTATACCCTTGTAAAGGGTAAAAGGGTTTGTGTTTTCTTGTGCCTTAACAGTTGTACATTGTGCATTAAGTGTTTTTTCAACACCTTGTTCAATTACCATCTTGTCCTTCACATATGTTTGACGGATGTTCGAAGGACGAAAGCTGAGGTTTACGAAGGATTTTCGCATGTGTTTTGTGATGAATCGACTCAGGTTAGGTTCTAAATGTTGATTTATCTTTAATCTTGATGTGGATTTGTTAGTAGATGCGGTTATTTCAAATTAGGTTGAAAGTTTTGTGATATTTGAATTTGTATTTTTGGTGATGATAGTTAGGTTAATTTCAGATATGACATAGTGAAAGGATAAATTGTTTTTGTAGTTTTGATTTTACTTTGTTCTGTTATATTTTGATCTTTTCCTTTAATTTTGGGACTGATAAGTGTCATGGTTTTGTGATAATTATGATATTTAGGTCATTTTTGGGGATGATAAGTGTTGTAGTTCAATGAAAATTATGATAGTTAGGTCAATTTTAGATATGGAATAGTGAAAAGATAGATTGTTATGTACTTTTGATTTTAGTTTGTTCTGTGGGATGTTTTGATATACTTTTTCATTTCCCAAGTGTTCTATGATGCATAAGCTGAGCCTGTGAGGCTATGATGCATAAGCTGAGCCTGTGAGGCTATGATGCATAAGCTGAGCCTGTCGACTCTATGATGCATAAGCTGAGCTTTGTTCTTAATATGTCTGAACTGAAACTGTTAAGGCTATGATGCATAAGCTGAGCCTGTGAGGTTACATATGTGTTTCTTGTGCTTAAAACACTTGTACATCATGCTTTAAAGGTTGTTTAAGTTTAGTGGAAAATTACTCTTGTACATCATGCTTTAAAGCGGGGTTACATAACACAATAGACTGTGATGATGATTGTATTTTGAGGGTACATAGAAGATCCGAGTAGCATCTTGGCGGGGCAATATCCAGGTTGCATAGTTCTCACTTTGCAACCGTGTGTTGCAGCCATGGCTTTACCCGTAGTTGTGTTCATCTCTCAATTACATGTCTGAGTCTTTCAGTTGAGTGTAGTTGAGAGTTTGTAAAGTGTGATTAGAGTGTAGATATCTCTGAATTATTTATAGAGACTGAAGCAAGCATGCTGTCTTTCAAGCATGGTGTCTTTCAAACAGTGTATGGAAGAGTGTTGATATATTATAGAGACTGCAGCAAGCAAGCTGTCTTTCACACAAAATTAAAGTGTTGCTTTTTCCTGAACTGAATTTAATTAGTTATACCTTTGGTTAACGACTGTCACGATCACTATTATTACAGAACAAGCTCACTCCGATCTTCTGGCAGCCGGAGAAAGTGTATCTGCTTGGAGAGTCTCGGAATCGGCTTTAGTGACGCTGAACGCTGCTTCATTAGAATAAAGGTTTTTATATTTGCAACTTGACAAAATGTGATTTATATTAAATTTATTTTAAGTTAATAGTGTACTGGTTATAACTAATATCAAATCTTTACTAATACTTGATTTCTTTTTATGATGGTTGACTTTGCGAGAACTAACGGAGCTTGTGTTCTTAATATGTCTGAACTGAAAGTGTTTGAGGCTATGATGCATAAGCTGAGTCTGTCAGGTTACATATTTGTTTCTTGTGCTTAAAACACGTGTACATCATGCTTTAAAGGTTGTTTAAGTTTAGTGGCAAATTACTCTTGTTGTGTACTCCGGATTTTGTGTTCTTAATCTGTCTGAACTGAAAGTGTTTGAGGCTGTGATGCGAAAGCTGAGCTTGTGTTCTTAATCTGTCTGAACTAAAAGTGTTGAGTCTATGATGCATAAGCTGAGCTTGTGTTCTTAATCTGTCTGAAGTAAAAGTGTTTTGAGGCTGTGATGCAAAAACTGAGCCTGTGTAATCTATCTGAACTGAAAGTGTTTGAGGCTGTGATGCAAAAACTGAGCCTGTGCAAGGTTCGCTCGGTCCAACAACTCAAGCAAATGTTTTCTTTGCATTTTAGGGGGAACATGTGTGCTTCTC
Source organism: Helianthus annuus (assembly GCF_002127325.2). NCBI lineage: Eukaryota > Viridiplantae > Streptophyta > Magnoliopsida > Asterales > Asteraceae > Helianthus > Helianthus annuus. Next base: position 107,040,236 of record NC_035444.2, on the reverse strand, counting down.
TCCCAGGGCATACAAAACACAGGTTATTGGCGGCAACCCGCCATATTTAACATATAAAAAAACTTTATATGTTAAATTTGGCGGGCTTCCGCCAACAACCTGTGTCTTGTATGCCCTGTGGAGAGAAGCACCCATCTTCCCCCTAAAAAACATAGAAAACATTTGCTTGAGTTGTTGGACCGAGCGAACCTTGCATAATGCGTCAAGGGAAACTATTGGTCGAGCGAGACATTTGTTCAGGTATCCTTATTTCATGATAAAATGATTATGAATAGCTGTGCATAAACTAATCGCAAGTTTGTTTGGTATATGCAGGGTAATAGGGAACAGCAGTGTTCAGCACTCTGTCATTCTTGCTTGGTGCCATCACCTCAGTTGTCTCTGGCTTACCATCCGTGTACTTTACTAAAATTTGATCGGTGCAGTGAGCATGCGAGCGCAACAAGTGCAGCCGCAGCGGCGCGGTGAGGGCAGCCGCAACGAGCGCAGTGGCATGGCTAATAAAAAAATAAAAAAACTGCCACCTCTAAGTAGATATGTATCAGAATGTACAAATTTATATTTATTGTTTTGTTTATGCGTTTAATCGTTTGATTAACGACTCGATTGATTTGTTTGTAACCATTTGTCTGTAAACGAACTTATTTATCTTACTTTAATTTTTGTATTAAGCATCATCTATCGCGCCTTTGCTGACTGACTTTTATAGATCACTACTTTAGGGAGAATGAACAATTATCCAAATATGGAGATACTAAATCTGCTCGAGGTATGATGCTGGTTGAACTTAAGAAACTAATTGAAGGAAATCCTTTATTTTGTGACAAATTTCAGTTCCAAACCTTAGGAATTCAAGATTAATGACTCTTACAAACCTAAGACTGTTTGGGAAATTTTTGACTATGTTTTGTACATCTTACAATATAGTAGTTAATGTTAGTTATTTGTGAATTTGTATCACAATTTGAACCAACAAAAGCCTAGGTAGTCCGTCTATTTCAGGTAACATAACTAGAATCAAACAATTTTCTTTGTTTTCTCCTGAGTCGCACAATAACCACCAAACGCCATCACGAAACCACCAATCGCCGCAAATCGCTGATTCTCGCCGCTGAAGAAGGCCTCAACCGACCATCACATTCTGCTACACTACCACCATCGTCGTCACAAGCCACATTGGAAACTACATCCCCGTAGATAGCCCTAAACTCACCAACTTAAGTGATACCAGTCCCGCCGCATCGCGCGGGTAAGTGACTAGTATATATATATATATATATATATATATATTATATATCCTACTAATATGACAAATTTAATATACGATGTTGTACGAATCCCCTGAAATCCCCACCGAAATGTAAGCCTATGCTGTTACTTACTCTCTTGAGACCAAGCAATATTCGTTCCAACATCGTGGTCGGTTTTTCCTCGGAAACACCGAACCATCCCAACTTTTCCTCCAAACGTATATTCATCAAAAACGTTTTACCTCGAAACTTATCATTTATCAAACGCCATATATTTTCAACAAAAGAATACAATTTATATAAAAATGTATGTTTTAATCCATAAACGTTATTAAACCCTTTTTGGTGTGTTCTACCCCCAAAATATATACAAAGCAGTAAAAGAGGGGTTTAGTGACACTCACCTTTGGGTGCGTATTTTAAAGAGCGCAATCCCAGAGATTGATTTCTACACGTCCGATTATATATATATATATATATATATATATATAGGAGCGATTTTAAAATAATATACATAAGTTTCTCTGTTTCTTAGAATTATCACACAACTTTGAGATTTTCTCGAAAAGTTGTCATTTTTGATTATGTTGGCACGTTAATATATATATATATATATATATATATATATATATATATATATATATATATATATATATATATATATATATATATATATATATATATATATATATATATATATATATATATATATATATATATATATATGAGTTCATATGTGACAACCGTGTTCTATTAATCGTTGTACAATGCAAAACAATGTTGGTTGTTAATAAAACAATGTGATTTGGTGTTATTATATGTGTTTTTGTGTTTTTGTGTTATTATGTGTGTATTTATGTTTTAGGATTCTTCAATTCGATTTGATTCCGATTTCAAGCTTTAAATCGCTTTCTGGAAGGTTTTACCCGCACCGATGCGTGAATATAACCATTTTAATGCAACGAACACTTCGGAAGAGTGAAATAGGCTTAACATACCTTAAATAACCTCCACATAACTTAGAAATAAGCTTTGGATGGTTTGGTGTGTTGAAATCAAGCTGGTTCGATCGCAGGGACTATTTGTGTCAAACTGCAAAACCATACCGATTTGTATAGTAACGAACATTCTGGAACTTGATCATAAGTTAAACATACCCTAAATAACCTTAATTCGTCACTTAATTTGGATCGTTTTTGCGTTCGTTACGACTTCCGTCGTAATTAAGCGAAGAACGCAACCGAAGGACCAAACGAGCCGACATCCGAGATATTTTTGAGCATGTTTTGAGTTTCCTATACTTTAACATCATATTAGAGCCTTGAAATGAGGTTAATAGGGCTTAAAAGTGCCAAAAATCAAATTTTACAAGTGCAGGGACCATTTTTAAAATTTCTGACCAGATTCAATGAACCTAGTCAAATTTTGAAGTGTTAATGGTTTTAACCCATGGTTTTGCAAAACCATGGGCTGGTATTTAATGGTAGTTTTGGTACTATGGGCCATTCTAGGGGCTCCCATGGTTTCACAATACCATGTGCCCACTTGTACGGATGAGATCAAAGCTCAATCTTCGAGAAACGATCTTAACGTTTCAAGGAAATCTATAAATACCCACCCTCATTTCCTTGCAAACTCACACTTGATCTGATTTTGGCTCTCTAAGTTGAAGTTTATGCTTCATACCTGAGAGTAAATTGGATCAAGAGCTTGCGGGGACCCTTTGTAAGTTTTCTTTCGTTCTTTTCATTCGTTTCTATCGTTAAAGTCAAACTGCATTTGACTTTCTGCTTTGACCAGTTTATGGTCAACGCGAAGTTCGAATGAACTTCATAACGTGAGTGCAATCACGATGGTTATAGTCCCTAGTGACTATACCTACTGATTACCACGTTATCTAGGCTCAGTGACGAGTCGTAGCTTCGGCCGGAATGCGTTTTCTCGCGTATTTTGTAACCAAGCTACTTTTAGGTATCAAAACCATTTGTTTTGATACCAAACCTGTTTTCTAACTTAACTAAACATATTTTAGCATGTTTAGCTCGTCACTTTTAGTTTAGTGCTTGTGTAGAGTCGTAAGTCAAAGCGGACTAAACACCCGCTTAGACTTTCAAACACGATCCGTTTGGTCGATCATTAGGATCCGACCAAACATGTTTAGTGACCATAGTAGCATAGGGAATAACCTTCCGAGGTTATACCTTATGGTCACCTAGTTTAGGTAGTTGTATGATAAGTAGTTTATATGCCATAGGTAAATTACCAAAATACCCTTTTCATACATAATTGGTAATTAAGCATATGCAACCTAAATTTTTGTCACAGAACTGATTATGTAACAGATTTAAACATGTTTTGGCATATAATACTTGTCATAGGACTAGTTAGACATCTCGTACGCGCTTTGCGCGCACGACGCGTTAAAGTAGCGTAAGCTACCTTAATGGGTCGTGATGGGTCGAAAGCACTTAGGTTAGGTTTCTTTTAGGATGTAAGCTTTGTTAAACCATATCACATGAGTTCCAACACTCATTTGGTTTATGAGACTACATTCTATCCGATCGTCCGATTTAGGCGTCTATTGTTTGACTAGTGGTTCGATTACTAGGTGCTACTTGATTCCTTTGGTTTGCTTGAGGTTGTTTAAAGTTCTATTGATTGAGGATACTTTGCACTACATGTGAGTACATAGTTCCCCTATTTTACTGTTTTCAATTGTTTTTGGGGTGATTCATATGTACGAAATGGTTTCAAAGTTTAAACGTAGGTTTTTCAAAAACAACTAAGACGGTTTATACAAAACTAATAACGATTTCAATAAAGTGAACAAACTTGTTGGTTGTAGTTACATAACAAATGACATTCATTAGCATTGATCAAGCCGACCAGTATTAGGTTATGGTCCTAAAGGATCTGACAAATCCTGTTATTTTACTGCACCCATGGTTATGTGTGGGGGTTGTGGGTAACGACTGAATCTGATGTTTGTTAATTTACCCTTTGGTGGTTTGTTAACGCGAGAAGTGAGACGCGAGGTGGTCGAGTCACAAAGGTTTGAATATTATTAGCGAGGCAACCATATATAGTTTTCACAATTAAAACGAGGATGATTTAAACGAGTTAACGATTTGGAAACGATTTGAAAATGATTTGAACAAGTTAAACAAGTTGGGTAAACGATTGGTTTTTGGTTAGTGTTTAGATAATGGGGCGGGTGTAATGTGATGAAAGCATGGTGGATACGCCGCTGGTACTTCCTATATATAAGTGTTTTCATCATATTACATACCGTGGCGTTATTTAGTTCACTTGGGTAAACGATTTTGAAACGATGTCACACAAACGATGTTTTCTAAAGGATATAAACCATACGAGTTTTTAACGAGTTTTTACAAGATATTTTACAAGTTGGTTTTCTAAAAACAAATGCTTTTGGGATTAAGAATCATGGCTACGAGGTTTTATAAACTATAACCATCTTGTTTTGAGTTGGTTAATTATGTTGCAATACATTTTTCAAAACAAGGTTTGTATTTTGACTCTTGTAGTCCAATTAAGTACTGCAACATGTAAACGAAGCCATGATTTCGATACTCTTATAAAACCTATGTACTCGCCAGCATTTCTTTGCTGACTTTGTTTTTACATATGTTTCAGGTGATGTTGCTTGATTGATTCTAGGATGCATGCGTCACGTAGGATATGGACAAGGCCTTAGTGACATAATAACAAGTGATAGATGATATGTAGTTTATTTTTCATGTGTTAAGATAATGTAATGTTTAATTTTATTCAATAAAATGAAACTTTTTGTATCCATGGTTTTGAAACAATAGCTTCTCTTACAACACTCCCCGACGTTTCCGCCATGGTTTGTTGTCCTACGTGGTCGGGGTGTGAAAGAAGAAGTTGCTATCGGAGCCAATGGTTATAGGGAATTAGGTTATTGGTAATGCTTTGACCTAGACTATAACTTTAGGACCCCAACGCAAGTTTCTTGCGTTTAGATTTTAAAACAAAACTGTCACCTATCCTTAGGTGATAACCACAATGTGAACACAATTTCTGAATCTGCTTTGAAAACTAATCATATGTTCTAGGATGATTGATTACTAGGTTTTGAACCCTTTGTTATAAGGCTTCGAACCCTTTAAGTTTTCAAAAATCTCGTCAAAGTTTGAGTCTAAATAGTGTGAACACGTGCGAACTGGAAGAGTGGGTGCCTGTACCCTGGGTCTTCTGTCTAAGGCTAGAGTGTTCGTACAAATCCGCAGTATCGGACCAGTCACTCTTACCTGGGAACTCTTGGGGTGAGTGTCCACTTATAGGCGAGCATGTCTTCGGCGATACATTAAATTGACCCATTTACTTTGATTAATCTCTGCATGTCGTTTGTTTGTTGAAGGTAACGAACGAATGATCGCCTCTCTTGTGTTTTGTCGATGTTTTCTTTGCATCTTTTGTTTTTCCAATGATCGATCCCGCTTATGGAGGAGCATTCAATCTGAATGCAAATGAGGCTCGAGCCGACCACCTCGTTGTCAATGGTACCTTTCTGGTGAACGGTACGTTTCTTGTTAACAATCGACCTGCATCTATTCTTTTTGATTCTGGAGCCGATAGAAGTTTTGTTTCGTTATCTTTTGAACCTTTGCTTGCGATACTAAGAACTAAACTAAGGAAACCCTTATCTGTCGAAGTTGCTACTGGTAAACCTCTTGTTCTCGATTCTGTTATTCCTGGTTGTCAATTGAACCTTGATCACCATCTTTTTCCTATTGACCTTGTACCAATGCAACTTGGGAGCTTCGACATTATCGTTGGGATGGATTGGTTAACCAAACTCCACACTGAGGTGGTTTGTTTCGATAAGATTGTTCGTATTCCTTTGTCTTCTGGCGATGTTTTGGAAGTTCGTAGCGAGAAACCTTCTGGTGGATTGAAGCTTATGTCGTGTAAGGAAGCCCAAAGGTCTTTACGAAAAGGATATGTTGCTTTTCTAGCACATGTCACCGAGGAGAAAAACAACAGTAAGAGTATTCAGGATATTCCGATTGTTCGGGATTATCAAGTGGTGTTTCCTGATGAACTGCCTGGTTTGCCTCCAGTTAGTCAAGCCCAGTTTCATATTGACCTTGTACCCAATGCCAACCCAATTGCAAAAGCGCCTTATCGACTTGCACCGTCTGAGATGCAAGAATTATCAAAGCAGCTTTAAGAGTTATCTGATAAAGGATTCATTCGACCAAGCTTTTCACCTTGGGGAGCTCTTGTCCTCTTCGTGAAAAAGAAAGATGGGTCTTTTCGAATGTCTATCTATTATCGTGATATTAATAAGCTTACCATCAAGAATTGATATCCCCTACCTCGAATTGATGATCTCTTTGATCAGCTGCAAGGTGCTTCATGCTTTTCCAAGATCGACCTGCGTTCTGGGTATCATCAACTTCGTGTTCTCGAAGAAGATATTCCCAAAACTGCTTTCCGCACAGGATTTGGGCATTATGAGTTCACTGTCATACCTTTTGGTTTGATGAATGCTCCAGCTATCTTTATGGACTTAATGAATAGGGTTTGTAAACCTTATTTAGACAAGTTCATTATTGTGTTCATCGACGATATTCTGGTCTATTCAAAGTCTCGAGCCAAGCACGAGCAACACCTTCGCTTAACATTGGAACTCCTGAAGAAGGAACAACTTTCGCTAAATTCTCCAAGTGTGAATTCTGGCTTAAAGAAGTTCAATTCTTGGGTCATATAGTCAATGAGCAGGGTATTCATGTGGATCCATCCAAGATTGTTGCTATTAGAGACTGGAATGCACCAACAACACCTACAGAAGTTCGATCTTTTCTTGGTCTTGCTGGTTATTATCGTCGATTCATCTCAAACTTCTCGAAGATTGTGGTTCCACTCACTGCTTTGACTCAGAAGAATAAGCCTTTTGAGTGAGGACCCAAGCAAGATGAAGCGTTTCAAACGCTAAAACAGAAGCTATGTAATGCTACTGTTCTATCTCTGCCCAAGCGAAGCGATGCTTTCGTTGTCTATTGCGATGCGTCCAACTTAGGCCTTGGTTGCGTCCTGATGCAACGTGGTAAAGTTATTGCATATGCATCTAGACAGCTGAAAATTCATGAGAAGAACTACACCACTCATGATCTTGAGTTAGGTGCTGTGGTTTTCGCACTTAACATCTGGAGACACTACCTCTATGGAACGAAGTGTGTGGTTTTCACAGACCACAAAAGTCTCCAACGTATTCTAAATCAGAAAGAGCTGAACATGAGGCAACGACGTTGGGTCGAGCTCTTAAGTGATTACGATTGCGAGATTCGCTACCACCCTGGTAAGGCGAATGTCGTGGCCGATGCGCTTAGTCAAAAAGAGCGAGTCAAGCTTCATTCTGTTCAAACGCTATCTGATCTTTAAACTCGTGTTATTCAAGCTCAGCAATTTTATGTTTCACAAAATTTGATAGGTGAGGAATTGCCACGTCAGCTTGAGCTTAAGCTCGAAGCGAAAGACGATGGTTTGCTCTACTTTAAGGATCGTTTGTGGATTCCAAAACAAGACGATCTTCGCACCTTGGTAATGGACGAATTTCACAAGTCTCGATATTCTATCCATCCTGGTGTTGATAAAATGTACAAGGATGTTTGTACTAAGTTCTGGTGGCCTGGTATGAAGAAGGATGTTGCCTTTTATGTATCAAAATGCCTGACTTATCTCAAAGTCAAGGCTGAACATAAATGACCTTCTGGTTTGCTTGTACAACAAGAGATACCGGTTTGGAAGTGGGAGAACATCGCGATGGATCTCATCACTAAGTTACAGCGTACGTCTAAAGGTCATGATGCTATTTGGGTTGTTATCGATTGATTAACGAAATCAGCTCATTTTATTCCAATTCGCAAGGATTTTTTCTGCTGATAAACTTGCAAAGATTTATGTTGATGAGATTGTATCACAACATGGTGTTCCTTTGGATATCATCTCTGGTCGTGATGCTCGATTTTCATCTCATTTCTAGAAGACCATGCAATCTGCTTTGGGAACCCAACTAAATCTAAGCACTGCTTATCATCCCCAGACAGATGGTCAATCTGAGCGAACAATTCAAACTTTGGAGGATATGCTTAGAGCATGCGTGATAGACTTTGGTGGTAATTGGGATTCTCATCTGCCATTGAACGAGTTCTCTTACAACAATAGTCATCATGCTACTATTAATATGGCACCTTTCGAAGCTCTCTACGGTCGAAAATGTCGTTCACCTGTCTGTTGGAACAAGACCGGTGAAGCTCAGCTTACTGGACCTGAACTCGTTCTGGAAACAACAGACAAAATCAAGAAAATCCACGATAATCTTGTGACAGCTGGAAGCCGTCAAAAGAGTTATGCGGATATGCGACGCAAGCCCTTAGAATTTCAAGTTGGAGACCGTGTCCTACTCAAGGTTTCACCTTGGAAGGGGGTCGTGAGATTTGGAAAGAAAGGAAAACTTGCACCTCGATATGTGGGACCATTCAAGATTGTGGAAAGAATTGGGAAGGTTGCCTATCGACTAGAACTACCTCCAGAGCTTGGGAATATTCACCCGAATTTTCATGTGTCCAACTTGCGAAAGTGTTTAGCTGACGCTGATCTTCACATTCCTCTCGTTGAGATCCGAATTGATGAAACAATGCACTTTGGCGAGAAACCTGTGGAGATAGTGGACCGTACTTTCAAACAGTTAAAGAACAAACAGATTAAATTAGTCAAAGTTCGTTGGAAGTCCAAACGTGGCCCAGAGTTTACTTGGGAACATGCGGACCGGATGAAGGCGAAATATCCGCATTTGTTTTCACAAGCTTCCTCTAAATAAATTTCGGGACGAAATTTCCAGAAGTAGGGGAGACTGTGACAACTGTGTTCTATTAATCGTTGTACAACGTAAAACAATGTTGGTTGTTAATAAAACAATGTGCTATGGTGTTATTATATGTGTTTTTGTGTTATTATGTGTGTATTTATGTTTTAGGATTCTTCAATTCGATTCGATTCCGATTTCAAGCTTTAAATCGCTTTTTGGAAGGTTATACGCGCACCGATGCGTGAAATAACCAGTTTAATGCAACAAACACTCCGGAAGAGTGAAATAGGCTTAACATACCTTAAATAACCTCCACATAACTTAGAAATAAGTTTTGAATGGTTTGGTGTGTTGAAATCAAGCTTGTTCGATCGCAGGGACTATTTGTGTCAAACTGCGAAACTATACCGATTTGTATAGTAATGAACATTCCGGAACTTGATCATAAGTTAAACATACCCTAAATAACCTTTACATAGCTTAGAAATAGGCTTTGAAGGGTTCGGTATGCTAAAATAAACTTTATTGATCAATAGGGACCAAAAGCGTCAAAAAGTGCACAAGTTTGCATTTTTCGCGCATATATTACGTTCTGAATATATCCGGACCTCCAAAAATTTATGTAAGCATTAAAATATTTTATTTTAGTGTTCGGCATGATAAAATTTCATTCTTCGCTTAATTTGGATCATTTTTGCGTTCGTTACGACTTCCGTCGTAATTAAGCGAACAACGCAACCGTACGACCAAACGAGCCGACATCCGAGATATTTTTGAGCATGTTTTGAGTTCCCTATAATTTAACATCATTTTAGAGCCTTGAAATGAGGTTAACGGGGCTTAAAAGTGCCAAAAATCATATTTTACAAGTGCAGGGACCATTTTTGAAATTTCTGGCCAGATTCAATGAACCTCGTCAAATTTTGAAGTGTTAATGGTTTAACCCATGGTTTTGCAAAACCATGGGCTGGTATTTATTGGTATTTTTGGTACTATGGGCCATTCTAGGGGCTCCCATGGTTTCACAATACCATGTGCCCACTTGTACGGATGAGATCAAAGCTCAATCTTCGAGAAACGATCTTAACGGTTCAAGTAAATCTGTAAATACCCACCCTCATTTCCTTGCAAACTCACACTTGATCTGATTTTGGGTCTCTAAGTTAAAGTTTATGCTTCTTACCTGAGAGTAAATCAGATCAAGAGCTTGCGGGGACCCTTTGTAAGTTTTCTTTCGTTCTTTTCATCCGTTTCTATCGTTAAAGTTAAACTGCATTTGACTTTCTGCTTTGACCAGTTTATGGTCAACACGAAGTTCGTTTGAACTTCGTAACGTGAGCGCAATCACGATGGTTATAGTCCCTAGTGACTATACCTACTGATTACCACATTATCTAGGCTCAGTGACGAGTCGTAGCTTCGGCCAGAATGCGTTTTCTCGCGTATTTTGTAATCAAGCTACTTTTAGGTATCAAAACCGTTTGTTTTGATACCAAACCTGTTTTCTAACTTAACTAAACATGTTTTAGCATGTTTAGCTCGCCACTTTTAGTTTAGTGCTTGTGTAGAGTCGTAAGTCAAAGCGGACTAAACACCCGCTTAGGCTTTCGAACACGATCCGTTTGGTCGATCATTAGGATCCGACCAAACATGTTTAGTGACCATAGTAGCATAGGGAATAACCTTCCTAGGTTATACCTTATGGTCACCTAGTTTAGGTAGTTGTATGATTAGTAGTTTATATTGTTGGTGCACTGAATGTCTGTTTACTGCTTCTTAATCGAGTCTTAGGTCTAGATAGGTTAGATTGGAGCTCGGAAATCAAGAATGGATTTTATATTGTAATTTCGCTCCAAATGACATGTATGTCATTAGAAGCGAAATCAGGTATCATTGTAATTCCGCTCCTAGAGAACTAAGTGATTCCGCTCCTAGATGTAAATGAGTGATTTCGCTCCTAGTGTTTCTAGGTGATTCCGCTCCAAAGCTAAGCTGGTGATTCCGCTCGTAAGATCACATGGTGATTTCGCTCGAACCGTTTGGAGCGAAATCAGCAACAGTATAAATACCTGAAGTGTGATGTCATTCAAAAAAAAACTTTTGGAGCGGAATTAGAGTCGACGTGCTGCCAGATTTTTGTCAGAATTCTTGTAAACGACTCAGAAAACGTTAATAGAAAAGGAAATTAAGAGGATAAAGATGTGTGACTTCATTTACTTTGATTCCTCCTCTGTATATGAAGATGAATTGCCTTATACTGACTGTTTAGGGTCACAACACGGTCCAACAAGTGGTATCAGAGCTCAGGACGAGGAGTTCATACCATAGCAGCTTGATTCTACCGGATTTTCTCATTTCTACTCTCTTCTTCTCATACTTTTCTGATTTGAACTAGTTCCAACGGTTGAAATGGAGTAAATTTCGAATATATTGTGTAAAACATAGAATTAACAAAGCCTAGAAAGAATCAGGTTAAAATTCGAAGTAAAAATGGTAAAAATAACCTAAAAACCTGATTCCGCTCGAAAGGTTCATCGCTAATTTCTCTCTAAAAAGTTAATTCCGCTCGAAATTTAGCTTGTGATTTCGCTCGAAATCAGAAATATTCTGATTTCGCTTGAAAGCTATTTCTTGATTCCGCTCGAAATCAGAACAAGTCTGATTCCGCTCGAGAAATTTTTCTAATTTCGCTCGAAACAAGTCAAAGTCTGATTCTGCCTAAAAGTTACAATCTGAGTTCGCTCCAAATCAGACTAAACCTGATTTCGCTCGAAATTACTGTTTTTCAAAACTTTGAAAATTTTCTAAGTGTTTGCTGATTTTTTCAGGTACATTCAAGATGGATGACATTTTCATGAACCCGTTTAGCGACATGTGTGCTTTTTCTGGAAATCTGGAGACGATACTTCTTCAAGCAACACAAATGAGAATCCTCCGAATGCAAAGAAAAAGTTATCGGATGCTTTGGAAGTTGAAAGTGCTTTCGGAACCTATAACAAACCCCCGAAGTTAATGGCTACCGAAGAATACAATCGCTGGGCAAAGAAGTTCGAAAATTGGTTGATGGCTTTTGCTTTTCCTAGCTGGAAGAGTCTCAAAAATGGATATGATGATGGAGGCAAAATGGGAGAAACCTTATCATCATCTGAAGAAATAGAGGATTTTGTCGCTGAGCAAAAATGTGTTGCGTTACTGTTTCAATCTGTTCGAGAAGATATAATATCTTTGATCGAGTACAGCAGTTCTAAAGATCTCTGGGATAAGTTGAAAAACAAATGTTTAGGAAGTACAGAAATTATGAAAAACAAAAAGAAACTACTTAGAAAAAGTTTGATTTGTTCGGGTGTTTAAAGAATGAGTCAGTTTGTAAAATGATTGAGAGGTTTGGGCACCTGAAACTGGAACTGGCGAGAAATGGAATTTCTTATTCTCAAGAAGAGCTAGTCGACAAGCTGTTTGATTTGCTACCGGACGAGATGGATTGGCAATATTATGCGTTGATGCTGAAGAATACTATCAAACCGCCAGAAGTATTGACTGTAGATTTGCTGATTGAGAGACTTGAAAGTCACGAGCTGGAGCTAAAGAAGACACACAAAGTCAATCACTCATCATACCAGCAGAACTTGGATTTGTATTATCCAAAGAGCATGATGCCAAAGAGTACATCTCCCAAGACAGCGTTTTCTGCTGAAAATGTTTCCACTACAAACAAAGAAAGTCAAAGCACTGGATTTCACAGTGGATCTTCGTCATCTACAAATCATTCTGATGCAAAGAACTTATTTCAATGCAACATCGCTGTAGACTTAAAGAACTCTCAGAATTTCAGCGAGGAGTCTTCTAAACAACAGATGGTTTTCCTAGCATCTGTCTTAGAATCTTATGAAAGTCTTGTAGTAGGGAAGATGTGACATCTGTGCCTCCAAGACCATCGAACAAATACCAAACCAATGAAATTTTGTGTCTCATACTTGGGATTTGTGAAAATATGTGTATCGTTTGCACATATCAAATTCTTGTTCGATTTCGAGCTCTAAATCGCTTTCTGGAAAGTTATACGCAAACTGGTGTGTAAACGCAGTCAGTTTAATGCGACAAACACTCCGGAATAGTGAAATAGGCTTAACATACCTTAAATAACCTTCAAATAACTTAGAAATAAGTTTTGGATGGTTTGGTGTGTCGAAAACAAGTTTATTCGATCGCAAGGACTATTTGTGTCAAACTGCGAAACTATACCGATTCGTATGGTGTCGAACAGTCCGGAACTTGATCATAAGTTAAACATACCATATATAACCTAAAAATGGCTTAGAAATAAGCTTTGATAGGTTCGGTGTGCGAAAACATGCTTATATGATCTTTCAGGGACTAAAAGTGTCAAAAACGGCGTAAGTTTGCATTTTCGCGCGTATCTTACGTTCTGGACACATCTGGACATCCAAAATTTTTGTACACACTAAAATATTTTTATTTTAGTGATCGCCATGCAAAAATTCCATTCGTCGCTTAATTTGGATCGATTTTGCGTTCGTTACGACTTCCGTCGTAATTAACCGAACAACGCGATTGTACGATCAAACGAACCGACATCCGAGATATTTTTGAACATGTTTTGAGTCCCCTATGCTTTAACTTCATTTTAGAGCCTTGAAATGAGGTTAACGGGGTTTAAACGCATCGAAAAAGGCTTTAAACGCGTGCAGGGACCATTTCTGTCATTTTTGAAACTTTGCTGAATCTGATACACCGTAGCGTAGCGCGAGCCCTCCTGCCTATGCCGTCGCGCTACGCGAGCGCCTCATCTGGGCAGAATGTGTGTTTTCAGCAACAGTTTGTAATTTCAGGGGCCAAACTTGCAATTTCTTTATGTGGTAACCAAGTTACCACCTCTCCAAGGCTTTGCACCTGCTCCTAACACTTGTATGGATGAGATTTATTGCTTAATGGCTAAACAATCCACTTGTGATGATCTTGTTCATCACCAACAAGTATAAATAGCCATCCAAACTTCTCATTTCATGGCTCATTCTCATTTCTCTTCTCTTCAATCTGCTTTGGAGCTCTCTCTCAAGCATTTGGGACTTGTCTTCTTTGTAGAAAAGATAGCAAGGACTTGGGTGAGCATTCTTTCATTCTTTTTATTTCCATTTTTCCTTTTGTAGTGCAGAAAGTCAAACAGTTTGGCCAACAGTTTGACTTTCGGTTTTGACCATCAATTGGTCAAGTCAAAGTTCAATTGAACTTTGAAACGTGATTGTAATCACGATAGTTATAATCCTTCGCGATTATAACCGCTGATTACCACGTTATCTAGTTGTAGTGTCGAGTCAAAGTTTCGGTCAAAATGCGTTTTAGCACGCATTTTGCAACGGAACTACTTTAGGGTATCAAAACACTTTGTTTTGATACCAAATCAGTAGGTTAGACATGTTTTGACATGTCTAACTCGACACTATTAGTTTGTGCTTGTTTAGGGTCGTAAGATAAGCGGTCTAAACAACCGCTTATACTTCCGAACCCGACCCGTCTGGTCGATCTTTGGTTCCGACCAAGCTTAGTTAGTGATCATCATTGCATAGGGAATAACCACTGAGGTTATACCTTATGATCACGTAGGATCGGTTAGTCATTTGCTAGTTAGCTTGTATGCCCATAGGAAATGACCAAAATGCCCTTTTGAAGCTAAAATCCGTAATTTGACTATGTGAACATATTTTTGACTTGTAATCTGATTTAGTAACATGTTTAGGGATAATTGGGCATGTAAGACTTGGCATAGCACATAGATTACCATCCGAACATAGTTATACGCTAACGACGCCTTATGGTAGCTTATGTTACCATAATATGTCGAAACGGGTCAAAAGCACTTAGGTAGACTTCCAAATCAGAATGATGGGACTATTAAATCATACCACATGAGTTTAATTACTCATTTGATTTATAGAACCTCATTCTATCCTATCTCCCGATTTAGGTGTCGATTTATTTATCTAGCAATCCGATACTAGGTACCACTTGATTCCTTGATTGCCCGTGCATCGATAGTTCACAAAATCAAGGATACCCTACAATCTCAAGTGAGTACATAGTTCCCCTATTTTACTGTTTTCAATTGTTTTGGGGTGAATCATATGTACAAAACGATTTTCAAGGTTTAAACGATGATTTCAAAAACGATTAAGATGGTTTATACAAAACTAATAACGATTTCAATAAGGTGAACAAGACTTGTTGGTTGTAATTACATAACGAATGACATTCATTAGCTCTGATCAAGCCGACCAGTATTAGGTTATGGTACCATAGGATCTGACAAATCCCGTTATCAGACTACACCCATGGTTATGTGTGGGGGTTATGTAGGTAACGACCGAACCTGATGATTGTTAACTTACCCTTTGGTGGTTTGTTAATACGAAACGAGAAACGAGTTAAATGAGTCACGAAGGTTTGAATGTTGTTAACGAGACGACCAAAAGTATTTTTTTCACTATTAAAACGAATACGATTTTGGGTCGAGTTAAACGATTTGAAACGAAATACACGATTTGAAACGAGATAAACGAATTAAACGATTGGTTTTGGGTAGTGATTAAATAATGGGATGGGTGTAGTATGATAGAATCATGGTAGATACGCCGCTGGTACTTCTTATATATAAGTGATTCTATCATATTACATTTCGTGTCATTATTTAGTGCACTTGGGAAAACGATTTGAAACGATATCACACAACGAGGTTTTCGAAACGATATAAACCATACGAGTTTTATTAACGAGCTTTTACGAGGTGTTTCCAAATTATTTTACTAAAACAAATGTTTTTGAGTTAAGACTCATGGCTACGAGATTTTATAAACTATAACCAATTTGATTTGAGTTGGTTAATTATGTTGCAATACACTTTTCAAAACGAGGTTTGTATTTTTGACTCTTGTAGTCTAACGAGGTACTGCAACATATAAACGAGCCATGAATCCAATACTCCCACAATACCTATGTACTCGCCAGCAATTTCTTTGCTGACTTTACTTTTTACATATGTTTCAGGTGATATTGCTTGATGATGCTTGCTAGGAAGTTTGTGTCACATAGGACCTGGACGAGGCCTTAGTGACTTAAAAACAGTCATAACAATATGTAGTTTGTTTGTTTTGATTTAAAGACAATGTACATTACATAATAATTCAATAAAACAAAACATTTGGTTACCATGGTTGTGAAACAATAATTCTGTTGCAACACTCCCCGACGTTTCCGCCACGGTTTGTTGTTTTAACGTGGTCGGGGTGTGACAGAAAAGTTGGTATCAGAGCCAATGGTTATAGGGAATTAGGTTATTAGCATTGCTTTGACCTAGACTATAACTTTAGGACCCTAACACAAGTTTACTTGTGTTTAGAAATTTTAAAACAATACCGTCACCTATCCTTAGGTGATAACCACAACAAGAACACAATAACGAATCCGCTTCGAAAATTAATCATCTATCCTTAGATGATTGATTACTAGGTTTTGAACCTTCTATTATAAGGTTTTGAACCCTTCCAGTCTGATTCATCTTTGGCTTTGTGCCTTTCGAGTTTTCAAAATCTCGTCAAAGTTTGGGTTTAAATAATGTGAACACGTGCAAACTGGAAGAGTGAATGCCTGTACCCTGAGTTTTCTGTCTAAGGCTAGAGTGTTCGTACAAATCCGCATTATCGGACCAGTCACTCTTACCTGGGAACTCTTGGGGTGAGTGTTCACTTATAGGCGAGCATGTCTTCGCGATACATTATTTTGACCTATTTACTTTGGTTTGTCACTGCGTGTCGTTTGTTTGTTCAAGGTAACGAACAAATGATCGCCTTCCTTGTGTGGTGTCGATATTTTCAATACCTCTTTTGTTCCTCCAATTGTCAACCTCACGCGTTTCCCATGTTTCCTTTTTAGACAATGCCTCCACGACGCAATACTCAAACCGATGCTCGAACTTATACTGCTGAGGAACTCGCAGCCCTTGTCTCTCAACAAATGGCTGTTGTGCTTCCAGGCATTGTGACCCAAATCCACGAGCTATACAATAACAATAATAACAACAACAATGCACCGTGTAATTTCAAGAATTTCAATTCTGCGAAGCCGCTTAAGTTTTCTGGGTCACAAGGAGCAACCGCACTCCTGCAATGGTTTGAGAGTATCGAGAGCACATTCAGACATGTGCAGTGTCCGAATGCGCGCAAAGTTGAGTTTGCTTCAAGCATATTTGAAAAGCGAGCTCTTACATGGTGGAACGGAGTAATGCGTGATAGGGGTGCTGAAGTGGCACTAGCACAAACTTGGGATGAGCTCTGAGCTCTCATGATGAGAGAGTTCTGTCCCCGACACGAGATTCGAGTGTTGGAACGAGAATTTGACGATTTGAAACAAATCGGGGGAGAACACCGTGCTTATACGGATCGATTTGAGGAGCTTAGTTTGTTGTGTCCCACGATGGTTACCCCGTTGGATAAGGCAATTGAGAGGTATATCGATGGTTTACCCGACTCCATTCAGGACATCCTGACTGGCGTTAATCCTACTACCGTTCGTCAAGCGATCGAGTTGTCTGCTACCATGACTGAATCTCAAGTCAGGAAGGGTAAACTCACCCGCAAGGGTGATAAAAAGAAGTCAACCGATTCTGAAAAGGGTAAGGGTGAAAAGCAGGATGAGGCATCAAAGAAATCAAGGAAGCGCAAGGCTTCCCAAAACTTCGCTGTCACCAATCAAACTGCTCAGAACCCTCAGAACCCACCGAATCAACCTCCTGTAAAGAAAGCATATGCTGGTACCGCACCTCACTGCACACGATGTAATGGTCACCATGTTGCCCAACATGCCTGTAAACAATGTGCTACGTGTGGTAGGCTTGGGCATTTGGCCAATACTTGTCGTTTTGGTCAAAATCAGGCTGCCCAGGTTCCAGCACAAGCTCAAGGGAATGCTGCGAGATTCCCACCTGGTTCGTGTTTCAATTGCGGAGAAATGGGTCATTTCCGCAACAATTGCCCGAGATTGGTAAATGCGAATGCGAATGTTAACCCAAATCCGAACGCGAACGTGAATGTGAATCCCGCTCGTGGACGAGTGTTTAACATCAACGAGGCGATCGATGATGCAGCTTTAAACAATTAGTATTTTGTATTTCTTCTGGTTGTTATCTTTTAAACATTTAACAGACAATGCGGTTGTTATATAAATAAAATTTGTGGTTTTATTTTAAACTACTGCAATTGCATGAATGTTTGAAGCAACCTTGTAATGTCAACACAAAGACAAACTGCTCGTGTGGTTCTATCAATCCCATGATCACTTGGATCTCCCCTAGAACCTTAAACGCTCATTTCTTTTAAAAACCCATTGTTATTTGAGAAAAGGATTCATCTGTCCGAGCTTTTTCACCTTGGGGAGCTCCTGCCCTCTTTGTGAAAAGGAAAGATGGATCATTTTTGTATGTGTATCTATTATCGTAAGCTTGATAAGCTTATCATCAAGAACCGAATTCCTATTAAGATCTTCCTATCTTCATGGTTAGACTCTTGGAAATATTTAAAGTGCCAAATGAAATCCACGGATTGGATTCCTGGCGTACTTTAAATACCCTGGTCCAAAGATAACAAATTAAAGGTCGAATTAATCAATTTTGCGATTTTGTGATTATGTGTTTATGTGTTCTCCTTTGTGTTTTGTGCGATCCGATTTGTTTTTGAAATCCTCATAGAATCTCCCATATCTTTATATGAGGGATTCATAGTAGGATATTCAGAGGTACTACCTTAAATCCTTAATGGGCTTCTACGTGGTAGTTAAGACCCTTGGATTATATAAGTGCCATTTCATATTTCGAAAAAGACCCCTTGAGTGGTCTAGTTAAAGATTGATTCAACATCTGGTCAGGAATGAAATGTGATATAGCTGGAAAGACTTCTAGGTAGTCTGTTTTAAAAGATCATTTATTGATCTACAGGACTCAATGATGGTCTGGTCACGCTCATCACAGGTTCATTCATTTGGTTCTTCCCTACACATTATCAAATACACTACGGGGACTATGCAAGGAATTACGTAATTATGGACGCGTACATAATTATGAAATTCAGTGCACAGAAACCACAGTAAGATTTATCATGTGTAAGAACTGATAGTGGCAACAATGACGGAATGTGAACGATGTAATGAGGTACGGTGGACGCACCAATGACACTTCATATACTTGTATATAAGTGTCCCTCTTACACAACAAGCATAATGTTATTAAAGTTACTAGAAGTTCAGAACCCAACCAGTATTGTCTTATCTTTCCGACTTCATGTTTCGAGCTCTCACAAGTTTCCTCTGATTAAATTTCGGGACGAAATTTCCTGAAATAGGGGAGACTGTGACATCTGTGCCTCCAAGACCATCGAACAAATACCAAACCAATGAAATTTTGTGTCTCATACTTGGGATTTGTGAAAATATGTGTATCGTTTGCACATATCAAATTCTTGTTCGATTTCGAGCTCTAAATCGCTTTCTAGAAAGTTATACGCAAACTGGTGTGTAAACGCAGTCAATTTAATGCGACAAACACTCCGGAATAGTGAAATAGGCTTAACATACCTTAAATAACCTTCAAATAACTTAGAAATAAGTTTTGGATGGTTTGGTGTGTCGAAAACAAGTTTATTCGATCGCAAGGACTATTTGTGTCAAACTGCGAAACTATACCGATTCGTATGGTGTCGAACAGTCCGGAACTTGATCATAAGTTAAACATACCATATATAACCTAAAAATGGCTTAGAAATAAGCTTTGATAGGTTCGGTGTGCGAAAACATGCTTATATGATCTTTCAGGGACTAAAAGTGTCAAAAACGGCGTAAGTTTGCATTTTCGCGCGTATCTTACGTTCTGGACACATCTGGACATCCAAAATTTTTGTACACACTAAAATATTTTTATTTTAGTGATCGCCATGCAAAAATTCCATTCGTCGCTTAATTTGGATCGATTTTGCGTTCGTTACGACTTCCGTCGTAATTAACCGAACAACGCGATTGTACGATCAAACGAACCGACATCCGAGATATTTTTGAACATGTTTTGAGTCCCCTATGCTTTAACTTCATTTTAGAGCCTTGAAATGAGGTTAACGGGGTTTAAACGCATCGAAAAAGGCTTTAAACGCGTGCAGGGACCATTTCTGTCATTTTTGAAACTTTGCTGAATCTGATACACCGTAGCGTAGCGCGAGCCCTCCTGCCTATGCCGTCGCGCTACGCGAGCGCCTCATCTGGGCAGAATGTGTGTTTTCAGCAACAGTTTGTAATTTCAGGGGCCAAACTTGCAATTTCTTTGTGTGGTAACCAAGTTACCACCTCTCCAAGGCTTTGCACCTGCTCCTAACACTTGTATGGATGAGATTTATTGCTTAATGGCTAAACAATCCACTTGTGATGATCTTGTTCATCACCAACAAGTATAAATAGCCATCCAAACTTCTCATTTCATGGCTCATTCTCATTTCTCTTCTCTTCAATCTGCTTTGGAGCTCTCTCTCAAGCATTTGGGACTTGTCTTCTTTGTAGAAAAGATAGCAAGGACTTGGGTGAGCATTCTTTCATTCTTTTTATTTCCATTTTTCCTTTTGTAGTGCAGAAAGTCAAACAGTTTGGCCAACAGTTTGACTTTCGGTTTTGACCATCAATTGGTCAAGTCAAAGTTCAATTGAACTTTGAAACGTGATTGTAATCACGATAGTTATAATCCTTCGCGATTATAACCGCTGATTACCACGTTATCTAGTTGTAGTGTCGAGTCAAAGTTTCGGTCAAAATGCGTTTTAGCACGCATTTTGCAACGGAACTACTTTAGGGTATCAAAACACTTTGTTTTGATACCAAATCAGTAGGTTAGACATGTTTTGACATGTCTAACTCGACACTATTAGTTTGTGCTTGTTTAGGGTCGTAAGATAAGCGGTCTAAACAACCGCTTATACTTCCGAACCCGACCCGTCTGGTCGATCTTTGGTTCCGACCAAGTTAGTTAGTGATCATAATTGCATAGGGAATAACCACTGAGGTTATACCTTATGATCACGTAGGATCGGTTAGTCATTTGCTAGTTAGATTGTATGCCCATAGGAAATGACCAAAATGCCCTTTTGAAGCTAAAATCCGTAATTTGACTATGTGAACATATTTTTGACTTGTAATCTGATTTAGTAACATGTTTAGGGATAATTGGGCATGTAAGACTTGGCATAGCACATAGATTACCATCCGAACATAGTTATACGCTAACGACGCCTTATGGTAGCTTATGTTACCATAATATGTCGAAACGCGTCAAAAGCACTTAGGTAGACTTCCAAATCAGAATGATGGGACTATTAAATCATACCACATGAGTTTAATTACTCATTTGATTTATAGAACCTCATTCTATCCTATCTCCCGATTTAGGTGTCGATTTATTTATCTAGCAATCCGATACTAGGTACCACTTGATTCCTTGATTGCCCGTGCATCGATAGTTCACAAAATCAAGGATACCCTACAATCTCAAGTGAGTACATAGTTCCCCTATTTTACTGTTTTCAATTGTTTTGGGGTGAATCATATGTACAAAACGATTTTCAAGGTTTAAACGATGATTTCAAAAACGATTAAGATGGTTTATACAAAACTAATAACGATTTCAATAAGGTGAACAAGACTTGTTGGTTGTAATTACATAACGAATGACATTCATTAGCTCTGATCAAGCCGACCAGTATTAGGTTATGGTACCATAGGATCTGACAAATCCCGTTATCAGACTACACCCATGGTTATGTGTGGGGGTTATGTAGGTAACGACCGAACCTGATGATTGTTAACTTACCCTTTGGTGGTTTGTTAATACGAAACGAGAAACGAGTTAAACGAGTCACGAAGGTTTGAATGTTGTTAACGAGACGACCAAAAGTATTTTTTTCACTATTAAAACGAATACGATTTTGGGTCGAGTTAAACGATTTGAAACGAAATACACGATTTGAAACGAGATAAACGAATTAAACGATTGGTTTTGGGTAGTGATTAAATAATGGGATGGGTGTAGTATGATAGAATCATGGTAGATACGCCGCTGGTACTTCTTATATATAAGTGATTCTATCATATTACATTTCGTGTCATTATTTAGTGCACTTGGGAAAACGATTTGAAACGATATCACACAACGAGGTTTTCGAAACGATATAAACCATACGAGTTTTATTAACGAGCTTTTACGAGGTGTTTCCAAATTATTTTACTAAAACAAATGTTTTTGAGTTAAGACTCATGGCTACGAGATTTTATAAACTATAACCAATTTGATTTGAGTTGGTTAATTATGTTGCAATACACTTTTCAAAACGAGGTTTGTATTTTTGACTCTTGTAGTCTAACGAGGTACTGCAACATATAAACGAGCCATGAATCCAATACTCCCACAAAACCTATGTACTCGCCAGCAATTTCTTTGCTGACTTTACTTTTTACATATGTTTCAGGTGATATTGCTTGATGATGCTTGCTAGGAAGTTTGTGTCACATAGGACCTGGACGAGGCCTTAGTGACTTAAAAACAGTCATAACAATATGTAGTTTGTTTGTTTTGATTTAAAGACAATGTACATTACATAATAATTCAATAAAACAAAACATTTGGTTACCATGGTTGTGAAACAATAATTCTGTTGCAACACTCCCCGACGTTTCCGCCACGGTTTGTTGTTTTAACGTGGTCGGGGTGTGACAGAAGATAGGCAACACCAACCTGACGAAGGAAGATTATGATCAGATTGATCCTGAGGAAATGGAACTGGTCGACATACGGTGGTGTATGGCAAGTGCAGTTCGTCGTGCACAGCGTTTCATGGAGATCACAGGGAGGAAGTCAATTGGTGGACCATCTACCAAGTTGGGGTTTGACAAGTCCAAGGTGACGTGCTTCAAGTGTAAGTAGAAAGGTCACGTCAAACGTGAATGCCGGAATGCGTATGCTGATGAGTCTGAAAACCCGTTCAGAGAAGATTACTACAAGAAGGCGATTTATCATCAGAATAAATCTGAGCCGCCAAGATTGAAGCAGCTCGAGGAGAACAAAGAGAAGTCTAGAGCTCTTGCAGTAATTCACGACGATGAAGGTTACGACTGGAGTGAGCTGTTACCTGAAGAGGATGCAGTTGGATATGCTTTCATGGCAAAAACTGAACCTATTCCTTGGAAAGATAACAGAACTGAAGAACAGAAGTATAAACACAGAAGAATGTTAGCCACGAACAGATTGATCAGAAAATCTAGTATCTATTCTGAAGCAAAAAGAGCAAAGAGATGGGATCCAGACAGGGAATGTTATCTTGACCCATATGGAAACATTGCTGTTGACCATAACACTCTTGATATAGAAGCCATAATCAAAGAGTTTAAAGATGATGATGATTATTGGTAGAAGAAATGGTGGGGAAGCGGAGACGAGAAAGAAAAAGAAGAGAAAGAGAAAGAAGAGAAGGAGAAAGAAGAGAAAGAGAAGTCAAAGAAGATTGACACTGGAATCATTGACACGACACAGGAGTTGAATGCTGAAAACATGGGAAAGATGGTTGACAAGGTGCTGGCAGCTAAGGCGCTTGAGGTAGATTCTAAATCCATCTCTGAATCTAAAAGCCAGGTCAGCTCAAACACGTCAACGACTGAGTCAGGTAAGAAAGTCACTGGTGATGTTGACTTCAAAAATTGCATCAAGGAATGCAAATTTTGTAGGACAATCACTTATCTCAATGATAAGAAAATTGAGGATTTGACTGCTAGAGTCAGAAGCGTTGAGGATCAAATTCTTGATCGTGATAAAAGGGTGAAAGCTCCAACTGTACGATTAAGAGAATTAACTAACAAAATTGAAAATGATAAAACTGACAAAGAAAAGGTTAGGAATGAAAATGAAAGGTTAGTTCTTGAAAATCGTTAGATCACTGAAAAATTTCAGAAGCTTAAGAGCACAATGAAAGATAATGATGACAGAAATGGTAAAACATATAAAGAAAATGTTCAACTAACAACATTGCTTCGATTAAAAGAAGAATTAATCAACCAACAACTGGATGAAATAGCAAAATTGAAACTTAAAGTACAAGAAGCTGAAATTGAAAATGAGCGAATCCAGTTGAAGCTTAAGAGTTACAACTCCGCAAGCTTTGTTTTGCAACACACTATTCCCAAACCCATCAGGAAAAACAAAGCAGGCGAAGATGTTTACTCTGATAGAACCGGGGTGGGTTTTCATCAAGTTCCACCACCAGTTCTTGACAATTATTCGAAAAAGCAATCTGGGTTTGTTGAAATTGAAGAAGAAAATGAAGTGAAACTTCCGGATACCATTGATGTTACTTTTACATCTTCCGATGACGATAGTGTCCAAACTGATGTTGTAAAAAGTGTTGTTGAAAATGTTCAAAAAGCGGACAGTGACACTACTGAGGAAGATGCATGTTTCTTGGACAAATACATTCCGAAACAAGAGTCCAAGAATAACTTAAATGATGAACCTACTCTTGTCATGTACAAGATGTCGGGATCTGATAAGTTGTTTTCGGATTCTAAGTTTCCCGTTGAGAATATTAATGTGAAAAAGTTAACAAATGTTTTCAAATTGGTGGAAGTTTAGTTGTCAAAAGTGAACAGTTTGAGCCAAACAAAGAGACAAATGAATTTTGAGAAAGATAAAGCTTACTACAAGAAACTTGTTGTTCCACCGCGTTTTTATAACAACAACCGAAACAATTGGTCGGGTAGTTATCAGGGTGGTAAGTCTTGTCAGAAAAGAAATGGTCAAAACAAAAAGTTTGTCGAAAAAAAGGTGTTTGTGAACAGTTCAAGTTCACTGTCTGATGAAGAGGCAAAGATTTTTTCGAAATCGAATGAAGAATTATTTGAGAAGAAAGCTTCACAACCTCAGTCTGAAGGCACAAGTCGGGTAGCTGACACTCGAACATGCTTCAGATGCAATCAAGTTGGGCATACTGTACGAAAGTGTACCAACGTGAAGCCTAAGACTGAAGTTGTAAAGACTCAAAAGAATAAAGATGATGTGAAGGGAAAAACACTAATGTTTGTTGAGAAAAAGGTTTTGAAAAACCAAATCACCAAGATCAAAACTGAACCCGTATAGAAGTTGGTAACTAAAAATGATAAATTTTACAAACGGGTTGCATCATCTCAACAAATTTGGAAGCCCAAATCAGAGAAACAAGTTTCAACTTTACAAGAGAAAAAGGTGGTGAATTTAGTCCCAGTTGTGGATGATACAAACTTTCCACCACTTCAAGCTAAAAATTTTAAGAAACAAAATCGGAAAGTTGAGAGCAACAAGGTTACACCCAAGGCTGGTCAGGCTTGGGTGGACATATTCTTTGTTGAATGAAAACCTGACTTGCCGGAGCTTCCTTGATCGCGAAGCATGAATCGACATCTTTATTGAAATGTTTTAAGTCATGTTGTGATATGTGCAGGATCTTCCGAGATTAGTTTCACGATAGATTATGGACAGTGGAGCGTCTCGACATATGACAGGGAAGACTGCATTGCTGTATGATGTGAAGAATATCAATGGAGGATATGTTGGTTTTGCGGGTAATTAAGGTGGTAGGATTATTGGTGAAGGAACGTTATCCAATGGGATTGTAACGTTTGAGAGAGTTAACTACATTGCTGAGCTGGAGAACAATCTGCTGAGTATCTCGCAGATTTGTGACAGGATGTATACCACTCACTTCACTGACAAAGAGTGTTTGATCTTGAAGCCAGGATTTGTTATCCCTAAAGAATGGATTATCATGAGGGCACCAAGAGTTAATGATCTGTACGTATTGGACATGAGCGTAGCTACTACAACCACGGGTCAGGCTCATTGTTTTGTGTCTAAAGCAACTGAGAAAGAATCGAGATTGTGGCATAGGAAAATGGGTCACATTCACCTACGAAAGATGAATCACCTGGTTCATAACGATTTAGTGTTGGTGTTCATGTGAAAGGTTTTCATCTGGAAGGGGAGTGCAGTAGTTGTGTTAAAGGCAAGCAGAAGAAAAAGTCACACCCTACAAATCAAGTCAATTCAGTTTCAAGACCTCTGGAGAGACTTCACATGGATTTGTTTGGTCCTGTGAATGTTAAAAGTATTACAGGAGACTACTACTATTTGGTCGTTACTGATGATTATTCCAGATTTTCGTGGGTTTCTTTCTTGAAGTCGAAAGATGAAATGTTTGACAGTTTGATGGCGTTGTTCAAAAGGATTGAGAATCTGTACCAAAGGCGTATCAAAAGAATTCGAAGTGATAATGGTACTGAATTCAAGAACAGCAGGATGGAAGAATTTTGTGATGAAAGAGGTATATTGCATGATTTTAGTGCTCCGTACACTCCGCAACAAAATGGAGTTGCAGAACATAAAAATCGGACACTAATCGAGACGGCTAGAACAATGCTCGCAGATTCAAAGTTACCTATAAATTTTTGGGCTGAAGCTATTTCCGCTGCATGCTAGACGCTCAACAAAGTTCTCACTGTCAAGAAATTCAACAAAACATGCTTTGAGCTAATCAATTATCGCAAAACTAATCTGAAGTATCTAGAACCGTTCGGGTCACCCTGTACTGTTATAGAGCCTCATGGAAAGTTTGGTCCGAAGTGCATTGAGGGTATATTTGTGACATCTGTGTCACTTCAAGATTCAAACAAATACCAAACCAATGAAATATTTTATTTCGTACTTGGGATTTGTAAAAATATGTGTATCATTTGCACATATCAACTCTTGTTCGATTTCGGGCTCTAAATCGCTTTCTGGAAGGTTATACGCGCACTGATGCATAAATGTAACCATTTTAATGCAAAAAACACTCCGGAACAGTGACATAGGCTTAACATACCTTAAATAACCTTTACATAACTTAGAAATAAGTTTTGGAAGGTTTGGTATGCCGAAAGCAAGTCTATTCGCTTACAGGGACTAAATATGACAAACTACGAAAGTATGCCAATTTGATCTGTAACGAACATTCCGGAACTTGACCATAAGTTAAACATACCCTAAATATCCTTTACATAGCTTAGAAATAGGCTTGGAGGGGTTCGGTGTGCTAAAATAAACTTTTTGGTCAATCAGGGACTAAAAGCGTCAAAAAGTGCATAAGTTTGCATTTTCGCGCATAACTTACGTTCTGAATACATCCGGACATCCAAAAATTTATGCAAGCATTAAAATATTTTATTTTAGTGTTTGGCATGACAAAAATCCATTCGTCGCGCAATTTGGATCGTCTTTCGCGTTTATGCGCATTCCATTGTAATTAAGCGAACATCGCGATTGTACGACCAAACGAATCGACATCTGAAATATTTTTGAGCATGTTTCAAGTTCCCTACACTTTAACTTCATTTTAGAGCCTTGAAATAAGGTTAACGGGGCTTAAAGGTGCCAAAAATGGGCCAAAATACATGTTTCTAAAGTGCAGGGACTAAAACTGTAATTTCTGAATAGTTATCCAGGCAGGCCACGTAGGTTTATATGTGTATCTTACGTGGGCCGTGTGAGAGGCCCAGTAACAGAAAACCATTTTCTGAAACAGCAGCTGGTATTCAATGAATTTGGACATGCTTTTGATCAATCTAGGGGCAAATTTTGATGGTTTTTTAGTACCCCTAGTATTACAAAACAATGGGCACAAGTGGAGGGTCTAGATCGAAGCTCGTTTCCCGATAAACGATCCTAACGGTTCTAGAAATCCTATAAATACCCACTTGCTTTCATTTGCATTCCTCACATTTGATCTGATTCAAAGCTTTCTAAGAGGAAGTATATGCTTCCTACCTGAAAGCGAATCGGATCAAATCTTGCGGGGACCTTCTGTAAGTATTCTTTCGCGTTTTTCATTCGTTTTAGCGTTAAATGTCACACCCCGACCACGTAAAACAACAAAACGTGGCGGAAACGTCGGGGATTGTTGTAACAGAATCATTGTTTCACAACCATGGAATAAATAATTTTGTTTTATTGAATAAATAAACTCATTGTTTTAATACAATCAAATAAGTACAACTATTATCTTTCAAGTTTTAAAGTCGCTAAGGCAGAGTCCATCCTAAGTGTAGCATATATCATCAATCATCATAGAGCAGTACCTGAAACATGTGTAAAAATAGGTATGTAAGTATAAAAATGCCTGTGAGATACATAGGTTTTATTGATTTAGGATTCATGACTTATAAGTTTAAAGAAAAGGTTTTAATAAAAGTAGTCATGATCCTTGTAAAAGGTTTTCTTTTATAAATCATTTATAAGAAATCAGATGATGTAAAATAATAATACATAGGAAATTAAATAAGTAAGTAGAATAAGTTTGTATAAAAATATATTGTTTGAAAAACAACATTTTGATAAAAAGGTTTATAGTATATATAAAAATATACTTTGATTTAAGAAAGTCGAATAAATAATATATTAGAATATATTTTAGTTCCAAAACCGTTAACCCAAGTGTACTAAATAACGCCACGGTATGTAATACGATGAAAACACTTATATATAAGAAGTACCAGCGGCGTACCTACCATGTTTTCATCACATTACACCTGTCCCGTTATCTAAACACTAACCAAATCCCAGTTGTTAAACAAATAGTATATTAAATATACTTTGGTTGTTAAAAATAATAATTTTCAGTAGTATATTAAAAGTATACTTTGGATTTATAAATAACATATTAAACTATGCTTTGGATTATGAAAATAACATATCAAACTATGTTTTGATGATTAACCAAATATATGTTGGTTTTGTACAATATCACATATGAGAGCACATCAAACTATACTTTTGGGAGTATAACTTAATATATAAAAATAATGTGATTTAAGAACTCATTCAGACCTAGTGCATCAAAATACACCTTTGAGACTATAGAAATACCACAAAGGCAATCCCTATTTGGATGGAGCAACAAATTGGTTTCAGACATTCCATGACAACAGGAATGGGGTTTCATATTCTATAGCGCTATACCATACTACCAACCGGTCTGGTGAACAAAAATAAGTACTATTCCAACAATTAATTTTATAATCCTTGAAAATCAGTGTTTAAACCATAGATAGTCATTTAGTTTGTCAAAAGATAAGTACTAACATGTATAATCAATTATACTTTGAAATCATGAAAATAACAGATAGGTACACATGCTTCACCCCAAAACAATTGAAAACAGTAAAAGAGGGGACTATGTACGCACTTGAGAGTGCTTAGAAGTCTTGAACAACTACCAAGCAAGCTAGAGGGAGCACGGAATCAAACGGCACCTAGTATTGATAACTACATAAATAAACCGGACCTAAATCGGGAGATCGGATAGTATGAGGTCTCGTGAAACAAATGAGCGTTGGAACTCATATGATATGGTCTAACAAGGCCTGCATACTAAAATGAAACCTATCCTAAGTGCTTTCGACCCATTATGATCCATTAAGGTAGCTTACGCTACTTTAACGCGTCGCGCGCGCAATGCGCGTTCGAGACGTCTAAGTAGCCCTATGACAAGTATTATATGCCTTAACATGTTTAAATATGTTACACAATCAGTTATGTGACAAAAATTTAGGTTACATATGCTTAAATATCAATTATGCATAAAAAAGGTATTTTGGTAATTTACCTAAGGCATATAAACTACCTATCATACAACTACTTAAACGAAGTGACCATAAGGTATAACCTCGGAAGGTTATTCCCTATACAACTATGGTCAATAAACATGTTTGGTCGGATCCTAATGATCGACCAAACGGGTCATGTTCGAAAGTCTAAGCGGGTGTTTAGTCCGCTTGACTTACGACTCTACACAAGCACTAAACTAAAAAGTGACGAGCTAAACATGTCGAAACATGTTTAACAAGGTTAGAAAACAGGTTTGGTATAAAAAACAAACGGTTTTGATACCTATAAGTAGTTTGGTTACAAATACACAAGAATACGTATTTTGGCCGAAACTACGACTCGTCACTGAGCCTAGATAACGTGGTAATCACTAGGTATAGTCACTAAGGACTATGACCATCGTGATTACGCTCACGTTATGAAGTTCAAACGAACTTCGCGTTGACCATAAACTGGTCAATGCAGAAAGTCAAACACAGTTTGACTTTAACGCTAAAACGAACGAAAAACGCGAAAGAATACTTACAGAAGGTCCCCGCAAGATTGAATTCCAAGTATTTCTCAGGTATGAAGTTATGAAGTGATAACCACTCCAACTTAGAGAAAATCTCAGAATTCAAGTGGGTTTGCAAGGAAATGGTGGGGGGTATTTATAGGAAATCTAGAACCGTTAGGATCATTTATCGGGAAATGAGCTTCGATCTAGACCCTTCACTTGGGCCCATTGTTTTCTAATACCATTAGAGCCCCTAGAATGAGCCCATAGCTTCCAAAATACCATTTGCAAGGGGGTAAAACAGGTGCAACAGCTGGAAACAGGCTGTTAACAGCTTTCTGCTGAACTGGGTCTCTCACGCGGGCCGTGTAAGAACTTAAGGTAGTCTTACGCGGGCCGCCTGGCCAACTATTACAGAATTGCAGTTTTGGTCCCTGAACTTCAGAAACATGCGTTTTGATGCATTTTTGGCACGTTTAAGCCCCGTTAACCTCATTTCAAGGCTCTAAAATGATGTTAAAGTATAGGGAACCCAAAACATGCTTAAAAATAACTCAGATGTCGGTTCATTTGGTCGTACGATCGCGTTATTCGCTTAATTACAACGGAAGTCGTAAAGAATGCAAAAACGATCCAAATTAAGCGACGAATGGAATTTTATCATTCCATACACTAAAATAAAATATTTTAATGCTTACATAAATTTTTGGATGTCCGGATATATTCAGAACGTAAGATATGCGCGAAAATGCAAACTTATGCACTTTTTGACGCTTTTAGTCCCTGAATGACCAAAAGTTTATTTTTGCGCACCAAACACCTCAAAGCCTATTTCTAAGCTATGTAAAGGATATTTAGGGCATATTTAACTTATGATCAAGTTCCGGAAGGTTCGTTACCATACAAATCGGTATAGTTTCGCATTGTGACACAATTAGTCCCTTCGATCGAACAAACTTGATTTCAACATACCAAACCATTCAAAACGTGTTTCTAAGTTATGTGAAGGTTATTTAAGGTATGTTAAGCCTATTTCACTATTCTAGAGTGTTTGTTGCATTAAACTAGTTAAATTTACGCATCAGTGCGCGTATAACCTTCCAAAAAGCGATTTAAGGCTTGAAATCGAACAAGAATTGATATGTGCAAACGATACACATATTTTTACAAATCCCAAGTATCAAATACAATATTTCATTGGTTTGGTATTTGTTTGATGGTTGAAGTGACACAGGTGTCACAGTCTCCCCTACTTTAGGAAATTTCGTCCCGAAATTTAATTTCAGAGGAAACTTGTGAAGACAGCTGTGACAATTTCGCTTTCAAATAAATCCATTGAACCCTTAACTAAAACTCTGGGCCATGTTGGGATTCTTAGCGAAATTGTCTACTATCAAAGTGAAGTCCTTGTAGTAACAAAACATGGAGTTTCGAACTATTGACAGAAGAACGTTTCTCATGAAGACTTATCATAGGAAACTTGTGTGTGCTTGAAATCAGAATTGGGGAGTGTAAGATAAAATGACATCGGTCAAGGTCCAAGACTTCTCCCGTATCATTACTCTTGTCACTATAGGTCTTAACACATGACAAAACTTCTTGTGGTTTCTGTGCACTGAATTCCATAATTATGTAGGCCTCCATAATTACGTAACTCCTTGCACAGTCCGCACAGTTCATTTCATAATGCGTAGGGGAAAAAACCAATTGAATAAACATGAAGCAACTTGTCTAGACCACCAAAGGATCTTTTTAACTAGATCAACGAACGATCTTTTTAACTAGATCAACACATGATCTTCTTAACTAGACCGTCGTACGATCTTCTTAAATAGACCACTTAAGGGATCTTTTCAATTATATCATCACATGATATTCCTATCCAGATTTTCAAATCAATCTGTTTAACTAGACCACTCAAGGGGTCCAATATTTGAATAGTACTTTAAAACCCAAGGGACTTTAACTACAACGTAGAAGTCCATTAAGGATTTAAGATAGTACCTTTGGATATCCTACTATGAATCCCTCATAGGAGATATGGAAGATTCTATGAGGATTTGGATGGATCACATAAAAACACAAAACATATAAGAAAACACATAAGCACATAATCACATAATTGATTAACTTGATTACTAATTTGTTATCTTTGGACACGGATATTTAAAGCACACAAGGAATCCAATTCGTGGATTTCATTTGGCACTTTAAACATAAGAATCTAACTATGGAGATAGAAAGATCTTTAATAGGAATTCGGATTTATCCTTGTTGAATCGTAATATACGTATTAAGGCATACGAATAATTCAATTAAGGGCTCTGATTTGAGCGATAATCATCCATAAAGATTTAATTGTGAAGATAAAAAGATCCTATATGGATTTTGGAATTTGTGTAACGAAAGGTGTTTCGACACCTTGCACTAGGCATGCTTAAGTCGATACACAAGGTAGAAAGTTCATGAGGTTGAGGCGCTAGATATGCCTGGCGACATATGAAGCAGAGTTTGTAGGTTGAGCAGCAGCAGGATTTGTAACAGCTTTGCTTTGGATTGCAAAACGGCACATGTTAACCAAATGTCCCCATCGTCCACCGTGGGTACATTTGAAACAAGGTATTTGATTCGGATGATGACGGTGGCATTGATTGCTCTAAGGAGCGGTTCCCTTGTATGGCTTCATCCCTGAGACGAGTCACGATGATAGCTAAATCAACGGCCTTTTGGTAGTACGACGCCTAATTGATGGACAATTGCAGCACCTAGTTCAGACATTGTTGTTGCGATGAAGAGGCACCATGAAGAAAATGGAAGACATGGGAGGAAACAAGGGAAATGAAAACAGAATAACAATGCATAAAATTGTGATCATTTGTTTGTTACCTACGGTAAACAAATGAGACGGTGAATAATCAAAGTAAATGGGTTAATATAATGTATCGCGAAGACATGCTCGCCTATAAGTGGA
Source organism: Helianthus annuus (assembly GCF_002127325.2). Taxonomy (NCBI): domain Eukaryota; kingdom Viridiplantae; phylum Streptophyta; class Magnoliopsida; order Asterales; family Asteraceae; genus Helianthus; species Helianthus annuus. Next base: position 107,006,906 of record NC_035444.2, on the reverse strand, counting down.
CACTCACCCCAAGAGTTCCCAGGTAAGAGTGACTGGTCCGATACTGCGGATTTGTACGAACACTCTAGCCTTAGACAGAAGACCCAGGGTACAGGCACCCACCCTTCCAGTTTGCACGTGTTCACATTATTTAGACCAAACTTTGATGAGATTTTGAAAACTTAAAGGGTTCAAAACCATATAATAAATCATCCTAGAACAGATTATTAGTTTTCAAAGCATGATAGAAATTTGTGCTCTTATTGTGGTTGTCACCTAAGGATAAGTGACGGTATTGTTTTAAGACTAAACACGAGATAACTTGCGTTAGGGTCCTAGGAAGGTTATAGTCTAGGTCAAAGCATTACTAATAACCTAATTCCCTATAACCATTGGCTCTGATACCAACTTTTCTGTCACACCCCGACCACGTAAAACAACAAAACGTGGCGGAAATGTCGGGGAGTGTTGTAACAGAATCATTGTTTCACAACCATGGAATAAATAATTTTGTTTTATAGAATAAATGAACTCATTGTTTTAATACAATCAAATAAGTACAACTATTATCTTTCAAGTTTTAAAGTCGCTAAGGCAGAGTCCATCCTAAGTGTAGCATATATCATCAATCATCATAGAGCAGTACCTGAAACATGTGTACAAATAGGTACGTCAGCATAAAAATGCATGTGAGATACATAGGTTTTATTGATTTAGGATTCATGACTTATAAGTTTAAAGAAAAGGTTTTAATAAAAGTAGTCATGATCCTTGTAAAAGGTTTTCTTTTATAAATCATTTGTAATCAGAAGATGTAAAATAATAATACATAGGAAATTAAATAAGTAAGTAGAATAAGTTTGTATAAAAATATATTGTTTGAAAAACAATATTTTGATAAAAAGGTTTATAGTATATATAAAAATATACTTTGATTTAAGAAAGTCGAATAAATTATATATTAGATTAAATTTTAGTTCCAAAACCGTTAACCCAAGTGTACTAAATAACGCCACGGTATGTAATACGATGAAAACACTTATATATAAGAAGTACCAGCAGCGTATCTACCATGTTTTCATCACATTACACCTGTCCCGTTATCTAAACACTAACCAAATCCCAATTGTTAAACAAATAGTATATTAAATATACTTTGGTTGTTAAAAATAATAATTTTCAGTAGTATATTAAAAGTATACTTTGGATTTATAAATAACATATTAAACTATGCTTTGGATTATGAAAATAACATATCAAACTATGTTTTGATGATTAACAAAATATATGTTGGTTTTGTACAATATCACATATGAGAGCACATCAAACTATACTTTTGGGAGTATAACTTAATATATAAAAATAATGTGATTTAAGAACTCATTCAGACCTAGTGCATCAAAATACACCTTTGAGACTATAGAAATACCACAAAGGCAATCCCTATTTGGATGGAGCAACAAATTGGTTTCAGACATTCCATGACAACAGGAATGGGGTTTCATATTCTATAGCGCTATACCATACTACCAACCGGTCTGGTGAACAAAAATAAGTACTATTCCAACAATTAATTTTATAATCTTTGAAAATCAGTGTTTAAACCATAGATAGTCATTTAGTTTGTCAAAAGATAAGTACTAACATGTATAATCAATTATACTTTGGAATCATGAAAATAACAGATAGGTACACATGCTTCACCCCAAAACAGTTGAAAACAGTAAAAGAGGGGACTATTTACTCACTTGAGAGTGCTTAGAAGTCTTGAACAACTACCAAGCAAGCTAGAGGGAGCACGGAATCAAACGGCACCTAGTATTGATAACTACATAAATAAACCGGACCTAAATCGGGAGATCGGATAGTATGAGGTCTCGTGAACCAAATGAGCGTGGGAACTCATATGATATGGTCTAACAAGGCCTGCATACTAACATGAAACCTATCCTATGTGCTTTCGACCCATTATGATCCATTAAGGTAGCTTACGCTACTTTAACGCGTCGCGCGCGCAATGCGCGTTCGAGACGTCTAACTAGCCCTATGACAAGTATTATATGCCTTAACATGTTTAAATATGTTACACAATCAGTTATGTGACAAAAATTTAGGTTACATATGCTTAAATATCAATTATGCATAAAATGGGTATTTTGGTAATTTACCTAAGGCATATAAACTACCTATCATACAACTACTTAAACGAAGTGACCATAAGGTATAACCTCGGAAGGTTATTCCCTATACAACTATGGTCACTAAACATGTTTGGTCGGATCCTAATGATCGACCAAACGGGTCGTGTTCGAAAGTCTAAGCGGGTGTTTAGGCCGCTTGACTTACGGCTCTACACAAGCACTAAACTAAAAAGTGACGAGCTAAACATGTCGAAACATGTTTAACAAGGTTAGAAAACAGGTTTGGTATCAAAACAAACGGTTTTGATACCTATAAGTAGTTTGGTTACAAGATACGCAAGAATACGTATTTTGGCCAAAACTACGACTCGTCACTGAGCCTAGATAACGTGGTAATCAGTAGGTATAGTCACTAAGGACTATGACCATCGTGATTACGCTCACGTTATGAAGTTCAAACGAACTTCGCGTTGACCATAAACTGGTCAATGCAGAAAGTCAAACACAGTTTGACTTTAATGCTAAAACAAACGAAAAACGCGAAAGAATACTTACAGAAGGTCCCCGCAAGATTGAATTCCAAGTATTTCTCAGGTATGAAGTGATAACCACTCCAACTTAGAGAAAATCTCAGAATTCAAGTGGGTTTGCAAGGAAATGGTGGGGGGTATTTATAGGAAATCTAGAACCGTTAGGATCTTTTATCGGGAAACGAGCTTCGATCTAGACCCTCCACTTGGGCCCATTGTTTTCTAATACCATTAGAGCCCCTAGAATGAGCCCATAGCTTCCAAAATACCATTTGCAAGGGGGTAAAACAGGTGCAACAGCTGGAAACAGGTTGTTAACAGCTTTCTGCTGAACTGGGCCTCTCACACGGGCCGTGTAAGAACTTAAAGTAGTCTTACGCGGGCCGCCTGGCCAACTATTACAGAATTGCAGTTTTAGTCCCTGAACTTCAGAAACATGCGTTTTGATGCATTTTTGGCACGTTTAAGCCCCGTTAACCTCATTTCAAGGCTCTAAAATGATGTTAAAGTATAGGGAACCCAAAACATGCTCGAAAATATCTCGGATGTCGGTTCGTTTGGTCGTACGATCGCGTTATTCGCTTAATTACGACGGAAGTCGTAACGAACGCAAAAACGATCCAAATTAAGCGACGAATGGAATTTTATCATGCCATACTAAAATAAAATATTTTAATGCTTACATAAATTTTTGGATATCCGGATATATTCAGAACGTAAGATATGCGCGAAAATGCAAACTTATGCACTTTTTGATGCTTTTAGTCCCTAAATGACCAAAAGTTTATTTTTGCGCACCAAACACCTCAAAGCCTATTTCTAAGCTATGTAAAGGATATTTAGGGCATATTTAACTTATGAACAAGTTCCGGAAGGTTCGTTACCATACAAATCGGTATAGTTTCGCAGTTTGACACAATTAGTCCCTACGATCGAACAAACTTGATTTCAACATACCAAACCATTCAAAACTTATTTCTAAGTTATGTGAAGGTTATTTATGGTATGTTAAGCCTATTTCACTATTCCAGAGTGTTTGTTGCATTAAACTGGTTAAATTTACGCATCAGTGCGCGTATAACCTTCCAGAAAGCGATTTAGGGCTTGAAATCGAACAAGAATTGATATGTGCAAACGATACACATATTTTTACAAATCCCAAGTATCAAATACAATATTTCATTGGTTTGGTATTTGTTTGATGGTTGAAGTGACACAGGTGTCACATTAAAGTCAAAACTGCGTTTGACTTTCTGCATTGACCAGTTTAGGGTCAACGCAAAGTTCGTTTGAACTTCATAACGTGAGCATAATCACGATGGTTATAGTCCCTAGTGACTATACCTACTGATTACCACGTTATCTAGGCTCAGTGACGAGTCGTAGTTTCGGCCAAAATGCGTTTTCTCGCGTATTTTGTAACCAAACTGCTCTAGGGTATTAAAACCGTTTGTTTTAATACCAAACCTGTTTTCTAACTTAACAAAACATGTTCTAGCATGTTTAGCTCGTCACTTTTAGATTTGTGCTTGTCTAGGGTCGTAAAGGTAAGCGATCTAAACAACCGCTTATACTTTCGAACCCGACCCATTTGGTCGATCTTTAGGATCCAACCAAACACATTAGGTGACCATAGTTGTATAGGGAATAACCTTTCGAGGTTATATGTGACAATCCGAACGTTTCAGGTTAGTAACGTTTAACCGCGTGGTCTCAACTTTTCGTTGCTTCTCTTTAAAGCGTTACGCGTTCGATGTTTATATGATTCTGTAACCATATATTAGTGCATCGGGCCACATCTTAGGGTTCGTGTTCGAATGAGCCGCACCCAAAACCTTCATGGACCTATTCTACTTGGGCTTAAGCCCAATGTCACGGCCAATAATACACGTTAAAAACCGCCCTCTTGCAATCTTTTAAGCCAATTCGGAAACCCAACTAATCCTTATGTCACTAGGTACCTAATTCGATTAAGAATCAGTTTTACCTTTGTTGTGGGCTTTGGCCCAATTCTGTTAGTAATTAAACCGCCCCAACCTTCACAAATATAAGAATACGTAACATGGGTATTGATTAAACTAAACTTAGAACACAAGTCAAAAACCCTAAAGCCCCCCTTGATCGCACGAGTTCAGTGGAGACCCCCCCTCCTTCGAATACATCAGCTTGTCGAGCAAGTCTTGCGGGTTAGTATGTTACTCGATACTTATAATTATGTGTATGGTATGATTGAATCTTGAGTGTAAGAATGATTATGGTATGTTCTTGCATGGGTTTATGACATATGGGTAGATTTTGCTGTTAGATTGTCGTTGATGTATGCATAGGTGTGACATGAATATGTTTGCATGATTAGGTTATATTACATGAATATATCACATGAATAAAGTAAGTTGCCAACCCAATACTTGAATCGGTCCAATAATAGCATGGATACATGTATGGTTGTCGGCCACTGTAGCTTGTTTTGAATGGCAAATTATTCCAAACATTATTTTGATAATAAAGATGTAATATAAAGTGATGAACTGGACTGCATGATTAGTTAGACATAGAGTGGGTAACATGGGCGGTGTGTTTTGGATTTTACTTGGATTGGCTGATTGGGCCGCCCACGATTATAATGGCCATCATGTGACTAGCTATGTTTATCAATTTCGGTGGAGCCTTGTTGACTATTTAGGGGTAATACAAACTGAATAAGTGTTCGGCTATATACATAAAGATTAGATTTCACACTATTGAATTAAATGCACCTTGTGAATTGGAACACACATTAACCGAGTAGTCATGTTGGGCCACATTAGGGGATGTGCCAGTATGTAGAATTTGGGTTGTGAACTTATTAGTTTGTTGTTGATAATGGCACTCAAATGGGACGCACAAAAGTAGCAACTTGGGCCACGAGAATTGTTGGGGGCCCACGTCACTTAGATTTCACAAACGTTAACAGGCTGCACAGTTGATTTGATCATATGTTTCATTGGGTTGTTCACTGTTAATGAATTGATATACAACGTGTTAACTGTTAAGTCAAGAGTATGGGGCAATAAATGCTGAAACATGTATACTTATTCATTACTTGCTAACTAAGTGGAGTAATATCTGTTGTGCTAGTGTATAAACTGATTAGTATATGTAATTATCATAGGCTGTGGTTGACCAATTTTGTTTAACGGGTAAATTGATCTTACCGAGCAAAGCAAAGGTGAGTTCATTGCTCTTTCTCAAGCATGGATCCCAGGGAAGGGATAATGGGTAACGTTCCGAGGGGGAATGCATGTGTAATGGGATGTTGGTTATCGTACTCAGTTTTCTATCATTGTAAGACCACAATATCTACCGGCACGTTGCTTGTAGGGCAACGGGGGTTATTAGTTGATAGCGCTATTAGGTTTGGCACCCTCACGACGTTTGAGGAGAACGGGCGTGAACTAATTACCTTAAAACATGACCAATGCTTTGATAGAGGCATTGGGGTTGGCAATCACATATCATATGGCCATTCGGTAATCGAGTAATAACAACATCGAAACATCAAACATCATAACAACAAACAACATATCGTCTTGTAAACTGTTTTACTCACATGATCGGTAACACAACTTGGTAAACAAACACAAACCTTGAACTCACCAGCGTAGTCTGACACACTTGTTTACATGCTTGTAGGTAATTATTGAAGGAACTTGGGAGCTTGCCGTCTGATGCTGCTGGAGTGGTTTTGGTCATAATAAACAATTATATTGATTTGGTTTTCTTACATTTATACGCTTATACATTTATGCTTCCGCTCAATACTTTGGTTTTGGTTTAACTTTTCAAACGATACATTTCTTTCAATTGGGTATTTCAATACATTATAACTTGTGTTTGATATGATTGGTGGCTCTTTGTTGGATCGTTACACCTCCATTAGGGACACGCCCTAGGTGGTAATTGGGGGTGTGACAGTTTGGTATCCACACCTTTTTCCTTAGAGACAAGCCTGAATTTGGCAAAGCTGGTGAATCTCGGGACGAGATTCCTCTTCAAGGTGGGGATGATGTGACACCTGGGGAAAACGTGCTACGATCCTAATTTTTCACTTCATTTTCTGTGCCCACTTGCCAAATTTCGGGACGAAATTTCTTTCAAGTTGGGGATGATGTGACAATCCGAACGTTTCAGGTTAGTAACGTTTAACCGCGTGGTCTCAACTTTTCGTTGCTTCTCTTTAAAGCGTTACGCGTTCGATGTTTATATGATTCTGTAACCATATATTAGTGCATCGGGCCACATCTTAGGGTTCGTGTTCGAATGAGCCGCACCCAAAACCTTCATGGACCTATTCTACTTGGGCTTAAGCCCAATGTCACGGTCAATAATACACGTTAAAAACCGCCCTCTTGCAATCTTTTAAGCCAATTCGGAAACCCAACTAATCCTTATGTCACTAGGTACCTAATTCGATTAAGAATCAGTTTTACCTTTGTTGTGGGCTTTGGCCCAATTCTGATAGTAATTAAACCGCCCCAACCTTCACAAATATAAGAATACGTAACATGGGTATTGATTAAACTAAACTTAGAACACAAGTCAAAAACCCTAAAGCCCCCCTTGATCGCACGAGTTCAGTGGAGACCCCCCCCCTCCTTCGAATACATCAGCTTGTCGAGCAAGTCTTGCGGGTTAGTATGTTACTCGATACTTATAATTATGTGTATGGTATGATTGAATCTTGAGTGTAAGAATGATTATGGTATGTTCTTGCATGGGTTTATGACAAATGGGTAGATTTTGCTGTTAGATTGTCGTTGATGTATGCATAGGTGTGACATAAATATGTTTGCATGATTAGGTTATATTACATGAATATATCACATGAATAAAGTAAGTTGTCAACCCAATACTTGAATCGGTCCAATAATAGCATGGATACATGTATGGTTGTCGGCCACTGTAGCTTGTTTTGAATGGCAAATTATTCCAAACATTATTTTGATAATAAAGATGTAATATAAAGTGATGAACTGGACTGCATGATTAGTTAGACATAGAGTGGGTAACATGGGCGGTGTATTTTGGATTTTACTTGGATTGGCTGATTGGGCCGCCCACGATTATAATGGCCATCATGTGACTAGCTATGTTTATCAATTTCGGTGGAGCCTTGTTGACTATTTAGGGGTAATACAAACTGAATAAGTGTTCGGCTATATACATAAAGATTAGATTTCACACTATTGAATTAAATGCACCTTGTGAATTGGAACACACATTAACCGAGTAGTCATGTTGGGCCATATTAGGGGATGTGCCAGTATGTAGAATTTGGGTTGTGAACTTATTAGTTTGTTGTTGATAATGGCACTCAAATGGGACGCACAAAAGTAGCAACTTGGGCCACGAGAATTGTTGGGGGCCCAAGTCACTTAGATTTCACAAACGTTAACAGGCTGCACAGTTGATTTGATCATATGTTTCATTGGGTTGTTCACTGTTAATGAATTGCTATACAACGTGTTAACTGTTAAGTCAAGAGTATGGGGCAATAAATGCTAAAACATGTATACTTATTCATTACTTGCTAACTAAGTGGAATAATATCTGTTGTGCTAGTGTATAAACTGATTAGTATATGTAATTATCATAGGCTGTGGTTGACCAATTTTGTTTAACGGGTAAATTGATGTTACCGAGCAAAGCAAAGGTGAGTTCATTGCTCTTTCTCAAGCATGGATCCCAGGGAAGGGATAATGGGTAACGTTCCGAAGGGGAATGCATGTGTAATGGGATGTTGGTTATCGTACTCAGTTTTCTATCATTGTAAGACCACAATATCTACCGGCACGTTGCTTGTAGGGCAACGGGGGTTATTAGTTGATAGCGCTATTAGGTTTGCCACCCTCACGACGTTCGAGGAGAACGGGTGCGAACTAATTACCTTAAAACATGACCAGTGCTTTGATAGAGGCATTGGGGTTGGCAATCACATATCATATGGCCATTCGGTAATCGAGTAATAACAACATCGAAACATCAAACATCATAACAACAAACAACATATCGTCTTGTAAACTGTTTTACTCACATGATCGGTAAGAGAACTTGGTAAACAAACACAAACCTTGAACTCACCAGCGTAGTCTGACACACTTGTTTACATGCTTGTAGGTAATTATTGAAGGAACTTGGGAGCTTGCCGTCTGATGCTGCTGGAGTGGTTTTGGTCATAATAAACAATTATATTGATTTGGTTTTCTTACATTTATATGCTTATACATTTATGCTTCCGCTCAATACTTTGGTTTTGATTTAACTTTTCAAACGATACATTTCTTTCAATTGGGTATTTCAATAAATTATAACTTGTGTTTGATATGATTGGTGGCTCTTTGTTGGATCGTTACAACTCCATTAGGGACACGCCGTAGGTGGTAATTGGGGGTGTGACATTATACCTTATGGTCACGTCATATAAGTAGTTGTATGATAGGTAGTTTATATGCCTTAGGAAAATTACCAAAATACCCTTTTTACGCATAAATTCATTTTAAGCATATGTAACGTAACTTTTGACATCTAAACTGATTTAGCAACAATATTAAACATGTTAAGGCATATTTCACTTGTCATAGGGCTAGTTAGGCGTTCCGAATGCGTTTTACGCGAACGACGGGTTAAAGTAGCATAAGCTACCTAAACGGGTCGTAATGGGTCATAAGCACTTAGGCTAGGTTTCATTTTCGTATGTAGGCTTTATTAAACCATATCATATGAGTTCCAATACTCATTTGGTTTACGAAACCTCATACTATCCAATCTCCCGATTTAGGTCCGGTTATTTATGTAGTTATCTATATAGGGTGCCGTTTGATTCCGTGATCCCTCTAGCTTTGCTTGGTTGTTGTTCAAGACTTCTAAGCACCGTCAGGTGAGTACATAGTCCACTCTTTTACTGTTTTCCAAACGTTTTGGGGTGAAACACATGTGCCTACTTGTTACTTTCATGCTTTTCATGTTTTCATATCATATACTTGCTATGTTCACTAGTACACTATTAGTACATGATTTCATTATGTTTTTTGGTTATGTATGTCCATTGTGTGCATACTTAGTACATCGTTTTACATGACATTTTATGCTATGTATGTTCGTTTAGCGCATACTTAGTACATTGTTTTACATTACCTTTTCATGCTATGTATGTTCATCATACTTAATACATTGTTTTACATTACCTTTTCATGCTACGTATATTCATCATACTTAGTACATTGTTTTACATTACCTTTTCATGCTATGTATGTTCATCATACTTAGTACATTTGTTTTACATCACATGCTATGTATGTTCATCATACTTAGTACATTTGTTTTACATCACATGCTATGTATGTTCATCATACTTAGTACATTTGTTTCACATCACATGCTATGTATGTTCATTTTGTTCATACTTAGTACATTCACATCACATCACATGCTTACATTTTGGTATGACATTTGGTTTGTTTAAATGGGACAATGTACATTCATTAACATTGATCACGCCGCTCGGTAGTAAGTAATGGTACCGTAGGACTTGACAAATCCCTTTCCTTAAATCCTAGGTTTGTTTGGATGGATGGAATGACCGGATCCGAAAACATTTCTTTTTGATAACCTTTACTCTAAGGTTATCCTGCTGTCTCAAGGCTTGAATGTATGGAATTTTCACAATACCGCATAAATGTTTGTATCAGTATAGCATGCATTTCCACAAAGCATAACATTGATTTAAACTGAGTTTTACTTCAATACTTTGTTTTGTGCATTTTCACCTATGGTTTAGTCGATACATATTTCACTTGCCATACATGACATTTTGTTTACACATTACATGATTGACATTTGACATAGACATTTTGACATGGTTTTCACACTGACATTTGAAAATTGGTTTAGACATGAGCAATTTACATTGGTGGTTGTTTGGGTAAGTGATTTAAGTAACGAGGCGTGTGTAATGTGATACAAGCATGGTGGATACGCGCTGGTACTTCCTATATATAAGTGCTTGTATTATATTACATGTCGTAGCGTTATTTAAATCATTCAATTTGGATTTACACATTTTTACACAAATAACATAGTTTTCATAAGATATTGTTTTACAAAAACAGTTTGTATTATACAAATTCATTTTTACTTGGTTATTCATTTAACCTTACAATCATTCTTTTATCTATACATATATATCATCGCTTTTCAAACGATTTATAAAACAAAACATTTTACAAGGATCATGACTGATTTTTGTTAAACGACTTTTTTCTAAACTTATAAGTCATGAATCCTAAAACAATAAAACATATGTACTCGCCGGCATTTTTATGCTGATGTACCTATTTTCACATGTGTTTCAAGAGATGATGCATAGGATTGATCAAGATACACATAGGCGGACTTGGGCCTTAGTGACAATAAAAGATGCAAGACTAGTTAATTTTGTTATACTTCTTTGTTTGTTAAGACATTGTAACTCTTTAATCAATAAATCAACATTTTTATTTTCCAGGTGTTATGAAACAATGATTTTGTTACAACACTCCCCGACGTTTTCGCCACGTTTTGTTGTTTTACATGGTCCGGGTGTGACAATATTTGTTGGTTATGCAAGCCCTATGCGACGTGTCTTTGTTCCAAGTGAGAAGCGGATTATTGAAGCTGCAAATGTTGAATGTCAAGGTTATACAATGCCGCCGCAGAATCCAGGAGATTCATGGCGTTATCATTATGACAAATTGTGGGATTCGTTTGACATTAGAGAAGAATCAGAGGAAGAAGAAGATTTCTTTGATGAGTTGGATATTTCATGAGAGTATGAATCACAGCAAAGGTTCCCAGCTGAGTATTTTAGAAGACCACGGGAAACTTCGAATGACGATGAAGCAGGTCCTAGCAATGCTGGTGAACACGATGATGTCCAACAGAATGAAGTTGCTCAAGATAATCAGACGGTTCGGGATGATAATCAAGAATCTGAGAACATGCCGATATTTGACCATGGTGATACAAATTCTGAAGGGGAGCAGATTCCGGATTCAAGTCAATCAAACCAAATTAGTGAACAAGGTGCAAATCAAAATGTTACTAATCTGGAAGGAAATATGGATGTTCCAAGCGAAGTAATGCCACGAATTCTTTCTTACCATCCAGAGGAGTTGATCATTGGAGAGTTGCAATCGGGCGTTCGCACGAGACGTCAAATTGACCAAGGGCTTACATGTTTTTACTCTACAGTAGCACTTCTACAAACTGAATTTTCATTGAGTTGTTTTATTTCGTAGATCGAACCAAGAACTTACAAAGAGGCGCTTACTGAAGACTCTTGGGTCAACGCGATGCAAGAAGAGTTAAGTCAGTTTGAAAAGTTAGGAGTGTGGAAGCTAGTGGATTTGCCGGATGGTCACAGGAAAATCAATACGAAATGGGTATTTAAGTGTAAGAGAGACGACAGAGGAGTTGTTGTACGGAGCAAAGCTCGACTCGTTGTTCAGGGCTTTAGTTAACAGGAGGGGATTGATTTTACTGAAGTGTACGCTCATGTGGCACGACTAGAAGCAATCAGAATTTTCCTGGCATTTGCATCTTGGAAGAACTTCAAAGTATATCAGCTAGATGTAAAATAGGCGTTTCTTTATGGGAAGGTTAAAGAGGAGGTTTATGTCGGACAGCCGCCGGGCTTTACCGATCTGATCCACAAGAACAAGGTCTACTTATTGGACAAACCGCTGTATGGTTTACACCAGGCCCCGAGAGCCTGGTACGAGACTTTATCTCAACACCTACTAGCCAACAGTTTCATTCGTGGAAAAGTGGATGCCACTCTCTTCACTAAAGAGGTCAACGGACATCTCTGATCGTACATATTTATGTGGATGATATAATTTTTGGGTCAACGAATGAGGATCTGTGCAAAGATTTCGAATCAGTGATGAAGCAGAAATTCGAAATGTCATCAATGGGGGAGATGAAATTCTTTTTGGGGCTACAAGTTGAACAACTACCTGAGGGAATTTTCATTCACCAGACGAAGTACGTTCGTGATATTCTAGAGAAATTTGGAATTTCAAGTTCTACTCCAGCTGCTACCCCACTTGCAACAAATCATGGAATTCACCCAGATCTCACCGGAGACAGGGCTGATGAGACGTTCTATCGTTCCATGATCGGTTCATTGATATACTTAACTGCTTCACGTCCTGATATCATGTACCCAGCGTGCCTCGCAGCAAGATATCAATCTAACCCGAGAGCTTCGCACATGATTATTGTGAAGAGGATATTATGCTACCTGAAAGGAACTCCTACATTGGGGTTGTGGTATCCTAGAAAAGGCGACTTTACGCTCGAGGGTATTCCGACTCGGATTTCGGATGCTGCAAAGTCAATGCAAAATCAACAACTGCAGGATGCCAGTTCTTTGGACCTCGCTTGGTTACCTGGCAGTGTAAGAAACAAACGTCTGTGGCGCTATCTACATGTGAAGCGGAGTACGTGTCTGCTAGCAGTTGCTGCTCTCAGATCCTGTGGATACAGCAACAGATGCGCGACTACGTTTTGCAGTTTCTTAACACACCTCTTTTTGTTGATAATGAGGCCGCAATAAACATAACAAAAAATCCAGTACATCACGCTAAAACTAAACATATAGAAATTCGACATCACTTCATTCGAGATTGCTTCGAGAAGAAGTTGATTCGAATAGAGAAAATCCACACTGACGAACAGAAAGCTGATTTACATACCAAAGCTTTTGACAAAACATGTTTTAAATATCTTTTAAAACTGAATGGTATGAAGCTTCTTTCGGTGTCGGATGGCATTATTGGCGTTGATGAAGGTACTGTTCTGGATGAAGATGAGAAACAATCTGCAATGGTTTGTTGATTTTTTACTTGTTTTGGTATTTAGGGGGAGTAGATATAAATTAAAAAAATACAAAAACAGTAAAAAATTCAAAAATACAAAAAACATGATAAAATTTCAAAATCCAAAAACAATGTAAAATTGAAAATGAGCTTGTGTAAAAAGGGAAAATGATAGTACATCAGTTTGATAGTTACTGTATGCTAAAGATTTATAACGAATTAAATGCGTTAAACAATCTCACTGATGATATGTCGATAGGTTTTCGCACATTTAGTAGAATTATTCGGGATATAAACCTAAAACTTCAAAACGAAACTTATTTCGGGGGGAACACTACTTGGATATATAGGTAACCCCTGAAATCTCGTTTGAAAGGTCCCTTATTCTGAGATACTAGGTCTTTATACTCAGTGATATCTGGGGTATTATTCCGGGACTTCTGCTGAATGGAAGTTCTGACCTAGTCCCCGAATAATACTTTCCGCAAATGCTTGAAACATAGCATCGCCCTTAGCAAACTGATTAAACAATAAAATTGATAATCATTGCTGTTGTAACAAAAGATCCTCTAAAGGGGACACACCGAAAAGTCGAAGACGTCATCTCTCCGCGTATACGGAAGTATCGACCTGAGCTCTCACGGCCCTCGCAGCTAACCTCTTACAGATATCATCTGTGTTATACTCACCTGTAAGACTGAATACTGGGATTCTGGATACGGGAGTATATTCAAGAGGTGTGACACATGAATGAGTTAAGTTCCTAAAACATCTAATTCGTATCCTGAATACATTGAAAATTGTGTGAGAATTTAAAGTGGATCAGTATATCGACAATCGACGTGAATTGTTTAATTCTGAGTATGAAATTAAGCTTAACGGTACTAGTAACTTGTCTGATAAGCTGATATGATTCCCTGACACGCTCACCAAAAATATGTTTGTAAATAGTTTAATTTCTTTACATTCTGCAATTTAAGTTTCTGCATTTCATTTCCTAGTTTAGAAACTTTATTAAAATCCAAAAAGATTTTATTTCTGCTTTATTTTTTCCGAGGGAGAGTTGATCGTTGGATTCTCGAAGATTGAAGCAGATGCAGGAAAAGTTCTGGACTGGAGAATGAGGAGAGCTTATCTTAATGAAGATTAAGTTGTTGAAAAAGTCAAAACTAGTTCATTAACTTGATGCTTGTTATTTTCAGGAAAATTTTTGAGAAAGTAATCAAAAATCAGTTTGTTTGTCAAAAGATCAACCAAGGTCATTAAATTGGACTTTGTAGATTAATTGAGTAATCAGGGTCATTAACTTGGACCTGAATACTTGAGTGGATTTCTAAACTGATAGAGTTTGTGATTTATTGTTAAAGTCAATAGATTGTAATGTTATTGGTTGAGTAACAGGTTGTGGATTTCATTATCCCCATGGCTCAAAAAGTCAAAGTTTGAACCAAACAAAGATCCTAGATCCCAGCATACCGAGAGGGGGAGTCTAGAGTTCTGGATCAACAGTCAAAGGGGAGATTGAAGATAGAGACAGGAAGAGATCCTGAACCTATGAAGATAGAGCTTTTACAATGAGAAGACAGAGGTGGAGAAGAGACCAAGACTGAAGATTCGACGCCGAAGACTTCGTCAACATCCAAGGGGGAGTCTGTTGGTGCACTGAATGTCTGTTTACTGCGTCTTAATCGAGTCTTAGGTCTAGATAGGTTAGATTGGAGCTCGGAAATCAAGAATGGATTTTAGATTGTAATTTCGCTCCAAATGACATGTATGTCATTAGAAGCGAAATCAGGTATCATTGTAATTTCGCTCCTAGAGAACTAAGTGATTCCGCTCCTAGATGTAAATGAGTGATTTCGCTCCTAGTGTTTCTAGGTGATCCCGCTCCAAAGCTAAGCTGGTGATTCCGCTCGTAAGATCACATGGTGATTTCGCTCGAACTGTTTGGAGCGAAATCAACAACAGTATAAATACCTGAAGTGTGATCTCATTCAAAAAAAAAAACTTTTGGAGCGGAATTAGAGTCGAGGTGCTGCCAGATTTTTGTCAAAATTCTTGTAAACGACTCAGAAAACGTTAATAGAAAAGGAAATTAAGAGGATAAAGTTGTGTGACTTCATTTACTTTGATTTCGCCTCTGTATATGAAGATGAACTGCCTTATACTGACTGTTTAGGGTCACAACACGGTCCAACATATATGCCATATGTAAATTACCAAAATACCCTTTTCATACATAATTGGTAATTAAGCATATGTAACCTAAATTTTTGTCACATAACTGATCATGTAACATATTTAAACATGTTTTGGCATATAATACTTGTCATAGGACTAGTTAGACGTCTTGTACGCGCTTTGCGCGCAGGACGCGTTAAAGTAGCGTAAGCTACCTTAATGGGCCGCAATGGGTCGAAAGCACTTAGGTTAGGTTTCTTTTAGGATGTAAGCTTTGTTAAACCATATCACATGAGTTCCAACACTCATTTGGTTTACGAGACTTCATTCTATCCGATCGTCCGATTTAGGCGTCTATTGTTTGACTAGTGGTTCGATTACTAGGTGCTACTTGATTCCTTTGGTTTGCTTGAGGTTGTTTAAAGTTCTATTGATTGAGGATACTTTGCACTACATGTGAGTACATAGTTCCCCTATTTTAATGTTTTCAATTGTTTTGGGGTGATTCATATGTACGGAATGGTTTCAAAGTTTAAACGATGGTTTTTCAAAAACAACTAAGATGGTTTATACAAAACTAATAACTATTTCAATAAAGTGAACAAACTTGTTGGTTGTAGTTACATAACAAATGAAATTCGTTAGCATTGATCAAGCCGACCAGTATTAGGTTATGGTACCAAAGGATCTGACAAATCCCGTTATTTTACTGCACCCATGGTTATGTGTGGGGGTTGTGGGTAATGACTGAATCTGATGTTTGTTAATTTACCCTTTGGTGGTTTGTTAACGCGACAAGCGAGACGCGAGGAGGTCGAGTCACAAAGGTTTGAATGTTATTAGCGAGACAACCATATATAGTTTTCACAATAAAAACGAGGATGATTGAAACGAGTTAACGATTTGGAAATGATTTGAAAACGATTTGAAAAAGTTAAACAAGTTGGGTAAACGATTGGTTTTTGGTTAGTGTTTAGATAACGGGGCGGGTGTAATGTGATGAAAGCATGGTGGATACGCCGCCGGTACTTCCTATATATAAGTGTTTTCATCATATTACATACCGTGGCGTTATTTAGTTCACTTGGGTAAACGATTTTGAAACGATGTCACACAAACGATGTTTTCTAAAGGATATAAACCATACGAGTTTTTAACGAGTTTTTACAAGATATTTTACGAGTTGGTTTTCTAAAAACAAATGCTTTTGGGGTTAAGAATCATGGCTACGAGGTTTTATAAACTATAACCATCTTGTTTGGAGTTGGTTAATTATGTTGCAATACATTTTTCAAAACAAGGTTTGTATTTTGACTCTTGTAGTCCAATTAAGTACTGCAATATGTAAACGAAGCCATGATTCCGATACTCTTATAAAACCTATGTACTCGCCAGCATTTCTTTGCTGACTTTGTTTTTTTCATATGTTTCAGGTGATGTTGCTTGATTGATTCTAGGATGCATGCGTCACGTAGGATCTGGACAAGGCCTTAGTGACATAATAACAAGTGATAGACGATATGTAGTTTATTTGTGATGTGTTAAGACAATGTAATGTTTAATTTTATTCAATAAAACGAAACTTTTTGTATCCATGGTTGTGAAACAATAGCTTCTGTTACAACACTCCCCGACGTTTCCGCCACGGTTTGTTGTCCTACGTGGTCGGGGTGTGACATCATATATATATATATATATATATATATATATATATATATATATATATATATATATATATATATATATATATATATATATATATATATATATATATATATATATATATATATATATATATACTAGTCACTTACCCGCGCGATGCGGCGGGAGTGGCAATTTACAATAGTATAATTGTTTACCGTTAGTTTATCCGTCGTCTCATGAAATATTGTATAGTACTTAAGTTAGTTTTCTTATTCGTGATACAATGGCACTGGTTTTTCTGTTAGTTTATCGATTACTTGGTGATCTTCTACAAGAATAGTACAAAACAAGGAAGTAGATGTAATTAAAAACAAGAAGAGTTCAAAACAGTCAAGTAGCTGGACAAAACAATAAAAACACCATGCGGGGAGTCTCTTGTATCTCTTCCTGTTTTACCAATACATCCGTTCGTTTATGACTTTCTTGTACCTTCTCCTCTACTGTACCAGATTTCGACACATAAAAAAATGTTAGACGCCTACAGGTGGTTTAAAATAGTAATTAAAAGGTAATTTCTGGAAGCAAATAAGGCACAAAATCTACTTACCTTCTTTTTTATTCGGATGCGATTAATTAATCACGCAACACTTCCTGGTAGACAACATTTGATGTGTAAACTCCGCTTTGTTTGAATTCTTTGGCGAGACCTTCGTACTTTGTCTTGAAATCCCTCTTGATAACGCGACATAAAGTTGTCCATGTGAAAATACAGAATCCGGAAGATAAATACCAACGTTCGGAATTGTTTGACCTTGAGCTTTATTAATCGTCATGGAAAAGCTAAGTCGAATTGGAAATTGTTTTCTTTTCAGCTTGAATGGGAACATGTCATCTTCAGAAAGGGTTAGAGGGATTCTTGGCAAAAAAACTCTTTTTCCGGCATGTTGACCGACTGCAATTTCCGCATCAATAACATTTCGCATGAAACCCTTACATATCAATCGCGTGCCATTACACAGGCCATGTGATGGATCGATATTACGTAACAATATTATTGGGCATCCAATTTTTAAACGAAGCTTATGAGGCGGCAAACCACTAACATTTAGCGAGTTTAAGAACTCGACCGGATAGAAGTTGCGCTGATCGTCTTCAGCTTCATCAAAACTGTAATAAACTTTTTCCTCCCCTTGAAAAATTTCAATCATTTGATTATTAATCTCGTCAACACTGTCATTTTTAGTGGACAATATTGCTCTAGAGATTATATAATCTGAAGAATATACATTATCTTCACTTGATAGAAAGATGGCATGGATCAATTCTTTTATAGCGTTTTCTCTGTTGTTGCACTGAATTGTCATGTCATCGGGTATGCGGATATAGTTTCCTTCGATTGGTTCTTCAGTTCCATCGCCGACTCTTAAAAGAAATTTAGAAAACCATGGATCTTTTAGCGCTCTCATATTTATGGTCAACCGCATCTTCTTAGTCAAAGACCAAAGAGGTGACATTCGTACGCTGGAGTCTACAATCTGTGCTCGAGTGCCACGTTTAATAACCGGCAACACTTGTCTGAAGTCACCTCCCATAACCATTATCTTTCCACCAAATGGGAGACTAACACCTATAATGTCTTGGAATGTACGATCGACTGCCTCTATCGCCTGTCGTTTAGCCATCGACGCTTCATCCCATATGATTATTTTGGCAGACCGAATCAGTTTAGCAGCCCCACTCTGTTTATTGATATTGCACATTGAATTATTTTCAAGATTAAGAGGAATCTTGAATCTCGAGTGAGCCGTTCTACCTCCTGGCATATTATTAGCCGCTGCACCTGATGAAGCTGTTGCGAGAGCAATAAGACCACGTGACCGAATTTCAGTAAGCAAGGCAATGTACAAAAATGTTTTTCCAGTTCCACCTGGACCATCAATAAAGAACACGCCTGGAAGATCATTATCAACATGCATCATGATCTCATCAAACACGTTTTTTTGGTCCGGATTAAGTGAATCTTTGGCACTCAAGTGTTCAGGTTCCAAAACAATCCCATACTCTTCTTGTAACTCACGATAACATGCATCTTGTAAGTTAACATCGTCTGTTATCTTAGGAAGGTCGAACTCATTGAAATTTTTACCCATGGATTGTACCAAGACACTAATTTCGGTAAGAACCATATTTTGAACTCGTTCTATACTTTGACAGTGTAACCGATGATCTTCAGACAGTGAATCAAAGTGGTCATTCCATAACTTTCGAATATCTCCAGGTTGGCAAAAAATCATTATGGTCGCAAATAACCTTCTAAGAGCATTGGGAAACTGAAACGTAGAGGCTTCTTCGAGACATTGTGATAGATATTCATCGTCTTCTATTAAGCCTAACTCAGGAGCTGCTTTCCGAAATGTCGCACACTGTTGACCATTAACTGTGCAAAGATGTTCAAAAGAAGTAGGCCCTCTGACATTTGACAAAAGTAGGCGTAAGTAGTACCTTTCTCCTTCGGCTGGATTAGCGGAAACGATACGACCTCTTTGTTTTTTACCGAAGCGACGAATCCAACGGCGTGTGCTTCCATTCCACGTAAAGTGTTTTGGAAAATCTTTATACAAATGTACCCTTGCTGTTTCATCGTTTCTATTGATCTCAAAAAATGTTGTTAGCATGGTTCTCTTATCCCTTTCCCTATCAACAATATTAGGCATCAAGTCATCATCTCTAAATCTAACCATCTGATTATTTGGGAGATGAAGTTGTAAGGCTAGAACAGCAGGAAAGATTTGAGAAAGAGAGAAGGAAAAAATGCGCCACATAGCCTCTGGGGGCGATATGTAGCGTGCATCTTGAAATCTTTTTATCTCATTAATAACAACCCCTGGCTCACTTTGATCGACTTGAATAACCTGTTTGTCATGTCCTTTATAAACATATTTGAAAAGATATTTCACAGATTTTATACTTGAGCAAACTTCAACATTCATGTGGCAGTTAAACATCATCAAAAGCCTTGGGTTATATGGGACCACCCATCTATTATCAAGTGTTTGTCCTCGTAGGTCCACTTCTATCCCGGTGTCTCTCCTTCGAAACAACGGATACGAATCTTCTCCTTGTGTCGTCTGTTCGTTAAATTGTCTAGGATAGTGAAAACGACAAATTTTAGGATCACCCTGCATACAAGGACTGCTTGATCGTAAATTGCCGCAAGGACCGTGAATCATGTGCTTGACAACCATCTCATGCAATCTGGGATGTGTTAGTTTGTTAGGAATTTCAGCACACACAACCTTATCATAATGGTCCGCGTTATTGATCTTGTGTTGCGGGTACATGATTAGGAGAAAATGTGCATGCGGCAAACCCCTCTTTTGAAATTCAATGACATAGATGTGACATCTGTGCTTGTGATATCATTTTACAAACTCTGAACAATACAATATTAATAAAACAGTGTGTTTTGATCCCAATGTTTCTCATTTATGTTTGGTTTTGTGCCCATGTTGATTTTTGATCGATTTTGAACTCTATATCGTTTTCTGGAAAGTTATACGCAAACTGATGCGTAAACACGATCAGTTTAACGCGACAAACACTCCGGAACATCATCATAAACTTAACATACCTTAAATAACCTTTACATAACTTAGAAATAAGTTTTAAAGGCTTTGGTATGGCAAAAACAAGTTTATTCGCTCTCAAGGACTATTTGCGTCAACTTGCGAAAGTCTGCCGTTTCGTAAGGCAACGTACAGTCCGGAACTTGATCATAAGTTAAACATACCATAAATAACCTAAACATGGCGTAGAAATAAGCTTTGATAGGTTCGGTGTGCGAAAACATGCTTATATGATCTTACAGGGACTAAAAGTGTCAAAAACGGCGTAAGTTTGCATTTTCACGCGTATCTTACGTTCTGGACACATCTGGACATCCAAAATTTTTGTACACACTAAAATATTTTTATTTTAGTGATCGCCATGCAAAAATTCCATTCGTCGCTTAATTTGGATCGGTTTTGCGTTCGTTACGACTTCCGTCGTAATTAACCGAACAACGCAATTTTACGATCAAACGAACTGACATCCGAGATGTTTTTGAGCATATTTTAAGTCCCCTATACTTTAACTTCATTTTAGAGCCTTGAAATGAGGATAACGGGGTTTAAACGCATCGAAAAAGGCTTTAAACACGTGCAGGGACCATTTCTGCCATTTTTTGAAACTTTGCTGAACCTGATACATGGTAGCGTAGCGCGAGCACCTACTGCCTATGCCGTCGCGCTACGCGAGCATCACATCTGGGCAGAAAGTGTATTTTCAGCAACAGTTTGTAAATTCAGGGGCCAATCTTGCAATTTCTTTGTGTGGTAACCAAGTTACCACCTCTCCAAGGCTTTGCACCTGCTCCTAACAAATGTATGGTTGTGATTTCATGCTTAATGACTAAGAAAAACACTTGGAGTGATCTTGTTCTTCATGTCCAACTATAAATACCATGCTCCATCAACTCATTTCTTTGCTCATTCACTCATTCCTCTCTTCACATCTGCTTTGGAGCTCTCTCTCAAGCATTTGGGACTTTGTCTTCTTGTAGAAAAGATAGCAAGGACCTTAAGTGAGCTTCTTTCATTCTTTTTATTTCCTTTTTCCATATGTAGTGCAGAAAGTCAAATGTTTGGCCAACAGTTTGACTTTCGGTTTTGACCATCAATTGGTCAAGTCAAAGTTCAATTGAACTTTGAAACGTGATTGTAATCACGATAGTTATAATCCTTCGTGATTATAACCGCTGATTACCACGTTAGCTAGTTGTAGTGTCGAGTCAAAGTTTCGGTCAAAATGCGTTTTAGCACGCATTTTGCAACGGGACTACTTTAGGGTATCAAAACACTTTGTTTTGATACCAAATCAGTAGGTTAGACATGTTTTGACATGTCTAACTCGACACTATTAGTTTGTGCTTGTTTAGGGTCGCAAGGTAAGCGGTCTAAACAACCGCTTATACTTCCGAACCCGACCCGTTTGGTCGATCTTTAGGATCCCACCAAGCTTAGTTAGTGATCATAGATGCATAGGTAATAACCACTGAGGTTATACCTTATGATCACATAGGAATGGTTAGTCATATGCTAGTTCGCTTGTATGCCCATAGGAAATGACCAAAATGCCCTTTTGAAGCTAAAATCTGTATTTTGACTATGTGAACATATTTTTGACATATAATCTGATTTAGAAACATGTTTAGGCATAATTGGGCATGTAAGACTTGGCATAGCACATAGTTAACCATCCGAATATAGTTTTATGCTAACGACGCCTTATAGTAGCTTATGTTACCATAATGTGTCGAAACGGGTCAAAAGCACTTAGGTAGGCCTTCCAATCAGAATGTAGGGCCTATTAAATCATACCATATGAGTTCAATTACTCATTTGAATTATAGAACCTCATTCTATCCTATCTCCCGATTTAGGAGCCGATTATTAACATAGTTACCTATACTAGGTGCCGGTTGATTCCGTAACCCTTGGAGCTTAAATTGGTCTTATTCTCAAGACTAATTAGCAATCCCAAGTGAGTACATAGTTCCCCTCTTTTACCGTTTTCAAATATTTTGGGGTGATACACATGTACATACATGTTACTTTTGTGCATTTCATGCTTTTATGACATAAACATGCTAGTATCACCTAGTACATATATAGTACATGTTTTCCATTGTGTTTTGCTATGTATGTCAAGCATGCTAGCACATTGATTTGTTACACATTTGTTGCATATGTTTACTTAGCATATGTAACACATTGTTTTACATGACGCTTCTGCTAGGTATGTTTACTGAGCATGCTAGCACATTGTTTTTACATGAACATTTCTACTAGGCATGTTTACTTAGCATTCCTAGTACATGGTTTTCACATGCTACATTGGTTATGACATTTGGTATGTTCAATCGGGACAATAATACATTCATTAACATTAGCTACGCCGCTCGGACTTATGTAATGGTACCATAGGAATTGACAACTCCCGTTTCCGACTTCCTGGGTTTGTTTGGAAGTTGGGGATGACAGAATCCGACTACATAATTTAGATAAACCTTTAATTCGTTTAAGGGTTTGTCGCCACAGTCGCAAGGCTTGAATGTATGCGATTAACATTACTGCATAAATGTTTGTAATCATAAAGCATTGTTTTTCTGCAAAGCATAACATTTGATTTAAACTTAGGTTTATTCAAAAACATGTTTTGTACATTTTCTATGGGGTTGAGTAACTTCTAGTTATTCACCATACATGACATTTGTTTTCACATTAGACATCATTACATAGTTGAGTAGATGATTTCCTACTTGCTATGCATCTCATTGGTTTTACATGATACACATGACATTGTACATGGTTTACACATACACATATTGACATGGAACAAGACATTTTGGTTGGTTATTGATAAGTGACTTATGTAACGGGGCTATGTGTTATATGATAAAAGCATGGTGGATACGCCGCTGGTACTTCCTATATATAAGTGCTTTTATCGTATTATACATCGTTGCGTTATATAAACCACTTGGGCAACACATGAAACATTTCATACATAAACATGACATTGTTTTACAAATTACATATTTTATACAAATTCACTTTTACTTGGTTATTCATTTAACCATGCATTATCATTTCATCATCATTTGATTTTCATTGATTTTCACATGGTTTTACAAAGGAAAACATTTTACAAGGTTCATGACTACATTTTATTAAACTCTCCTTTCAAATACAAGTCATGAATCTGCATAAACAAAACCTATGTATCTCACAGGCATTTTTATGCTGACGTACCTATTTTTACATGTGTTTCAGGTGCTAATGCATGATGATGCTTGTGCTTCACTTAGGCGGACTCGGGCCTTAGTGACTTAAAAGACAGTTATTATGTTAGTTTAGTTTGAACTCAAAGACAATGTAACTTTAAATTTTAATAATACGTAACTTTATTTACCATGGTTGTTGAAACAATAATTCTGTCGCCACTCACCTCCCCGGCGTTTCCGCCGCGGTTTGTTGTTTTACGCGGCCGGGGTGTGACAGAAGAGTTGGTATCAGAGCCAATGGTTATAGGGAATTAGGTTATTAGCAATGCTTTGACCTAGACTATAACTTTCTAGGACCCTAACACAAGTTTACTTGTGTTTAGATTTTAAAACAATACCCGTCACCTATCCTTAGGTGATTACCAAAACTTGAACATAATATTCCAAAACGATTTTGAAATCAATCATCTATCCTTAGATGATTTCTTTTTGGCCTCGTGCCTTCCAATTTTTCAAAATCTCGTCAAAGTTTTGGGTCTAAATAATGTGAACACGTGCAAACTGGAAGAGTGAATGCCAGTACCCTGAGTTTTCTGTCTAAGGTTAGAGTGTTCATACAAATCCGCAGTATCGGACCAGTCACTCTTACCTGGGAACTCTTGGGGTGAGTGTTCACTTATAGGCGAGCATGTCTTCGCGATACATTATTATGACTCATTTATTTTGATTTGTCATTGTGTGTTGTTTGTTTGCTTTGTGGTAACAAACAAATGACCACCTTCCTTGCTTTTTGTCAATTTTATTGTTATCTCATTTTCATCACATCATCTCACTCGTTTTCTCTCATGTTTCCTCTTTTAGAATGCCTCCTCGACGTAACGTTCCCCAACCTGATGCCGAACTGGCAGCTATTATAGCACAACGGATGGCTGCTATGCTACCCGGTCTCATAACTCAAATAAACCAAGCCACCAATAACAATGTTAATGCACCTGCTCCGTGCAACTTTAAACAGTTTAAGTCGGCTAAACCGCTCAAGTTTAATGGTACTGAAGGAGCAACTGGTCTTCTCCAGTGGTTTGAGAGTCTTGAGAGCACGTTTCGCCATGTTCAGTGTCCGAACAACCGTAAGGTCGAGTTTGCTTCAAGTGTATTCCAGAAGAGGGCTCTTACCTGGTGGAATGGGGTAATGAGAGATAGAGGTGCTGATGTTGCTTTGGGTCAGACTTGGGAGGAACTCAGGACTCTCATGATGAGAGAATTTTGTCCTCGACATGAGCAGAGGGCACTCGAAGATGAGTTCAATGATCTGAAGCAAGTCAGTGGTGAACACCGGGCTTACACTGACAGATATGAGGAGTTAAGCTTGCTCTGTCCGACTATGGTCACGCCTTTGGATAAGGCTATTGAGAGGTACATAGACGGTTTGCCAGATCCTGTTCGGGATATTGTAACTGGCAGTCACCCTACTACCGTCCGACAGGCCATTGAGCTAGCTGCTACCCTTACTGAATCCCAAATCAAGAAGGGTAAACTCCACAGGAAAGGTGACAAGAAGCAGAAACAGTCTGATAGCGCCAAGGAGAGTAAGGGCAAGAAGGCTGCTGAGTCTTCAAAGAAATCTAGGAAGCGTAAGGCTTCCAAGAATTTCGCGGTCACTGCTCAGACTAACCAGGCTGCTACCAATCAGGCAGCACAGAATCAGGCTGCACAACCTGCTGCCAAGAGGCAGTATGCGGGAAATGCACATCTGTGCAACAGATGTAACAGCCACCACCAGCCACAGATGCAATGCCGTATCTGCACGAATTGTGGCAAGTCTGGTCATCTTGCAAACACCTGCCGCTTTGCTCCTAATCAGAATCAGGCAGCTCAAAATCCAGCAGTACAAAACCCAGCCCAGAATCCTGCACGACCTCACTTTCCGCCTGGTTCATGTTTCAACTGTG
Source organism: Helianthus annuus (assembly GCF_002127325.2). Lineage (NCBI taxonomy): Eukaryota > Viridiplantae > Streptophyta > Magnoliopsida > Asterales > Asteraceae > Helianthus > Helianthus annuus. The sequence goes on along the minus strand of NC_035444.2, from coordinate 106,980,758 downwards.
GGGATCTGACCCACTATAGGAACAATTGCCCGAGGTTGGCAAATGCAAATCAGGCACCAGCTCGTGGTAGAGCTTTTAATCTGAATGCAAATGAGGCGCGTGCGGATAACGAAGTGGTGAACGGTACGTTCCTTGTTAACAACCATCCTGCTTCTGTTCTATTTGATTCGGGTGCCGATAAGAGTTTTGTGTCCTTAGCATTTGAGCCTTTACTTGCGATGACTAGAACAAAACTAGGAAAGCCCTTGACAGCAGAAGTAGCTAGTGGTGAACCTGTTGTCCTCGACTCTGTTCTTCGAAATTGCCAGTTGAATCTCAATGACCATCTTTTCCCTATCGACCTCACACCGATGCAACTCGGGAGCTTCGACATTATAGTTGGAATGGATTGGTTATCCAAGTACCATGCTGAGGTAGTATGTTTTGAGAAGTTGGTTCGTATACCACTTTCGACTGATGAGATCTTAGAAGTTCATGGGGAGAAACCCGTTAAACTCATGTCATGTACCCAAGCCCGCAAATATCTACGCAAGAAATATGTTGCTTTCTTAGCACATGTCGTAGAGGATAAAGGCAAGGGTAAGACAATCCAAGATATCCCTGTTGTTCGGGATTATCCAGAGGTATTTCCTGAAGAATTACCTGGTTTACCCCCTGTGCGCCAAGTTGAGTTCCGCATTGATCTTGTACCTGGTGCAAATCCCATTGCTAAGTCACCTTATCGTCTTGCACCGTCTGAGATGCAAGAGTTGTCTAAGCAGCTTCAGGAGCTTTCTGACAAAGGATTCATCCGTCCAAGCTTTTCCCCTTGGGGCGCTCCTGTCCTATTCGTGAAAAAGAAAGATGGATCTTTTAGGATGTGTATTGATTATCGTGAGCTGAACAAGCTTACCATCAAGAATCGATATCCCCTACCTCGCATTGATGATCTCTTTGATCAGCTTCAGGGTGCTACTTGCTTTTCAAAGATTGATCTACGTTCTGGGTATCATCAACTTCGAGTTCTCGAAGAAGATATTCCCAAGACAGCTTTTCGTACCAGATATGGTCATTATGAGTTTACTGTTATGCCTTTCGGTTTAACAAATGCTCCTGCTGTTTTCATGGACTTGATGAATAGGGTTTGTAAACCTTATTTGGATAAGTTCATCATCGTCTTTATTGATGATATTTTGATCTATTCTAAGACTCATGCGGATCACGAGCAACATCTTCGTCTTACAATGGAGCTCCTAAAGAAAGAACAGCTTTTCGCCAAATTCTCCAAGTGCGAATTCTGGCTTAAGGAAGTTCAATTTTTGGGGCACATCGTCAACGAACAAGGTATACATGTAGATCCCGCCAAAATCAGTGCGATTAAGGACTGGGATACTCCTACTACTCCTACCGAGGTTCGTTCATTTCTTGGTCTAGCGGGTTACTACCGCCGTTTCATAGAAAACTTCTCCAAGATTGCGGTTCCTCTCACTGCTTTAACTCAGAAAGGCAAACCTTTTGAGTGGGGATCCAAACAGGAAGAAGCTTTCCAGACCTTGAAACAGAAGCTTTGTGATGCACCTATTCTATCTTTGCCCGAGGGTAACGACGATTTTGTCGTGTACTGTGATGCATCCAACTTAGGCCTAGGCTGTGTTCTTATGCAAAGAAACAAAGTTATAGCCTATGCATCAAGACAGCTGAAAGTGCACGAGAAAAACTACACAACTCATGATCTTGAGTTAGGTGCAGTAGTCTTTGCTCTCAAAATCTGGAGACACTACCTTTATGGTACAAAGTGTGTAGTGTTTACTGACCACAAGAGTCTCCAACATATCTTCAATCAGAAAGAACTAAACATGAGGCAACGACGTTGGGTTGAACTCCTAAATGACTACGATTGCGAAATTCGCTACCATCCTGGTAAGGCGAATGTCGTGGCTGATGCATTAAGTCGTAAGGAACGTGTCAAGCTTCACTGTGTTCAGGTTCGATCCGACCTTCAATCTCGCATAATTCAGGCTCAACATACTTGTGTTATACAAGACTTGATGGGTAAAGAGTTACCATGTCATACTAATCCTGAGCTTGAACTAAGAGATTTTGGGATTTTCTATTACACGGGCCGTTTGTGGGTCCCAAGCATAGACAATCTTCGCACTTTGCTTATGGATGAAGCTCACAAGTCTCGTTATTCTATTCATCCTGGTGCAGACAAAATGTATAAGGATCTTCGAACCCAGTACTGGTGGCCGGGTATGAAGAAAGACATCGCCTTATATGTTTCAAAATGCCTTACTTGTCTTAAGGTTAAGGCAGAACATCAACATCCCTTTGGATTATTGGAGCAACCAGAGATTCCGGTTTGGAAATGGGAAAACATTTCTATGGATCTCATTACCAAGTTACCGCGCACTAAGAAGGGTCACGACGCCATTTGGGTTGTTGTTGATCGTCTTACAAAGTCAGCACACTTCTTGCCAATCCGTGAGAGTCTATCTGCTGACGATCTTGCCAAGATATATGTTGATGAGATTGTATCTCGACATGGTGTTCCTTTGAACATTATATCAGACAGAGATGCTCGATTCTCGTCTCACTTTTGGAGAACCATGCAATCTGCCATGGGTACTCAACTTCATTTAAGCTCAGCGTACCATCCGCAGACAGATGGTCAATCTGAGAGAACAATCCAGACACTGGAGGATATGCTTAGAGCGTGTGTGATTGACTTTGGTGGTAGTTGGGATTCGCATCTACCTTTGATCGAATTCTCTTACAACAACAGTTATCACTCTAGCATCAATATGGCTCCTTTTGAAGCTTTATACGGTCGAAAATGTCGTTCACCGGTCTGCTGGAATGAGATAGGTGAAGCTCAGCTTACTGGACCTGAACTCATTCTAGAGACTACAGATAAGGTCAAGAAGATTCATGAAAACCTTCAGACAGCTAGAAGCCGTCAGAAGTGTTACGCGGATCGACGACGCAAGCCCTTGGAATTCCAAGTTGGTGATCACGTCCTACTCAAGGTATCCCCTTGGAAAGGTGTGATTAGATTTGGGAAGAAAGGAAAACTTGCACCTCGCTATGTTGGACAATTCAAGATCGTTGAAAGAGTCGGAAAAGTAGCCTACAGGCTTGAGCTACCTCCTGAACTTGGAAATGTTCATCCAACATTCCACGTGTCCAATCTCAGAAAGTGTTTAGCTGATGAGAACCTCCACATACCACTTGATGAAATTCGTGTTGATAATACAATGCACTTCGTTGAGAAACCTGTGGAGATAGTGGACCGTTCGTTTAAACAGTTGAAAGACAAGCGGATTAAATTGGTCAAAGTTCGCTGGGAATCTAAACGTGGCACAGAGTTTACTTGGGAACGTGAAGATCAGATGAAAGCGAAATATCCGCATCTATTCTCACAAGTTTCCTCTAAATAAATTTCGGGACGAAATTTCCTGAAGTAGGGGAGACTGTGACATCTGTGCTTGTGATATCATTTTACAAACTCTGAACAATACAATATTAATAAAACAGTGTGTTTTGATCCCAATGTTTCTCATTTATGTTTGGTTTTGTGCCCATGTTGATTTTTGATCGATTTTGAACTCTATATCGTTTTCTGGAAAGTTATACGCAAACTGATGCGTAAACACGATCAGTTTAACGCGACAAACACTCCGGAACATCATCATAAACTTAACATACCTTAAATAACCTTTACATAACTTAGAAATAAGTTTTAAAGGCTTTGGTATGGCAAAAACAAGTTTATTCGCTCTCAGGGACTATTTGCGTCAACTTGCGAAAGTCTGCCGTTTCGTAAGGCAACGTACAGTCCGGAACTTGATCATAAGTTAAACATACCATAAATAACCTAAACATGGCGTAGAAATAAGCTTTGATAGGTTCGGTGTGCGAAAACATGCTTATATGATCTTACAGGGACTAAAAGTGTCAAAAACGGCGTAAGTTTGCATTTTCACGCGTATCTTACGTTCTGGACACATCTGGACATCCAAAATTTTTGTACACACTAAAATATTTTTATTTTAGTGATCGCCATGCAAAAATTCCATTCGTCGCTTAATTTGGATCGGTTTTGCGTTCGTTACGACTTCCGTCGTAATTAACCGAACAACGCAATTTTACGATCAAACGAACCGACATCCGAGATGTTTTTGAGCATGTTTTAAGTCCCCTATACTTTAACTTCATTTTAGAGCCTTGAAATGAGGATAACGGGGTTTAAACGCATAGAAAAAGGCTTTAAACACGTGCAGGGACCATTTCTGCCATTTTTTGAAACTTTGCTGAACCTGATACATGGTAGCGTAGCGCGAGCACCTACTGCCTATGCCGTCGCGCTACGCGAGCATCACATCTGGGCAGAAAGTGTATTTTCAGCAACAGTTTGTAAATTCAGGGGCCAATCTTGCAATTTCTTTGTGTGGTAACCAAGTTACCACCTCTCCAAGGCTTTGCACCTGCTCCTAACAAATGTATGGTTATGATTTCATGCTTAATGACTAAGAAAAACACTTGGAGTGATCTTGTTCTTCATGTCCAACTATAAATACCATGCTCCATCAACTCATTTCTTTGCTCATTCACTCATTCCTCTCTTCACATCTGCTTTGGAGCTCTCTCTCAAGCATTTGGGACTTTGTCTTCTTGTAGAAAAGATAGCAAGGACCTTAAGTGAGCTTCTTTCATTCTTTTTATTTCCTTTTTCCATATGTAGTGCAGAAAGTCAAATGTTTGGCCAACAGTTTGACTTTCGGTTTTGACCATCAATTGGTCAAGTCAAAGTTCAATTGAACTTTGAAACGTGATTGTAATCACGATAGTTATAATCCTTCGTGATTATAACCGCTGATTACCACGTTAGCTAGTTGTAGTGTCGAGTCAAAGTTTCGGTCAAAATGCGTTTTAGCACGCATTTTGCAACGGGACTACTTTAGGGTATCAAAACACTTTGTTTTGATACCAAATCAGTAGGTTAGACATGTTTTGACATGTCTAACTCGACACTATTAGTTTGTGCTTGTTTAGGGTCGCAAGGTAAGCGGTCTAAACAACCGCTTATACTTCCGAACCCGACCCGTTTGGTCGATCTTTAGGATCCCACCAAGCTTAGCTAGTGATCATAGATGCATAGGTAATAACCACTGAGGTTATACCTTATGATCACATAGGAATGGTTAGTCATATGCTAGTTCGCTTGTATGCCCATAGGAAATGACCAAAATGCCCTTTTGAAGCTAAAATCCGTATTTTGACTATGTGAACATATTTTTGACATATAATCTGATTTAGAAACATGTTTAGGCATAATTGGGCATGTAAGACTTGGCATAGCACATAGTTAACCATCCGAACATAGTTTTACGCTAACGACGCCTTATAGTAGCTTATGTTACCATAATGTGTCGAAACGGGTCAAAAGCACTTAGGTAGGCCTTCCAATCAGAATGTAGGGCCTATTAAATCATACCATATGAGTTCAATTACTCATTTGATTTATAGAACCTCATTCTATCCTATCTCCCAATTTAGGAGCCGATTATTAACATAGTTACCTATACTAGGTGCCGGTTGATTCCGTAACCCTTGGAGCTTAAATTGGTCTTATTCTCAAGACTAATTAGCAATCCCAAGTGAGTACATAGTTCCCCTCTTTTACCGTTTTCAAATATTTTGGGGTGATACACATGTACATACATGTTACTTTTGTGCATTTCATGCTTTTATGACATAAACATGCTAGTATCACCTAGTACATATATAGTACATGTTTTCCATTGTGTTTTGCTATGTATGTCAAGCATGCTAGCACATTGATTTGTTACACATTTGTTGCATATGTTTACTTAGCATATGTAACACATTGTTTTACATGACGTTTCTGCTAGGTATGTTTACTGAGCATGCTAGCACATTGTTTTTACATGAACATTTCTACTAGGCATGTTTACTTAGCATTCCTAGTACATGGTTTTCACATGCTACATTGGTTATGACATTTGGTATGTTCAATCGGGACAATAATACATTCATTAACATTAGCTACGCCGCTCGGACTTATGTAATGGTACCATAGGAATTGACAACTCCCGTTTCCGACTTCCTGGGTTTGTTTGGAAGTTGGGGATGACAGAATCCGACTACATAATTTAGATAAACCTTTAATTCGTTTAAGGGTTTGTCGCCACAGTCGCAAGGCTTGAATGTATGCGATTAACATTACTGCATAAATGTTTGTAATCATAAAGCATTGTTTTTCTGCAAAGCATAACATTTGATTTAAACTTAGGTTTATTCAAAAACATGTTTTGTACATTTTCTATGGGGTTGAGTAACTTCTAGTTATTCACCATACATGACATTTGTTTTCACATTAGACATCATTACATAGTTGAGTAGATGATTTCCTACTTGCTATGCATCTCATTGGTTTTACATGATACACATGACATTGTACATGGTTTACACATACACATATTGACATGGAACAAGACATTTTGGTTGGTTATTGATAAGTGACTTATGTAACGGGGCTATGTGTTATATGATAAAAGCATGGTGGATACGCCGCTGGTACTTCCTATATATAAGTGCTTTTATCGTATTATACATCGTTGCGTTATATAAACCACTTGGGCAACACATGAAACATTTCATACATAAACATGACATTGTTTTACAAATTACATATTTTATACAAATTCACTTTTACTTGGTTATTCATTTAACCATGCATTATCATTTCATCATCATTTGATTTTCATTGATTTTCACATGGTTTTACAAAGGAAAACATTTTACAAGGTTCATGACTACATTTTATTAAACTCTCCTTTCAAATACAAGTCATGAATCTGCATAAACAAAACCTATGTATCTCACAGGCATTTTTATGCTGACGTACCTATTTTTACATGTGTTTCAGGTGCTAATGCATGATGATGCTTGTGCTTCACTTAGGCGGACTTGGGCCTTAGTGACTTAAAAGACAGTTATTATGTTAGTTTAGTTTGAACTCCAAGACAATGTAACTTTAAATTTTAATAATACGTAACTTTATTTACCATGGTTGTTGAAACAATAATTTTGTCGCCACTCACCTCCCCGGCGTTTCCGCCGCGGTTTGTTGTTTTACGCGGCCGGGGTGTGACAATAGACGTATGCCTTAACTTCCCCGAGGACATGTTTCTTGAAGAGTTGATCCTTAAGATCTTCTAATTTAGCCCGGAACACTCTTGAAACAAGGTTTGGACGATCTGTAGCAGTTTGACCAACATGTAAGTTATCACATATCTCAGGCCACTTAGGATTACATGTCATTGTAAGGAATACATCAGGCTTGCCGTCATCTTGAACTAACGTCATCGCGTCTAGAAACCGACGTCGCATGTCGCGAGGCCCCCCGATGAAAGATGCAGGCAACACAATTCTTTTCCCGACTCTGTTTGCATGAACCTCACCAGTATTGACGCAATCCACAATACCTTGGTACAATTCGGCCCGAATCTTAGCCTGGTTTCTCTCACAAAATTCTAAGCGTGACGTCTCAATTTTGATGTAAACATCAACCACAAACTGCTGTAGCAGCCTACCACCGAACAAAAGCAGATTATCGGTAGATCGAATCTGGAACTTGTAACAGTAGTACTCTCGCATAGCCATGGTTGTTCTACCACTTCGTGTGTTTGCCTCTGAACGATGAAGATGTATTAAAAACAAACAGTTAATAAAAATAAAACGCATTACGCTATTTTTATGATCTTCACTTAAAAAAGGATAACAAATTGTTGGTACCTTCCATTTCTCCTTCGATGTTGTCATTGTTGCGAACCTCATTGATTGATACTCCTTGACGTGGTATGTTACCATGCCAACCCGACTCACCATTAGGAAAAAATAGAGGATACGACAATGGATCGTAACAGCTGAAGTACGGCTGAATAGTTTGACTATATTCAGACCTACCGTACACAACAATACTTCGTTTATATGAAGTGATATTGTCATTACCTTCAACCCAAATACCAGCAACCTATATAATTGTGAACTATAAGTAAGTAAAATAAGCAATGCAATTAAATAATTGAAATTAATATAATATTATATATACCTCCGATGTCGTTGGTCGGTTGTACACCCTTTGGTCAAGTTCAACCGAAGTGGTGGTACGAACGCAACAATTTTTTGTCTCTAAAAAGAAAAGAAATTTAGTGGTGGAAAAACGCTTACTCGTATAACACAAAGTAAATTAAAATAATGTTCTTACGTGTTGATCAAGAAAAATAACCACAAATCTCTTTTCATCCACGTCATGCCAAATAAACTCCACCTTAACAAAGATTATATTATACCATGCTCTATCATTTGTTAATGATGAAAATTCTTCAACGGAAAAATGATCAGACATATCCTATTAAGTGTTTAATATTAGTTAACTAAAAAAATAAAAATTCCAGAAACTTAAATTTAAACTAAAACATGATTAAAATTAAACAACAACAAATTTAAATTTAAAGTAATACATAATTAAAACTTACATAATTAAGATTCAAACTAATTCGAGAAAAAAAAAACTACAGGAAATGTAAAAGTTGTTCTAAGGTTCCCAAACCATTTCTTCATCCAATGGTGGTTCGTAAACCGCCCCAGGGTCAGTTTCGTACCCTTCAGCCCAGCTCGGTAGTTCTTTTGTTTGACTGTGGTTTTCCACATAAGGGGGGTTTGAAGGTGGAGGATGCATAGGCAGTATAGGAGTATTTGCCACCGGACGATGATGCCCCTCCTCAATTTGTAGTCCACCAAATTGTAGTTGAGCGAATGTATAGTCATACGCCCAATTCAACTCTTCATCCGTCCAACCAAATGGATCATCGTGTTCAAGGTTTGTCACCGGATGAGGGTTTGCCACAGGAGGTGGGTTTGACACCGGAGGTGGGTTTGACACCGGAGGTGGGTTTGACACCGGAGGTGGGTTTTGTGACAACTCGAATTTCCAAGATTCTATTTTGCATTTATTGCACGTTCTTGTCTTGTTTAATTGATTAATTGCACAGTTAGTTGCTATGGAATTGTATACGTTTTGTTGCAATAAATCGTATTGTGTGTTTGTGCATGGTTGTTTGATTAATTGTGATAGACTTGTCAATTATGTGAAATTGGTGGTGAAACTGTGAAATGCTTGTAAGATGGTATGTTTGTGTAAAATATAATAATTCATGGTGTACAGAGTAATTAGTGAAAATTAAACCATACTTAACCCTAATCCTCTTTTCACTAATCACTTTTCACAAAAACCAAAGCACGTACATTCACCTTCTCTAGCAATCATCATCACCAAATCATTGGCAAGACATCACAAGTTTGATTCCTCTCTTCCTTTAGGATCAACACAAGGTAAATGATTATTGTCTATTGATTTCTTGATTGTTATCAATTCTTGATTCCTGATTATTGATTATGTGTTCATAGAAACCCTAATTCCTCATATAATGATCTGTGATTTTGATTAAATCCTGGATAATTGTGATGATGATGATGATTAGTTGTATACTTGGTTGATTATGCTTGTAATGATTGTTGTTTTTAAGCAATGGTGAAATTGTTAAGAGCCTGTTATCGATATGAAAGAAACTAGGGTTGCTTGAATAATAGAAAACGTAACTGATGTGATGCAAAGGTTGAACGATCGAATTATTTCTCTGAGTTATGTGAAGCCATGTAATTGTCTGAGTTTCATATAAATTATAGTCCGACCTTTATGAACCATATATCATGCCCGAGTTTATGTTATGATTAAGGATCCGATGTTTGTAGAGTTTGTTAATGAAGCACTATGTCCGATATTGTTAATGAAACACCAGGACCGAGTTTGTTAATAAGACCACTGGTCCGAGTTTCTTGGCCATAAGTGTAAGGTCCGAGTTTCTCACCCTACACCCCTTTATCCGAGTTTAATCCCCTTTTGGTCCGAGTTTCTTGTGCATTCTTGCTGGTCCGAGTTTTAAAGGACATAGGGTTGCCCGAGTTTGTGAAGGGAGCCCCCTTGTCCGACTTTCATGTTATAATCCCCCCCCCTACCCGAGTTTCAAAAGGGGTTACCCTAGTCCGACTTTGTGCATGTCAAGGAGGTCCGAGTTTTGGGTGGGAGCTCATGGTCCGATCTTTTGGAATGAAACAAGGTGCCCGACCTCTATGTGTGTTATATCTTGTCCGAGTTATTACATGATAACTTAGCCTGAGTTTTGTGTTAAATGCATAGACTGAACTGGTTAATTGATAAATGATCTGACGTTGTTGATGAACTATCTGAATTAGATTGATTTCATGATCCGGAATGCTTGTTGTGATGCATGTACTGAATTATGTTTAAACTTAAAAGAACTGTATGATTGTGTGAAGTTGAATACAACTGTATGATCCTGCATGCGTGAATAATCTATGTGATATCATCATGTACACGATTAACACACAAAACACTGTTGCTTGGATATCAAGGATTTGTAAACCCTAATTGAGCTTATATACTTATGTCAAGTATGTGCAATGTATCCTAGGTCGTGTGTAACGGACTTAGGCAATTGTTAAACCCTAGAGCATAGCATACCGAGCAAACCAAGGTGAGTTCACACCCTTACTAAGGCATGGGATTCCCAAGGGCTTGGGAATGGGATTGAAGGAATAAGATGGAACAGATACGTACTGACACTAATACTAGACTACCATACCACTGTCCTCGGTTGTGCAGGACACATACCTACGCTACTCACTGACCTCGGTTGTGCAGGACACATACTTACAATCTACGTAGACTTATACTTACTACTATCCTCGGTTGTGAAGGATACCTATACTTATTACTATCCTCGGATGTGAAGGATACTTATACTTACTACTATCCTCGGTTGTGAAGGATACCTATACTTATTACTATCCTCGGATGTGAAGGATACTTATACTTACTACTATCCTTGGTTGTGAAGGATACCTATACTTATTACTATCCTCGGATGTGAAGGATACTTATACTTATTACTATCCTCGGTTGTGAAGGATACTTATGGTTACGAGTAGTCTAGTGGTTATACAACATGGGAAGCCCCCACCAATAGAACGTACTATCAGCCCAGTAGAGCCACCTGTTACAAACGAACTTACTATTACGCATTTACTTTCTGTGAACTCGCTCAACTAGTTGTTGATCCTCTGTTACATGCCTTGCAGGTCGTTAGGTATATGGAGCTTGCACACGGAGGAGCTGGTCGTTGTGGGGCTTGGATCATGATTATCTTGTTAAACACTTTTGATATTTGATACTTATTTACGATGGGATTTCTAATAATACGCTTCCGCTAAACAATGATAACTTTCTTATGGTTTGGAACACCTTTCATATGGAATTGGTTTGGTTGAAATGACAATTACTTTTATTATATGTATTGTTCTGTATGATTGGTGGCTTGATCCTGGTCAGTCACGCTCCCAAGCGGTGATACTCCGCGGGTGGATTCTGGGGGTGTGACAGATTGGTATCAGAGCCATTGGTTATAGAGAACTTGGTTTTAATATGGGAAAACGTTTTTATTAAAACCAGACTATAACCAGAACAGTGCTCTCAACGATCCACAACGACGCTTCGCTCCACGTGCAAGACTCAACATTCTAGGTAATAAGGTTTATGTTTATTACCTGCTTGCTAGAACTGCATAGAACTTTGCTCGTAGTATGCTTAGATTACATTGCTCATTACTTGTTATTGCTTGAGAACACCTATGTGCTTACACTCTTCTGTCATCGTACTACTCGCGAACCATTCTCACTTACGTTACATTTGCTATAAAGGTCATGGCCGGATATATCAACATGACACAAGCCCAGTTGACGGCTCTCATTAACGAACGAATTGCTGCGACACTTGCAGCCATACAAGCAGGAGGTAAACCCTGCAGTCGTAACTAGGGTCTTTAGATCCTACACTCCTAAACCAACTTTTGTGTTTAACCTTGTCCTATTCTTATACACGATAGGTCAACACGCTTAGTCACCTGTTTGCACCTTCAAAAATCTCAAGGATTGTCGGCCTAGTACCTTCAGTGGAACTGAGGGAGTTGTAGGCCACCTCCATTGGTTCGAGAGGATCGAAACTGACTTTGAGGTGCATGATTGCCCTGAGTTTCGCAGGGTAAAGTTTGCTTCTAGAACACTCGAAGGTGCTGCATTAACCTGGTGGGAAGCACAGATTAAGATGTTAGGGCTGGCAGCTGCTAATGCCACCCCCTGGAACGAGTTCAAGGACCTGATTAAGGAAGAGTTTTGTAGTCGTGAAGACATCCACAAACTAGAAGTAGAGTTCCTCAACCTACAGATGGTGGGGTCTGAAATTGAAGTTTATATGAGGAGATCGAATGAATTAGCCACATTTTGTCCTACTATGGTAGACCCTCCCACCAAACGTATCGAGCTGTATCTCAAGGGTCTGGTGCCAGAAATTCAGAGTCATGTGACTGCAGCTAACCTTGACACTATCCAGCAAGTCACTCGTCTTGCTCATCGTCTCACAGATCAGGCAGTGGATCAGAACAAGCTGCCAAAACGCATCAGTACTACCACTACTGCTGTCACTACTTTTGCTACTCCCAGAGACAACAAAAGAAAATGGGATGGGGATTTCAGCAAGGGATCAGCTTCAGTTCAGTCACAGGTTCAGCAGCAAAAGACTGACCATTATCAGAGTCCCAGTCAGCACTCTTCAGGCAACCAGGGGCAGGGTGGATATCGGGGAATTCACCCACTCTGTAACAGGTGCAACAGACACCACAGTGGATGGTGTCGCAAGGAACAATGTCAGAGATGTCTCAAGATTGGTCATGAAGCAAAGGATTGTCGAAACTCACGTCCTGTAACCCAAGAACAACAACGACCGCCTCAACCTTCACAGAACCAGCAACTACAACTACCAGCTCCACAGAACACACAGCAGCAGCCACAGCGTGGGAACGGGGGATGTTTCCAGTGTGGGGCTGAAGGTCATTTTAAACGCGATTGCCCTCAATTAAACCAGGACCAGACTCAAAACCATGACCATGGAAACAGGGACGACAACGGGGAAAGCGTTGGGGGAAGCAATGGAAACCATGACGCCAGGGCAGCGTGTACATGATTGGTCAGGGAGACGCAATGAACGATATTTGAACTTATAACTTATCTTGGGTTTTCATTATTATGTTTACGCTACTCAAACAAAGTTTGGTCCGAACATTAATCGTATTGGGTTTTATGAATTATTTTACCTATTATATTTTATGTTTGATATGATGGATGGTTTGATATTATTGAACGCACCTGCCGTATTTATGGACCTTACGAACAGGGTATGCAAACCCTATCCTGACAAGTTCGTCATCGTCTTCATCGACGACATTCTGATCTACTCCAAGAGTCAGGAGGAGCACGAGCAGCACTTACGTCTTATCGTGGAACTTCTTCGAAAGGAGCAACTGTACGCAAAGTTTTCAAATGCGACTTCTGGCTTCGTGAAGTCCACTTCTTAGGCCACGTAGTGAACGAGGACGGGATCCATGTTGATCTATCCAAGGTAGATTCGATCAGGAACTGGCCAGCACCGCGTACACCGACAGAAATACGCCAATTCTTGGGTTTGGCGGATTACTACAGACGATTCATCAAAGACTTCTCCAAGATCGCACAGTCGCTTACTATGCTGACACAGAAAGGTGTCACCTACCGTTGGGGAGATTCCCAAGAGACCGCTTTTCAGTACTTAAAGGATAGGCTTTGCAGCGCACCTATTCTCTCTTTGCCAGAGGGCACAGATGACTTCGTGGTTTATTGTGACGCATCGATACAGGGGCTTGGTTGCGTATTGATGCAGCGTGATAAAGTTATTGCCTACGCTTCGCGGCAACTCAAGATTCATGAACGGAACTACACGACGCACGATTTAGAGCTGGGAGCTGTTGTTTTCGCGCTTAAGTTATGGCGACACTACCTGTACGGTACCAGGTGCACGATTTACACCGATCACAGGAGTCTCGAGCATATACTTAAGCAAAAGGATTTGAATATGCATCAACGGAGATGGGTTGAACTTCTGAATGACTACGAATGTGCCATCAAGTATCATCCAGGCAAGGCCAATGTTGTGGCTGACGCCCTCAGTCGGAAATACACTCTACCTAAGCGCGTGCGAGCGCTACAGCTTACTATTCAGTCCAGTCTTCCTGCACAGATACGAGCTGCTCAGATAGAAGCATTGAAACCCGAAAACGTCAAGGCTGAAGCCTTACGTGGTTCAAGGCAGCGAATGGAACAAAAGGAAGACGGCGCCTACTATGTAACGGGGCGTATTTGAGTCCCACTTTATGGCGGTTTACGCGAACTTGTGATGGATGAAGCGCACAAGTCTCGCTACTCGGTACATCCAGGGTCGGATAAAATGTACCACGATATTAGAACAACGTATTGGTGGCCAAACATGAAAGCTCTTATCGCAACTTACGTCGGCAAGTGTTTGACTTGTGCGAGGGTTAAAGTCGAGTATCAGAAACCATCAGGTCTACTTCAGCAACCGGAGATACCACAATGGAAATGGGAGAAAATTTCCATGAATTTTGTTACTGGCCTACCTAGATCCCAGCGCGGGAATGACACTATTTGGGTGATCGTTGACCGACTCACAAAGTCTGCTCATTTCTTGGCTATCAAAGAAAAGGATAAGTTTTCTACCTTAGCAGACATCTACTTGAAAGAAGTTGTTTCGAGGCACGGAGTGCCAACCTCTATCATTTCGGATCAGGATGCACAATTCACGTCAGAGCTATGGCAAACGATGCACAAAGCGTTTGGCTCTCGTCTAGACATGAGCACAGCATATCATCCTCAGACGGATGGGCAGTCTGAGCGAACGATCCAGACTCTTGAAGACATGCTTCGGGCATGTGTTATTGATTTCGGCAACGGTTGGGAAAAGCATCTCCCTTTGGTGGAATTTTCGTATAATAACAGTTATCATACCAGCATACAAGCCGCTCCATTCGAGGCATTGTACGGACGTAAATGCCGGTCACCTCTTTGTTGGGCAGAGGTGGGGGATAGTCAGATTACGGGTCCAGAAATTGTAGTGGACGCCACAGAAAAGATTGCACAAATACGGCAACGCATGGCGACAGCACGCGACCGTCAGAAAGCCTACGCGGACAAGCGTAGCAAGCCTTTGGAATTTCAGGTCGGGGACCGGGTTTTATTAAAAGTCTCACCCTGGAAGGGTGTGGTTCAATTTGGTAAACGAGGCAAACTCAATCCACGGTATGTTGGACCGTTCGAAATCACTGAAAGAATAGGCCCAGTAGCCTACAGACTGAACCTGCCAGCTGAACTCGGTGCAGTTCACAATGTATTTCACGTGTCGAATCTGAAGAAGTGCCTGTCAGATGAGACCCTCATAGTTCCTTTTAAGGAACTCACTATCGATGAGCGGTTGCAGTTCGTCGAGGAACCAGTTGAAATCACGGACCGGGATGTTAAGGTCCTCAAACACAAGAGAATCCCTCTTGTTCGAGTTCGTTGGAACTCCCGACGTGGCCCAGAGTACACCTGGGAACGCGAAGACCAAATGAAAGAAAAGTACCCCCAGTTATTCGGAACTAATGCATCCACTACTGAGGCTGAAGCTACTACCACTGAATTTCGGGACGAAATTCCAAATCAACGGGGGGATGATGTGACACCCCAGGAAAACCAGTAAACGATACAGCTTATCTAGCTTCCTCAGTGAGTGCGTACCAAATTTCGGGACGAAATTTCTTTTAAGTTGGGGATAATGTGACAACTCGAATTTCCAAGATTCTATTTTGCATTTATTGCACGTTCTTGTCTTGTTTAATTGATTAATTGCACAGTTAGTTGCTATGGAATTGTATACGTTTTGTTGCAATAAATCGTATTGTGTGTTTGTGCATGGTTGTTTGATTAATTGTGATAGACTTGTCAATTATGTGAAATTGGTGGTGAAACTGTGAAATGCTTGTAAGATGGTATGTTTGTGTAAAATATAATAATTCATGGTGTATAGAGTAATTAGTGAAAATTAAACCATACTTAACCCTAATCCTCTTTTCACTAATCACTTTTCACAAAAACCAAAGCACGTACATTCACCTTCTCTAGCAATCATCATCACCAAATCATTGGCAAGACATCACAAGTTTGATTCCTCTCTTCCTTTAGGATCAACACAAGGTAAATGATTATTGTCTATTGATTTCTTGATTGTTATCAATTCTTGATTCCTGATTATTGATTATGTGTTCATAGAAACCCTAATTCCTCATATAATGATCTGTGATTTTGATTAAATCCTGGATAATTGCGATGATGATGATGATTAGTTGTATACTTGGTTGATTATGCTTGTAATGATTGTTGTTTTTAAGCAATGGTGAAATTGTTAAGAGCCTGTTATCGATATGAAAGAAACTAGGGTTGCTTGAATAATAGAAAACGTAACTGATGTGATGCAAAGGTTGAACGATCGAATTTTTTCTCTGAGTTATGTGAAGCCATGTAATTGTCTGAGTTTCATATAAATTATAGTCCGACCTTTATGAACCATATATCATGCCCGAGTTTATGTTATGATTAAGGATCCGATGTTTGTAGAGTTTGTTAATGAAGCACTATGTCCGAGATTGTTAATGAAACACCAGGACCGAGTTTGTTAATAAGACCACTGGTCCGAGTTTCTTGGCCATAAGTGTAAGGTCCGAGTTTCTCACCCTACACCCCTTTATCCGAGTTTAATCCCCTTTTGGTCCGAGTTTCTTGTGCATTCTTGCTGGTCCGAGTTTTAAAGGACATAGGGTTGCCCGAGTTTGTGAAGGGAGCCCCCTTGTCCGACTTTCATGTTATAATCCCCCCCCTACCCGAGTTTCAAAAGGGGTTACCCTAGTCCGACTTTGTGCATGTCAAGGAGGTCCGAGTTTTGGGTGGGAGCTCATGGTCCGATCTTTTGGAATGAAACAAGGTGCCCGACCTCTATGTGTGTTATATCTTGTCCGAGTTATTACATGATAACTTAGCCTGAGTTTTGTGTTAAATGCATAGACTGAACTGGTTAATTGATAAATGATCTGACGTTGTTGATGAACTATCTGAATTAGATTGATTTCATGATCCGGAATGCTTGTTGTGATGCATGTACTGAATTATGTTTAAACTTAAAAGAACTGTATGATTGTGTGAAGTTGAATACAACTGTATGATCCTGCATGCGTGAATAATCTATGTGATATCATCATGTACACGATTAACACACAAAACACTGTTGCTTGGATATCAAGGATTTGTAAACCCTAATTGAGCTTATATACTTATGTCAAGTATGTGCAATGTATCCTAGGTCGTGTGTAACGGACTTAGGCAATTGTTAAACCCTAGAGCATAGAATACCGAGCAAACCAAGGTGAGTTCACACCCTTACTAAGGCATGGGATTCCCAAGGGCTTGGGAATGGGATTGAAGGAATAAGATGGAACAGATACGTACTGACACTAATACTAGACTACCATACCACTGTCCTCGGTTGTGCAGGACACATACCTACGCTACTCACTGTCCTCGGTTGTGCAGGACACATACTTACAATCTACGTAGACTTATACTTACTACTATCCTCGGTTGTGAAGGATACCTATACTTATTACTATCCTCGGATGTGAAGGATACTTATACTTACTACTATCCTCGGTTGTGAAGGATACCTATACTTATTACTATCCTCGGATGTGAAGGATACTTATACTTACTACTATCCTTGGTTGTGAAGGATACCTATACTTATTACTATCCTCGGATGTGAAGGATACTTATACTTATTACTATCCTCGGTTGTGAAGGATACTTATGGTTACGAGTAGTCTAGTGGTTATACAACATGGGAAGCCCCCACCAATAGAACGTACTATCAGCCCAGTAGAGCCACCTGTTACAAACAAACTTACTATTACGCATTTACTTTCTGTGAACTCGCTCAACTAGTTGTTGATCCTCTGTTACATGCCTTGCAGGTCGTTAGGTATATGGAGCTTGCACACGGAGGAGCTGGTCGTTGTGGGGCTTGGATCATGATTATCTTGTTAAACACTTTTGATATTTGATACTTATTTACGATGGGATTTCTAATAATACGCTTCCGCTAAACAATGATAACTTTCTTATGGTTTGGAACACCTTTCATATGGAATTGGTTTGGTTGAAATGACAATTACTTTTATTATATGTATTGTTCTGTATGATTGGTGGCTTGATCCTGGTCAGTCACACTCCCAAGCGGTGATACTCCGCGGGTGGATTCTGGGGGTGTGACAGGTTTGACACCAGAGGTGGGTTTGTTGATCCTTGTGGTTCAATAGGAATTGGATAACCACCACCCACACCTCTCAATTGATATTTGTTTGGAGTGATTTATAAACTGAAAAATGCAATTTTGATTGTATATAAAGATCAATTTTAAAGCAAATAAAAATAGTTTGATTAAATATAAAAAAAGGATTGTGTAAACTTAAACATACAATTTTTATTGGATATAAAGATCAATTTTCTTACCATGTTAAAAATTAACATCAAAGTAAACTGAAACACAAGGATTGTGTAAACTTAAAAACAAAATTTTTTATTGTACCATTTATGATCGAAAAGAAATAGACATAGCATTTGCATTGGATAAATTATGGATGAGTAATCGCTGAAGGTAAAAAAGGGGGTAGGGTCTGGCCATCCCAGGCCATGCGCGAGTCCGTGATAAGTGGCAAAGTATCAAGTTCCACACCAAAACGGGATGGTGCATATACGTGCTCTTGGGGCTAAACATTTTGGGTTAGGGGTATTTGGCCGTGACCAATGCTTGGCATGGTCTATTTACCACTTGGATCATGTGGGTTGGGGCATATCAGAAGTTCAACAGTCTTTGTGGGCCGCTTTCCAAAGTAGGTTTATGTTGCAAGTACAAAGTTAGTATTGTTTTGAGTAATAGTATTGGGACGTTGTCCCCGTGTAAAGCTAGGTTCCTGTGTATCCCTAGACTTGAATGTATTATATTATTTACTTTTGTTTTATAAAACAAAATGTAAGAGTTATAAAGCTTTTGAATTGGTTCTTTCTAGAAAAAGACATAAAAAAACTAAAACAAAGTCATCAATGATTTCGGAAAATAAGCAGCCAACAAAAACCACTAAGTTTTGCTTTGAACATAATAAAAGAACGTATGCAAACACTTATGATCGAAAAGAATTAGAAACCAAAAAAGAACGAACACTAATATATTTGATATACCTGAATTATTTTTTTTATCAATTACAAAAAGAACAAAGTATGCAAATATTTGATATACCTGAATTCTTTTTTCTTATCAATTACAAAAGAGTAAATTACGTTTTTGGCCCATGTGGTTATATAACTTTTACTATATTAGCCCAAAATAGGATTTTTTAACAACTGTGCCCCCGTGGTCTCTATAACTAACTATTTTGGCCCCTGAGTCTAACTCAACCCCTTAACCTAGTTAATTATTTGTCACATGGTAGGCACATGATGGGCATATTTGTAATCCCCCCCCCCTTACTTTTACTCACTTTATAAAAAAAACAATAATTAAATCAACATATCTTCAAAGCACATCATCATCTTCAAGAACACTTCAATCCCAACCCAGATCTTCAAAACACATTTGAAACGCATGTTACTTCCTAATCGCACAAAGATTAAAGAAAAAAGTTGTATTCATCGCCTACAAATGTTTCAAGATCTGAATGGAAGCCGAAAACCATCTCTGTCCGCCGTGAACTGTCGCAGCCTCCTCAATCCACTCTAGATCTGAATGGCACCAGATAACATGATCAACGGATTCTACAGTCTCCCACGCCGGATTCTACAGATCTGAATGGCACCAAACAACATGATCCCAGCCTCCTTAATCCACAACACTATCGGATTCTACAATCTCCCACGCCGCCGAATGCAGAACCAAAACCCTTACCCCTACCCATTTCTCTCCCTTTCTCTTCCTCTTCTGACGGAGGAGTGTTGTGTGTGATATCTAATGGTTGCGATTACGGATGTGAGTTTCTGACGGTTGCGAAAACAGATCTGCACGAGATCCGGAACAGCAAAGCCGAATCAAAATGAAATACACGTCGCTGGGTTTGGGTTTTTAGATGAGACAAAAGATAAGGTTAGGGTTCAAAGAGATATGATAGAGAATCAGAGAAAAAGATGTTGAAACTTTGTGAATGCAGTGGCAACGACAGTTGTGTGATGGTGGTGGTGGTGTTGTTGTGGCGACAGTAGGGCAGCGAAGGTGATGGTGTGCGGTGGCAGTGGTGGTGTGGTGTGCGTGGAAATAGATTAATTTGTGCTTTTCTACAAATTTCTTAAAGCATATTGCACTCTAACCACCCTTTTACTGTATTTTGCTTATATAATTACCATCTGGTGAAACATTAATACATACTCATATATAAATGTTCTTGAAGATGATGATGTGTTTTGAAGATCTGGGTTTGAAGTGTTCTTGAAGATGATGATGTGTTTTGAAGATCTGTTGATTTAATTATTGTTTTATTTTTTATAAAGTTAGTAAAAGTAAACAGGGAGTGGAAATTACAAATATGCCCATCATGTGCCTGCCATGTGACAAATAATTAACCAAGTTAAGGGGTTGAGTTAGGTTCAGGGGCCAAAATAGTTAGTTATAAAAACCACGGGGGCACAGTTGTTAAAAAATCTTATTTTGGGCTAATATAGTAAAAGTGATATAACCACAGGGGCCAAAAACGTAATTTACTCATTACAAAAAGAACAAAGTATGCAACACTTTATGATCGAAAAAATTAGAAACCAAAACAGAACGGATATAACATATATATTTGATATACCAGAATTCTTTCTTTTTTTTTCAATTACAAAAAGAATAGAGTATGCAACACTTTATGATCGAAAAGAATTAAAACCAAAAAAGAGCGAATATTAATATATTTGATATACTGGAATTCTTTTTTTTTTTCAATAAGTCATGCTTATACTAAATCTCAACCCATTCTATATTAATATATTAGTGTCAATTTTTAGGACCCGTATGTTACGGTAAGACTGTTAAACCGAACAAAAAATAAATGTTAACACGTTGAAAAAATAACTAAGACGAAAGGATACCATTGGTTCGTTATGGTATAGACACACTCAAGAGTATAGAAAACCCAGAAGAGGGTGATTTTGCAATATGCATACCATAAACAGCAAACAGCAAATATGATAAAATATTCATTGGTTGCAGTTGTTTTAATCTATATATATGATAAAATATGATACCGTTGGTTCGTTATGGTATAGACACACCATTGGTTGCAGTTGTTTTAATCTATATATATGATAAAATATTTAAAATTCATGTGAGGTAACATAAACAGCAAATATTCATTTATGACCCTACAATAAATATTCATCTATATCCTTGACTGCATGCATGAGAATCGATGATTAATTGTATACGTGTATATAAGACTGGCATTGGAATTGATGGTTCATAAAATGCATTCTATTTTATATGAGAGAATAAACATAAACATATATAAATAAAAAAAGAGCGTTTCAAAAAAATATATAAATTAGAAAGAAAGAAAAATAAAACCAATACATGAGTCACTGGTACATATCAACAGCCCAAAAAAACAAAGAGGCAGTTAAACAATACAGATAAAAAAACCAAGAAATTTGGAAGAACTTACAATAATGCAAGAGGCAGATGTAAAAAGCCAACAAAAAATGTGAAACCTTGATGTGAGAGCCGAGGAACAACGCAAGATCCAGATGCAAAGAGTCAATATATTCTGAAATCTAAGTAAAATAGAAGTTGTTAGGTTGATGTTTTGAAGGTTTAATTGATGCAAGACTTAAAGTAGGATTTAGTTCAACTGAGATAAACTTACAATTTGAAAGTTTAATTCGTCTGAGTTGAGTGATTGTATAGTGTTGAGCTTGATGAAGTATTTGTAGAGACTGAAGCAAGCATGCTCTCTTTCACAAAACAGTAAAATGTTGCTTTACAGCTGTAGATGTAAAAGCAGTAGTCAGTTGAGTGTAGTTGAGGGTTTGTGTACTTATAGAGACTGAACCAAGCAAGAGACAACAGTAAAATCTTGGATACTGGCATGACTTGGTTCTTGAAAAGGTTGAGATGACTTGTAAAGAAGTGGTAAGTAGTAAAAAAAACAAAAAGGACGAAAGTCAAACAAAAGCTACTGACATGACTTGCTTTTTGAATTGTCTTTGGATTATAAGTTGAAGTTGGATTCTAACTAAACCATTTGGTATTTGAAAGGGGTATTTCCAGCTATAAGTTGAAGTTGGATTCTAACTAAACCATTTAAAGTTACTGCAGTTATGGTTTATTTTTTTTTATCAGCCTTGACTCTTTAACTGCTTCAATTTTTGTTCTTAATAATTTAATTGGTAATCTGTCACATAACTCATCTAGCCTTAAATTGTAAAACACAAAATCTAGCCTTAAATGAAAATACTAACATACCTCTTCTTCACGTTTATTCCACAGCTCACTAATTTTGTGATAGGCCTTATCCTTTTTCGCATGTCGACAGTCGGAACGCCAAGACACCGCACCTTACAAACTGGATCCCTTCGCCAATGCCAATGAATCAGCTCCAACATGTTTTGTTCAGTCGTTCCTATAAAGAATGAACAAAACATATGATTATACTAATCAATTAATCATCATTCAGCAAATGTTTCAAATGGTTTTTAATAAATTATCAAGACCATACTTTAACTGGCCGCGCTATATCTTTAGTCCCAAATCCAAGATCATTGATGTAAAATCATCTACATTAAAAAAAAAAGAACCAATGAAAACTTAGTTCTTTTTTTCTATTCCCAAAAAGTCAAATTTTCCTCTCAAGATATACCTAAACTTGGACTATGAAGATCTAAGGAACTATTTTTAATTTTTTTTTAAACCTCAAAGTTTGTTAACTTCCAGTTTCCAGCTTAGTTAATTTACATTACTTTAAGAAATAGAATTTAGTTAGAGAATTATTATTAAAAATATTTGTCACAAACTTTACCAAGATCTTATCTCGCCAAACCAGCAGACCCGGAACCAGGGCTTAGGAGCCAAAAACTGAGCCCAAATCCAAAAACAACAAACCCAGATGCTACACTTTGGAGGCCTCATACGACAACCAGACTCGGAACTGCCAAGGAAAGACCCACAACCCCGGAACCAAAAAATATGAGCCAAACTCAGAATAGTAGCTCGGAAACCATAAACCCGGAGAAACAAATTGTCACACCCCGACCACGTAAAACAACAAATCGTGACGGAAACGTCGGGGAGTGTTGTAACAGAATCATTGTTTCACAACCATGGATCAAATAGTTTTGTTTTATTGAATTATTGAACTCAATGTTTTGATACAATTTAGATAAATACAAATAATTATTTCTCAGTTTTAAAGTCGCTAATGCACAAGTCCATCCTATGTGTAGCATGCATCAGCAATCATCACATAGTAGTACCTGAAACACATATGAAAATAGGTACGTCAGCATAAAAATGCCTGTGAGTAACATAGGGTTTTGTGTATTAGATTCATGGCTTTGGATAATACGAGAAAAGGTTTTATGTTTTTAAAATAGCCATGAATCTAATGTAAAAGTTTTGTTTCTGAAAATGTGTCGTTTTGGAAAACGGGTTTATAGTATAGACAAAAATATACTTTGGTTTTGAAAAGTTTGTACAAATAGTATATCATAGTATACTTTTAGTTTTGAAATAGTTAAATGGATAGTATATCAAAATATTCTTTAGTAATTAAAATAATAGTTTCGGTAGTATATCTCAAGTATACTTTGGTTTAAGAATAAAAGTATTGGTAGTATATCAAATTATACTTTGGTTTGTAAATAGCATATCAACTATGCTTTGGTTAAAAGTAGCATATCAACTATGCTTTAGATAGTATATCAAAATATACTTTAGTTTAAAATAACAAAGTTGGTAGTATATCAAACTATACTTTGGTAAACAGTAGCATATCAAACTATGCTTTGGTTTAAAAATAGCATATCAACTATGCTTTGGTTTAAATAACAAAGTAGGTGTGTTAAAACATATGTTGGATTTTTGTACATAGTACATCAAAATATACTTTGGTAGATCACATTTGAGAGCACATCAAACTGTACTTTTGTAGTATATCAACATATACAAAGAGAGTGTGATTTGGTATTCAACCAAGCCTTAGTGTATCAAACTACACTTTAGAGACTATAGAAATACCACAAAGGCAATTTCTATTTGGTTAAAATTTGGTTTCTGACATTCCATACAACAGGAATGGGGTGTCTAGTCCTATAGCGCTATATCATACTACCAATCGGCTAGGTGAATGTATAAAAATGGTACAATCCAACAATTTGTTTATTAAGTTTTGGAAAATCAGTTAGGTAATTGTTTAATTTGTCAAAAGAATATGTATTAAGCATGTGTAATCATATAGTTTAAAATCAGGAAAATAACAGATAGGCATATATGTTTCACCCCAAAACAATTGAAAACAGTAAAAGAGGGGACTATGTACTCACTTGAGATTGCAAGTATCCTTGATTAAGTGTCCTAACCAAGCTCGGGAAATCAAGGAATTAAGTGGCACCTAGTATGGATCACTATGTTAAACAATCGGATCCTAAATCGGGAGATAGGATAGAATGAAGTTCTATAAATCAAATGAGTATTGCAACTCATATGGTATGATTTAATAGAGCTAGCATTCTGATTTGGAAGGTCTACCTAAGTGCTTTTGACCCGTTTCAACCCATTATGGTAGTATAAGCCACTATAATGCGTCGTTTGCGTAAAACTATGTTCGGGTGGTTAATTATGTGCTATGTCAAGTCTTACATGCCCAATTATCCCTATACATGTTACTCAATCAGATTATATGTCGAAAATATGTTCACATAATCAAAATACGGATTTTAGCTTCAAAAGGGCATTTTGGTCATTTCCTATGGGCATACAAGCTAGCTAGCAAATGACTAACCAATCCTAGGTGATCATAAGGTTATAACCTCAGTGGTTATTCCTTATGAATCTATGATCACTTACTAAGCTTGGTCGGATCCTAAAGATCGACCCAACGGGTCGGGTTCGGAAGTGTAAGTGGTTGTTTAGACCGCTTACCTTACGACCCTAAACAAGCACAAACTAATAGTGTCGAGTTAAACATGTCAAAACATGTTTAAGCTACTAATTTGGTATCAAAACAAAGTGTTTTGATACCCTAAAGTAGTTCCGTTGCAAAATGCGTGCTAAAACACATTTTGACCGAAACTTTGACTCGACACTACAACTAGTTAACGTGGTAATCAGCGGCTATAATCACGAAGGATTATAACTATTGTGATTACAATCACGTTTCAAAGTTCAATTGAACTTTGACTTGACCAATTGATGGTCAAAACCGAAAGTCAAACTGTTGGCCAAACGTTTGACTTTCTGCACTACATAAGGAAAAAGCAATAAAAAGAATGAAAGAAGCTCACTTAGGGTCCTTGCTATCTTTTCAACAAAGAAGACAAAGTCCCAATTCAGCTTAGAGAGCTTCCAAGCAGATGAGAAGGAGAGAAATGATGAATGAGCAAGGAATTGAGGAGGTTTGGCATGCTATTTATAGTTGTGGTGAGGCTCTAGGATCATTCCAAGTGGTTTGTTTAGCTATTTAGCAAGAAATCTTGACCCTCCAATTGTCACAAGCAGGTACAAAGCCTTGGTGACCACTTAAACTTGCTTAACACACCAAGAATTTACCAAAACAGCCCCTGAATTTGCAAACTGTTGCTGAAAACAGACTTTCTGCCCAGATGTGATCGTCGCGTAGCGCGACGGCATAGGCAGGGGATGGTCGCGCTACGCTACCATGTGTCTGATTCAGCAAGTTTCAAATAATTACAGTTTTGGTCCCTGCACGTGTTTAAAGCCTTTTTCGATGCGTTTAAACCCCGTTAACCTCATTTCAAGGCTCTAAAATGAAGTTAAAGTATAGGGGACTCAAAACATGCTCGAAAACATCTCGGATGTCGGTTCGTTTGGTCGTACGGTCACGTTGTTCGGTTAATTACGACGGAACTCAAACGGACGCAAAATCGATCCAAATTAAGCGACGAATGGAATTTTTTGCATGCCGATCACTAAAATAAAAATATTTTAGTGTGTACAAAAATTTTGGATGTCCAGATGTGGTCAGAACGTAAGATATGCGCGAAAATGCAAACTTATGTTGTTTTTGACACTTTTAGCCCCTGTAAGATCATATAAGCATGTTTTCGCACACCGAACCTATCAAAGCTTATTTCTAAGCTATGCTTAGGTTATATATGGTATGTTTAGCTTATGATCAAGTTCCGGACTATTCGTTACCTTACGAATCGGTATAGTTTCGCAGTTTGACGCAAATAGTCCCTACGATTGAATAAACTTGTTTTTGCCATACCAAACCTTCCAAAACTTATTTTTAAGTTATGTAAAGGTCATTGAAAGTATGTTAAGCCTATTTCACTATTCCGGAGTGTTTGTCGCACTAATACTGATTACGTTTATGCACCAGTGCGCATATAACTTTCCAGAAAGCGATTTAAAGCTCGGAATTGAACAAGAATTGATATGTGCAAAGGATACACATATTTATACAAATTCCAGGTATGAAACACAATGTTTCATAGGTTTGGCATTTGTTTGGTGTTCGTGGTGACACAGGTGTCACAGTCTCCCCTACTTTAGGAAATTTCGTCCTGAAATTTAATTCTAGAGGAAACTTGTGAAGACAACTGTGATCGTTTTGCTTTCAAATGAATCCTTCGTTTCCCAAGTAGAACTCTAGGTCACGTTTGGATTCTTAGTGAATCTGTTAACTGCCAAAATGTCGTTGTTGTAGTACCGAAAACATGGGGTTTTGAACAACGGATAGGAGAATGTTTCCTATGAAGACTATTATAGGAAACTTGTGTGTGCTCGAAATCAGAGTCGGAGAATGCAAAATAAGATTGACATTGGTCAAGGTCCAGGACTTCTAGCAATTTAAATAACGCTACTTTCGCAATGTAATAAGGAACACTTATATATATAGGAAGTACCAGCGGCGTATCCACCATGCCCTTTTTACATTGTTCCCGTCTCGTTATTCTTATCACTATAGGTCTTAACACATGACAAAACTTGTTGTGGTTTCTGTGCACTGAAATCCATAATTACGTATGCATCCATAATTACGTAATTCCTTGCACAGTCCGCACAGTTCATCTCATAATGTGTAGGGTAAAATCAATCGAATAACCATGAAATGACTTGACTAGACCACCAAAGGATCTTTTTAACTAGATCAATGAACGATCCTTTTAACCAGATCAATACATGATCTTCCTTAACTAGACCGTTGTATGATCTCTTTAAATAGACCACTTAAGGGATCTTTATAACTCGGAACCAAATAATCGTTTTGAATCAGCACTTTGGAATCCAAGGTTCTTATTATTTGCATAGAAGCCCCTTAAGGATTTAAGACAGTACTTTGAGTATCCTTCTGAGAATCTAACATATGAAAATACGGAAGATTCCACCAGGACTTAGATAACGAGCTTTGGAGTTACACATAAACACAAAATCACCAAATTGTGTATTCGTTAATTTAATTATTAGCTCGTTTGTGAATTTGAAGTACACTAGAAATCCAATCACGGACTTCAATTAGTACTTTAAAATATCCTCAAGAATCTAACTATGAAAATAGGAAGATCTTATAAGGATTTGGAATTTGTTTCTGTCGTGATATAACATTCGTATTAGGACACATAAAGAATCCAATCAAGGATTTACGATAGCACCTTTATCAAATCAAAGATTTGAAATGGTACTTCAAGTATCTGATTAAGAATTGCACCTGTACTTTGTTTCTTAAAAGAAATTAGTACTTAGGATTTTTTGGGAGATCACAAATGATCATAGAATGAAGGAACCACACGAGTAGTTTGCTTTGTTAAGAACACAGTTCCTTGGCGTGAATATCCTAGGGGTATGTCAACACACACACCATCAGATCAGTTTTGGAAATAAAATTTGAACAACCATTTTATTTATAATAACTGAATTGTCTCAAATGTCAAAAGATAACAAACAAAGGAAATACAAAAGTCTAGTTATTCACTGCTGCATTGTCATTTGCATTTTCCTCGTTTATGTTGAATACTCGTCCACGTGCTGGATTTGTATTAACAAGTCTTGGGCAATTGTTCCGGTAGTGAGTAAGATCACCACAGTTATAGCATGATCCAGGTGGAAACCGTGCTTGAATAGCAGCAGGATTTGTAGCATTCTGGTTTTGGATAACATGACGGCAGGTTTCGACCAAATGTCCCAATCGCCCACAGTGGGTACACTTTTGACACGGTGTCTGATTCACATGATGACGGTTGCATTTGTTGCACAATGGTGCAGTACCAATATAGTTCTTCCTAGCACGAGGCTGTGCTGGCCGATTTGGTGCAACCTGATCATTCTGAGCGACTACTGCGAAGTTTTGTGAAGCCTTACGCTTCTTCGACTTCTTAGAGGACTCGGTCTGTTTATCCTTTGGTTTATCTTGTGCTGACTTGTCAGATGGTTTCAGATCGCCTTTTCGGAAAAGCTTACCCTTCCTGATTTGAGACTCAGTCAGGGTAGCAGATAGTTCAATGGCTTGTCTGACGGTAGTAGGGTTGCTACCAGTAACAATATCCTGAACTGGGTTAGGAAGACCATCGACGTATCTTTCAATCGCCTTATCCAAGGGCGTAACCATAGTAGGACATAACAGACTCAATTCCTCATAACGATCAGTGTAGGCTCGATGCTCACCGCTGTCTTGTTTGAGATCGTCGAATTCCCGTTCTAAAGCCCTAAGCTCATGACGAGGACAGAATTCCTTCATCATTAGAGCCCGAAGCTCTTCCCAGGTTTGTGCCATTGCTACATCGGCACCTCGATCCCTCATTATTCCATTCCACCATATGAGTGCTCTTTTCTGGAATACACTCGATGCAAACTCAACTTTTCGCTCGTTTGGGCATTGCACATGACGAAATGTGCTTTCAAGACTCTCAAACCACTGTAGGAGTCCCGTGGCCCCTTCAGACCCAGTAAATGTGAGTGGCTTAGCTGAGTTGAATGTCTTAAAGGTGCACTGAACATTGTTATTGTTTGCCTGATTTATCTGGGTGATAAGGTTCGGGAGTACAGCAGCGAATTGCTGAGCGATTAAGGCTGCCAAAGCGGCATCCTGAGCTTGATCACGTCGAGGAGGCATATTCTAAAAGAGCAAAGAAACACGAGGGAAAAACAAGTGAGATGTCATTGGATATTCAAAACTGGATGTTAAGAATATCGACAAGGCATAAGGATTGTGACCATTTGTTCGTTACTTAAAACAAACAAACGACACTGTGACAAATCAAAGTAAATGGGTCAACATAATGTATCACTGAAGACATGCTCGCCTATAAGTGAATACTCACCCCAAGAGTTCCCAGGTAAGAGTGACTGGTCCGATACTGCGGATTTGTACGAACACTCTAGCCTTAGACAGAAAACTCAGGGTACAGGCATTCACCCTTCCAGTTTGCACGTGTTCACATTATTTAGACCCAAACTTTGACGAGATTTTAAAAACACCAAAGGCTTAAAAGCCTAAAAACAAATCATCTAAGGATAGATGACTTCTTGTGATGTTTTTGAAAGATTTTGACTCGAGAGAATGAATTGTGTTTTGTTTTTGTTAATCACCTAAGGATAGGTGAAGTGTATTGTTTTAAGACTAAACACAAGATAACTTGTGTTAGGGTCCTAGGAAGGTTATAGTCTAGGTCAAAGCATTACTAATAACCTAATTCCCTATAATCATTGGCTCTGATACCAACTTTTCTGTCACACCCGGACCGCGTAAAACAACAAATCGTGGCGGAAACGTCAGGGAGTGTTGTAACAGAATCATTGTTTCACAACCATGGATCAAATAGTTTTGTTTTATTGAATTATTGAACTCAATGTTTTGATACAATTTAGATAAATACAAATAATTGTTTCTCAGTTTTAAAGTCGCTAAGGCACAAGTCCATCCTATGTGTAGCATGCATCAGCAATCATCACATAGTAGTACCTGAAACACATATGAAAATAGGTACGTCAGCATAAAAATGCCTGTGAGTAACATAGGGTTTTGTGTATTAGATTCATGGCTTTGGATAATACGAGAAAAGGTTTTATGTTTTTAAAATAGCCATGAATCTAATGTAAAAGTTTTGTTTCTGAAAATGTGTCGTTTTGGAAAACGGGTTTATAGTATAGACAAAAATATACTTTGGTTTTGAAAAGTTTGTACAAATAGTATATCATAGTATACTTTTAGTTTTGAAATAGTTAAATGGATAGTATATCAAAATATTCTTTAGTAATTAAAATAATAGTTTCGGTAGTATATCTCAAGTATACTTTGGTTTAAGAATAAAAGTATTGGTAGTATATCAAATTATACTTTGGTTTGTAAATAGCATATCAACTATGCTTTGGTTAAAAGTAGCATATCAACTATGCTTTAGATAGTATATCAAAATATACTTTAGTTTAAAATAACAAAGTTGGTAGTATATCAAACTATACTTTGGTATACAGTAGCATATCAAACTATGCTTTGGTTTAAAAATAGCATATCAACTATGCTTTGGTTTAAATAACAAAGTAGGTGTGTTAAAACATATGTTGGATTTTTGTACATAGTACATCAAAATATACTTTGGTAGATCACATTTGAGAGCACATCAAACTGTACTTTTGTAGTATATCAACATATACAAAGAGAGTGTGATTTGGTATTCCACTAAGCCTTAGTGTATCAAACTACACTTTGGAGACTATAGAAATACCACAAAGGCAATTTCTATTTGGTTAAAATTTGGTTTCTGACATTCCATACAACAGGAATGGGGTGTCTAGTCCTATAACGCTATATCATACTACCAATCGGCTAGGTGAATGTATAAAAATGGTACAATCCAACAATTTGTTTATTAAGTTTTGGAAAATCAGTTAGGTAATTGTTTAATTTGTCAAAAGAATATGTATTAAGCATGTGTAATCATATAGTTTAAAATCAGGAAAATAACAGATAGGCATATATGTTTCACCCCAAAACAATTGAAAACAGTAAAAGATGGGACTATGTACTCACTTGAGATTGCAAGTATCCTTGATTAAGTGTCCTAACCAAGCTCGGGAAATCAAGGAATCAAGTGGCACCTAGTATGGATCACTATGTTAAACAATCGGATCCTAAATCGGGAGATAGGATAGAATGAAGTTCTATAAATCAAATGAGTATTGCAACTCATATGGTATGATTTAATAGAGCTAGCATTCTGATTTGGAAGGTCTACCTAAGTGCTTTTGACCCGTTTCAACCCATTATGGTAGTATAAGCCACTATAATGCGTCATTTGCGTAAAACTATGTTCGGATGGTTAATTATGTGCTATGTCAAGTCTTACATGCCCAATTATCCCTATCCATGTTACTCAATCAGATTATATGTCGAAAATATGTTCACATAATCAAAATACGGATTTTAGCTTCAAAAGGGCATTTTGGTCATTTCCTATAGGCATACAAGCTAACTAGCAAATGACTAACCAATCCTAGGTGATCATAAGGTTATAACCTCAGTGGTTATTCCTTATAAATCTATGATCACTTACTAAGCTTGGTCGGATCCTAAAGATCGACCCAACGGGTCGGGTTCGGAAGTGTAAGTGGTTGTTTAGACCACTTACCTTACGACCCTAAACAAGCACAAACTAATAGTGTCGAGTTAAACATGTCAAAACATGTTTAAGCTACTAATTTGGTATCAAAACAAAGTGTTTTGATACCCTAAAGTAGTTCCGTTGCAAAATGCGTGCTAAAACGCATTTTGACCGAAACTTTGACTCGACACTACAACTAGTTAACGTGGTAATCAGCGGCTATAATCACGAAGGATTATAACTATTGTGATTACAATCACGTTTCAAAGTTCAATTGAACTTTGACTTGACCAATTGATGGTCAAAACCGAAAGTCAAACTGTTGGCCAAACGTTTGACTTTCTGCACTACATAAGGAAAAAGCAATAAAAAGAATGAAAGAAGCTCACTTAGGGTCCTTGCTATCTTTTCAACAAAGAAGACAAAGTCCCAATTCAGCTTAGAGAGCTTCCAAGCAGATGAGAAGGAGAGAAATGATGAATGAGCAAGGAATTGAGGAGGTTTGGCATGCTATTTATAGTTGTGGTGAGGCTCTAGGATCATTCCAAGTGGTTTGTTTAGCTATTAAGCAAGAAATCTTGACCCTCCAATTGTCACAAGCAGGTACAAAGCCTTGGTGACCACTTAAACTTGCTTAACACACCAAGAATTTACCAAAACAACCCCTGAATTTGCAAATTGTTGCTGAAAACAGACTTTCTGCCCATATGTGATCGTCGCGTAGCGCGACGGCATAGGCAGGGGATGGTCGCGCTACGCTACCATGTGTCTGATTCAGCAAGTTTCAAATAATTACAGTTTTGGTCCCTGCACGTGTTTAAAGCCTTTTTCGATGCGTTTAAACCCCGTTAACCTCATTTCAAGGCTCTAAAATGAAGTTAAAGTATAGGGGACTCAAAACATGCTCGAAAACATCTCGGATGTCGGTTCGTTTGGTCGTACGGTCACGTTGTTCAGTTAATTACGACAAAACTCAAACGGACGCAAAATCGATCCAAATTAAGCGACGAATGGAATTTTTTGCATGCCGATCACTAAAATAAAAATATTTTAGTGTGTACAAAAATTTTGGATGTCCAGATGTGGTCAGAACGTAAGATATGCGCGAAAATGCAAACTTATGTCGTTTTTGACACTTTTAGCCCCTGTAAGATCATATAAGCATGTTTTCGCACACCGAACCTATCAAAGCTTATTTCTAAGCTATGCTTAGGTTATATATGGTATGTTTAGCTTATGATCAAGTTCCGGACTTTTCGTTACCTTACGAATCGGTATAGTTTCGCAGTTTGACGCAAATAGTCCCTACGATTGAATAAACTTGTTTTTGCCATACCAAACCTTCCAAAACTTATTTTTAAGTTATGTAAAGGTCATTGAAAGTATGTTAAGCCTATTTCACTATTCCGGAGTGTTTGTCGCACTAATACTGATTACGTTTACGCACCAGTGCGCATATAACTTTCCAGAAAGCGATTTAAAGCTCGGAATTGAACAAGAATTGATATGTGCAAAGGATACACATATTTATACAAATTCCAGGTATGAAACACAATGTTTCATAGGTTTGGCATTTGTTTGGTGTTCGTGGTGACACAGGTGTCACACAAATCCTATATAAGCCTTCTTTATAGCAACAGAGTCACCTGTTTCAAGGCATTTGGCCTAAAAAAAATTAATAAAAAAGTCGTTATGTACTTAGCATTGAGCTACATTCTACATGTTTCTATATGTTTAAAAAGATGAAAAATCACATGCATTTATTTACCTGAAAGACAACACCAAATGAACCAGTGCCCGCAACTCGCTCCGCCATGTAAGAGAAAGTCTGGAACAATGCATTGTACGTGTCAGCATTTATTTATTTTTAGTTACGATAAAAACCAACTGCGAAATTAGCTAAAACATTCATGGTACAAGCAGTTAAATAATGATTACCTGCTTTAGTTTTCCATTTCGGCCACCTATTGACGTCACAATTATTTGACCTACTTCGGTACTATTACCATTTACAAGAGTCGCCTCAAAATCCTGCTTTCAAATAACAATATGTAAGTATCCAAACATTTCTCGATAAGCCGACCATACGTTATCATTATCTTATGAATAAGATATTATGACATTAAATGAAGGTATCACCTTGTCATCAGATCTATCTTCCTTAATTTTCATTCCATGCATTTCTTTGGGCAAACTGACAAAGTCGTATTTTCCAAGTTTAGCAGCAACGTTGGATGTGCTTGCCGACATCTTAAGAGCTATAGCGCTCCCGGGCTGACTCTCGGATTCTTGTTTTACCCTCCTCATGCTTGAATCTCCCTGCAAAGCCAACAAGTTCAACTACAAGCCATACATATTCCCTAATTATTATATTTACCATTCAATCATTTAGTGAGTTGGCAAGATACACGATTATAACAATATGTAAGTATCCAAACATTTCTCGATAAGTCGACCATTTCAAAATGAGCACTTCAAGAAGAGCCGCCCCAAAGCTGTAGACATCACTCTTAGAGTTTAAACCTAAAACATAACTGTATCAAGTACTTGCATATAAAACTAAAGAACATTAAAACAATCAAATCAATAATAGTCAACACCACTTATGATGATAATCATTAATCAGACAACAATGAAGCATAGAATGCTTACAGACACAATCATCCGCAAAAATATTTGAATTTACATGAAGAAAAAGAGGAAAGTTAAAAAGATATTGAAAAGTAGTAGGGAACTGATCTTTCTTTTAAGCCTTTCTTTTTTTTTTAAATTAAAAAAAACTGATTTTTAATTTAAATTCTCATTAAGATAACAAGCAATAATTACTCAAATTCACAGCAAAATCATAACTAACTATATGATCCACAAAACCCCCCAACAAATAATCAACAATCTACACACCTGTGACAACTCGAACTTTAGACATGCTTTGATGTAACGTTACGTGCTCATGAGAACTGAATTATATGATTTTAAATGAATAATTGTTTACGTGTGTTGTGTATGTATGAATGTTATGTGTTGCACGAGCCCAAACTACACAAACCGGCCACACAAAGCCCTTTGGGCCACTCCTTGTGCACGCGGACCATTAGACAACCAAGTGGGCTCGGCCCACTCCCCACTCGCAACACAAAACCGAGTTAGGGGTTTTGTTTTACCATTTTTGCAAATCACAAACACACACAAACCCTAGAAGCTTTGCTCTCTCTCTCTCTCGGCTTGTTGAGGAACCGACGGCACAAGGCCATCCGACCACCCTCTTGTTCGGATCACATCTCGTTACTTGTAATCGGTTAGTATATTATCTATGATTATGTGTTTTATGCTTAGGTGATGCCATGATAAATCGGATTGTATGATTTAGTATTCGGTTGGTATGAGTTATTTGATTGTGCTCTTGTTAATCGGTTTCTGTGAATGATGATCATGTTTTCATACGAAATAGGTTGCATGAGTGATTTGTTAATTGGTCCGGATTGATGTTTGTAATCGGCTGAGATGATTCTGTTTGTACATGCGAATTAGGGTGCATGCTAGGATGGTGTTATGATTAGGATTCGGTTTAGTGTTGGTTGATAATCCGATTATTGATTTGATACGGTTATGAATTTGCTAAATGATGAAGGTTTGAAGACATTATGAATATGATTGAATGTTGTACAATCCTTGTTTGATCTGATTTCCGAAACTGCCTAAGTGTTTGCTGAAATCACGGAGTTTAATTGACTAGAATTATGGAAACCAGTTACACAGCCAGTTGCGACTCAGATTGCGGGTCGAAACCTCCCCGTCTCGACTCGAAACCACAAACAGCACCAGCCGAAACCACGGTTGCGAGTCCCGTTGCGACTCGTAACCAGACCATGATGAACCGAGATCTCCATTGCGACTCGCAACCAGCTGTTGCGACTCGTAATCTCCGGTTGCGACTCGAGATCTCCGTTGCGACTCGAGACCACCGTTGCACGCACACTGTTGGGCCTTCACTGTCATGGGCCCAATCTATTGAGCCCAACGATTTGAATTGTGGACTGTTTATTAATGGACTTGTATGTGTTTGCTATTTGGGCCGATTGAGAATCTGGATTGTTTTGTTATTGGGCTGCTTATGTCATTGGGCCGGGTATGAATGGACTTAGAACAATTGGATCCTCACATGCTATGTCTTATCTGTTTACGTGCGTACATGTTTGCCATGACTATACGTGATTACTATATACGTGCTATATACGAACCTGACTCGTATAATAACCATGATAGGACGTGAGTGATCATTTACTTGCTACTTGTACTTTCTGTGTATCTGCCGAGCAAACCAAGGTGAGTTCACACAGCCAAGGCATGGGATTCCCGGGTTGGGAATTGGGTTGGATATGATGAAATGGAATGATTACTCGTACTTACGCATATACCAGACTATAGACCATCGTCCTCAGGTTAGTCAGGACACGTTACGTAAAACCTACGTAACCCAGTATATTTGCCATATGTCTCCCGGGTCGGGAGGACACGTTACGTAAAGCCTACGTGACCCAATACCATCTACTGGCTTCCAGGTCGGAAGGCCACGCTGCGTAAAGCCTACGTAGCCCCCACGCGTACCACTGTCCTCGGGGAAGGGCACGTCACGTAAAGCCTACGTGACCCTGTACGTTTTCCTGTTCTCGGTAAAGAAGAACACATGGTCGGAAGTTAGTCTAGTAAGTACCGTTAATGAGAAGCCCTCATTAACCAGGATGAACATGGGAAGCCCCCACCTTTATTACACACTAGTATGGGAAGCCCCCACTAGCTATACTTATGCATTACTTTATGAACTTACTTTCTGTGAACTCGCTCAACTAGTTTGTTGATTATTTGCTGCATGCCTTGCAGGACCTTAGGTATACTTGGGAGCTTGCACAGGGAAGGAGCAGGTCGTTGTGGGCAGATGGATCGTTAATGATGTCGAACTCATAACTCGTTTTGAATTTACTTTACTATGCTTCCGCTACTTAAAACAGTATTTGGTTTTGAAACATCAATCATGTCATGGTGACTTACGTTAATTACTTTTATTATTATTAAATGCTATGTTTGATATGATTGATGGCTTGATCCTGGTCAGTCACGCTCCCAAGCGGTGGTATTCCGCGGGTGGATTTTGGGGGTGTGACAGATTGGTATCAGAGCCATTGGTTATAGAGAACTTGGTTTTAATATGGGAAAACGTTTTTATTAAAACCAGACTATAACCAGTATAGTGCTCTCAACGATCCACAACGACGCTTCGCTCCACGTGCAAGACTCGACATCCTAGGTAATAAGGTTTATGTTTATTGCCTGTTTGCTAGAACTGTTTAGAACTTTGCTCGCATTACGCTTAGATACACATGCTTGATTACATGAGAACACCTATATGCCTACACTTTTCTGTCATCGCCCTACTCGCGAACCATTCTTACGTATGCTACTTGTTACTATGAAGATCATGTCTGGACGAATCAACATGACACAAGCCCAGCTAGAGGCTCTTGTTCAAGCTCAAGTTGCTGCGGCAGTTGCAGCAGCTCAAGCAGGTAGTATATCCTGCAGTATAGGCACACACTAGGATCTTTAGATCCTACACTAACTCTCGTATTTAACTCTCGTCCTATTCGTACACAATAGGTCAACACGCGCAGCAGCCTGTCTGCACGTTCAAGAATTTCATGGACTGTCGTCCAAACTCTTTCAGCGGCACAGAGGGGGCAGTGGGACTCCTCCACTGGTTCGAGAAGTTAGAATCGGTGTTCGAAATGTGCGAGTGCCCTGAGGCTCGCAAGGTCAAGTTTGCTACCGGTACTTTGGAAGGGATAGCATTGACTTGGTGGAACGCCCAAGTCCAGATCTTAGGGTTGGCAGCTGCTAACGCCACCCCATGGAACGACTTTAAGGAACTCATCAAGCGTGAGTATTGCACGCGGGAAGATATTCATAAGTTGGAGGATGAGCTCTATAATTTGAAAATGGTTGGATCGGAAATCGAGGCGTATACCAAACGGTCTAATGAGCTGGCCGTTCTGTGTCCAACTATGGTGGACCCTCCCTACAAGCGCATTGAGTTGTATCTCAAGGGATTGGCGCCAGAAATTCAGAGCCACGTGACGTCGGCTAACCTCGAAAACATCCAAGAAATCCAGCGTCTTGCTCACCGCATCACTGATCAGGCAGTGGATCAGAATAGACTGCCCAAGCGTGTTAATGCTACTGCTAACGTCACCACCTCAGTTACTCCTGCTACATCTGGTGACAGTAAAAGAAAATGGGATGGGGATTCCAGCAAAGGTTCAGCATCTGTTCAGCCACAAGCTCAGCAGCAGAAGATCGATCACTATCAGAGTCCCAGTCAGCAATCCTCTAGTGGTCACAGACAGAGGAGATATCAGGGTAGTCAACCCAGGTGCCACAACTGCAACAGGCATCACCACGGCCCATGTAACAAGGGTCGTTGTCAAAGGTGTCTTAAGATGGGGCACGAGGCCAAAGACTGCAGGAGCCCTCGTCCTGCGAATCAGAATCAGCAGCCTCAGCAACCAGCTCCACAGAACCAGCAGCAACAGCAGCCACAGCGTGGAAACCGGGGGTGTTTCCAGTGTGGGGCTGAAGGTCACTTCAAACGCGATTGCCCTCAGTTGAACCAGAATCGCAACAACAATAACCAGGGCAACGGGAACAACAACGACAATGAAGCTCGTGGTCGTGCTTTTGTGCTAGGTCGAGGCGACGCAGTGAACGATCCCAACGTTGTTATGGGTAAGTTTCTCCTCGACGATATTTACGTTACTGTTTTATTTGATTCGGGTGCGGATACAAGCTATATGTCTGTGAAAATGTGTCAACTGCTAAAACGTGCACCAACACTTTTACCCACCAAACATGTAGTAGAGTTAGCTAACGGTAAAAGTCTAGAAGCCACGCACGTAGTTCAGGGTTGTAATCTTATCCTAGCTGGTCAAGCCTTCTCCATTGATCTCATTCCCATAGTTTTGGGTAGCTTCGACGTCGTGATTGGGATGGATTGGCTTTCCCAACACCAGGCAGAAATCTTATGCAGCGAAAAGGTTATTCGCATTCCTCGTTCTGGTCAGGAACCTCTAGAAGTTCAAGGCGACAAGAGTGGTGCTGTGGTTGGCATCATCTCTTTCTTGAAGGCTCAGAAATGCTTACGTAAGGGTCACACTGCCATTCTGGCACTCGCTACAGACGCATCAGTAAAGGAAAAGAAATTGGAGGATATTCCAATTGTACGTGATTACCCTCAGGTGTTTCCTGAAGACTTACCAGGCTTACCGCCTCATCGTCAGGTCGAATTTCAGATCGAGCTCGCTCCGGGAGCAGCACCCATAGCTCGCGCACCATATCGTCTAGCTCCATCAGAATTGGAGGAACTGTCAAAGCAGCTACAAGAGCTCTTGGAAAAGGGCTTTATTCGTCCAAGCTCTTCGCCTTGGGGAGCTCCAGTGCTTTTCGTGAAGAAGAAAGACGGTACGTTCAGGATGTGTATAGACTACAGGGAACTCAACAAGGTAACGGTGAAGAACCGTTATCCTCTTCCGCGCATCGACGACTTATTCGATCAGTTGCAAGGGTCGTGCTACTATTCGAAGATAGATTTAAGGTCAGGGTACCATCAGTTGAGAGTCCGGGATGAGGACGTCTCCAAGACAGCTTTCAGAACTCGTTACGGTCATTACGAGTTTCTTGTCATGCCATTCGGATTAACGAACGCGCCTGCTGTATTTATGGATCTTATGAACAGGGTGTGCAAACCCTATCTAGACAAGTTCGTCATAGTTTTCATCGACGACATTCTGATTTACTCCAAAAGTCAGGAGGAACACGAGCAACATCTTCGCCTAATTTTGGAACTCCTTCGGAAGGAACAGCTGTACGCCAAGCTTTCTAAATGCGACTTCTGGCTTCGTGAAGTCCACTTCTTAGGCCACGTAGTGAACAAGGATGGGATCCATGTTGATCCATCCAAGGTGGATTCGATCAGAAACTGGCCTGCACCGCGTACACCGACAGAAATACGCCAATTCTTGGGTCTGGCAGGTTACTACAGACGGTTTATCAAGGATTTCTCGAAGATTGCTCAGCCGCTTACGCTACTAACACAGAAGGGTGTTACCTATCGCTGGGGAGAGCCCCAGGAGATTGCTTTTCAGCACTTAAAGGATAGACTTTGCAGTGCACCTATCCTCTCATTGCCAGAGGGCACAGACGACTTCGTGGTTTATTGTGATGCATCCATTCGGGGACTGGGATGTGTGTTAATGCAGCGCGACAAGGTTATCGCTTACGCTTCTCGTCAACTTAAGGTTCACGAACGGAACTACACGACGCACGATTTAGAGCTGGGAGCTGTTGTTTTTGCGCTTAAGATATGGCGACACTACCTGTACGGTACCAGGTGCACGATTTACACCGATCACAGGAGTCTCGAGCATATTCTTAAGCAGAAGGATTTGAATATGCGTCAACGACGATGGGTCGAGTTACTTAATGACTACGAATGCGCTATCAAGTATCATCCAGGCAAAGCCAATGTTGTGGCTGATGCCCTTAGTCGAAAGGACACTTTACCGAAGCGCGTGCGAGCGCTACAGCTTACGATCCAGTCTAGCCTTCCGGCACAGATACGAAATGCTCAGACAGAAGCACTGAAGCCCGAAAACGTCAAGGCTGAAGCCTTACGCGGCTCACGACAGCAAATGGAACAGAAGGCAGATGGCGCCTATTATGTAACGGGCCGGATTTGGGTCCCTCTCTATGGCGGTTTACGCGAACTTGTAATGGATGAAGCTCACAAGTCTCGCTATTCGGTACATCCAGGGTCGGATAAAATGTACCACGATATCAGCACTACTTATTGGTGGCCTAGTATGAAGGCCCACATCGCTACGTATGTTGGAAAGTGCTTGACCTGTGCGAGAGTCAAGGTCGAATATCAGAAACCGGCTGGCCTACTTCAGCAGCCTAAGATACCTCAGTGGAAATGGGAAGAAATTTCCATGGATTTTGTTACGGGTTTACCTAGATCCCAGCGTGGGAACGATACAATATGGGTCATAGTTGATCGACTCACCAAGTCTGCACACTTCCTGCCGATTAAGGAAACGGATAAGTTCTCCACTCTCGCAGACGTATATCTTAAAGAAGTTGTCTCGAGGCACGGGGTGCCCACATCTATCATTTCGGATCGCGATGCACGATTCACGTCAGAACTTTGGCAAGCAATGCATAAATCCTTTGGCTCACGATTAGACATGAGCACAGCATATCATCCTCAGACGGATGGGCAGTCTGAGCGTACGATCCAAACACTTGAAGACATGCTTCGGGCATGCGTCATCGATTTCGGCAACGGCTGGGAAAAGCACCTCCCTTTGGTGGAGTTTTCTTACAATAACAGTTACCATACCAGCATTCAAGCCGCTCCATTCGAGGCATTGTACGGGCGTAAATGCCGGTCACCTCTCTGTTGGGCAGAGGTGGGGGATAGTCAGATCACGGGTCCAGAGATTGTAGTGGACGCCACAGAAAAGATTGCACAGATACGACAACGCATGGCGGCAGCACGCGACCGTCAGAAAGCCTACGCGGACAAGCGTAGAAAGCCATTGGAATTTGAGGTCGGGGACCGGGTTTTATTGAAAGTTTCACCCTGGAAGGGTGTGGTTCGTTTTGGCAAACGGGGTAAATTGAATCCGCGGTACGTCGGACCATTTGAAATCATAGAAAAGATTGGCAAGGTAGCCTACAAGTTGAACCTACCAGCTGAACTCGGGGCAGTTCACAATGTCTTTCATGTATCGAACTTAAAGAAGTGCCTATCAGATGAAAATCTTATCATTCCTTTCAAGGAACTCACTATCGACGAGCGGTTGCAGTTCGTTGAGGAACCAGTAGAAATCACGGACCGGGATGTGAAGGTCCTCAAACACAAGAGAATCCCTCTTGTCCGAGTTCGTTGGAACTCCAAACGTGGCCCAGAGTACACCTGGGAACGCGAAGACAGGATGACAGAAAAGTACCCCCAGTTATTCGGGAACAAGGCAACCACTACTGAGGCTGAAGCTACTACTTCGGAATTTCGGGACGAAATTCCAGATCAACGGGGGGAGGATGTGACACCCCAGGAAAACCAGTGAACAGTACAGTTTACCTAGCTTCCTCAGTGAGTGCATACCAAATTTCGGGACGAAATTTCCAATTAGTTGGGGATAATGTGACAACTCGAACTTTAGACATGCTTTGATGTAACGTTACGTGCTCATGAGAACTGAATTATATGATTTTAAATGAATAATTGTTTACGTGTGTTGTGTATGTATGAATGTTATGTGTTGCACGAGCCCAAACTACACAAACCGGCCACACAAAGCCCTTTGGGCCACTCCTTGTGCACGCGGACCATTAGACAACCAAGTGGGCTCGGCCCACTCCCCACTCGCAACACAAAACCGAGTTAGGGGTTTTGTTTTACCATTTTTGCAAATCACAAACACACACAAACCCTAGAAGCTTTGCTCTCTCTCTCTCTCTCGGCTTGTTGAGGAACCGACGGCACAAGGCCATCCGACCACCCTCTTGTTCGGATCACATCTCGTTACTTGTAATCGGTTAGTATATTATCTATGATTATGTGTTTTATGCTTAGGTGATGCCATGATAAATCGGATTGTATGATTTAGTATTCGGTTGGTATGAGTTATTTGATTGTGCTCTTGTTAATCGGTTTCTGTGAATGATGATCATGTTTTCATACGAAATAGGTTGCATGAGTGATTTGTTAATTGGTCCGGATTGATGTTTGTAATCGGCTGAGATGATTCTGTTTGTACATGCGAATTAGGGTGCATGCTAGGATGGTGTTATGATTAGGATTCGGTTTAGTGTTGGTTGATAATCCGATTATTGATTTGATACGGTTATGAATTTGCTAAATGATGAAGGTTTGAAGACATTATGAATATGATTGAATGTTGTACAATCCTTGTTTGATCTGATTTCCGAAACTGCCTAAGTGTTTGCTGAAATCACGGAGTTTAATTGACTAGAATTATGGAAACCAGTTACACAGCCAGTTGCGACTCAGATTGCGGGTCGAAACCTCCCCGTCTCGACTCGAAACCACAAACAGCACCAGCCGAAACCACGGTTGCGAGTCCCGTTGCGACTCGTAACCAGACCATGATGAACCGAGATCTCCATTGCGACTCGCAACCAGCTGTTGCGACTCGTAATCTCCGGTTGCGACTCGAGATCTCCGCTGCGACTCGAGACCACCGTTGCACGCACACTGTTGGGCCTTCACTGTCATGGGCCCAATCTATTGAGCCCAACGATTTGAATTGTGGACTGTTTATTAATGGACTTGTATGTGTTTGCTATTTGGGCCGATTGAGAATCTGGATTGTTTTGTTATTGGGCTGCTTATGTCATTGGGCCGGGTATGAATGGACTTAGAACAATTGGATCCTCACATGCTATGTCTTATCTGTTTACGTGCGTACATGTTTGCCATGACTATACGTGATTACTATATACGTGCTATATACGAACCTGACTCGTATAATAACCATGATAGGACGTGAGTGATCATTTACTTGCTACTTGTACTTTCTGTGTATCTGCCGAGCAAACCAAGGTGAGTTCACACAGCCAAGGCATGGGATTCCCGGGTTGGGAATTGGGTTGGATATGATGAAATGGAATGATTACTCGTACTTACGCATATACCAGACTATAGACCATCGTCCTCAGGTTAGTCAGGACACGTTACGTAAAACCTACGTAACCCAGTATATTTGCCATATGTCTCCCGGGTCGGGAGGACACGTTACGTAAAGCCTACGTGACCCAATACCATCTACTGGCTTCCAGGTCGGAAGGCCACGCTGCGTAAAGCCTACGTAGCCCCCACGCGTACCACTGTCCTCGGGGAAGGGCACGTCACGTAAAGCCTACGTGACCCTGTACGTTTTCCTGTTCTCGGTAAAGAAGAACACATGGTCGGAAGTTAGTCTAGTAAGTACCGTTAATGAGAAGCCCTCATTAACCAGGATGAACATGGGAAGCCCCCACCTTTATTACACACTAGTATGGGAAGCCCCCACTAGCTATACTTATGCATTACTTTATGAACTTACTTTCTGTGAACTCGCTCAACTAGTTTGTTGATTATTTGCTGCATGCCTTGCAGGACCTTAGGTATACTTGGGAGCTTGCACAGGGAAGGAGCAGGTCGTTGTGGGCAGATGGATCGTTAATGATGTCGAACTCATAACTCGTTTTGAATTTACTTTACTATGCTTCCGCTACTTAAAACAGTATTTGGTTTTGAAACATCAATCATGTCATGGTGAC
The DNA here is from genome assembly GCF_002127325.2 of Helianthus annuus. NCBI lineage: Eukaryota > Viridiplantae > Streptophyta > Magnoliopsida > Asterales > Asteraceae > Helianthus > Helianthus annuus. The sequence goes on along the minus strand of NC_035444.2, from coordinate 106,936,448 downwards.
TTACGTTAATTACTTTTATTATTATTAAATGCTATGTTTGATATGATTGATGGCTTGATCCTGGTCAGTCACGCTCCCAAGCGGTGGTATTCCGCGGGTGGATTTTGGGGGTGTGACAACACCAATCACTAACTAAACCCTAATCTAGTAATCTTTCACCCAAGAATCACAAACCCCATTTGAAATTAGATCAAAAAGATCCAAACCCATAATGGGGTTTACAATTTTCACACACAAAAACGTGTGCTTTATGTGTGAGAGAGAAAATAATAATATTAAAAAAAAGGGTACCTGAAAATTCTCCTTAAAACAAACATCAGGTATCACTTTCATCTCCATTCCCAAACTTTTAAACTATACACACTTAAGTGTTGCAGTACCAAAAATTTATGACAGATAGAATTATTACATGTAACGATTTACAACCATTTGAAGCCCATTGTACAACCTTTAAAGCACAAAGGTGTTGAAAAATCCTTCAACACGCGGACCAGCTCATATAAACTAACCGGATGCATTTGACCCATTTTAATCAAATGGATCCAATATATACTTTCTTTCAAAACATCTGGAAGACTCAGACATGTAATTGAGAGATGAACACAACTACGGGTAAAGCCATGGCTGCAACACACGGTTGCAAAGTGAGAACTATGCAACCTGGATATTGCCCCGCCAAGATGCTACTCGGATCTTCTATGTACCCTCAAAATACAATCATCATCACAGTCTATTGTGTTATGTAACCCCGCTTTAAAGCATGATGTACAAGAGTAATTTGCCACTAAACTTAAACAACCTTTAAAGCATGATGTACAAGTGTTTTAAGCACAAGAAACACATATGTAACCTCACAGGCTCAGCTTATGCATCATAGCCTTAACAGTTTCAGTTCAGACATATTAAGAACACAAGCTCAGCTTATGCATCATAGAGTCGACACTTTCAGTTCAGACAGATTAAGAACACAAGCTCAGCTTTTGCATCACAGCCTCAAACACTTTCAGTTCAAACAGATTAAGAACACAAAATCCGGAGTCACAACTCCTTTACAACCCACCGGCAACTGTAAAAGCAAAACTGAATCTTATCAGTAACATAGATCTATAACAAACATAATAAGCTACAAACATACCAGATCTTTAACAAACAAAATCAGCTACAAACATACCAGATCCGGGCTGTCAATATTCCTCTAAGAACTCAGATCTGCAAGTCGTGTAACCTCAGATCTGTCAATATTCATAAAAATCCTCAAAAAACGGTAGATCTGAGAAATTTCAATAGAAAAAAGTACCTTGCTCGACACTTATGATGATAATCATTAATCAGACAATAATGAAGCATAGAATGCTTACAGACACAATCATCCGCAAAAATATTTGAATTTACATGAAGAAAAAGAGGAAAGTTAAAAAGATAATGAAAAGTAGTAGGGAACTGATCTTTCTTTTAAGCCTTTCTTTTTTTTTTAAATTAAAAAAAACTGATTTTCAATTTAAATTCTCATTAAGATAACAAGCAATAATTACTCAAATTCACAGCAAAATCATAACTAACTATATGATCCACAAAACCCCCCAACAAATAATCAACAATCTACACACCAATCACCAACTAAACCCTAATCTAGTAATCTTTCACCCAAGAATCACAAACCCCATTTGAAATTAGATCAAAAAGATCCAAACCCATAATGGGGTTTACAATTTTCACACACAAAAACGTGTGCTTTATGTGTGAGAGAGAAAATAATAATATTAAAAAAAGGGTACCTGAAAATTCTCCTTAAAACAAACATCAGGTATCACTTTCATCTCCATTCCCAAACTTTTAAACTATACACACTTAAGTGTTGCAGTACCAAAAATTTATGATAGATAGAATTATTACATGTAACGATTTACAACCATTTGAAGCCCATTGTACAACCTTTAAAGCACAAAGGTGTTGAAAAATCCTTCAACACGCGGACCAGCTCATATAAACTAACCGGATGCATTTGACCCATTTTAATCAAATGGATCCAATATATACTTTCTTTCAAAACATCTGGAAGACTCAGACATGTAATTGAGAGATGAACACAACTACGGGTAAAGCCATGGCTGCAACACACGGTTGCAAAGTGGGAACTATGCAACCTGGATATTGCCCCGCCAAGATGCTACTCGGATCTTCTATGTACCCTCAAAATACAATCATCATCACAGTCTATTGTGTTATGTAACCCCGCTTTAAAGCATGATGTACAAGAGTAATTTGCCACTAAACTTAAACAACCTTTAAAGCATGATGTACAAGTGTTTTAAGCACAAGAAACACATATGTAACCTCACAGGCTCAGCTTATGCATCATAGCCTTAACAGTTTCAGTTCAGACATATTAAGAACACAAGCTCAGCTTATGCATCATAGAGTCGACACTTTCAGTTCAGACAGATTAAGAACACAAGCTCAGCTTTTGCATCACAGCCTCAAACACTTTCAGTTCAAACAGATTAAGAACACAAAATCCGGAGTACACAACTCCTTTACAACCCACCGGCAACTGTAAAAGCAAAACTGAATCTTATCAGTAACATAGATCTATAACAAACATAATAAGCTACAAACATACCAGATCTTTAACAAACAAAATCAGCTACAAACATACCAGATCCGGGCTGTCAATATTCCCCTAAGAACTCAGATCTGCAAGTCGTGTAACCTCAGATCTGTCAATATTCATAAAAAATCCTCAAAAAACGGTAGATCTGAGAAATTTCAACAGAAAAAAGTACCTTGCTCGACGGTGGTAAGGTAGATCTAAGTCGATGGTATCTCCACCGCTCCATCTTCATCTATAACAGAAGAAACAAAACAAACTCAAAATCAGCTAGAAAAAAATCAGCTACAAACAAAATCAGCTACAAACAAAAGCAGCTACAAACATACCAGATGATACTTGCAAGATAAACAGCTACAAACAAAATCAGCTACAAAAATCACCCTAACACGAACAACTCAACGACGATCTGGTGTCGGATGTAAAGAGATCCATCATAGAGAAACCCTAGATCTTGATCTTGGAGCGCCTGGTTTTGAAACCCTAGAACCGCGTCTGGTGAGAGAAAGAGAGAGAAGAAGAAGAAGGATGGGGGCGGATGTGAATGAAATGAATATTAGGGTTTAGAGTGAGTGAAAGAAGGTATATATTGGATCCATTTGGGTAAAACAGGTCAAAGAGATCCGGTTAGTTTGTATGAGCTGCTCCGCGTGTGTTGAAGGATTTTTCAACACTTTGTGCTTAACAGGTTTGTACAATGGGCTTTAAAGACTTGTAAAGTGGCAAATGACCATTCTGTCCTTCCTAAATGCTTTATAAAGTAGTATATATATATATATATATATATATATATATATATATATATATATATATATATATATATATTTAAGATTTTGTGATTTGAATGATTTTATTGGTGACCGTTATCGTGTAAATCCGCTAACACTTCCGTTTGTACGCAATATATCTACGATTTGCGCGTCGTAATATATATACATAAACGTTCACATATTTTATTATCGTAACACGCGAAATATTTTTAACTTATCTATTTTGTCATTTTATAGCAAATATACATAAAATATCTCATATGTATCAAATTTCATGCTCGACAAACAAGTCACACATTTAACGCGATTTTTACCGTTTCTACCGCACAAGTATACATGCAAAATCTAAATTTCCAATATCATGTTAAAACTTAACATATTTTCACATTCACATGTTTAAATCACATAACACATCTTAACACATAAGGTTCACCCAAAATTTACCCATACTAGTGTTCATTGAAAAATGCGTATTTTAACGATTCGGTAACGTTTTCGGGCGTCGGAAGTCACGTATGACTAACCAAACACGAAGTAAACTTAAAATTAGTTAAATACTTATTTTTAAACTAAAAAAATCAGTCTACTTACTGATCTAAATTAGTTTTATAAAAATCACATTAAAAGCCGATTTTTGACTGCTTTAACGCATAGTTTTGCGTTAAACGTTTCCCTAATCATCCCAACTCGGAATGACTTGATATTTTAACACAATACGTATTATTTACTGATTAAAATAGTGGTTATAATCAGATTAGTGCAGTTTTTGTGTACGTCACATAAATCATGCGATTTCACATATTTTATAACTTCTAATGCACCAAGTACAACATGCAAAGCTAGTAAACATTATGACATAGTTATATGTCACTAAACACTTTAAAATAACTTTATTTTAGTGTTTATAATCTAATTAAAACTGATTTTTATCAAATCATACTCAAATCATCTTATTTTATGATCACATATCATCATGCATGTCTAAGTATATGCATCTAGTACACCCATACCATAAAACTATCATCCAACATGATCTTAAATGCATCAAAGAATATATTTATTTCATGTTCATGTAAATCAAAACATGTATATTCCATCATCATCTAATCATATTCACATAAATAGAAACATTCTTTCATTTATTTACATGTGACAAAACTTTTATACACGTATACATATATACATACATATATACGACACATATACACACATATATGAAGTTCCAAAGGTTCACTTTACATCACATTCATCTCAAATCACAAGACCCTTTTAGAACCTTCTTTTATGACATCTTTTTAAACCATGCATGTAACCCATCTTTCAAGAATCAAATCATTCAAGATTCATTCAACAAAATCAAAACACAACTAAATACACATATTCATACAAATTTTCGGCCATACCCACATACATATACACAATCATTTTTACTTTGTTTGAAATCTCATTCATTATTATTTTCAAGTTTGTGATTTGTTCCAACTTCAAGAGACACCATCTAACATCTCTATCATCACTAGAAATCAAGAATGTGGTTTTGAAAATAAGTTTATACCTTCAAGATTTCTTACTGGGTTTTTGAAAACGATGGCGATATGAGGCTTTGTTATTGCTTGAATCTTCTTGAAATCACTTCTAAACATCCATATTAGCTTGAAATCACCTTGAAATGCCCTTGAATCTTCATGGAATTGTTTGAAAATTTTGAATATGTATGTATAAGGGGGTGTTCGGCCGAGATATACAAGAGAGAGAAGAGAGAGATGAATTTGAAAAGTTATGTCTTGGATTGGATGTATGTTGAGTGTTAATTCAAGCTTAATCATCACAACTAGTTTCAATGTTCAACAAGTGGCAAGACCAAGAGAAAGGTGGCCTCCAAGGCCGCCACCTTATCCTCTCTCTCTCCTAATACACACACAAATTTTATTTATATATATATATATATACATATACATATGTAATATTGGTGTTAAAAACAAGTATTTTCCTGAATACCGGGTATTTTATCTAGCGTTTTAATCCCGTTTTAGTGCATTTTAAATTATTTTTATCATTCTATAAAAATAATCTCACTAAATTATTACTGAAATCGTTACCAGTTGCCTTGACAGGCTGCGTTGACGGTATTTTGTCTAATGCGCGCAGTATCGCGCGGTACGCGCTCAAACTCGAAAAATAGAGTTTCTTAGCGTTTTAATTTATTTTTCCTCATGAATTTGATTAAAATTATTATTCTAATCATAACAGACTATTTTTAGGATTTTAACACTGATCGGGTGGTCACCGGTGTTCGTTTCGCATTTTAACCGTTACGCGATAAGCGTTTATCTTATCGTTGCCAACATAATTTTTACCAAGGTTTAAATTTACCAACTCATTAAATTCCACATATAAACATCATAACCAGTCAAATACAACCTTTTATCTATTCACAGCACATGTTACAATTGTACGGTACGGCCTGAAAAGCCGGGTGTCACATGCTGAGCGTCACGAATCAGGGCTTCGAGGTCGTGTTGGGCGCGAGTATTACGAACGCTATGCAAATAGCTTCGTCGACTTAGAGCATCGGCCAAGACATTTTCCATGCCATGGTGGTAACGGATCTTACAGTCGTAATCGTTGAGAAGTTCTACCCATCGGCGTTGGCGCATATTCAGTTCTTTTCGGTTGAGGATGTGTTGTAGGCTCTTATGGTCTGTGAAGACCGTACACTTGGTACCGTAAAGGTAGTGTCGCCAAATCTTCAACACAAAAACAACTGCACCAAGCTCGAGATCGTGGGTCATATAGTTCTTCTCGTGGATCTTGAGCTGATGAGAGGCGTATGCGAGAACCTTGTCCCGTTGCATGAGAACACAACCGAGACCAAGGTTCGAGGCATCGCAATAAACAGCGAAGTCACCGTTTCCGTCGGGTAATGCGAGGATAGGATCATTGCAGAGCATATGCTTGAGAGTTTGAAAGGCAGTCTCTTGTTCAGTTCCCCATACAAAAGGCTTGTCTTTATGCGTCAACGAAGTAAGCGGAACAGCGATTTTTGAAAAGTCAGCGATGAATCGACGGTAATAGCCCGCCAATCCGAGGAACGAACAAACATCGGATGGTGATTTTGGTGTAACCCAACTCTTAACAGCTTCGATCTTCGTGGGGTCGATGTGTATACCTTGACTATTGACGATGTGACCGAGGAATTGAACCTCCTCTAGCCAAAATTCGCACTTGGAGAACTTAGCATAGAGTCGATTCCCTTGGAGTAACTTGAGAACCAAACGTAGATGTTGCGCGTGTTCGGCTTTTGACTTCGAATAGATAAGGATATCATCGATAAACACGATGACGAAGCGGTCGAGAAACGGTTTACACACGCGATTCATCGAATCCTTGAAAATCGCGGGTGATTGGTTAAACCAAAGGGCATTACGACGAATTCATAATGGCCGTATCAGGTTCGGAAAGCGGTTTTAGGTATATCTTCCTCCTGGATTCGTAACTGGTGTTAGCCTGAGCGTAAATCGATCTTCGAGAAGCATGTAGCACCTTGCAATTGGTCAAACAAATCATCGATTCGAGGCAGGGGATAACGATTCTTGATAGTCAGCTTATTCAATTCCCTATAATCGATGCACATCTGGAATGATCCGTCCTTCTTTTTGACAAAAAGAACTGGTGCGCCCCAAGGAGAGGTGCTAGGGTGAATAAAGCCTTTGTCAAGAAATTACTGGAGTTGACTCGAGAGTTCGCGCATTTTGGACGGAGCGAGGCGATAGGGTGCTTTAGCAATAGGATTAGCTCCAGGAATGAGGTCGATTCAGAAATCAATATCACGACTCGGGGGTAAACCAGGTAAATCATAAGGAAAGACTTTAGGAAAATCATGAACCACAGGCACCTTATCCATTGCCTTCTTTTCCTTTTCCTCCGCTACTATGATGTGTGCCAAGAAAGCTTTGTATTCCTTGTAGAGATACTTGCTCGCTTGGATACACGACAAGAGTTTGAGAATCTTCGATGTGACTTCGCCATAAACACAGAGTTGATCACCATTAGCAAGCTAGAATACGGCGCCCTTGGGGCTTTCTATTTGATTGTATCGAAAGGCCCAATGAATTGGGATTTCCCTATTGGTCCAGGTCATTTCGGGGCAAGCAGGATAAAGAGGATGTGCTTCAAGAGAATGATTCGGAGTTCTTTGCAGAGAGGAACCGGGCAGTACCAGACACGAGATAGATCTTCCAAAGAACAAGGCCTTTTTCGAATAAACCAATTCATTTGGGACCCTGCGGATCCACTCTTTTTCCTATTCAAAGCTCAGCCCTTTGTCTCTGTGTTTTCACATCAAGAATTATTTGCAGATGAAGAGATGTCAAAGGGGCTTCTTACTCCCCAAACAAATCCTCCTACGTCTCTATATAAATGCTGGTTTATCAAGAAGAGGCAAGAAAAACACTTCGAATTGTTGATTAATCGCCAGAGATGGCTTAGAACCAATCGTTCATTATCTAATGGATCTTTTCGTTCTAATACTCTATCCGAGAGTTATCAATATTTATCAAATTTGTTCCTATCTAACGGAACACTATTGGATCAAATGACAAAGGCATTGTTGAGAAAAAGATGGCTTTTCCCAGATGAAATGCAAATTGGATTCATAGAACAGGAGAAGGATTTCCCATTCCTTAGCCGGAAAGATATGTGTCCATGAAAGGAGAAGGAAGGAAACGAATCATCTTATCAAAGCAGACGACTTCGGCATGATTTTCACGAAGAAAATCCATGCCTACTATGATATCAAAACTACCAAGCTGTATTAGGATAAGATTGATTGGGAAGACGTGATTGTTGAGTTCAAGCGTACAATCACGTAGAACAGAACGAACAGTGACGGTTCTTCCAGTGGCAACTTCAACGTCGAACGTCGTAGGGAGATTAGCGTGCTTATGATTTAGGAGCTTTTCGAATTCTAACGACACAAAACAATTATCGGCTCCAGTATCAAACAAACATGAAGCATATATACCACTCAAAAGAAACGTACCATTAACCACGTTGTTATCTGCTTGAGCCTAGCGGGCGTTGATACTGAAGGCACGTCTGCGGGCTGCTGGCTGCTGCTGCTGCTGAGGCTGCTGCTGTTGATGTTGTTGCGGCTGCTGCTGTGGCTCTTGCTTCACCACTCTTGTTAGTCCCTAAAGTGTGAGACTGACGCATCAAATTAACACAACGGGCTATGGTTACGAACTGGGCCTTACCGGGTTAGTTTATATTAGGTTGTGGACCTTTATAGGTCACTTGGGCCAAGCTTTAGGCCATGTGGGCCATGTGGGCCAAGCAGGCCCAAGGGGAGCCCATGAAGGGAAGTGGGCTTGAGTTAGTATAAAAACAAGTTTCTAACTTGTTTTTAGGGTGGAACCTCTTGAACCTCATTGTTACAATATTCTAGAGAGTTAGAGAGGGAGGCGATCAATTGGTGAAGAACACTTGTACTAGACGGTTTTGCTTGTTCAAGTAATAGAATCGTGTGCAAGTGTTTAAAGGTGATTCGGTATTGTTCCTTGTTATTCATATTTTCCGTTATTCTTGAATCTCACCAAGTTTGGATTCCGCACAAACTTGGTGATTGTTTGATATCATTGAAAGATCTGGTTAAACAGGACTTACAAGTGGTATCAGAGCCATTAGAACCTGTTTCTATGCTCTGTGTGATATCAAATATTCAAGATTTGAAACTTTTGTTCATTGTGTTCTTCGCGTTCTTCATCGTATTCATCTGGTTTTCTTGAAAAATTGGTATATTTTGGTGGTGCTTGATTTTTGAAAGTTGTTAAGATTTGAAATTTCCAAAATTGTTGATAAGTTTGAAAAGATTTAAAAAAAAAATCCCAAAAATTTCGGACAATCCGGTTGATTATTTGTTTTGAGAATTATTTGTTTCCTTAAAATATAATAATAATAATAATCTCAAAATCCTTTTCAAATTTCAACTTTCTATTTTGTGGTCTCGAGTCAATCTCCACAGGTTTCAAATCACGTGCAAAGAATTTCTAATTGGTCTCGACTCCAATCTTTAAGGAAACAACTTTTTGACTCCATCTCCACCGTCTCGACTCACTTTAACTGGTCATCATTTTGATATCATTGCTTTAACCGGTGTCGAGTCATCATCTTTCTTCAGGAGGTCTTGAGTTATCAACATTTGATCTTCATCTCGAGTCGCAACCGCTGTTCCGAGTCACAGTCTCGACTCACATATCTTCACTGGTCTTGAGTTATCATCTCAATGGTTTCGACTCCCAAAATATCTATTCCACACTGTTCTCAAGTCGCAACCAGAGCTCCTGCAACTTTCGAGTCGCAACCTTTCGAGTCGCAACCAGAGCTCCTTTCATCTTTCAAGGTCTCGAGTTGTTCATCTCCGAGTCGCAACCTCATTCTCGAGTCGCAATCAGCCACATCGAGTTTTAAGAGGTCTCGAGTCTGTCACCAGGTTTCGAGTACAGTGCCATTTCATCACAAGTCGTAACCAAGGTTTCGAGTGGTGAGTTCTCGAGTCCACTGATCTCCGGTCATCTTCTCCGGCTTCCGACGACCACCACCTGCATCTTCTTCGTCGTCGTCACTAATCCACTCATCACCATCATCATCCTTCTCTGGTAGTCACCACCTGCAACGGTGAACTTGTTTTGAAAATAATAGTGGCGGCTTAAGTTTGAAATTAGGGTTGCGGTTTATTTTTGAACGAAGAAGACAGACATACAGGTATTATTTTGTTAATAAAAAATAATAATAATTATTTTAATCATTAGATCATCATTACTTAATCATTAATAATAATAATAATAATTAGTTTTCTTATATATTAATTAAAAAAATAATAATAAAAAAGGGTTTGTTTGTTCGTGATAACGGTTTTGACAGATTTTTGAAGTGCGGTTCAAAAAGAGGGATCATTCGCGTGCAAAGGGTTTGAGTTAGCGAGTAAACAGGTTCTTGCTTTGGGATTGTGTTGAGAAAATAGTTAAAAGCGCACATTTTTGGGGGATCACATCTTAAAAATGTCTTCTAATAGAGAGGTGCTTGAGCAGGAACTCCAAGGATTCAGATACTCATATGGTGAATCTATAGAAGCACTTACAGGCAGGTTTGCCGAACGGCTCTCTAAAATGGAGAAGGCAGAGATAGTGGTGTCTACTCACATGAGCAACAGAAAGCTTCTGGATGCTTCCAGATCAGGCGAACTGTAGTTGGTTTAGAAATGTTAATCAGATAATATTGACAACCGACTGCAACTGTTACAAAATGAAGTCAGATGAGCTGATATCACTCATCAAATCATATGGCAATGCTGACAAGCAATCTACTCAAGGCAACATATCTGCTGCAGTGTGCTAATCCACTTCTGCTGATTCATCACAAAATTCAGCATATATGTTTAACAAACCCCTGGCTCGAGAAATTACTAAAGAACGTGAAGGGATACTTTCTGTATTTTGCACTCCTGAGTGTAGAGAAAGAAATGAGGCATATCGGTTACACAACACTGAGCTAATCGAAGATTATAATGACATTAAAAGAAAAAATTTCACTTTGGCTAAAAATGAAAAACTTTTTAAAGAAAAAATTGAAGCTCAACAAAAAGACATTATCAAACTTAAGGATGATGTAAGTGTAAAAACAACCCATTTTTTAGAAGCACAGGAGAAGGTATGCATTTTGATCAAAGAATTGGAAGATATTAGAGAAAGATATCAAGTTAACGAACTTAACATTAAAAAATATGAGTCTTCCAGTAAACTGGTCAAAAATCTGTGTGATCAGCAACTTGCATACAAGAAAAAGAAGGGGTGTGGGTTGGGATTCAATCAAGTTCCTCCTCCTTATAATGACAACTACACATATTTACCCATGACTGAGGAGGAATTGATGAATGAGGACAAGATGGCTTACGGTCCTAAAACTGATAAGTCATCAATCAACAGCAGACTTGTTGATAAACGAACAACTCCTTCAGTACATTTTGTTTCAAAGGGTACTTTTGATCCTAATGCTTCGTCTTCCCCTGCAGATGAAGTTAAAGTTGAAGGTGTCGTTGGAGATGAACAAGCATCAAATTCTCATGTGTGTGACATTTTTGGCTCATTTTTTCACTCTGTGATTAATTTCAGGCCGGATGGTTTGGGCGAAAACGTTGATGCTTGTATAACAGAGACTGAAATGGCAAACGAAACGAATGAGCCAGCTGAACCATCTAATTCTAAATGTGAATCATCTGAAGCAGCTGATTCTGAGAAATTGGAATCAGTTGATTCTAGTGGATTCAGCCCAAAGGCGTCATGTGCAGAACCGTCTTGTGCTGAAAATTCGTCAAATATTTCAGCCGATAAACCTGAACTCTCCAACTCTGTCAAAGCTGATGACATGAAGGATGAAGAGAAGACTGGCGTGAACAAGGCTCCAAGTGCGCAAGCTGAACAATCTGAACCTTCTGTTAGTGATGAAAAGGTTCAGATCAAGCAACAAGATCCGAAGCGAGCAGGTAAAGGACGCGGAAAGAAGAAGCCTAAACATCAAAGACAAGCAGGCTCTCCACGGTCCTCAACGGGCAGCAATAGTCCTCAAAAGGCCCGTGTTGTGAAAAATGCCTTTGTTAAGCCAGTCAGTAATGGCAAATGTGAAAAATATGCATTTGACTGTGCTAACAAAGCTTTCGGAAAGACTGGTGAGATTTCTGAACAAGACGTGCAGTCTACACAAAATAAGAAAACTCAGAGGAAATCTCCACCACACAAGGCCCCTGCAAACGACAAGTATAGACATCCGAATTCATCATCGTTTGCAAGAAATGTGCAACAAAAACAAGCATAGAAAGGACTGGTTCATCCTTCAGGGCCTACAAGATCAAATCCAGCTGATCAGAATGCTTTCTACGTGAAGAGACAAACATGCTTCAATTGCGGCATTGCTGGTCACATTGCTCGGAACTGCACACATCGTCCCTACGTACCATATTATATGCAAAATCGGAGGGTTACACCAAAGGATAACTACCATTCTCAGCCAATGAAGGTATCATCACCTAAGGCAATGAAAAATGTGAATCCCAAGGTTAAACCTTCTGACGGGGATCGGAATGCTGCTAAAACGAAACGCAAGGCTGTTCAGGAATAAAAACGTGTTTCTAAAACTAACAAACCTGAAACAGCTAAAGTTGCTCAACCGAAGGAAACAAACGCGTTTGCTAGACCGAAATAGATTTGGAAACCCAAATCCAAAGCAGCAACGTCTCCAATCCTTGAGACTAAAGGGGACCTATGTTTAAAAGAAGTGTCTTATTTTGATGCTTCAGGAAAACCCAGGACCACGATGGCCTGGGTACCAATGTCTTACTATCTCCTTACCTTTCAGGAACAACTAAGGAGGAGTTGTTGACAATCTCTGGAATGTTGATAGCGGTTGTTCCAGAGATAAAAACGGGTAACATCTCACTGTTGCAAAAAGTTCAATTTTTTACAGATGATATGTTTCCTTTGGAGGAGATTAGAGAAGTAAGAAATGATCAGCAAAAGGTGCCGTTTAAATTCAGTACTTTGATTTGATTTTGATTAGTCTTCAATTTGATGATAGAACGGTTAAACAAAAATATTTTTTTCTTTCTTAGTTCATTATTTTGTATATAAAGTGTCCTTTCTCTAGTAAATGGTAAATTTGCACAAAAATACAATATTTATTCACAAATTTAGGGGGGAGAGGGACATATAGATAGATATATATATTTTAGGGGGGAGAAAACCGAGAAAAACCAAAAAGAGTTTGCTGCAAATAGGAGAAAATGAGAAAAATACAAAAACATTAGAAAAATGAAAAAGCCAAAAAGATAAATTGCATTATATGGGAAGTGAAATAAATGCTCGTGTTAAAAGGTTTGACTAACACATGTAAGGTGCCATAGCTGAAAAGACTAGGATCTACTGCGATATGTCAATAGGCTTGACGCTCAAACTGATAAAAGATACCAAGTGATATAAACATAACGAACTATGTACCATGTGGGTAACATACCAATGGCGTATGATTTTATGGTCTTAAATCTTGCGTTGATAGATAGCCAACATCTGAGGTTTCGGGTCTTTATATTGTTGAATCATCCGGGGATATCTTGGCTGTCCTTCTGTTCAGAACTAAAATTGTACATGACCCCAGGAAAGAAAGTCACTTGGAATTAGCTCATTTCTATTTGAATGTCTGTATGTTGTCCCGATACACACAATTTTGATCTGATTTTGAAATCTTCTCTAAAAAAAGTCGTGTACCTCCTCTGCTGCATCCAGATATATGCTGACCTGGAGGTGCTAGGAAACGACAGCTTCTGTTGCATCCAGATACATGCTGACCTAGCTGTACGTTGTCACGCTATAGATCTAATACACCCGAAAGAGGCCCTCAAGTGCCCAAAAGAAACCCAAGAAACCTATATCAAACTGAGAAAAACTCATTTGATCTGTATATTATACCATCTCTGCAAAAGATCTATTCTATTCTCTTCTCAACCTATTCCCAGTTAAGATTTCAGAAATCTGGATTGGACTTGTGAAATATGTGGTAGGGAAGATACTTGCATGATAGAGTGTGTTGTTTATATTTCTGGGATTTGATTAGTATTTATTTGGGTGTTTATTGTTAAGAAATCAAAACATGATAAAACAGATTATATGCTGTGACACCTGTGTCACCGCGACCATCAAACAAATACCAAGACGATGAAATATTGTATTTCGTACTTGGGATCTTGTATAAATATGTGTATGTTTTGCACATATCAATTATTGTTCAATTTCAAACTCTACATTGCTTTCTAGAGCATTATACGCAAACTGGTGCGTAAACGTACACAGTTTAATGCGACAAATACTCCGGAACATCAAAATATACTCAGCATACCTTAAATAACCTTTACATAACTTAGAAATAAGTTTTGAAGGCTTTGGTATAGCAAAAACAAGTTAATTCGCTTACAGGGACTAAACTTGACAAACTGCGAAAGTATGCCAATTTGAACTGTAACGAACATTCCGGAACATGTCCATAAGTTAAACATACCCTAAATATCCTTTACATAGCTTAGAAATAGGCTTTGAGGTGTTTGGTATGCTAAAACAAACTTTTGGATCATTCAGGGACTAAAAGTGTCAAAAAGTGCACAAGTTTGCACTTTCGCGCATAACTTACGTTCTGAATACATCCGGACATCTAAAAATTTATGTAAGCATCCTTATATTATGCCTTAGTGTTGGGCATGAGAAAAATCCATTCGTCGCGTCATTTGGATCGTCTTTCGCGCTTATGCGCATTCCGTCGTAATTAAGCGAACATCGCAATCGTACGGCCAAACGAACCGACATCCGGAATATTTTTGAGCATATTTCATGTCCCCTACACTTTAACTTCATCTTAGAGCCTTGAAATGAGGTTAACGGGGCTTAAACGTGCAAAAATGGGCCAAAATACGTGTTTCTGAAGTGCAGGGACCAAAATTGTAAAATCTGATCTGGGAACCTTAGGCGGGGCGCGTAAGGATTTACCAAATCCTTACGCGGGGCGCGTGAGACTGTCAGACAGAAAAATCTTTGCATTTAATGCAGTTTGGCCTTTCGTTCGATCAAGGGGCAATGCCCTTTCACCCAATCAGGAGCCAAGGGCCAAGTTCTGACTTACCACAAGAATTTGACAAGTGTACGCTCTAGATCGCGGCACGATATTCGATAAACGATCCTAACGGTTCCACTTTTCCTATAAATACCCCCCCCCCCTTTGTTCCAAAAACCCACAAAATCTGATCTTAAGGCTCTAAGTTGGAACCATTGTTCCATACCTGAGCTATTTGATCTAGATTAGCACTCGGGGACCTTCCGTAAGTCTTCTTTCGCTCTTTTATCGCTTTTCGAGTCCGAAAGTCAACATTTTGTTGACTTTCTGCATTGACCAGCTTATGGTCGATGCGAAGTTCATGGAACTTCATAACGTGAGCGTGATCACGATGGTTATAGTCCGTAGTGACTATACCTACTGATCACCACGTTAACTAGGCTCAGTGACGGGTCGTAGTTTCGTCCAAAATGTGCATTCTTGCATAATTTGTAACCAAACTACTCGTGAGCATCAAAGCCGTTTGTTTTGATGTCAAACCTGTTTTCTAAACTTAGTTAAGCATGTTCTAACATGCTTAGCTCGTCACTTTTAGTTTAGTGCTTATACAGGGTCGTAAGGTAAGCGATCTAAACCATCGCTTATACTTTCGAACCCGACCCATTTGGTCGATCTTTAGGATCCGACCAAACACATTAGGTGACCATAGCTATAACCTTCCGAGGTTATACCTTGTGGTCACGATGTTAGGCGTTCCAGACGCGTTCTACGCGAACGACGCGTTAGGGTAGCCTAAGCTACCTAAACGGGTCATGATGGGGCGTAAGCACTTAGGTTAGGTTTCATTTTAGTATGTAGGCTTTGTTAAACCATATTACACGAGTCTCCATACTCGTTTGGTTTACGAACCCGCATACTATCCGACCCTCCGATTTTGGTCCGGTATATTAATATAGCTACCTATTAGGTGCCGTTTGATATCCCGTGACCTCTAGCATTATCTGGTTATTATACAAGGAATTCAAAGCAATCTCAGGTGAGTACATTGAACCCCTCTTTTACTGTTTTCCAAACTGTTTTGGGGTGAAACACATGTGCCTACTTGCTACTTTTATGCTTTCCAGTTTTCACATCATATACTACTATGTTCGATAGTACATATATAGTACATGATTTCATTGTGTTTATGCTATGTATGCCCATTGTGTGCGTACTTAGTACATTGCTATACATTTCATGCTACGTACGCCCATTGTGTGCATACGTAGTACATTGTTTCACATTGCATTACTGTTGCATATGCTCATCCAGCATATGAACACATTACACTACATTTTGAACCGTTGTACTCTACAATACATTTCATGCTACGTACGCCCATTGTGCGCATACGTAGTACATTGTTTCACATTGCATTACTGTTGCATATGCTCATCCAGCATATGAACACATTACACTACATTTTGAACCGTTGTACTCTACAATACATTTCATGCTACGTACGCCCATTGTGTGCATACGTAGTACATTGTTTCACATTGCATTTCTGTTGCATATGCTCATCCAGCATATGAACACATTACACTACATTTTGAACCATTGTAACCATTTGACTATGTGAACCGTCTTACCCCTTTGATTTCATGAACCGTCTGTAACCATTGAACCGTGTAAACCAGTTGTATCCGTTGACATGATTTACAGTTGACAATAGACATTTGACTATACATAAACATTTCTTCCGTTGTTAAACATTTCATCTTGATGGTTTGGTTTGAGTAAATGATTAAGTAACGAGGCGTGTGTAATATGATACAAGCATGGTGGATACGCCGCTGGTACTTCCTATATATAAGTGTTCGTATGGTATTACATATCGTAGCGTTATTTGAATCATTTCAATTCAAGACATATGACATTTTATACAAACAACACACTTTTCACGAGACATTGTTTTACAAACGACTTATCTTATACAAACTCATTTTTACATGGTTATCCGTTTAACCATACAGTGTTCTCATATTTATACATATCATTTGATCTTACCGTTTTTCAAATGATTTACAAGACAAAGCAAAATACGAGGTTCATGACTAAACATTTTCTCAAACTCAAGTCATGAATTCCGTTTTCACAAAACCAATGTATCTCACAGGCATTTTTATGCTGACGTACCTATTTTCACATGTGTTTTCAGGAGATGATGCATAGGACTTATCAAGACATACTTAGGCGGACCTGTGCCTTAGTAACTTAAAACGAGACAAGAACTAGTTAATTTATGTTATGTACACTTTGATTCTTGTTTAGACAATGTAAACTTTCATGTTTGATTTATAAAACGAAACTTCATTTGCCATGGATTTGAAACAATTGATTCTGTTACAACACTCCCCGACGTTTCCGCCACGTTTTGTATGTTCTACGTGGTCGGGGTGTGACAGAAAAGATGGTATCAGAGCCAATGGTTATAGGGAATTAGGTTATTAGTAATGCTTTGACCTAGTCTATAACCTTCCTAGGAACCTAACACGAGTTTACTTGCGTTTAGTCACAAAACAATACCGTCACCTACCCTTAGGCGACGACCACAACAAGAACATAAATTTCAAAACCGCCTTGAAAGCTAATCATCTATTCTAGGATGATTGATTACTAGGTTTTGAACCCTCTATTATAAGGTTTTGAACCCCTTTGAATTTTCAAAACTCCCGTCAAAGTTTTGGGTCCTAAATAGTGTGAACACGTGCGAACTGGAAGGGTGAATGCCTGTACCCTGGGTTTTCTGTCTAAGGTTAGAGTGTTCGTACAAATCCGCATAATCGGACCAGTCACTCTTACCTGGGAACTCTTGGGGTGAGTGTCCACTTATAGGCGAGCATGTCTTCGCGATACACTATGAGGATCTATTTGCTTTGATTCAGCCCTGGTGTTGTTTGTTTGCTTCATGATTCAAACAAGTGACCATCAACCGTGATTATGGTCAGTGATTATAACATCCTATTCTTACCCAATACCATTTTATTTGTTTCCTTTCATGTTTTCCTCTTTTAGAATGCCTCCTCGACGCGAACACCAGATAGCAACTGCCGAGCTGGCAGAAATTATTGCGCAGCAGATGGCTGCTCAATTCCCAAATCTCTTTGCTCAATGGAACCAAGCCAACAACAACAACAATGGTACATGCAATTTCAAGAACTTTAACTCGGCTAAACCACTCAAGTTTAGTGGTTCTGAGGGAGCAACTGGGCTTCTCCAATGGTTCGAGAGCATCGAGAATACCTTTCGCCACGTGCAGTGTCCGGAAAATCGCAAGGTCGAGTTTTCTTCGAGTGTGTTTCAGAAGAGGGCTCTTACATGGTGGAATGGGGTAATGAGAGACCGTGGTGCAGATGTTGCTCTAGCACAAACATGGGCTGAACTGAGAGCACTTATGATGAGAGAGTTTTGTCCTCGTCATGAACAACGAGCGTTGGAGAAGGAGTTTGATGATTTGAAACAAGATAGTGGCGAACACAGGGCATATACTGATAGGTTTGAGGAGTTGAGTCTACTTTGCCCGACTATGGTCGCCCCACTCGACAAGGCTATCGAAAGGTACATCGACGGCCTGCCTGACTCGGTACAAGACATTGTCACTGGTAGCAACCCTACCACACTCCGTCAGGCCATTGAGCTATCTGCAACCTTGACTGAATCGCAGATCAGAAAGCATAAACTTTTTCGAAAAGGTGACAAGAAATCAGCCGGGGAATCGAACCCAATCGAGGAATCAAAGACCATGGATGAACAGACTGAATCTCCTAAGAAGTCAAGGAAGCGAAAGGCTTCTCAGAACTTCGCCGTGGTCGCTCACAATGGTCAATCCGTCCCCAACCAACCAGCTCAACCCCCTGCTAGAAAACCATACAATGGAACTGCACCCTTGTGCAACCAATGTAGCCTCCATCATCACGCCAATGTACAGTGCCGCAAATGCCAAACTTGTGGACTCATAGGCCATACAACAAGAATCTGCCCAGCTGCAGCTGCACCAAACCAAGCTGGCAACAATCCCGCTCAAGGTCGTTTCCTACCAGGTTCTTGTTTCAACTGTGGCGAGATGGGTCATTTCCGAAGAAATTGCCCAAAGCTTGCTAATGCAAATCCAGCACAAAGATGATCACCCGACTGACTAGAAGACAACATCGTTTAGAAATAATCATGTCTTATGTATTAAGTTCCTTTTGTTGTCAAGATCCAAGGAACAGTTGATATCGTTGTTTATAAATAAATCTTTCATTTACATTGCAATGTATTTCGATGGTTGCATGTATAAACAACATATCCCTTGCAATACCGACAATCAAGGAACCGTATTCCTTGAAGAACAAACTACCCCCAAAATTCTCCCATTCTATAATCGCTTGCGTCTTCCACGGAATTCCTAAGTACCCGTTTATTCTAAGGAAACGAAGTACAAGGCGCAGGTTACAACACAAGACGAATACCCAAGGTACCACTATAAATCCTTAATAGGGTACCTAGGAATTTCCCGTAAGTCTTTAATTGTTGTATACCTTCATTCGAATGTGGTGATTCCTTGTAATCAAAAATCGAATTTTGGGAGATCTTTCTATCTTCTCAGATAGATTCCAGTGAACATTGAGATCCGTTGACAGGTTTCCATATCCGTATTCAATCGATAACAAGTTAATAACAAATTATGATCAAATTAAACAATTATGTGACTATGTGCTTATGTGTTTCCTTATGTATTGTTGTGTGATCCAAATTATGTTATCCAAATCTTCGTAGAATCTTACATATCCGTGTACAAGAGATTCATAGTAGGATGCCCAAAGGTATTACTTAAAATCCTTAATGGACTTCTATGTTATAGTTAAGTCCCTCGGATTATAAAGTACTACTTCATAATTAGACCCCTTGAGTGGTCTAGCTAAACAGATTCATCCAAAAATCTGGTTAGGGATATCATGTGATGATATAGCTGAAAGGACTCCTTGGTGGCCTAACCAAGAGGATCCCCTGTCGATCTAATTAAAAGGAACCGATGGAAGTCTAGTCACCCTCGTCACAAGTTTGATATCCTTCCCCAAAACATTACAAAGCAAACTGTGCGGACTGTGCAAGGGATTTACGTAATTATGGATGCATACATAATTATGGAATTTAGTGCACAGAAATCACAGCAAGTTCTGTCATGTGTCTAGAGTTAACCCTATTCATTTCCAATTCTGATGAAGCATCCGTTGAGGAAAAATGAACTAGCTATTCATTTTTCACTTCTGAAGAATATCCGTTGAGGAAATGAATATCCATTTATCCTTCATTTCCAAATCTGAAGAATACCCGTCGAGGAAAATGACTCCGTTTGTTCATTTTCGTTCTGAAGATTTATCCGTTGAGGAAATGAATATCCGTTTATCCTTCATTTCCAAATCTGAAGAATACCCGTTGAAGATGACCCCGTTTGCTCATTTTCGTTTCTGAAGATTTATCCGTTGAGGAAATGAATATCCGTTGTGTAATCCTTCATTTCCAACTCTGAGGAAGCAACCGTTGAAGATGACTCCGTTAGTTCATTTTCGTTTCTGAAGATTATCCGTTGAGGAAATGAATATCCGTTGTGTAATACTTCATTTCCAACTCTGAGGAAGCAACCGTTGAAGATGACCCCGTTTGTTCATTTTCGTTTCTGAAGATTATCCGTTGAGGAAATGAATATCCGTTGTGTAATCCTTCATTTCCAACTCTGAGGAAGCAACCGTTGAAGATGACTCCGTTAGTTCATTTTCGTTTCTGAAGATTAGCCGTTGAGGAAATGAATATCCGTTGTGTAATACTTCATCTCCAACTCTGAGGAAGCAACCGTTGAAGATGACCCCGTTTGTTCATTTTCGTTTCTGAAGATTATCCGTTGAGGAAATGAATATCCGTTGTGTAATCCTTCATTTCCAACTCTGATGAAGCAACCGTTGAAAATGACTCTGTTAGTTCATTTTCGTTTCTGATGATTTATCCGTTGGGGAAATGAATATCTATTGTGTAATCCTTCATTTCCATTTCTGAAGAATACTCGTTGAGGAAAATGACTCCGTCTGTTCATTTTCGTTTCTGAAGAATGACCGTTAAGGAAATGACGGGATATTGCCTTGCATATCGCTGGTGGGTATTTGGCGAAGTCACAAATAGACTCCTACGAATAAATTTCGGGACGAAATTTCCTAAAGTAGGGGAGACTGTGACACCTGTGTCACCGCGACCATCAAACAAATACCAAGACGATGAAATATTGTATTTCGTACTTGGGATCTTGTATAAATATGTGTATGTTTTGCACATATCAATTATTGTTCAATTTCAAACTCTACATTGCTTTCTAGAGCATTATACGCAAACTGGTGCGTAAACGTACACAGTTTAATGCGACAAATACTCCGGAACATCAAAATATACTCAGCATACCTTAAATAGCCTTTACATAACTTAGAAATAAGTTTTGAAGGCTTTGGTATAGCAAAAACAAGTTAATTCGCTTACAGGGACTAAACTTGACAAACTGCGAAAGTATGCCAATTTGAACTGTAACGAACATTCCGGAACATGTCCATAAGTTAAACATACCCTAAATATCCTTTACATAGCTTAGAAATAGGCTTTGAGGTGTTTGGTATGCTAAAACAAACTTTTGGATCATTCAGGGACTAAAAGTGTCAAAAAGTGCACAAGTTTGCACTTTCGCGCATAACTTACGTTCTGAATACATCCGGACATCTAAAAATTTATGTAAGCATCCTTATATTATGCCTTAGTGTTGGGCATGAGAAAAATCCATTCGTCGCGTCATTTGGATCGTCTTTCGCGCTTATGCGCATTCCGTCGTAATTAAGCGAACATCGCAATCGTACGGCCAAACGAACCGACATCCGGAATATTTTTGAGCATATTTCATGTCCCCTACACTTTAACTTCATCTTAGAGCCTTGAAATGAGGTTAACGGGGCTTAAACGTGCCAAAAATGGGCCAAAATACGTGTTTCTGAAGTGCAAGGACCAAAATTGTAAAATCTGATCTGGGAACCTTAGGCGGGGCGCGTAAGGATTTACCAAATCCTTACGCGGGGCGCGTGAGACTGTCAGACAGAAAAATCTTTGCATTTAATGCAGTTTGGCCTTTCGTTCGATCAAGGGGCAATGCCCTTTCACCCAATCAGGAGCCAAGGGCCAAGTTCTGACTTACCACAAGAATTTGACAAGTGTACGCTCGAGATCGCGGCACGATATTCGATAAACGATCCTAACGGTTCCACTTTTCCTATAAATACCCCCCCCTTTGTTCCAAAAACCCACAAAATCTGATCTTAAGGCTCTAAGTTGGAACCATTGTTCCATACCTGAGCTATTTGATCTAGATTAGCACTCGGGGACCTTCCGTAAGTCTTCTTTCGCTCTTTTATCGCTTTTCGAGTCCGAAAGTCAACATTTTGTTGACTTTCTGCATTGACCAGCTTATGGTCGATGCGAAGTTCATGGAACTTCATAACGTGAGCGTGATCACGATGGTTATAGTCCGTAGTGACTATACCTACTGATCACCACGTTAACTAGGCTCAGTGACGGGTCGTAGTTTCGTCCAAAATGTGCATTCTTGCATAATTTGTAACCAAACTACTCGTGAGCATCAAAGCCGTTTGTTTTGATGTCAAACCTGTTTTCTAAACTTAGTTAAGCATGTTCTAACATGCTTAGCTCGTCACTTTTAGTTTAGTGCTTATACAGGGTCGTAAGGTAAGCGATCTAAACCATCGCTTATACTTTCGAACCCGACCCATTTGGTCGATCTTTAGGATCCGACCAAACACATTAGGTGACCATAGCTATAACCTTCCGAGGTTATACCTTGTGGTCACGATGTTAGGCGTTCCAGACGCGTTCTACGCGAACGACGCGTTAGGGTAGCCTAAGCTACCTAAACGGGTCATGATGGGGCGTAAGCACTTAGGTTAGGTTTCATTTTAGTATGTAGGCTTTGTTAAACCATATTACACGAGTCTCCATACTCGTTTGGTTTACGAACCCGCATACTATCCGACCCTCCGATTTTGGTCCGGTATATTAATATAGCTACCTATTAGGTGCCGTTTGATATCCCGTGACCTCTAGCATTATCTGGTTATTATACAAGGAATTCAAAGCAATCTCAGGTGAGTACATTGAACCCCTCTTTTACTGTTTTCCAAACTGTTTTGGGGTGAAACACATGTGCCTACTTGCTACTTTTATGCTTTCCGGTTTTCACATCATATACTACTATGTTCGATAGTACATATATAGTACATGATTTCATTGTGTTTATGCTATGTATGCCCATTGTGTGCGTACTTAGTACATTGCTATACATTTCATGCTACGTACGCCCATTGTGTGCATACGTAGTACATTGTTTCACATTGCATTACTGTTGCATATGCTCATCCAGCATATGAACACATTACACTACATTTTGAACCGTTGTACTCTACAATACATTTCATGCTACGTACGCCCATTGTGCGCATACGTAGTACATTGTTTCACATTGCATTACTGTTGCATATGCTCATCCAGCATATGAACACATTACACTACATTTTGAACCGTTGTACTCTACAATACATTTCATGCTACGTACGCCCATTGTGTGCATACGTAGTACATTGTTTCACATTGCATTTCTGTTGCATATGCTCATCCAGCATATGAACACATTACACTACATTTTGAACCATTGTAACCATTTGACTATGTGAACCGTCTTACCCCTTTGATTTCATGAACCGTCTGTAACCATTGAACCGTGTAAACCAGTTGTATCCGTTGACATGATTTACAGTTGACAATAGACATTTGACTATACATAAACATTTCTTCCGTTGTTAAACATTTCATCTTGATGGTTTGGTTTGAGTAAATGATTAAGTAACGAGGCGTGTGTAATATGATACAAGCATGGTGGATACGCCGCTGGTACTTCCTATATATAAGTGTTTGTATGGTATTACATATCGTAGCGTTATTTGAATCATTTCAATTCAAGACATATGACATTTTATACAAACAACACACTTTTCACGAGACATTGTTTTACAAACGACTTATCTTATACAAACTCATTTTTACATGGTTATCCGTTTAACCATACAGTGTTCTCATATTTATACATATCATTTGATCTTACCGTTTTTCAAATGATTTACAAGACAAAGCAAAATACGAGGTTCATGACTAAACATTTTCTCAAACTCAAGTCATGAATTCCGTTTTCACAAAACCAATGTATCTCACAGGCATTTTTATGCTGACGTACCTATTTTCACATGTGTTTTCAGGAGATGATGCATAGGACTTATCAAGACATACTTAGGCGGACCTGTGCCTTAGTAACTTAAAACGAGACAAGAACTAGTTAATTTATGTTATGTACACTTTGATTCTTGTTTAGACAATGTAAACTTTCATGTTTGATTTATAAAACGAAACTTCATTTGCCATGGATTTGAAACAATTGATTCTGTTACAACACTCCCCGACGTTTCCGCCACGTTTTGTATGTTCTACGTGGTCGGGGTGTGACATATGCAGACCTAGACATAGTCAAGATATCTTAAAAGATCCCAAAGAGGACAAAAACCCTGAAGAATAAAATCTCAAAATGAGAAAATTCCCAATGCTCAAAGAGCCAAATTCGTACCAAAAAGGTATTCGCCTTGCCCTCGTTGGACAAAATCATTGGTCGCTTTGCAGTACGAAAGTACTGACCTATCACCAGTGGTCTAACGTTGTAAATAAAAAAGGATGACATCAGTATACTCACTGCTACGATGAATTGTTGTGCTTACCTTGATCGCGGGGGTATGCCTTGGAATGGGACACACAGGTATAATAGTATAATATTACCTTAAGCATATCACGAAGTTGAAAAATTGAAAGTTGGGCGTTAAAGTTTAAGTGCACAAACATATTGGCAATCACATAGACCAGTTTAATTAAGCTCGTACTGAAAAGTGTTCCTTAGTCTGCCTGAGAACGAATTTTGATCCCATTGCAATTGTAATTGTATATTATGGTAGTTGTTTATATTTTGAGTTTTTATTTGTTTCTAGTTCTTAAAAAGAAAAATTCAAAAATACAAAAATAGTGTCTTGTTTTTCTATAAAACCAAAAATCCAAAAATAGAGTGCTTATTTGTTTTTCTTAAAGTTAAAAAATCTAACCGTTCTTGAAGTTTTGACTGATCATCAAAAGTTAAAAGAATTTAAATTGTGAAATTTAATGTACCTAGTGTTCATATGGTACTTTCCCTGTTGCATAAGAAATGTTTGCTTATGAGTTTGTGAGCATGTGCAGAACTTGATTTCAATCAAGAACAGGGGTTGATGAAGACTGAGATGCTGTTAGTTGCTGAAGAAGCCTGAAGCAGCACAACAACAAAATGTACCTGAGTCAGAAGAACCGGATACGAAACGTCGTCAGACAATGAAAGTGCATTTGAAGAAGTACCGTGAACCTGCTTGAAAGAGAAATATTGATGAAGAAAAGAGCTGCTGAGAATCCTCCTCTCACATTCTTTTTGACAAGATTTTCGAGCAAATCTAATCATGATCCTGATATGAAGCTAACCACAAGAGCTGAAGAAAGAGACCCAGTGAAGTCAAGAACTTCCACAACATCTGCAGCATTGCAACAACCATAGATTTCGTTGAAGACGTTGCTGAACTCATGTTATGAAGACAATTTGATGGCATCAGTCTATGGGGAGATTGTTAGGCCCTAAAGTGTGAGACTGACGCATCAAATTAACACAACAGGCTATGGTTACGAACTGGGCCTTACCGGGTTAGTTTATATTATTAGGTTGTGGACCTTTATAGGTCACTTGGGCCAAGCTTTAGGCCATGTGGGCCATGTGGGCCAAGTAGGCCCATGGGGAGCCCATGAAGGGAAGTGGGCTTGAGTTAGTATAAAAACAAGTTTCTAACTTGTTTTTAGGGTGGAACCTCTTGAACCTCATTGTTACAATATTCTAGAGAGTTAGAGAGGGAGGCGATCGATTGGTGAAGAACACTTGTACTAGACGGTTTTGCTTGTTCAAGTAATAGAATCGTGTGCAAGTGTTTAAAGGTGATTCGGTATTGTTCTTTGTTATTCATATTTTCCGTTATTCTTGAATCTCACCAAGTTTGGATTCCGCACAAACTTGGTGATTGTTTGATATCATTGAAAGATCTGGTTAAACGGGACTTACAACTTTGTTGGGGCAGACATTTGCAAAGTGGTTGGGATTACCACATGCAAAGCAGGCTCGTGCGTGGGCAGCGGGAGCAGGAGCTGCTTGTTGGCCCTAGGGAGAATGAAGAGGAGCTGGCAGTGCTGGAGCTTGACCTTGAGCTTGAGTTTGGCGGGGACCAGTACGGCAGTTGGCAGTAAAGTGGCCGTAAAGGTTGCAGTGAACACAAAACCGGCATGTGATCCCAATAGGATGATGATAGGTACAAGTAGGGCAGAGCGGGTGTGGACCAGTATATGCACGCTTGGCCAGCGGTGGATTGGTTACCAATGCTGCTACTTGGCGGTTCTGAGGTTGCAGTTGAGTAGGGATAGCTTGAAGTCTTGCGGCGGCTATGACAACACAATTCTTGCTGTTGTTGTTCTTACGCTTGCGGCGGGAGGACTTGGAAGCTTGCGGTGCGGCGGTTTCAGTAGTGGGAGAAGCGGTAGCTTGGTAGAGACTCTTGGTGGTATTCTTGAAATAACCAGCCAACACTCGCTTGTCATTAATCTCAGCAGCGAGTAGGTATGTCTCTTCGATTGTTGGTGTCTTCGCGGCTTACACGAAGTCAGCAACACAATCCGGTAAAGCGCAGATATACTTCTTGATCGTCATGTCATGTGTTTCCATCTGGCTTGGACAAATGATACTCAGCTGCTTGAAGGGGGCAGTTAGACCGGCGTTATCGCCACCATCCTGCTTGATGTTCCAGAACTCGTTCTCCCGCTTCTTGAGCACATGGGGTGGGTAGAATTCCTTCATCATGAGTTCTTTCAACTCATCCCAAGTAAGCCCATAGGCTGCATCGTTCCCACGTCTGTTCCTTTCGGCAGTCCACCAATCCAGGGCCCTGGATTGGAAAACGCCAGTTGCGTTGACAGTTCCTAGGTGGTTGGGACATCCGCTCTGGCGTAGCGTGACTTCGATTGAGTCGAACCATTGAAACATGGCGCTTGGTCCGTCTTCACCTGTGAAGCCTTTTGTGCCACAGGCCTTAAACTGCTTGAAGCTGAAAGTACCCATTGGAGAGTCAGTCCTTAACTCCTCAGAGGACTTGCTGGTGTTCTCATTAAGCTCACTAACAATTTGCGGGATGACCTTAGCCATCTGCTTGGCGACTAGAGAAGCGATTCGCTTGTCAGCATGATTACGGCGTGCGGCACGAGAAGTATGCGATCCAAATGACGACATTGTCTGCAACAGACATCGCCATAGGACTCAAACACTATATAACTCGAGTGTCACCTCACACGCACTACTACTAAATAAAGCTCAGGAACACATCAACATATAACACATAGTCACACAATCACGTAGGCACATAATCCACATAGGCACTTAAGCATATAAGCACGTAAACACATAGCTCACCGAAACCACGCATTACACTATATTTTGCACATATTCACCTACATATATTGCACGTATTCACCTATCATTCAAGTTCGCGAGGCACGTTCGAGAGTAACCATTGCGAGTATCGAGTACACAGCGAGTAGCATAGCGAGTAGTATAGGATTAGCGAGTAGCGTAGCATGCGATTTGTTAACGTTTTGAGATATATGTGTAGTGCGAGTTGTGCATATTGATCAAAGCGAAAAGTGAAAAGCGTATAAATCACCAAAATCGAAACACATAAGCATGTAAAACCACATAAAACACATTAAATTTCCTCATAAAATCGATAAATCACAGAGTCAGCGGTTGCGGGCTCAGATTTGAAACACATAACCACATAAAATTAGCGATTGCGGGCTTGAAATCAAGAAATAGATTGTCTTGGCTGATAGACGTTGACTACCGAAAGTGATCTAACTATTCTCAAGGACTTTGGGTACACGCTTTGGCCTAATAGACTGTGCTCTATCACCGACATACGGTGAATGGCACTCATCCTTTCGGTTATTCGCACAACTCGGGTCATTGGAATCCATCGAGACTTTGGTGAGAGTTTTGTAAATACTAGAATAAAGAACAGAACGTGTCATCAAGGTTCGGGTTTCACCCCTAACTTAACGACTGCATTCCTGTTTGTGTGATAGAATCACGAGATAGAGAGGGAGATCTGCGTCAAAGTATGGATTTCACTCCTGATTCAACGCAAATTCTGGTGTTTATAGTAAAAATTACGCGTCGAACAACCGATCCAATCGAGAGTTTGCGGCTTTCATACCTAGTCTCGATCTAATCACTTGTTCATTTTTGAAAAATAGTGTGCGGTGCTAGCCTTAGGAAATGCTAAGTGATAGTGCTCGACCTTAGGAAAGGTCGATAGAGTGTAGTATGTTTGCGAGTCGATCGAATAACAGAAATAGGCTCGCGCAGAACCCCTACCGAGTTCGCACAAGGCGGTCTATTGGTACTTAGACTATAGACTAGGTCGTTTCTAAGACATCGACCCGGACTAGGTCGAGTCTTGCCTAATTCCCTATAGTTATGGCTCCGATACCAATCTGTCACACCCCAACCGATGGCGGAAACATCGGGGTGAGGCACTGAGCGAAACAGATTGTCCAAGAGAATCCATAACAACTAAAATTACCAGATATTTAGCATTACGTCCCATACCGTAACGTATCAAAATAAAAGCAGTTATTACAGATATTGTTTTCTGAAAGACAAATCATAGTTTTGACAACTCAAAATATTAATTGTTTGTTTCTAGACCACCTAAACTTGATTCCATGACAGCAAGCAATCCTAGCATCTTAAACACCTGCCACATATGTTAAAATAGAGGACAATACACATAGTGTAAAGGTGAGCATACAAGTTTAATAGTATAATAGATAGCGAAATTGGTTTACGCATAACCAGCATGTAACATGTTGAAAAGTGAAGCTAGCAAGTTATCGATAATGAAATATGCACAGGCGTGACTACGAGTTGTAGAATGCGCAACACATATCACCACTGTGACACGTAAAGTAAAGCCCTTAACAACCCCTGTCCACGACAGGTGCTGAGTCCAAACTATAGTACTATCGTTGCTAAGGTGTCTGGAAACAATCACTGTGTAAACATAACATACAAGCATTCATCGAGTAACACGTATAACATGCAGTAATGGTCATCGTATAAAAGTGTTTGCGTTGTGTGTCGATTGTGATTTGAAATAGGTAACGTATGTAACACCCAAAAGTGTGTAATGTAAAAAGGATTTGAGTATACTCACAGATCGTGTTTAATGAATAAACACAGTCTTGGATTGGATTGAAGGGAGTGCTGGAAAGTTAGCCTGATAATAAAATGTTAGCATAAGCATTGAACAGTGCGTTAAACGGTGCGAGCGAGACAAGTGACAGGTAGTGATTTGATCGGATGACCTTCCGGACGGATGGTCATCCGGATGGATGGCCATTCGGCCGGAGGGTGATCCGTCTGGGATGGATGTGTTTGTGTATGATGTGACTTTGAATTTTTCGTTGTAGCATTTTAAAATGAGAGAAGTGTCTCTACCCTTCAGGTCGTCCGGTCGAACGGTCATCCGGACGGATGGTCGTTCGATCGGATGGCAATCCGTTCCAAGGGAGATATTTCCAAAGTCTAAGTCTCCTGATAGGATTGTCATTCGATCGAATGGTCATCCGGTCGGATGACTATTCGTTGGAAACTGTTATCTTTTGAAGTTTTGAAATTTTGTTTAAGTGTTGAAAACACCACAAGTCATCCGATCGGATTGTCGTTCGATCGGATCGCTATCCGATCGGACTGCAATCTGTTTGGTAACATGTTCATTTCGCAACTTGTAAAATTTGCTAAGTTTAGAAAGTTTGCGGGTTGACCGAGACGGTATGACAACGTGTCAAACAACGGAAATTCCACCAAGTCCAAGTCATCCGATCGGATGGGAATCACCCCGTCCGATCAATTAACTGTTCTTGACGGTTGTTCATGTTCAACCCGTTAAGTCGGTCATCTCGTTGATAGGAATCAGTTCCTAAACTTGCACTTCACTAGGGAATGAGTAGAAGGCCTGAACGAGGTCGGATTCTATCGGTTTTTGAATGAAAAGTTAAGAATATTGAAGAAAAGTGGAAGTCAGTTGGAAAATGTTTAGTTATGACGAAATCAGTGGTTAAACATGTTGAAATATCTTAGATCTGAGTTGTTCTTGGTGGAATGAGGTCATATTTTGAAGTTCATGAGAACCCATGATGACATCATCCTAGAACTGCCCAAATCAGCCGATTTCTTGGTGAAAAATTAAGATTTGATAGTGAAATTGATGGGAAAGTGTGTGTAGATGATAGAAGTACAAGATTTGAGTTGGAAACTTACAAGAATCGCGAGGAATCGAGAGAAAATAGGCTGAGAAGGTGAAGGGTCAGAGGAGAGCTGTCACATCACATGAATAGTGATGTGACAGGTCCTATTTATAGGTGAGATGGGGAGAAGAGGCGGTGTAATGGTGCGATCGGAGGGCCTTCCGATCGGATGGTCATCCGGACAGATGACCATTTGATCAAATGGTCCTTCGATCGGATGGTTCGAGTGGGTTAGTTTCCGACTTTTCGTTTCGTGCGTTGAGCGTTAGGATGAGTTTAAGAGAGTGTCGATTAAGCGATGCGATAGGTTTAAATAATAGTTACACTTACAACAACATAAATAAACTTGCGTTTCTAGTTCATGGTGAGATTGCGTTGCGATAGAGTTGCGATTGCATTTGCGATTAACACCTCCAACATATAATAAACATGCACAAGTAACACATAATAGCACACACACGTAAAACAATATCAAGAACATGAGATTCAAGTTGCGATGCGATTGCGATGAGATTAGCGATAAATGGATTAGCGATTAAACTGCGATTATTTCATTTACTCCACATGATACAACTAAAGTAACATAAATTAAAGAAATCGATTAACAAGTCAAAGAGTACTATCAATAATTAATCAAGGAATGACAGATCGAATTAGCAATCTTTTCTTCCTTTGACTTTGAATTTGACTTGTACTTTAACTTCAAAACGCGGGTTGTTACATACGTTCAATATACGTAGGAGAATACGTGCAAAATATAGTGTGAAGCCTGATTTCTGCGAGCTATGTGCTTATGTGTTTACGTGCTTATGTGATTACATGCTTATGTGGATTATGTGCCTACGTGATTATGTGCCTACGTGATTATGTGACTATGTTTAGATGCCAATGTGTTCCTAAGCTTTATTTAGTAGTAGTGTGTTGTGAGGTGAGATTCGATTATATAGTTGTTCAGTCCTATGGCGATGTCAGTTGCAGACAATGTTGTCATTCGCATCACACACTTCCCGCGATGCACGCCGAAATCATGCTGACAAGCGAATCACTTATCTAGTCGCAAAGCAGATGGCTAAGGTTATTCCGTAAATTGTCAGTGGGCATAATGAGAATACTAGCAAGTCCTCTGAGGAATCAAAGACCGACTCTCCAAAGGGTACTTTCAACTTCAAGCACTTTAAGGCATGTTGCCCAAAAGACTTCACAGGCGAAGACGGACCAAGCGCTATGTTTCAGTGGTTCGACTCAATTGAAATCACGCTACGCCAAAGCGGATGTCCCGATCACCTACGTACTGTCAACGCAACTGGCGTTTTCCAGTCCAGAGCTCTGGATTGGTGGACCGCCGAAAGGAACGGACGTGGGAACGATGCAGCCTATGGGCTTACTTGGGATGAACTGAAGGAACTCATGATGAAGGAATTCTACCCACCCCACGAGCTCCAGAAGCTGGAGAACGTCAAGCAGGATGGTGGCGATAACGTCGGTCTAACTGCTCGCTTCAAACAGTTGAGTATCATTTGTCCAAGCCAGGTGGCAACACCTGATATGACGATCAAGAAGTATATCCGTGCTTTACCGGACTGTGTTGCTGACTTCGTGCAAGCCGCGAAGACGACAACCATTGAAGAGACATACCTACTCGCTGCTGAGATTAATGACAAGTGAGTGTTGGCTGGTTATTTCAAGAATACCACCAAGAGTCTCCACCAAGTTACCGCCGCTCCCACCGCTGAGCCCGCCGCTCCGGAAGCTTCCAAGTCTTCTCGCCGTAAACGCAAGAACAACAACAACAAAAACAACAAGAATTGTGTAGTAACTGCCGCTCCACTCCAAGCTGTCCCTGCTCAACCGCAACCTCAGAATCGCCAAGTAGCGGCACCGGTGACCAATGCACCGCCGGCCAAGCGTGCTTATACTGGTCCACACCCGATGTGCCCTACCTGTACTTATCATCATCCTATTGGGATTGCATGCAGATTTCGTGTTCACTGCAACCTGTACGGCCATTTTACTGCTAACTGCCGGACTGGTCCCCGCCAAGCTCAAGCTCAAGTTCAAGTTCCTGCACCACCAGCTCTCTTTCCTGCTACCCAGGGCCAACAAGCAGCTCCTGCACCCGCTGCTCACGTAAGAGCCTGCTTTGCATGTGGTGATCCCAACCACTATGCAAATGTTTGCCCAAACAGTGTGGTGAAGCAAGAGCCACAGCAACAGCTGCAACAACATCAACAGCAGCAGCCTCAACAGCAGCAGCAACAGCCAGCAGCCCGCGGACGTGCCTTCAACATCAACGCCCGCCAGGCTCAAGCAGATAACAATGTGGTTAATGGTACGTTTCTTGTGGACTTTATATATGCTTCGTGTTTATTTGATACTGGAGCCGATAACTGCTTTGTGTCGTTAGAATTCGAAAAGCTCCTAAATCGTAAGCGCGCCCATCTCCCTACGACGTTCGACGTTGAAGTTGCCACTGGAAGAACTGTTACTGTTCGTTCTGTTCTCCGTGATTGTACGCTTGAACTCAACAATCTCGTCTTTCCTATCGATCTTATTCCGATACAGGTTGGTAGTTTTGATATCATAGTAGGCATGCAATTTCTTCGCGAAAATCGTGCTGAAGTCGTTTGTTTAAACAAAATGATTCGTTTCTCGCTCGCTAACGGTGATCAACTCTGTGTCTATGGTGAAGTCGCATCGAAGAATCTCAAACTCATGTCGTGTATCCAAGCGAGCAAGTACCTCCGCAAGGAATATAAAGTTTTCTTGGCACACATCGTAGTAGCGGAGGAAAAGGAAAAGAAGGCAATGGATAAGGTGCCTGTGGTTCGTGATTTTCCTAACGTCTAACCTGATGATTTACCTGGTTTACCCCTGAGTCATGATATTGATTTCCGTATCGACCTCAACTCTGGAGCCAATCCTGTTGCTAAAGCTCCTTATCGCCTCGCTCCGTCTGAAATGCGCGAACTCTCGAGTCAACTCCAGGAATTGCTTGACAAAGGCTTCATTCGCCCTAGCACCTCTCCTTGGGGCGCACCTGTCCTATTCGTCAAAAAGAAGGAAGGATCGTTCCGAATGTGCATCGATTATAGGGAGTCGAATAAGCTGACAATCAAGAATCGCTATCCCCTGCCCCGAATCGATGATTTGTTTGACCAATTGCAAGGTACTATGTGTTTCACAAAGATCGATTTACGCTAAGGCTATCACCAGTTACGAATCCAGGAGGAAGATATACCCAAAACTGCTTTCGGAACTCGATATGGCCATTATGAATTCGTCGTAATGCCCTTTGGTTTAACCAACGCACCCACGGTTTTCATGGATTTGATGAGCCGCGTGTGTAAACCATTTCTTGACCGTTTCGTCATTGTGTTCATCGATCCTTATCTATTCGAAATCGAAAACCGAACACGCGCAACATCTACATTTGGTTCTTGTTGGTGCACTACATGTGTTGACTTCGTCTTGGATCGAGTCTTTGTCTTAGAGTGTTAGATCAGGGCACGTTTTACGAGAAAACAGGAGATTGTATAGGTGTTTGTAATAGGTTTCGCTTGTATGGTCTTAGATAATAGGTTTCGCTTGTAGTGACATTGATGGTTCCGCTTGAATGTCAGTTAGAGGTTCCGCTTGAACGACATGTATGCTCAAGCGAAACCTCAACACATATAAATAGTCTCTCAAGAGAAACATTTGTAACAGTCTTGGAACTCGTACCGAAGTGCTGCCGGATCGAGATTTGAATGTACACTGTCAGAAATCAATACAAGTAGAAGTTTAAAGTGATTTGCTAGTTGTTTCTAAGTCAAATACTTATTTTCCGCATCTGTATTTGATAGAATATTCTCTGAACGACTCATTCGGGTCGAGACACGATCCTTCAGTTCTCGAGTTACTCCAAGGGAATCGACTCTATGCCAAGTTCTCCAAGTGTGAATTTTGGCTTGAGAAGGTTCAATTCCTCGGTCACATCATCAATACTCAAGGTATACACGTCGACCCCACGAAAATCGAAGCTGTTAAGAGTTGGGTTACACCAAAATCACCATCCGATGTTCGTTGTTCCTCGTATTGGCGGGCTATTACCTTCGATTCATCGCTGACATTTCTAAAATTGTCATTCCGCTTACTTCTTTGACGCATAAAGACAAGTCTTTTGTTTGGGGAACCGAACAAGAGTAAGCCTTTCAAACTCTCAAGCATATGCTCTGCAATGCTCCTATCCTCGCCTTACCCGACGGAAACGATAACTTCGTTGTCTACTGTGATGCCTCGAACCTTGGTCTCGGTTGTGTTCTCATGCAACGGGACAAGGTTATCGGGTATGCCTCTCGTCAACTCAAGATCCACGAGAAGAACTATACAACCCATGATCTCAAACTTGGGGCCGTTGTTTTTGTTGAAGATTTGGCGACACTACCTTTATGGTACCAAGTGTACGGTCTTCACCGACCATAAGAGCATACAACATATCTTGAACCAAAAGGAACTGAATATGCGCCAACGCCGATGGGTTGAACTTCTCAACGATTACGACTGTGAGATTCGTTACCACCTTGGCAAAGAAAATGTCGTGGCCGATTCTCTAAGTCGATGAAGCTATTTGCATAGCGTTCGTAATACTCGCGCCCAGCACGACCTCGAAGCCTTGATTCGTGACGCTCAACACGCCTGCTTCATTGATAATACCTTGCGAGAGGAAATGAAAAAGTGTGGTGCTGAATCGCACTTTGTCACCAAATCGAACGGTATCTATTACTATCTAGATCGCATCTGGATTCCAAGTCGCAATAACATTCCAGATATATTGTTGACTGAAGCGCACAAGTCTCGGTATTCCATTCACCTTGGTGCCGACAAAATGTACAATGACCTTCGTCTACGGTATTGGTGGCCTGGAATGAAGAAGGATATCGCTATCTATGTTTCGAAGTGCCTAACTTGTTCGAAAGTCAAGGCCGAACAGCAAAGATCCTCTGGTTTACTCGTGCAACCCGAGATCCCTATGTGGAAATGGGAGAGTATAGCCATGGACTTTATAATGAAACTTCCCCGCACGCCGTCAAGTCACGATAGGATCTGGGTTATCGTGGACCATCTTACGAAATCTGCTCATTTTCTGCCGATACGAGAAGACTTTAAGGTAGCACGATTAGCACGGATCTACACCGAAGATATCATCTGTCAACACAGGACGCCTCATGATATCATCTCTGACCGCGATGGTCGGTTTACCTCGCGTCTTTGGGAAACGTTTCAATCTGCAATTGGTACTATTCTCAATCTAAGTACCGCTTTCCATCCCTAAACCGACGGTTAGACTGAAAGAACGATCCATACCCTTGAAGACATGCTTTGCTCATGTGTCATAGATTTCGGTGGTAATTGGAACGCGCACTTGAAGACATGCTTTGCTCATGCTTAGCTCATGCTTTGAAGACATGCTTCGCTCATGCTCATACCCTTGAAGACATGCTCATACCCTTGAAGACATGCTTTGCTCATGCTTTGCTCTCATACAATAACAGTTATCATTCTAGCATTCAAATGGCACCATTTGAGGCACTGTACGAAAGAAAATGTCGATCGCCGATTGTATGGCGCGAGATCGGAGACGCGCAAATTACCGGTCCTGAGCTGCTGCAAGAAACGACTGACAAAATCCTCCAAATTCGGGACAATCTGCTGAAAGCTCGGAATTATAAGAAAAGTTACACCGATAGACGCCGCAAGCCCCTTGAATTTAACGTTGGCGATCACGTACTCCTAAAGGTTTCACCTTGGAAGGGGTGATCAGATTCGGCAAGAAAGGGAAACTCGCGCCTTGATATGTTGGACCCTTCAAAATTCTGGAAGGGATTGGCAAGGTGGCCTACAGACTCGAACTACCAAGGAACTTAGCAACGTCCACCCGACTTTCCATGTTTCGAACCTAAAAAAGTGTCTAGCCGAGCAGAATTTACATGTATCGCTTGAGGATCTACAAGTGGACGAAACATTACACTTCGTGGAAAAGCCTGTCGAGATCATGGATAGAGAAACCAAGAAGCTCAGAAGCAATGCGCATTCCCAAAGTGAAGGTTCGCTGTGAAGGCAAACGCAGCGCAGAGTTCACCTGGGAACTCGAAAGTGACATGAAGGCTAAGTATCCACAGCTATTTGTTACGCCGAGATCGTAATTTCTGGACGAAATTCCCTAAAGTAGGGGAGGCTGTAATAACACGCCTCTTTGAAGTCAAAGTCAAAGTCAAAGGAAGAAAAGATTGCTAATTCGATATGTCGTTCCTTGCTTAATTATTGATTGTACTCTTTGACTTGTTAATCGATACTCTAATTTACGTTACTTTAGTTGTATTATGTAGAGTAAATGCAATAATCGTAGTTTAATCGCTAATTTATCGCTAATCTATTTAACGCTAATGTCATCGCAATCGTATCGCAACTTGAATCACATGTTCTGGATATTGCTTTACGTGTGTAGGCAATTATGTGTTACTTGTGCATGTTTATTATATGTTTGAGGTGATTATTCGAAAACGCAATGGCAACTCTATCACAACGCAATCTCATCGTGAACTGGAAATGCAAGTTTATTTATGTTGTTGTATGTTAGTTATGTTATCGTGTAACTATTATTTAAACCTATCGCATCGCTTAATCGACACTCACTTAAACGCATCGCAACGCTCAATGCACGAAATGAAAAGACGGAAACTAACTCACTCGAACCATCCGATCGAAGGACCATTCTTTGATTGGATGGTCATCCGTCCAGATGACCATCCGATTGGATGGCCATCTGATCGAACCACTCACACCGCCTCTCCTCCTCTCACCTATAAATACCACTTGTCACATCACTATTCATGATGTGACAACTCTCTCGTTCGACCAACACGCTCTTGACCTATTTTCTCTTGATCCCTCACGATTCTTGTAAGTTTTCAACTCAAATCTTGTACTTCTATCATTTACACACATTTTCCCACCAATTTCACCATCAAATCTTAACTTTTCACCAAGAAATCGGCTGATTTGAGCTGTTTTAGGATGATGTCATCATGGGTTCTCATGAACTTCAAAGTGTGACCTCATTCCACCAAGAATAACTCAGATCAAAGAGATTTCAACATGTTTAAACGCTGATTCGTCATAATCTAAACATTTTCCATCTGATTTCCACTTTTCTTTAATGTTCTTAACTTTTCACTCAAAAACCGATAGAATCTGACCTCGTTCAGGCCTTCTACTCGGTTCGGGAACCGATTTCTATCAAAGAGATAACTGACTCAACGGGTTGAACATGAACAACTGTCAAGAACAGTTAACTGATCGGACGGGGTGATTCCCATTCGACCGAATGACTTGGACTTGGTGGAGTTCCCGTTGTTTGAAACGTTGTCATACCATCTCGGTTTAAACGCAAAAACTTTTAACTTTGAAAATTTTACAAACGAACAGTCGCTGAACAGATTGTCGTCCGATCGGATTGCCATCCGATCAAACGAAAATCTGACCGGATGACTTATGATGTTCAACACTTAATCAAATCTTGCAAACTTCAAAAAACATCAGTTTCCAACGTATAGTCATCCGATTGGATGACCATCCGATCGAATGACTATTCTATCAGGAGACTTGAAACTTTGAAATGTCTTACTTGAACGGATCACCCCCCGATCGTTGAAGACATGCTTTGCTCTCGTACAATAACAGTTATCATTCTAGCATTCTAATGGCACCATTTGAGGAACTATACGAAAGAAAATGTCGATCGCCGATTGTATGGTGCAAGATCGGAGACGCACAAATTACCGGTCCTGAGCTGCTGCAAGAAACGACTGACAAAATCCTCCAAATTCGGGACAATCTGCTGAAAGCTCGGAGTTATCAGAAAAGTTACACCGATAGACGCCGCAAGCCCCTTGAATTTGACGTTGGCGATCACGTACTCCTAAAGGTTTCACCTTGGAAGGGGGTGATCAGATTCGGCAAGAAAGGGAAACTCGCGCCTCGATATGTTGGACCCTTCAAAATTCTGGAAAGGATTGGCAAGGTGGCCTATAGACTCGAACTACCAAGGAACTTAGCAACGTCCACCCGACTTTCCATGTTTCGAACCTAAAAAAGTGTCTAGCCGAGCAGAATTTACATGTATCGCTTGAGGATCTACAAGTGGACGAAACATTACACTTCGTGGAAAAGCCTGTCGAGATCATGGATAGAGAAACCAAGAAGCTCAGAAGCAATGCACATTCCCATAGTGAAGGTTCGCTGTGAAGGCAAACGCAGCGCAGAGTTCACCTGGGAACTCGAAAGTGACATGAAGGCTAAGTATCCACAGCTATTTGTTACGCCGACATCGTAATTTCTGGACGAAATTCCCTAAAGTAGGGGAGGCTGTAATAACACGCCTCTTTGAAGTCAAAGTCAAAGTCAAAGGAAGAAAAGATTGCTAATTCGATATGTCGTTCCTTGCTTAATTATTGATTGTACTCTTTGACTTGTTAATCGATACTCTAATTTACGTTACTTTAGTTGTATTATGTAGAGTAAATGCAATAATCGTAGTTTAATCGCTAATTTATCGCTAATCTATTTAATGCTAATTTCATCGCAATCGTATCGCAACTTGAATCACATGTTCTGGATATTGCTTTACGTGTGTAGACAATTATGTGTTACTTGTGCATGTTTATTATATGTTTGAGGTGATTATTCGAAAACGCAATCACAACTCTATCACAACGCAATCTCATCATGAACTGGAAATGCAAGTTTATTTATGTTGTTGTATGTTAGTTATGTTATTGTGTAACTATTATTTAAACCTATCGCATCGCTTAATCGACACTCACTTAAACGCATCGCAACGCTCAATGCACGAAACGAAAAGACGGAAACTAACTCACTCGAACCATCCGATCGAAGGACCATTCTTCGATCGGATGGTCATCCGTCCAGATGACCCTCCGATTGGACGGCCATCTGATCGAACCACTCACACCGCCTCTCACCTATAAATACCACCTGTCACATCACTATTCATGATGTGACAGCTCTCTCGTTCGACCAACACGCTCTTAACCTATTTTCTCTTGATCCCTCGCGATTCTTGTAAGTTTTCAACTCAAATCTTGTACTTCTATCATTTACACACATTTTCCCACCAATTTCACCATCAAATCTTAACTTTTCACCAAGAAATCGGCTGATTTGAGCTGTTTTAGGATGATGTCATCATGGGTTCTCATGAACTTCAAAGTGTGACCTCATTCCACCAAGAATAACTTAGATCTAAGAGATTTCAACATGTTTAAACGCTGACTCGTCATAATCTAAACATTTTCCATCTGATTTCCACTTTTCTTTAATGTTCTTAACTTTTCACTCAAAAACCGATAGAATCTGACCTCGTTCAGGCCTTCTACTCATTCTCTAGTGAAGTGCCGGTTCGGGAACCGATTTCTATCAAAGAGATGACTGACTCAACGGGTTGAACATGAACAACTGTCAAGAACAGTTAACTGATCGGACGGGGTGATTCCCATTCGACCGAATGACTTGGACTTGGTGGAGTTCCCGTTGTTTGAAACGTTGTCATACCATCTCGGTTTAAACGCAAAAACTTTTAACTTAGAAAATTTTACAAATTTTACAAACGAACAATCGCTGAACAGATTGTCGTCCGATCGGATTGCCATCCGATCGAACGAAAATCTGACCGAATGACTTATGATGTTAAACACTTAATCAAATCTTGCAAACTTCAAAAAACATCAGTTTCCAACGAATAGTCATCCGATTGGACAACCATCCGATCGAATGACTATTCTATCAGGAGACTTGAAACTTTGAAATGTCTTACTTGAACGGATCACCCTCCGATCGAACGACCATCCGACCGGATGACCGTTCGACCGGACGACCTGAAAGGTAGAGATACTTCTCTCATTTTAAAATGCTACAACGAAAACTTCAAAGTCACATCATACACAAACACATTTATCTCAAACGAATGACCATCCGACCGAATGGTGACCATCCGTCTGGATTGTCATCCGACCGGATCTCTATCCGTCCCACCTTTCACCGACACGCTGTTTAACGCACTGTTCATCGCTTACGCTATTGTTCTGTAATCAGGCTAACCTTCTAGTGCCCCCTTCAATCCAATCCAAGACTGTGTTATTCATTTAACACAATCTGTGAGTATACTTGAACCCTTTTTGCTTTACGCACTTTTGGGTGTTACACACGTTACCTATTTCAAATCACAATCGACACACACAACGCAAACACTTTTATACGCTAACCGTTATTACATGTTATACGTGTTACTCGATGAATGCTTGTATGTTATGTTTACATAGTGACTGTTGCCTGACACCTTAGCAACGATTGTACTATAGTTTGGACTCAGCACCTATCGTGGACAGGGGTTGTTAAGGGTTTTACTTCACGTGTCACAGTGGTGATATGTTTTACGCATTCTACAACTCGCAGTCATGTCTGTGCATATTTCATTGTCGATAACCTACTAGCTTCACTTTGCTACATGTTACATGCTGGTTATGTGTAAACCGCTTTCGCTATCTAATATACTATTAAACTTGTATGCTCACCTTTACACTATGTGTATTGACCTCTATTTTAACGTATGTGACAGGTGTTTAGGATGTTGTGCTATGCTAGCTTTTATGGAATCAAGCTAGGAGAGTCTAGAAATAAAACAATTTATTTATGAGTTATCGGAACAGTTTTATTTGTCTTTGAGAACAATTCATCTGTAATGATTGTGTTGCTTGATATGTAATGGTATGGGACGTAATGCTTAAATATTTGGTAATTTATAGTTGTTATTGAATCTCTTGGACAATCTGTTTCGCTCAGTGCCTCACCCCGATGTTTCCACCATCGATTGGGGTGTGACAATTCAAGCGGTTTCTTACTTTCTTCTAGGGCAGACAGTACCGCCCAAACCGTGAAGTATTACTAAGCTTGAACCTGGTTGTCGCAGTATCTATACACTAAACAAGACATAGAATTAACCAATCACCCTTCTAACCCCCTTCCAAGTAGTTAACGCGTTTTATATAGATCGTAAAGACACGAATATGTGAATCAACAACATGTGAAGAATGGTTAGATAAATTTGCCTTCAATATAAAAAACTAGTTATTAAAGTCATTAATACATATCCAAATAAAAAAGGAGCCAAAGATTGGAAATCAAAAAGTAGTACATAAAAGATTTGTCTTCACCAAGTGATGTAAGAGTTTAGCCAAGCATGGACTTTGTTTGACAAGAACTCTTACGATCGATCTTGGATCCCGAGACTACTACACACTCTAAATGATAGAAGATGGATGATGGTGGTGGATGATGGTGTTGTAGTGGTGGTGGAGTGGTGGCAAGTGTGAAAGAAGTGGTTTGCCAAGGGATGGATTGGAATGGAACCAAGCACCCCTATTTATAGCTACTATTTATAGCTGAAGTCAGACGATCAACATGGCCCGTTCCCACCTGGCATGGCCCCATGGCCGTCTTTCTCTCTCTTCCTCATTAACTGCAGCGTCAGGTCTTGTAGTAACACGGCCCCATGTGTCAGCGACACGACCCGTGGCCATTCTACTTGCTGTACTATCTCAGATTCTGCGAATCTTAGAGTTGACCAAGCCCCGTGTTGCCTCAGCACGGCCGCGTGTTGGTTGTTTGGTTTATCCTTTGCTGTTTTCTTTTCTTCTGTAGAGAATCTTGCCTTACGCACGACCCATGTTGGTTTGGATGTGGATGGGGGCTTGGCGAGTTGCGTCAATCCTCCTTCTTTGTATTTTTGTTGGTTTTTGCAGTTATTTTGCTCCTTTTGTGCTTTGAAGCTCTTTTGACCCTGTAAATTAAAAAGGAATAAAGAAACAAGCTTTTTCCAACATTACTACTGAAAACGGGTTGATTTTACGCCGCATTTGATATAATTTATGTGTTGTGTTTTAAGTACATCAAATACCCCCACACTTGAATCTTTGCTTCTCCTTAAGCAAAACTCTATAATGTGGCTTACACACCCAAACATAATAGGTAGAAGAGAAGGGTTTTGGACTTATATTTAGAGTGTCGAGAATCCAAGTTCTAATTTTATTTTGTTTTTA
The DNA here is from genome assembly GCF_002127325.2 of Helianthus annuus. Classification (NCBI taxonomy): domain Eukaryota; kingdom Viridiplantae; phylum Streptophyta; class Magnoliopsida; order Asterales; family Asteraceae; genus Helianthus; species Helianthus annuus. The sequence goes on along the minus strand of NC_035444.2, from coordinate 106,893,690 downwards.
TTTTATTTACAATCTTATTCGTCATGATTTATTTAAAACACAAATTAAGAAAATTAATTTTTTTAGGCATAACATGCCTTTATAAAATTCCATTAGTTATATATAAATTTACACACCTCACAAGTGGTCACTCAACACTCGGCCAAAGTTGTGTAAGTGAGAACACTCGTGCCCGGTTTGGAAGTTACTCCTACCATAGGCTAGGCAAACAACCAAACCTCCTCCTTTGTGACGTTTAATCCTTGTAAATATCAAGAGGACTTTAAAGGGTAGGTTGTGGTTTGGGTTTGGTTTGTTCGGTAAAGTTAGCGAAAGGCGTAAAAAGTATCGGGTTTTTCATTGCTTTTGCGGCTTAGCAAAAAATACTTTGGTTCTTTTTTTTTGCCAAAGTTGAAAATGAGCCATAATTGTTTTTTTTACAACCGATATTTTTACAAAACTAAAAGATGAAAATAAAAGGTTTGCGGATGAGGGTGTTTTTGTGGGTTTAGAAATGAAAGGTTTAAGACTCAAAGGGTTTATCTAGGGGATGTTTTTGGTAAAGAAAAGAAAAATAAAGGTTTTGAAATGAAAAATGGGTTGATCCTAATGCCTCCATCATTTACTTACTTTGATTTATTTCTTAAGGACTTGGGACGTATTGCATTGGCAAGTTCCAGATTTGCAAGAACTAAACGGGCTATTCACACAAGAAATTAAAATTGAGCAATTAGTATAGATGTGTATTTATATGCTCGGTAAAGGCTCAAAACTCACTTTTATGGGAAAAGGGGTTAAAGTGTAAAAATGTATATATAATCAAATTTTACAAAGATTTGTTATGCCTGTTTTTATAATTTTCTTGATTGGTTCTTTTTATCACGACGCTATCAAGTGTAAATTAGTAAAAACATAATTTTTAGAACTTATTTTACCCAACTAAACCAAGATAAGTAAAAGAAAATAAAAAAAATTTGACAAAGTTTGGGGTGATTAGCGGTTTTCCAAGGCGAGTTTTGTGTTAGGCTTGTTTTTAGGACAAATGATTCAAGGTTTTATCATCCCCCCACACTTAAATTACACATTGCCCTCAATTTGTCCCAAATAGGATTTATTTTGGTTAGATGTGTTAAAAGTGTGTGAAAATAGCAATTTTTATGGTTACTGGCACTTGTAGCACGAGGGCGTGCTATGGGGACACGGCCCCGTGTCCAAAGTGCCAGTAACAATTTTGAACAGAAGACTTACACTATGGTGGCCATGGGGGCGTGCTGGGTAAGCACGGCCCGTGCCACCTTCTCGGTAGAAAATTTTGGACATCAGACAGTTGAGCATGGGGGCGTGCCTGGTGGGCACGACCCCATGCTGCAGACACTGTTTTGCGGTTCTTAAGTCGGGAGGCTCTGGTTTACATGCATGGTTTCCATTTTTCATCGTCCATCATCCTCATTTGAGCGTGCTTTATTCCTATAAAGATAAAACCCAAAAGAAAACATTAAACTAATTATTAAACTAAGATTTAAACTACTTAACTAATGGATAGTCCACGGAATGCCTCCATGGTGCGCCATGTTTATAAGGGTCCTTGGCTAGACTCAAAGTCGGTCAAATGTTATCCGAGTGCTTGAGTCAATCGCTTTGAGGTATTTGACTGGATCATCCTCCGCTCGTTGTCCCACTTCGAACTTGATCTCCTTTTCACCAACCCTCAATGTTAATTTCTCGTTTCTCATATCCACCATAGCCCGTGCGGTGGCAAGGAAGGGTCTTCCTAATATGAGTGGGATTTCGGTGTCTTCTTCAATGTCTAAGATAACAAAGTCGGCCGAAAAAACTAATTCTCCAACCTTTACCAATAGATTCTCTATGACACCTTGAGTGTACTTTACCGATCTATCCGCAAGTTGTACGCTCATCCTTGTAGGATGCGGATTACCTAACAACAGTCGGTTGAACATAGAGGCCGACATTAGATTAATGCTAGCCCCCAAGTCGGCTATTGCATTGCTTATTAGTGATCCACCAATGGAACAAGGAATGGTGAAGCTTCCGGGATCAATCTTCTTCTGGGGGAGCTTGTTGAGGAGTGTCACCGAGCATTCTTCACTTAGGGTGACTTGTTGAATGGATTCAATCTTTGTTTTGTGAGTGAGGAAGTCTCTCCTGAACTTGGAGTATTTTAGCATTTGAGTGAGGAGTTCCACAAAAGGAAGATTGATGTGAAGTTGTTTAAGAAAGCTCACGAACTTAGTAAATTGCTCGTCGGTCTTTTGCCGATGTAAACGACCGGGGTAAGGGACCGGTGGTGGTTTGGTTGTGTCGGTATTTTGGGGTTGAGTATTTTCTTGGATATTGGTAATAGGTGTTTTAGTGGGGATTGGATGGTTGTTGTGGTGTTGATTCAATCTCGGGTCCTACCTTCCGGCTTCTTAGGTTGATTACGTTTACTTGGGCTTTTGGGTTTGTTTCAGTGTTACTAGGTAAGGCTCCCTACGATCTCTCGACTAAATTTTGGGCAAGTTGGCTTATTTGTTTTCCTATATTTCGAACACTAGCCCGTTGGTTTCTAATTTCAGCCTCAGTTTGTAGTAACCTTTCCGAGTATCTTTTATCGAATTCGGAGAAGAGGCGAGTGGTAATATCCTCAAGCCTTTCTCTTCCTCCTTGTTGTTGTGGTTGGAAACTTTGTCGCTCATTTCGTGGTTGTTGTTAAAAGTTAGATCGTTGATTTTGATTTTGTTGGTTATTAACCCCCGATTCCCTCCAATAAAGTTAGGATGATTACGCCACTCGGGAGTGAAAGAGTTACTTGGAGCTCCCGGTGGTCGTGGCTGGTTATTTAGGTAATTTACCACTTCTGTTTGATTTTCTAAATCTTTCATACAACTCCAGTTTTCATGGGAGTGAAAGAGTTACTTGGAGCTCCCGGTGGTCGTGGCCGGTTATTGGATGGTTGTTGTGGTGTTGATTCAATCTCGGGTCCTACCTTCCGGCTTCTTTATTTTAGTAGTTAAGGCTTCGATTTGAGCTTGCAAAGAAATGGTTTCATCCACCTTGTGGGCGCCCGATGTGATAACTAGCATAAAACCGATGATTTCCGTACTATTTTAATAATACTTTATTTCCTGCAATTATGTGTTTAAACGTCAACATTATACGCTTGCTTGCTTTACAAATGAATTCATGCATGTTTCACACTTCATTTATCGCATTGTGCAATACATTAAGCGTTGCGTCGAAACGACTAGTAAACTCACCGGTAAGACAAGCTGTGGCAGGATAGTTTCAGCATGCAGTTAAACGATAGATTTAGGGCCTAGATGTAGGTCCAACATCAAAAATACATTAAAACCCAAGTGTAGGAACAAGGGTTAACATAAACACATTCCGGAAGCTAAAACAAGCACTAAAAAATGCCCGAAACGCACCTAAAATGCAGAATTCTGCAGAAATCCAGCAAAAACAGCATTTTAACACCAAAATAATATGCAGAATTAAGGGTTAAGTGTCCAGAGTAACTTGTAAAGTGTCAGGAATGAAAACTGTCACAAAAGGTACTTCCTACCTTGCAAAATTCACTTGTTAGCACTTTAACGAACCGACAACCGAACGATTAACCGGACACTACCCGAAACATCAAAAATAGACTAGAAACATAGTTTTAATGTTTTAAAGCTAGTTATGGTAATAGAACACCTTAAAATCATCAAAACACTTAAACATACTAAAACTTACATTTAACCTTCTACTTTACATCTTCTACCCTAGACTTCCAAGTTTTACATTTACCCCCCCCCCCTTCTTCCAACCGGCCCCAAGGGTGGCCCCACTCCCTTTCCATTAAAATATTATCATTGTGTGCAAGATATGGGATATTAAAACTCTTGGATAAACAATTGTTGGAAAGTTATTATAAAGGACCCTTAGTGAATAAACATGATCATTTCTCATTCAAACTTCATCTTCATCTTTCCTTTTCCCTCTTCTAACTCTTAGCCAAACATACACACATATACATCCACCATTTTCATTCATCAATCAAGCAATCTAAGGTTATATCAAGGTTCTAGAAGGTTTGGAGCAAAGGAAGTGGAAGGACCTTCTCAAGGAGCTTTTATCCACTCATCTTCTTCATTCTTCATCATCTTCTTGTTCTTGCCACATCCCTAGCCACAAGAGCTAGTGGTATGGTCCATAAACCATCATTTGCTTCACGTTAAGCTTATGCACAAGTTACACCATCAAAGAACCTAAACTTTAAAAGATGGTAACATGAAGATCTAACATAATCTAAGTGAAAATAAGTTGTTTTGAAGTTGTTTGATGTATTTTATGAAGTTGTGAATGTTCAATCTATTGTTTTTAGTTAGATCCATCATGTGAAAGATTGTTAGAAGCTTAGATCTAACAAGTTTAAGCATGGATCTTGAAAGATCCATGGTGAAACTTGAAGATGAACTTGAAAAGTCTTTATGTGAACATGAAAAATGGTTTTTAAAGTATGTTCTTATGATCTTGAAGTAACTAAGTTTATGGATGATTAACTTATGAAACTAAGCCTCGTAAAAAGTTCATGAAAAATTCATCAAGAAGCTTGTTTTTGGAAGAATCAAGTATGTTAAGTGTAGATTTAAAAGACTACATGTTTTTATAAAATAATCAAGTTCATCCTAGAGTTTAACATGATGATTTTAGTGTATGTAACTTGTGAGATTGTTGGAAATTGATTTTTGATGATGAAAAGAAAATAAACATATGTTTTGAAAACATGGGAACCTCCATATTTAGGGGAAACTATGTCAAAATTTTTATAAAATTTTGACACTTAGAAAAGTATAAGTTTTGGTGAAACTTATTCCCCAAAAATTTACTTAAAAATATTTACTAAGTTTCCTAATTTTTATACAAAATTACAAGTCAAGAAATAAGGTTTTCTTCACGGTTAAAATTAATATTAAGTATGTATATTTTTAGGGAAAATATATATTTTTTTGGTCACGAAATTATGTGCTATGTGTATATTATGTGTATTATATGTATTAGTGTATTAGGAACTTGAAAAATACACTAAATACTCCAAAGGAGTATCACCACCAAAATACACATATAAATACATAAGGATACTTAAGTATACAAGTATACAAAATTCCTCATAAAAGAGTATATGGACAAATACAAGAATAAATATTAACATAAACATATATTCCTCAAAACATATGGACTTGGATAAATATTGGACATTTTTGACATAAATATATATTTGGAGATATATATATATATACATATATATATATATATATAATTTCTACCAAGTAATGAAAATTATACAAAAATCGGGTAAATGACAAAAATAATTATATATATATATATATATATATATATATTTAACAAGCATAACAATATATATATATATATATATTTCAAACAAACCTTAAAAATATATTGTTTTTAAGAAATATAAATCCGGAAAGTATTAAAAATGAAATAATTGATTTTTGACAAATAATGCAAAATACACAAGTATTTACATAAAAATACAAGTATACTTACACAAATATAATATTGAAAATATTATATAACAAATTACTAATATTTATTTTTGGAAAATAATATAAGTATCATATTTTGGATAAGTTGTGAATATAGATTATTTTTAACACATACCATTTTTTTCAAATACTACATATACAAATATATATTTTTGGGAAATAAAATATATATTTACAAGTGAACAATACAAATTCAAATTACAATAACACGACGAACAGGCGAGACCCGACAAACAAGGGCACGACCCTCACAAATGATGAACTTATACAAAACAAAAACCTAACTTAAGATGGTGACTTGTGCTTAGTGAGTTACGAGTCTAGTGATTAACGTACATAGAAACGTTTATAGGTTACGACGCCTACAAGACAAGCCGGTGAAGTTTCAACGCAGGATACACAAATCTGTGAGTTCATTTCCCCACTTTTAAACATTTTCGTGTTTTCTAAACTTGGGGAAAATACATGTACAATGGTATGTAAAAACAAAACTAAGGAATGACGTATAGATCATGTGACGAATAGGGTGAGACTTAAGCACCATAAATCAACTATATACCTAGACCGCAGAACAAAAGGTTAGATCTAATGGGTTTCAGGAAGCCACACTCTTGGCCACGTTTTACCTAGAGTGCTTTTGTGTCTCGAGTCATAAATCGACAAAAAATGCCTATGGTTTGGATGCTTCCTATGTCATGACATATGTTAATGGCCTTGCAAACCATTAGCGATCTCGATTTCCTTACATTCATGGAATACACTTTTCAAGTACATTTTACAATTACATACCATGATTCTTACAACTATTACTCATATGTTTTACACAAACTACATGAATTCACACCAACTTTTGTTGACGATTTTTAAAACTTACATATATTTCAGGGAACTAAGTGGATGTGCGCACGGTCTCTTTGCTCAAGAATGTTGTTTATCTTTCAAATTATCATGTGTCTATGCTCCGTTGCTACTTTTGATGGATTTGTTTGTTATATCCCTCCTTCTTGCGGAGATATAGCGAGCAAAACCTTGATCTTTGATTTGGATTGAAGTTGTAAACTTTTCAAACAATTATCTTTTGTTATGATGTAAACTTTAAACTTAACTTTTTTTTGAATGTTAAAATTTGAATGGCAATTTGGAGTTATTTTATATTCATGCAGAATGTTTACTTGTCGTATGCAATAAGAACCCTTCAGATCACACCTCGTGCTTCCGCCTTTGAAAGGGGTGTGACACCCGAGGCTTTGGAATTTGAGCCCCTAGGAGTGAGCCATTGAAAACTATTTTGAGCAAGTTCTTCAATTTGATTATAGATTTTCTCGGGACGCTGATTCCCAAGGAGTCCCCCGGAGCCGGAATCAAGGATTTGCCTTGTGTGTGGCAAGAGTCCATTGTAGAAGGTGGACACTTGTTGCCAACGTTAAAGACCATGATGTGGGCACTTCCTTAATAGCTACTAGAATCTTTCCCATGTCTCGTACAATGATTCCCCGTGTTCTTGAGAGTAGGTGTTAATCTCGGTCATGAGTGTGGCGGTTCTAGCGGGAGGGAAATTTTTGTAGAGAAATTTTTAGGCAAGTTCATCCCAAGTGTGTATGAACCCACTTGGGAGGGTGTTTAGCCAAGCTTTCACTCGGTCTTTGAGGGAAAAAGGGAACATACGGAGCCGAATAGCATCATTGGAGGCTCCGTTGATCCGAAAGGCGTCACATATTTCCATAAAGTTGGTAATATGTAAATGAGGATCTTCATCGGATAGGCCATGTAAAGTGGCGGAATTTTGGAGCATTTGGATTAGGTGTGGTTGAAGCTCAAAGTTGTTAGCATCGACATTAGGAGGGTTAATAGCGGCTCCAAGATTACCGACCGTAGGCCGTAGCTAATCCCTGAGAGTGCGTTGATCCGCCATAGGGGGTTTTGGGTCGAGGCTTTTTGTCGGTTTTTGGCTTGAAGTCTTTTTCTCAAAAAGTGCTCAGGTTCGTCAAGCGATACTTTTATGTCTTTGTCGGAGATGGAGGTCATGCACCAAACTGTATCTCCTGTGAATTATATAGAATTTGTGATTTTCTACGAACAAAAAAAATATCTGGTCAGCAGAATAGCACGGCCCTGTGCTGGTGTTAGCACGGCCCATGCTGTCCAAAAAAAGTTTTTGTTTTCGAGTTCCCAGATATTGGAAATTTAACACGGCTCGACTCCTATAACACAACCCCGTGTCTCTGTTCTAGTAACAAGAAAATAGCTCTTCCTAGATACAGTAGGTTTAACACGACCCATGTTAATCAAACACGGCCCCGTGTTATTCCTGCAGAAAGTAGAAAATTGAAAGAAAAAGAAGAAAAACTTAAAAACAAAAGATAAAAATGACTAAGCCGTTAATTTTAAGCTGTATCAAAATCCTTGTGTCCCCAGCAATGGCGCCAAAAACTTGACGTGGTGCGGTGTGTATATATTTTTTTAGATATATTTTAGCTCTTTTTACTCACAAATTCAAGTTTTAAATTTATAAAACACGATATAATACTATCACTCTACACACACGTTAGGGCAAGTGCACCCATCACGGACGTAGTATAGTGATGGTAAGATACCGAGGTCGTCCAAGGACACAAGAGCTTTTAATACCGGCTTATCGTTAACATCAAATCTAACCAAATTTTGATAAAAAAAGGTTTTTAAGTTATAAAAAAGATAAACTAAAAAGCAAAAATAAAATGTAAGGAAAAAATAATAGAAAAGAAGGAATCACTTGGTTCCAACTTGTAACACCCCAAAAACGGGTTTATTAATTATAATAAAGTAACCGAAAATAAACGGGTAAAATACGGTAGTGATAAAAATAAACCCAGTAAATATTAGGATCTAAATAAGTAAGCCTAATATTAACTAAAAAGTGAATCAAAGCTTTGGAGGAAATAAAGCTTATAAAAGACCCGAGGTAACGGGGTGTATGTAACACCCTAAAACATAAATCCTTTTATTATAAATCCGACGTTGATATTAACGAGATAAACTAACTAGTGATAAAACTAACCTAGTTAGATAAGAGTTTAGTGATAATAAATTAGAGTGTTAGAAACACCCAAAATAAAAACCTCATGAAAGTAGGAGGGTTAAAAGTGCCAAGTATGAAACAAGTTTTATTAAACACAAATAAAATAAAATCCAACACACACACTGGTGTGTGGATCGACCAGAACGTAGAGGGGGGCGATCAGGTTTCTCCAAAACCCTAACTCACCCAAAAATTCACAAATTGAAGGTCAAGATCAATTCCAAAAAGAAATCCGAGCCTAGATTGGTGATCTCCATTGCAAGGGGGTCATAAGGTATGTGAAATTTGATAGAAAATCTCTACTTGAAATTCTGATGAACTTAGAGAATTTAGAAATTTTTGATGCATGATTGTTATATGGATGAAATAGGAACATAGTAGTGTCTAGGAGTAAACCCTAGACAAGTATATGTTAAAATCATGCTTAGCTCAAGTAGATTCAGATTTTTGTTGATATTAAATTCATGTATGAGATGTTTTTTAGGGTTTTGATTGCTAAAAATTAGTGTTATGATGTCAAGAACATGCTTAAATTGAAAGCTGAATTCAAACAGCTCCTGATCAGAATTTACAGCCGACTTGTATTGGCTGTAACCTGAACAAAACATTATATAAACGTGTGTTTCTTGAGTCTAAAAGGTAATTCCAGGAAATATCTTTAAAACCCCACTGGAATCGCATTTTTTCGACAAAAATTGAGCGTTTTATGATTTTTTCTGTATCAAAGGTTCAAGCTGTGTTTTCTGGCAGAATTTGCAGCCCATTACGAATGTCATAACTCAATTTAGTAATTTAGTTATGGTCTCAAATTGTTACGGTAGATAGTTTTAAGCGATTAGAAGAATCATCAATTGGAATTTCGTCAATCGGATAAACGAGGAATTTTTAATGAATTTTTCCGTAAGCTGCAGTCAGAAGTGACGAATCTGATTGCAGCATAGTAAATGAATTTTTATAAATTTTTGGTAGAGAGTTGGACTCTAAAAATTTAACACAAGGATAAACCCTCCGAGGGGCACGTCTCATAAAAATATTTTAATTTTTGTAAGCCCGTAAGTATAGTAAACGGACGTCCCCAAACAGCATATTTTCAGTGAAATAAGCTATACATGTTAATGAATGATCAATGCAAGTTGAATATGAAAATTATGCAAATGTATGCTCCTTATCAAGTACAATGATGTATGCTAACAAGAATATGTTGATGATAACCTGAAAGCGTAGGAGCCATGTCAACATGGACACGAGCATGGAAGGGCAATGGGGTAAAGCTAAATACGGAAGCTATGCATGAACTCGGACGCACGAGGTAAGTGATTTCTGTAATCACTTCTTATTTTATTTAAGTAAAGTAGCGTTAGTTGATTAAGCATGATGATGTTTAAAGTTTCATATGGTTTTGGTCGTATGAAATTGGTAATTTTAGCTTAGTAGACCGAATGGGACAATATAAAGTTGTAATGATATGACGAATAATGTCTAAGTAATGGCTACGGTATGTAATCGGGTAATGGGTAAAATTGCACATAAGTGCACCAACCGAGAATGGGGACTTAGGTTAATGGGTCAAAGTGAAGGTATACTTTAGCATGGAACGTTTGTACAAGCAATGTTGATAGTATTTCATGTGCCCGGTTAGTGTAAGGTGTTATAACATTAACATTATGTGAGCCTTAAGTGTAAACATATGAGATGTTGATAAATGCATGACGGGTCGAATAATTCGTAATGAATAATAAGCCGAAAATGTATAAGTTAAGAATTTCCTTAACCCGGATGTTGGATTTTAAGTTCACATAATAGAATGTTAGTTTACAATCATGTAGGAAGAAACGGGAGGTTAATCGGGTAAACCGTTTAAAAGCTATGCAAGTTTTTGTGCGTGCGAACGACGAAAACAACACAGCAGAAAAATGGCAAAACTAGAGGTCGTCGCCGACGCCCCTATGGGCCGTCGCCGACGCCTTGTGCATTTTCAGTTTTCTCCGACGCCTAATTTTCCTGTCTACGGAGGTTTCTGGCTACGCGAAAAACTAATAGCCGTCGCCGACGCCCTATAGGGCCGTCGCCAACGGCCTCCACATGTTTAAAATGCTGAAATTTGTTAATTAAGTTATTGTGTACCGTAAGCTTCGGTATATTAACCGTGGTCTACGACGGGCCTCCCAAACATAATTTTGAATGTTTCCTTGATGTTTCTGGATCATAAATCCAAGTCTAAGCACTCCATAATTAATGTACGAGTATGATAAGTGAATGCGAATAAGTTAATCAAGAATTGAATGTAAGTAAGTATGTGTAGACATGATTATGTAAGCATGTAGTTATGTATATAGGTAAGTAGATGTGTAGATATGTAGGTGCGTATGATTAGACGTATGAATATACGAATGCACGAAGTAGGATTTGTTGCCTATGAAAAGAGTGGGACAGGTATGCATGTATACATGGTTTCAATACGTTTGAGTATGGACGTTACTAATGATGTGCTTGAGATTGGAATGTAATGCAGGAATGAGAATGTCAGACTCTTGTAGAATTGAAGCCGAACCTGGAAGCCGAACTCGAAACAAAGGAATCCGAGAGGATAGTCGAATGAATCAAAGTTTATGTTGTTGAATGTTATATGATTTTTAATTGTACCAGATTATTGTTGTATGATGTTGTCAATGACTAATGGTTAAGTTGTATGTGATGTCCACAGGTACTACACGGATTTCTTCTACCACTATCGAAGATAAGCGGGCATAGATCGAGTCGAATTAACAAGGATTGTACGGAAAGAACGGTTACGTAGTCTTAATTTTGTAACGCATTAATTTGTAAAAAGGGAAGTGAATTTTGTAAGCTTCTTATTGAATGTGTGTATTGTTTTAAGATCGTAAAGAAATTTTTAAAGCTATTTTTCCGCTGCGTTATCTTTAAGTTCTTACACGATGATCTTACAGGGAATCGTTCTTATTACGAACGGGTCATGCCCGAATTTTTCTTAAATAATAGTATGGTAATATTACTTTTCGGATTAAGAAATATGGGCGTTACAAGTTGGTATCAGAGCCCTGGTTTGAGGGAAATCAAGTATGAGGAGGCAAATACTTGAACTCAAACCTGTGTGCTCTTGTGACAAGGAACCCGTACAATCCAAGACTCGATCAAGATCTAAAGGTAGAAGCAAATGTAAGTATGAATTTAAGTATGTTTATGAAGATACTAACATTATGTTGTGTGTAAGATAAGCATAGTTGTTTGGATGAGGATGATTCACGACTGCGGTCTCCGACCGACACCAAGGCACGCAGTAAGATAAATTGGTTCCAGGTACGTAGATTCAATATATGTAAGTACATGTAATGTTAAAACCTATCAACAGAAGAAGAATTTTAAATGAAAGATAATAATGGGATAGTAATGAAGTTTTGAAAATGCTACACGTGCCGAAACTTAATCCTTCGGACATAAGGTGGCGATTACACGAAGACACGAAACTAGTATGTGGATCGTGTACCTGGCCAGTACACAAGAAACATATGACGTTCGTGAGACCGTGCTAATTGTTACAGGTATGTCCGCTAGAACTAGGTAGTAGGTGGACGTGGGGGTGAAGAGGAGTGTAAGACGGAATGAAAGTATGAATGATATGTTAGAATCCGCGAGACGGATTCGAAGCATGAAAGGAATGAAAGCATGAATGATGTGCTAGAATCCGCGAGACGGATTCGAAGCATGAAAGGAATGAAAGCATGAATGATGTGCTAGAATCCGCGAGACGGATTCGAAGCATGAAAGGAATGAAAGCATGAATGATGTGCTAGAATCCGCGAGACGGATTCGAAGCATGAAAGGAATGAAAGCATGAATGATGTGCTAGAATCCGCGAGACGGATTCGAAGCATGAAAGGAATGAAAGCATGAATGATATGTTAGAAACCGCGAGACGGATTCAAAGCATAGAAGGGAATGAATTATAAGAATGAAAGGTTTAAATTCGTAAGTAATTACGTACCAAACAAGTAAATATTCTTTAGAAAGTGGATATTACTTAAGTTATGTTTTGAACTTCTATCTATATAAATATTTACGTGAATACGTTGTATGCAAGATGGTTGAGATGTATAAATGAGTCATACGGGTCAAATGGGGATTGCCATTGAACCCGATATTTAATGTTTTAAATTGTCAAGTCTTATAATTGTAGGCGAACATAATGCATGATCATCCAATGCCACAGATTGGAAAGAAATAACCATCGTAAGTTATGGATAACGAGTCAAAGGTTTCGATTCGCGCAAGGTATGTACAAATTTATGCTTTCTTTTGAGTAGGGGCTTATAGCTCGACTAAAGAGGGATGTGCCAGAAATGGGTAGTTGGTAGACATATGGTCAGAATGTAGATTACAATTGGATTTCCGAACAAGTTAAACAAAGTAAGTGATAGTTGCTAAGCATGTATTAGTAAAGTTAGCATGAAGTATTTGATTTACTATGTAGGTAAAGCCAAGTAAGCTATTGTAGTAGCAAGAAACCTTAGCTGAAAGAAATAAGCTGTGAGCAAGTTACATGAAAGGTATATTACTAAATGACTCTTGTGGGTCAAAATGAATGACGGGCTACGACCTGAACAATAACTTAAGTATGGACGGGAAGGGTAAGTTTTGTAAGAAGAACGGAAAGGATGTATTAAAGTACTTGTATGTAAGCATGAATGGAAAGAAATACAATCGTGTATTTCATTACATCCATGATAATTAAGAAACGTTAGTTAGACCTTGGAAAGCCAACTGTAATGGGTCGGTGAAATAATTAACAAAACGAAGGAATTGTGGGTGTTTATAAAACTAAACAGAATAAATTGGAAAGAATGTAATAATGATAAGTACCAACGGAAAATGCTAACCTTGATGCTAGGTTTGTAGGCTATGTTCATTTAAACAAGATATTGTTAGAAGGAAGCCAATGAGCGGAAGCCATTCATGAAAGGGAGGGAATCGAACCGGCCTTGACACGGACTCATTCAGAAGCGGGCCAATCCGGTTTGCAGATCGTTAAGTTATACAATGAAGGTGAGGTTAGTAAAATGTTTAATTCTAGATTGAAAGGTAAGAATCTGTGAATTATTTGTACATATGAATGAAATGAATGGTAGGACAAATATAGTATAGTATGAAATAACCGACTAGCAATGGTCATCTTTAGAAAGTATCTATGTCAATAAGAGAAAGATTTAAGGACCCTGAATGAAAACTTGGAACTAGTTGATTAATGCTCATATGTTGCTCTTTGCACGACATGCCGGTTTAGTATAAGGAAGTAATGTGGAAGATTAAATAAAAGGTTAGACATAAGGTTGAAAGTAGTTCAAGTGGCGGTAGAAAAGTAGATTAACGATTGATCCTCATAACAAGTACGGATAATGAGATTTAAAAATGATAGTTATGTAAGAATGTTGATGCTTGGATGTTTACGGTAATGCGTACTATCATACGCTCACTTCACATAGGGACATGAAGGAACCTAGAAAGGATGTTAGTTTCAAATTATGGAATATGGGATGTGTCACAAACATCAATTCCTCACAACATACTTATGTAAGTCGTCCAATGTAACCTGAATGAATAAACGAACGAAGAGTAAGACTAGACGGGTTATAGAAGGAATGAAAGAGGTTTCGGGGACGAAACCTTCTTTAAGGGGGGTAGACTTGTAACACCCCAAAAACGGGTTTATTAATTATAATAAAGTAACCGAAAATAAACGGGTAAAATACGGTAGTGATAAAAATAAACCCAGTAAATATTAGGATCTAAATAAGTAAGCCTAATATTAACTAAAAAGTGAATCAAAGCTTTGGAGGAAATAAAGCTTATAAAAGACCAGAGGTAACGGGGTGTATGTAACACCCTAAAACATAAATCCTTTTATTATAAATCCGACGTTGATATTAACGAGATAAACTAACTAGTGATAAAACTAACCTAGTTAGATAAGAGTTTAGTGATAATAAATTAGAGTGTTAGAAACACCCAAAATAAAAACCTCATGAAAGTAGGAGGGTTAAAAGTGCCAAGTATGAAACAAGTTTTATTAAACACAAATAAAATAAAATCCAACACACACACTGGTGTGTGGATCGACCAGAACGTAGAGGGGGGCGATCAGGTTTCTCCAAAACCCTAACTCACCCAAAAATTCACAAATTGAAGGTCAAGATCAATTCCAAAACGAAATCCGAGCCTAGATTGGTGATCTCCATTGCAAGGGGGTCATAAGGTATGTGAAATTTGATAGAAAATCTCTACTTGAAATTCTGATGAACTTAGAGAATTTAGAAATTTTTGATGCATGATTGTTATATGGATGAAATAGGAACATAGTAGTGTCTAGGAGTAAACCCTAGACAAGTATATGTTAAAATCATGCTTAGCTCAAGTAGATTCAGATTTTTGTTGATATTAAATTCATGTATGAGATGTTTTTTAGGGTTTTGATTGCTAAAAATTAGTGTTATGATGTCAAGAACATGCTTAAATTGAAAGCTGAATTCAAACAGCTCCTGATCAGAATTTACAGCCGACTTGTATTGGCTGTAACCTGAACAAAACATTATATAAACGTGTGTTTCTTGAGTCTAAAAGGTAATTCCAGGAAATATCTTTAAAACCCCACTGGAATCGCATTTTTTCGACAAAAATTGAGCGTTTTATGAATTTTTCTGTATCAAAGGTTCAAGCTGTGTTTTCTGGCAGAATTTGCAGCCCATTACGAATGTCATAACTCAATTTAGTAATTTAGTTATGGTCTCAAATTGTTACCGTAGATAGTTTTAAGCGATTAGAAGAATCATCAATTGGAATTTCGTCAATCGGATAAACGAGGAATTTTTAATGAATTTTTCCGTAAGCTGCAGTCAGAAGTGACGAATCTGATTGCAGCATAGTAAATGAATTTTTATAAATTTTTGGTAGAGAGTTGGACTCTAAAAATTTAACACAAGGATAACCCCTCCGAGGGGCACGTCTCACAAAAATAGTTTAATTTTTGCAAGCTCGTAAGTATAGTAAACGGACGTCCCCAAACAGCATATTTTCAGTGAAATAAGCTATACATGTTAATGAATGATCAATGCAAGTTGAATATGAAAATTATGCAAATGTATGCTCCTTATCAAGTACAATGATGTATGCTAACAAGAATATGTTGATGATAACCTGAAAGCGTAGGAGCCATGTCAACATGGACACGAGCATGGAAGGGCAATGGGGTAAAGCTAAATACGGAAGCTATGCATGAACTCGGACGCACGAGGTAAGTGATTTCTGTAATCACTTCTTATTTTATTTAAGTAAAGTAGCGTTAGTTGATTAAGCATGATGATGTTTAAAGTTTCATATGGTTTTGGTCGTATGAAATTGGTAATTTTAGCTTAGTAGACCGAATGGGACAATATAAAGTTGTAATGATATGACGAATAATGTCTAAGTAATGGCTACGGTATGTAATCGGGTAATGGGTAAAATTGCACATAAGTGCACCAACCGAGAATGGGGACTTAGGTTAGTGGGTCAAAGTGAAGGTATACTTTAGCATGGAACGTTTGTACAAGCAATGTTGATAGTATTTCATGTGCCCGGTTAGTGTAAGGTGTTATAACATTAACATTATGCGAGCCTTAAGTGTAAACATATGAGTTGTTGATAAATGCATGACGGGTCGAATAATTCGTAATGAATAATAAGCCGAAAATGTATAAGTTAAGAATTTCCTTAACCCGGATGTTGGATTTTAAGTTCACATAATAGAATGTTAGTTTACAAACATGTAGGAAGAAACGGGAGGTTAATCGGGTAAACCGTTTAAAAGCTATGCAAGTTTTTGTGCGTGCGAACGACGAAAACAACACAGCAGAAAAATGGCAAAACTAGAGGCCGTCGCCGACGCCTTGTGCATTTTCAGTTTTCTCCGACGCCTAATTTTCCTGTCTACGGAGGTTTCTGGCTACGCGAAAAACTAATAGCCGTCGCCGACGCCCTATAGGGCCGTCGCCAACGGCCTCCACATGTTTAAAATGCTGAAATTTGTTAATTAAGTTATTGTGTACCGTAAGCTTCGGTATATTAACCGTGGTCTACGACGGGCCTCCCAAACATAATTTTGAATGTTTCCTTGATGTTTCTGGATCATAAATCCAAGTCTAAGCACTCCATAATTAATGTACGAGTATGATAAGTGAATGCGAATAAGTTAATCAAGAATTGAATGTAAGTAAGTATGTGTAGATATGATTATGTAAGCATGTAGTTATGTATATAGGTAAGTAGATGTGTAGATATGTAGGTGCGTATGATTAGACGTATGAATATACGAATGCACCTAGTAGGATTTGTTGCCTATGAAAAGAGTGGGACAGGTATGCATGTATACATGGTTTCAATACGTTTGAGTATGGACGTTACTAATGATGTGCTTGAGATTGGAATGTAATGCAGGAATGAGAATGTCAGACTCTTGTAGAATTGAAGCCGAACCTGGAAGCCGAACTCGAAACAAAGGAATCCGAGAGGATAGTCGAATGAATCAAAGTTTATGTTGTTGAATGTTATATGATTTTTAATTGTACCAGATTATTGTTGTATGATGTTGTCAATGACTAATGGTTAAGTTGTATGTGATGTCCACAGGTACTACACGGATTTCTTCTACCACTATCGAAGATAAGCGGGCATAGATCGAGTCGAATTAACAAGGATTGTACGGAAAGAACGGTTACGTAGTCTTAATTTTGTAACGCATTAATTTGTAAAAAGGGAAGTGAATTTTGTAAGCTTCTTATTGAATGTGTGTATTGTTTTAAGATCGTAAAGAAATTTTTAAAGCTATTTTTCCGCTGCGTTATCTTTAAGTTCTTACACGATGATCTTACAGGGAATCGTTCTTATTACGAACGGGTCATGCCCGAATTTTTCTTAAATAATAGTATGGTAATATTACTTTTCGGATTAAGAAATATGGGCGTTACACAACTCCTCTTTTATGTATCCTTTAATGATTTCCGTACTTTGGGCATTTTATAGAGATTATCTTTAAGTTATAGTAGTAGGCCCCCATCCAGGCAGCGTTACTCTCAACCTATTGGTTTGACTCAGCAGGGATACAGTCCCGCAAGGTAGGATTATTGAAAGATAATTAAGTAAGTTATTAATGCGGAAAGTGGTAAGCCCCCTTCTAGGTAGCGTTACCTTCAACCCTTTGGTCTGAGTCAGCAGGGATACAGTCCTCGCAGGGTTGGTTTAAAGTTTTAATAGTAGTTTATAGATAAGGATTCAAGCGGTTTCTTACTTTCTTCTGGAGCGGACAGTACCGCCCAAACCATAAAGTAATACTAAGCTTGAACCAGGTTCTCGCATGATCTATAAACTGAACGAGAGATAGAATTACCCAACCACCCTTCTAACCCCCTTCCAAGTAGTTAACGCGCTTTATATAGACCGTAAAGACACAAATATGTGAATCAACAGTATGTGAAGAATGGTTAGATAAATTCGCCTTCAATATAAGAAACTAGTTATTAAAGTCATTAATACATACCCAAATAAAAAGAGCCAAATATTGGAAATCAAAAAGTAATACATAAAAGATTTGTCTTCACCAAGTGATGTAAGAGTTTAGCCAAGCATGGCCTTTGTTTGACAAGAACGCTTGCGATCGATCTTCGATCCCGAGACTACTACACACTCTAAATGATGGAAGATGGATGATGGTGGTGGATGATGGTGTTGTAGTGGTGGTGGAGTGGTGGCAAGTGTGAGAGAAGTGGTTTGCCAAGGGATGGACTGGAATGGAACCAAGCACTGCTATTTATAGCTGAAGTCAGACGATCAACACGGACCGTGCCCGCCTGGCACAGCCCCGTGGCCATCTTTCTCTCTCTTCCTCATTAACTGCAGTGTCAGATCTTGTACTGACACGACCCCGTGTGTTAACGGCACGGCCCCTGACCATTGTACTTGCTGTACTATCTCAGATTCTGCGAATCTTAGAGTTGACCACGTCCCGTGTTGCCTCAGCACGACCCCGTGTTGGTTGTCTGGGTTGTCCTTTACTGTTGTCTCTTTTTGTGTAGAGAATCTTTCCTTGGGCACGACCCATGTCTGGTGGGCACGACCCCCTGCCAGATCTTCTTATCTTGCTAGTTTGTTAGTTTGGATGTGGATAGGGGCTTGGCGAGTTGCGTCAATCCTCCTTCTTTATATTTATATTGGTTTTTGCTATTATTTTGCTCCTTTTGTGTGTTTAAGCTCTTTTGACCCTATAAATTAAAAAGAAACAAAGAAACAAGTTTTTTTCCAATATTAGTACTGAAAAAGGATTGATTTTACGCCACATTTGATATAATTTATGTGTTGTATTTTAAGTACATCATAGGTCATTTCACAACACGTAACGGTAATTCGGGGAATTACGGAATCACACATCACACATGGGTTTGTTCCTGAACGTTGATAAACAATCGGAACAGTATTCCAGAACAAACAAACAAATAAAAATTGGGTAAATTTATATGCTATGTGACGTTATATGTTATGTGACTTATATGTGAATTTTGTTAACTTACGTGAAACCGTGTAGAATTACGTGTAACAACCTATTACTGAATAACCCATAATTGGTATATAGAGTATACCTTAGCCTAAATTTCGAGGACGAAATTTCTGTAACATGGAGATAATGTGACAACCCGTATTTTCCGAGGTTAACACTATTCACTTTCGCAATTCTTTTTTTTTGTTTGTTTATGTTCTATCCTCTTCACGTCGTACGATTTTAACCGACTTACTTAAATGTGTGTGTATATATATATGTATATGTAAATGATTCAGAACTAAACCTGTAATACGAAACCCAAACCCCACATCCTTCCACGCGGCACAAGTCGATTATGGCCCAAACTAACCCAAACCGCCCACCCCACATTCCCTCTAGTAGCAGCCCAACCCAAACCACCTTAACCTAAACCCTCCATTGCGGTGCAAGGAAAACTTAAACCACCTCCACACCCCTCAATGTTATTACGTACATTCAATCCCATAAACTCATAACCCTAATTCGTTTTTCAAGCTCCCCCTCTGCTCCTCTCTAGTCGACATGATCAAGTCTCTTAAAGTCGTTTGGTTTCAAGCATTAGATCGATCCATACCATCTCTTTAAATTGGTAACATATTTAGTTGATATTATAGCCTTGTTAATTTTATAAATCATGGCTGTATTTTCTAGTTCTTGATGTTCTTAATGCTACTTGTAGTCTAGGTTTGCTAGAATTCACAATTTATTGGTGGTATGGTCGCATATGTGCTTGTTTAGTAACTAGGGTTTTGTTTCTTGCATGATGGTGGTATAAAACTTGATGGTTCTTGATGGTTAATTGGTGGATAATCTGATTTGGGATGATATTTTTCTGTAGTTTATGTTTACGAGTCGTTTGGATTGTTGGGAAATGGTTGTTGGGGTTCGGGTGTGTAAACTGGAAGCTCTCTAACAGATTACAGCCGACTTTAATCGGCTGTAACCAGGTCATAATTTAACGAAAACTGGATTTCTTGAGTCTATAACATAGTTTTTTCGAAAAACGCTTCTAATGGCACTGAAATCAAAATTTTCGGACGTCGTTTGATATTTAAATTATTTTGTTTCAGCAATCAAAGATGCTTTTTTCTGCAGATTTGGTGTGTTGTGTTTTACATCATATCTCGGTGAATATTTGGAGATTGAACATGAAATTTGTACAGTAGAGTCTTAGGTGTTGGTACAAATCTCCAAGTGGAATTGGGTCAAACAGTTAATTGAGGATTTTTAAATAAATTTTTCCGTAAACTGCAGTCAGAAAGTGACAAATTTGGACACTGTATAGTAAAAGATTTTTCTGAATTTTTAGATAAAGAGTTAGACCGTAAAAATTTTACACAAGGGCAATCCCACTGATGGGTACGTCCCATAAAAAGATTATAATTTTACAGCATCACAAGTATGGTAAACGAGCTTCCTAAAACAGCCAAATTTCGGTGATTTTGCTATGAATGGCTTACAAAGTGTATAAGAGTCGAACTGGCTATTTTGTTGTCCGTACTTGCTTATTGATGGTGTAATTAGTGTATCTCATGTCATAGGTTGTATTATAATGTGCATGAAAACCACACGATGAAATATTTGTGATAACTTGTACGCATGCTAATTGCTAGATATGTGTAGGACTTACATGATTTGCATAAACAATCACTAATAACCCATGGTCACTATAATAGGGTTGGTTGATAGTCCTAGCTTGCATACACGTAATTTTAATCTTACCGAGCAAAACTAAGGTGAGTTCACAACTCTTTACTAAAAGCATGTGTCCCTGGTTTGGGACATCACACTTATTTCTCTGGTTTGGGAAATACATACGGTACCCCTGGTTTGGGGCTACACGCGCATTCCTGGATTGGAACCACAGAAACATTCTATCCAATGGAGGTGAAGTAGTACACTTGGACTAAACGAACATCTCTCTGAAAGTCCCTACACATCATACCAATTAGTTGCCGGGTTTGGCAAACGGGTACAGTTGATAACTCTATTAGGTTCGACAAATCTCACAACGTGCTGGGAGCCGGGCGTGAACTATTGACCTTGACACTTTGATCAATGATGACAGACATTGATACGGGGCACAACTTACTACATTTAAGTTTTCGGTATCTACACAGTTTAGTCATGTGATGAGGTTAGCTACCCGAGTCATATTTATAACGCTTTTACATGTGAACTTACGCTTACGCTCTACGCTTAACTAAAACTGTGAACCCACCAACTTTATGTTGACACACTATTGCATGGAGAGTGTCATGGCTTTTGGTTAAACCATTTTAATTGTTCTGCTAAGTAACTTTGTTTTCAATTAAGTCAGGGTTGTATACCTTTGCTTCCGCTAATAAATTAAACTTATGTTTTCAAACTTCTAAAACTATTATCACTATTCATATCGAACGTGGGAATTAAATGTTTTACAATTAAACTTGAAATGGTTCAACATGATTAGTGGTTTGATCCTGGAATGTCACGCGCCTCCAGTAAGACCCCGCATGTGGAATTTGAGGGTGTGACACAGATGATTATGTGTTCAATCATGTTCCTGATGCTGTTGATTATGACGGAGTTATCGTCAAAGATGATCCTGACAATGAAATTCCAAAGTGTTCAGGAGAAAATACTTATGATTTTCCCACTTTTATTGAGATGTTTGCCCATGAAGCTAATGATCTAGTGAAAAGAAAGATCAAGGAAAGAATCAAGGATGGTGAATCTTCGAGATTAAGTAAAGATTAGATAAGAGAAGCTTGAAAGACTTGGTTCAAGCTTATGCCGAGGGAAAGAAAATTTAGAAGACCACTGGCGTTTTTCACAAGAAATCAAGACATGTTGTTGGGTGATATTATTAGCTGGGGCTGGATACCAAAACTGAATGTGTTTGCTATTAAATGAGAATACGGTGTTCAGTACTTCAGATACTTGAACGACATTAAATCTTTGCCATGGTGGGATGTGGAAGAGTTATGCAAGACAAAGTTGATTAACTTTCAGATGAAACCGGGAGATAAGAAATTGCGGAGGTATATTAGGTATGAAGCCCGTCATGACTTTCCAATTTGGAAGCCACATTATCCGAAAAGAGTTGTCAAAGACAGAAATTGATCCGGAACCCAAGGAGCCTAAAGTGACATTGAATATCAAACGTCTTCAAGCAATGAAGCATATGCCATTGATGAAGCTTGAACATGATTTTGATTTCACATGGTGGAATTATGATAGATTAACCGAGGAGGCAGTGATTGTGTTGAATACTGAAGGTTGTTAGAGAGCAATTAGGAGTTTGGATCCTATGTAGTTGGTACATCTTTCTGAGAGAGATGTAGAGATGTTGTACTTTAACAAGATACATTAGCAGGTGCAGGATATTGTACAAGCTATGCAATACCAAAATGTTACAAAGGTCTGCTATGCTTATGAAGTTAACTCAGGGAAGATGTGGAACACGAAGTGGAGAGAAATTGAAAGAAATTAATAAGAGGTTCGAAACGAAGAAAGGATCGAAGCCAGAATGAAGAAGGCATCTATTAGAAGATATCCGTTTATGACAAAGGTGCCTACTACTGATCAAACACCAATTACGTACTTTGAGTTGAAATGTCAACGCATCAGAAAGTATTTCCTTGGGCGTTAGAATATTGAAGATTTGAAGTTTTTGAAGACCGATCGAGACTGCGGCAACATCCAAGGGGGAGTTTGTTCATACAGAATGCATGTTGCGTACGTCATCGAGTCGTGTCAGTTTGTAATAGGATTAAGGGGTTGTTTGGTAGCCTCTGAATGGTCATTAAGAGGCTACCTCTTAATGGAACCATTAAGAATTTTACTAATGAGAAGGCAGAAGAATGTGACATGTGATGATTTAGCATTCAGAGGTTACCTCTTAACCATTCAGACTTGAGGTTACCTCTTATTCATTCACAGGTTTTAAACCATTAAGAGGTAGCTATTAGAATATGGGCCCACGGGCTCAGTTAGGTTTCTAGGGTTACTCGTAATCCCTATATATTGTAACCTATTCATTCAATAATAATCAATCAAGTCTTTCATAATCTAACATGGTATCAGAGCCAGCCTAGGCTCTATACCGTTTCCGCCGCGCCACACACAAATATACAAACCCTAGCCGTCACCATTTGAGAAAAACCCTAGACAGGGCGGCGTGCCGCCACTGCCGCCCTATCCGGTCTTTGTTCGTTTTTCGTTTCCATTTTTTTTTCAGTTTTGTGTTCAAATAAAGCTTCGTCTTCGGTTCTAGATTCACCGGTCTTCTTACGGCCTCTTACCACACAGATGATGCTATGGCTCATCCTGTTGATTTCGTGTCTCCGTCAAGCCGCCCCTTGCCGTCGTGCCGCCGCCGCTCATTAGACTACGGTCTTCCGCTGCGCCGCCTGCAGGATTACGATCCGCCGCCACGCCGCTACCAGCCACCGCTGCACTGCCGCATTGGTTGCCTTTTATAGGATTACGAGATCATTCAAAACTGTGGATCGAAGATTATGCATTGAAGATTGCAAGATTATGGAATTTTGACCGAAATCGAAGACAGTTTTTTTGGGTTTATTATTGTTTTTGTTTTTCAGTCTAAGCTTCTAGTTCCATCCGCTACGACTGCAGGGGAGTATTAGAATATGGGCCCACGGGCTCAGTTAGGTTTCTAGGATTACTCGTAATCCCTATATATTGTAACCTATTCATTCAATAATAATCAATCAAGTCTTTCATAATCTAACAGTAGCATCTGAATGATCATTAAGAGGCTACCAAACAGCCCCTAACTGTTAGATATTTTCAGTTTGTAAGTATTGTATCACATCCGTACGGATGTTTCATCCGTATGGAGGAGATAGGTCCGCACTAAGGAGTTTTCATGTATTATAAATAGTGTTGTGGACTTAGTGTTTTGTAACTTTGCAGAACTGACGGCGAAGCCCTGTCCAGTGGATTTCTTGAATGTAAACTGAAGTTATATGAATGAAATCATTGAAAACTAACTAATCTTGTACCTGTCACCTAATAGTAATGAATTCCGCGCATTGTGACTAGGTTATAGATATCACCTGAGCATAACGTCAAGTCAAAGGGACCTAACATTTTTAACAGATAAGCAACACACATACAAACAATATTGACGGTACTAAAGCAAACTCCTTTCTTTGGTTAAATTGGTGTAACGTTTGTCTAGCATCTTATTAGAAATTATACAATCTTCGCCGTTAAAACAAACAGTCGCTACGAAGGATGGAGGAAGATGCTCTAAGCAACGTCTCCCACTAGCTTACCACATATAGCATCCATGTGTGTCCACAAAAATTCACATGCCGTGGGACACTCTCACTCTAGGAATGAACGATCCTGATCTCACCCATACATCCCTCCCAGACTCAATCTTGGCCGTCAGATGATGAGAAATGGCCCTTTCAAAGTATGACTTCCATATGGGCGGCTGAACTTGTCTAACTCTTGTCCCCTAAATGTAGCAGCATTTGCCTGAAAGCTGCTGACGATACTACCAACAGCCTTAGCTTGCATTTGCCCTTAATTCATACACTTTTTCGCCTTTTTCTTTCCTCAACTCATTTTAATTCACAAATTTTTATACAATTATTTTATCCAAGGATCCACACATATACACATTATATGCGCATATCGCAAACGGGACGTGACCAAACCATACTATAACATTCCAATCCATACTATAACATTCCAACCCGATTAGTTTAGTTTATCATTTGAAACAGTAATTAACGTTTCGACTCAAAAATGTTCCTAAAGCAGAAGGAGATAATGACACCTTTATTAAATTCCCAAATTCTAATTTTCCTTAACCTCTTATACTCAAATAATATCTTATTAAAAAACTCTGCATGTATTTTATTAAAAAAAATATACACTAATATTATTGTTTTAGTATATTATAGCAACTTAAAATGGGATAACAGATATCTAACCAGCCTGCCCCACCAACAAACATAAAAAAACATCCACCCAAGCCACCCTTGTTATTTCTTGCATTCACACATTCATATTCATATATACATTATATATATCAACCATTCAGTTTTGAGATAATTTAATTTAAGTGGAGAGCAAGATGAACATGGAAGATGGTTTGAATCTAACTTTGGGATTGCCTGGAAGAGACGAATCCAATAAAGAATCATGCTTCAAAAACAACAACAAACGATGTCAGCCTGAAACCAACAAGGATAGCCACTCTGAAGCCAAAGAGACTGACATGGAAACAGCACCTGCTACCAAGTAAGTCACCTGATTATATATATATATATATATATATATATATATATATATATATATATATATATATATATATATATATATATATATATATATATATATATATATATATATGTAGGGGAAGGTTCAAATGAAAACCACTAGCTATTGTGAAAACTAGAAAACTAACTAAAACCCACTAAAAAGGAGGGAGGAAAGACTTTTAATGAAGGAGGGGTAAAATTGGAATAAAAAATATATAACTTTTCAAACATTTCTCATTTCTCCATACGTTATCATTTTAAAACAAAAATGGCACCATAAGATCACAAATTTTCTTACCTTTCATTCAAGTATATTCGAGCATATTTTTTATGACATAAAAAAAGATTTATGGTGTCGTCTTCTTTTCAATACTATTATTATAGTAGTGCACATGTGCAATATAACATGTACTACAATGTGCATTACATGCTTAAAATTAGTTTTTTGATTCTAGTTTAGCTTTTAGGGTTAGTTTTTTTGGAGGTTTAGGATTAGGATTAGGTTTTTGGGTGTGGGGGGGAGGGGGGTTTAGGTTTTTAGGGGGTGTCGGTGGGGGGTGGGTTAAGTGGTTTAGCCTTTCCGTATTAGTGCACATGTGCAGTACAACCAAATTTTTTTTTTTTTTTTTTTTTTGAAATTTTTTTTCCATATATAAAAAGTAGCGATTTTTCTAAAAAAAAATTGTAAAAAAAAAAAAAAAATTTGTATGTTTTTTAGTCTTTTTTAGTTAGTTTTCGAGTTTTCACAATAAAAGTGGTTTTCATTTGAACCATCCCCTATATATATATATATATAGGGGGCTGCTAGAATGAGAACCACCCCGAGTTGTAAGAACCGCGAGAACTACACCCCACGGAGCGCCGTTCGCCGCGATTTTTTTTTACAAGTAGATGTGTGCATTATAAACACGGCCGTAAAAAATCACGGCGAACGGCGCTCCGTGGGGTGTACTTTTTTACACCTCAAGTTTGGTGTTTTCTAATTTTTTTTCTTTTTTCTTTTTTTTTCACCAAACTTGAGGTGTAAAAAAGCACACCCCACGGAGCGCCGTTCGCCGTGATTTTTTACGGCCGTGTTTATAATGCACACATCTACTTGTAAAAAAAAATCGCGGCGAACGGCGCTCCGTGGGGTGTAGTTCTCGCGGTTCTTACAACTCGAGGTGGTTCTCATTCTAGCGGCTCCCTATATATATATATATATATATATATATATATATATATATATATATATATATATATATATATATATATATATATATATATATATATTTGAACGGCAAACAATACCTTTATATATCACACCAAATGTTTATACAAAATACTAATAGACGACAGGAATAAAGAAATTTGCCGTTCAAAAAAAAGAAACATAACATGTTACTTACATCATCACCCTAATGTCACCTGATTATAATTGGTTGTGTTAAACGTTTCCCTTCCCTATTTTACCGTTTGTACCCCTCCCCCTACTAAACGAGTCACATCTATTGTGTACTTTTGTTCAAAGGGGTGCGTTCAGCATATAAGGGTGGGTACATTACATGTAACATTAAAAATAACTAATGATTAATGGATGTGTTTGAAATGGAAGATCACAAGTGGTGGGATGGCCGCCGGTGAGGAACTACCGAAAAAACA
The DNA here is from genome assembly GCF_002127325.2 of Helianthus annuus. Taxonomy (NCBI): domain Eukaryota; kingdom Viridiplantae; phylum Streptophyta; class Magnoliopsida; order Asterales; family Asteraceae; genus Helianthus; species Helianthus annuus. The sequence goes on along the minus strand of NC_035444.2, from coordinate 106,866,561 downwards.
ACTTCCAACAGAAAAAGAGCGAATCCGAAAGTGGGATGTATGTGAAAGTAAGCATGGATGGTGCACCCTATCTTAGGAAGATTGATTTAAAGGTCTATAAAGGATACTCAGACCTCCTAAAAGCCTTGGAGTACATGTTCAAACTCACAGTTGGTTTGTATTCTGAGAGAGATGGCTGTAAGTATGCACCTACTTATGAAGACAAAGATGGTGATTGGATGCTTGTTGGAGATGTTCCCTGGGAGTAAATACCCTCTCTCTCTCGCTCTCTCTCTCTCTCTCACACACACACACACACACACTCTTAATATTTCCATACAAAAACATGTGAAAATAAGAATATATGTACTCATAAATATTATGGGATGCATGATGTGCAGGATGTTTATGTTATCTTGCAAGAGAATGAGAATTATGAAAGGATCAGAAGCAAAAGGATGAAGGTGACCAAAGATGATATCTCATGGAGTGGAAGACAAGATGGGTCTTTCAGCTTGAGTTCTCCAAGAACTATTTTCGTATTTTGAAGATGTCCCTTCTATTAATAAACTTTGATAGGAGAAGTTCAGAAAAGAATAAAAAAAATATTCATATGATTTACTGATATGTATAAATCAGTTGATCATAGTATGATCATATAATTTTGTATCTGTAAATATTTGGCAGGAATATCAGTGATATTTTTTATGTTTTCTATGTTTTTTGTAACAGTATTTTTTTTTTCTGACCTGAAGTCCCACTTATACATTTGTTGTACATACTATATGTTGGAAATTTTGTGAAAATAGTATTTTCACAAATATAGGAAAATAATTTTTTCCTATTTTGGACTAGAAATAAATATAATAAAGTGAGCGGGTTTTATATATTTATTTGTGGGTTTGCGTTCTATGTTGGAAGAGCTTCGCAACGAACTAAACCACGTCCAAAACGGAGCTAAGATGAATGAGATATCTGGTGAAACAATGGTTAACCGGGCAGGGTTAACTCACTGGTCTCGTCAAGAAGGGTTAATCCCTTCCTCTCGAGGATCGCTGGCTGGTCACCGGTGGGTTGATCTCCGGCACAAGGAAACAAACCGTGACTCGTAACAAGGAGGATGGGGTGGGGGGTGCTCCTTGTTACCACTCTCCGGCGTGAGAATCAGTAGTCTGCTTGGGAAGCAAAGTATGATAGTAGTAGTAGTGAGAAAGTTGTGAAGAGATATCCCTCAAACCTGGTTTGGGGTTGGTATTTATTGTTGATGCATATTTTGTCTATCGCCTTCGTCAATCCGAGTCGTAGTGAAAAGCCGGAAGGAATCAAGTGCATAATGTCATATTTAGTTAGAAATGGCAAGGTGGCAAACTTGTAATTAGTGTGAACTTTCATTAAATAGCCTTGACCATATAAATAGGGATTTATGTCACTAGTTTAGTTAGAGTTCTTGAAAGAGTTTAGGAGAAGACTTGGAGAGAAGACTTTCTAGAGAGAGAAAGTAGAGAGAGAAAGTATTGTATTTGTGATTCTTGTACCGTACACGTCAAGTTTAGCAATTGAATCACATTAGTAGTACGTTATCGTGTGTTCGGTCACGTTCGTTCACGGATTCCGCACATGAAACGTTCGTTACGCAATCGAACGGTCGCAAAACCGGTCCTACAAGTGGTATCAGAGCTAGGAGCTCGATTGCTTGATCAAACACATCATTCGTACCAGATTTCAGAGCCAAATCAGATCCGATTTCGTCGATTTCTTCATCTTCTACTCATTTCTTACGTTTTTCATCGGTTTTCATCAAATTGAACAGGTAAATACGGTCCGTTTCGTCTGATTTTTGGATATGATGTGCGTTTAGACTCGATCTACAACCCTACCAAGTTTCAGCTCGAAACTCCAAGCCGTTTTGGAGAAATCGTGATTTTTCGGTCCGAAATTCGTGTCAAAATTCAGCTCTGGTTCGTTTTTTTGTAAGAAGTGTGGATCGCTTATTGGAAAGTAGTTGGATCGCTCGTAATCAATGTGTATGAACCGCTCGTAAGACACTTTTATGAACCGCTTATAGTGATTACGTGTGAACCGCTCCAAAATTACAAACTGTGGATCGCTTTTAAGTCAGTTTAGCTGGACCGCTCATTGTGTCATCTGAGTCCGCTTATTTGTCAGCATGTGGTACGCTTTTAAGGTTTGATTGAGGTTCGCGCTTGTGTCATCGTTATCAGTAGGAGAAGATAAGTTGCAGGTCTGAGTCACCGTCCCATGTGAAGCTCACTTAAAGTGGTGGTCAGTTGTTTTTGTTTGAAGTGCACCGTCCATAAAACCCAATAAGCTTTCCAATCAACCATATGTCGGCCAATCAACCATCTTGATGTACCGCCCCATTTGCTAAAAACAAACCAACAGCCCATGTGATAACTGAAAGTTGTATGCACCGCCCAACCCATTAATCCACTGCCCACATTCTATTTTTAATTCAGCCGCCCACTCCACTAATCATATTTGTCGGTGTTTGTCAAGCCTTGAGACCCAATCATCACACTTGTTCACCGTTCAAACTTTAAAAGTCTTTCTTAGAAAATTTGTTGTTGGCCCAATCCCAGCTTTCTTGTTAACCGCCCATTGAACAAGGTTTGGCCCAATCCAAATTTTTTTTATTCATTGCCGCCCACATTAATAACTCAAGACCCAATCACAAGCTTTAAAAGAAAGGCCCAATCTCTGTTGTTCTTGTTCACTGCCCAATTTAGGTTTTTTTTTTTGCGAAAAATGGCAATGGTGTTTGATGAACAGGAGAACTATTATTTCGAAAGATTTAATGATTGGCATCACGGATTTCTAGATGAGGGTTATAGAAAAGTGAGCAAAGATGGATGGGCAAAAAGGTTTAAATATTTCGTGTGTCTGAAAGACGAAACGTTGGATGATCTTAAAGACCGATATAGTGTTTTACTGAATTATCTGAAAGATCATGAGATATATCCGTCAAATGTTGAGAAATTAGAGAAATTTGCAGATGCATTACCGATTGAATGGGGTGAATGTTTGAAGAATTTAAGGGAGAACTCAAATTTTTCAAAACTACCTCTAAATCAATTCATCAGCAAACTTAAAGCTCATGAACTTGAAGTTAGAAAGAAAAAGAAAGATATAATCAAGGTATTAGAGAGTAATGTGCTAGATTTGAGTTTAGATGTGTTTGAGGAGATGATCAAAAGGATTGGTAAATGTATCAGGGCAAAACATGTGCTGAAATACGATTTCAAACGAGGTTGTTATATTGATAATAATGGAAATCCTCTTGATTTCGTTAAAATGTTCTGTGCAGGTACATTCACAGCAAAGGAAAAAGAAAGTCCAAAAGCTGAAGAATCGGTGAAGAATGAAACAATGTGCTCAACATGTGACAACTTTAAGACAGACAATGACAAACTCGTGAAAGATATGGCAAGTTTGGCATCTGAAGTCAAAAAGTTGAAAGACGAGAAGCACGTTGTTGAAAATCAGATTCTTATTTTGAAAGAAAATTGTGAGAAGTTGAAAGCTGAAAATGACAAACTGTTGGTTGATTTTAACAGTTTGACTTTGAAAAATCAAGAATTTGAGGGGCAAGTGAAAATTCTTGAAGATGAGAGAAATGTGTTCAGTAAAAACAACATTGAAAAACAGAAGATGATAAATTCCCATCTTCAGAAAATTATCGAAATTGAAAAAGAAGGTGAACGCGCTCAAAAGAAAATCAAAGAGTTGGTAAAAGAGCTTGAAAGCAAACAGAAATCTTCAGAAGATTTAGATTTCTGGATTAAACTTGAAAACAAGAATCTGAAAGCGAATGAATCAAAATTTCAGGAACAGATAAAAGTTTTGATGAATGAAAAATCTGTTCTTGAAAATTTGAAGAATGATAATGAAAAAACTATCAAGTCTCATTTTGGAAGAATATCTCAACTTGAAAGTGAAGCTGAGAATTCGAGGAACAAAATTGATGAACTTGAGAAGAAATTGATAGGTTTTGTGACTAAATCTGACAGTTTGAATTTTCCCTGTCCAAAACCAATCAATTCAGTTCCAATAAGTGACAATGTCACAAACTTTGGCTCTGTCGAAGTTGAAGATTGTGATGAGACACCTGATGATGAAAATGTTAAAAAAGAAAAACAAAAATTGTTTTTAAATTTGAAAGAAAAATTTCAGAAAACTGTTTTGCAATCGACCGAAAAAGGTGAATTGTGACACCTGTGTCACTTCAACCATCAAACAAATGCCAAACCAAGGAAATATTGTATTTCATACTTGGGATTTGTATAAATATGTGTATGCTTTGCACATATCAATTCTTGTTCAATTTCATACTCTACAACGCTTTCTGGAGAATTATACGCAAACTGGTGCATAAACGTACTCAGTTTAATGCGACAAATACTCCGGGAGACCATCATACACTTAACATACCTTAAATAACCTTTACATAACTTAGAAATAAGTTTTGAAGGCATTGGTATGGCAAAAACAAGTTAATTCGCTTACAGGGACTAAACTTGACAAACTGCGAAAGTATGCCAATTTGAACTGTAACGAACATTCCGGAACATGTCCATAAGTTAAACATACCATATATATCCTTTACATAGCTTAGAAATAGGCTTTGAGGGGTTTGGTATGCTAAAACAAACTTTTGGATCATTCAGGGGCTAAAAGTGTCAAAAAGTGCACAAGTTTGCACTTTCGCGCATAACCTACGTTCTGAATACATCCGGACATCCGAAAATTTATGTAAGCATTATAATATTATGCCTTAGTGTTTGGCATGAGAAAAATCCATTCGTCGCGTCATTTGGATCATCTTTCGCGCTTATGCGCATTCCGTCGTAATTAAGCGAACATCGCGATCGTACGGCCAAACGAACCGACATCCGGAATATTTTTGAGCATATTTCAAGTCCCCTACACTTTAACTTCATCTTAGAGCCTTGAAATGAGGTTAACGGGGCTTAAACGTGCCAAAAATGGGCCAAAATACGTGTTTCTGAAGTGCAGGGACCAAAATTGAAAATTCTGGTCTGGGAACCTTAGGCGGGGCGCGTAAGGATTTGCCAAATCCTTAGGCGGGCCGCGTGAACATGTCTGACAGAAAGATTTTGCATTTAATGCAGAATCTGGCCTTTCGTTCGATCAAGGGGCGATGCCTTTTCACCCAATGAAGAGCCAAGGGTCAAGTTCACTGAACTTATCCACTGGACACATGTACGCACGAGATCAAGGCACGATATTCGATAAAACGATCCTAACGGTTCCACTTTTCCTATAAATACTCCCCCCCCCCTTTAGTGTAAAAATCACAAAATCAGATCTTAAAGCTCTAAGTTGAAACCATTGTTTCATACCTGAGCTATTTGGTCTTGATTAGCACTCGGGGACCCTCCGTAAGTCTTCTTTCGCTCTTTTATTCGCTTTTCGAGTCCGAAAGTCAACGTTTTGTTGACTTTCTGCATTGACCAGCTTATGGTCGATGCGAAGTTCATGGAACTTCATAACGTGAGCGTGATCACGATGGTTATTGTCCATAGTGACCATACCTACTGATCACCACGTTATCTAGGCTCGGTGACGAGTCGTAGTTTCGGCCAAAATGTGCATTCTTGCATGTTTTGTAACCAAACTGCTCGTGGGCATCAAAGCCGTTTGTTTTGATGTCAAACCTGTTTTCAAACTTAGTTAAGCATGTTCTAACATGCTTAGCTCGTCACTTTTAGTTTAGTGCTTATATAGGGTAGTAAGGTAAGCGATCTAAACCATCGCTTATGCTTTCGAACCTGACCCATTTGGTCGGTCATTAGGACCTGACCAAACACATTAGGTGACCATAGCTATAACCTTCCGAGGTTATACCTTATGGTCACGATGTTAGGCGTTCCATACGCGTTCTACGCGAATGACGCGTTAGGGTGGCATAAGCTACCTCAACGGGTCGTGATGGACCGTAAGCACTTAGATTAGGTTTCATTTTAGTATGTAGGCTTTGCTAAGCCATATCACACGAGTCTCCATACTCGTTTGGTTTACGAACCCGCGTACTGTCCGATCCTTCCGATTTGGTCCGGTATATTAACATAGCTACCTATTAGGTGCCGTTTGATATCCCGTGATCTTTAGCATTATCTGGTTGTTATACAAGGAACTCAAAGCAACCTCAGGTGAGTACGTAAAACCCCTCTTTTACTGTTTTCAACTGTTTTGGGGTGAAGCATGTGTACCTATCTGTTATTTTCATGATTTCAAAGTATAATTGATTATACATATCTTTTAACAAACTGATTGATTATCTATGGTTTAAACACTGATTTCTCAAAGATTACAAAAGTAATTGTTGGAATAGTACTTATTTTGTTCACCAGACCGATTGGTAGTATGATATAGCGCTATAGGACTAGACACCCCATTCCTGTTGTCATGGAATGTCTGAAACCAATTTGTTTCTCCATCCAAATAGGGATTTCCTTTGTGGTATCCTTATAGTCTCAAAGGTGTAGTTTGATGCACCAGGTCTGAATGAATTCTTAAATCGCACCTTTAAGGTATATTTTGATATACTCCCAAAAAGTATAGTTTGATATACTCTCATGTGTGGTGTTGTACAGAACCAACATATATTCTGTAATCATCCAAAGCATATTGTGATATGTTACTTACATAACTAAAACATAGTTTAATATGTTATTTATCACATCCAAAGCATATACTGATATGTTAGTTACAAAACTAAAACATGGTTTAATGTGTTATTTATAAATCCAAGGTATACTTGTAATATACTACTGAAAACTATTATTTTGAACAACTAAAGTATATTTAATATACTATCTATCAAACGATTTAGTTTTGGTTAGTGTTTAGATAACGGAACGAGTGTAATGTGATGAAAACATGGTAGATACGCCGCTGGTACTTCTTATATATAAGTGTTTTCATTGCATTACATACCGTGGCGTTATTTAGTACACTTGGGTTAACAATATTGGAACTGAAATATATTTTAATATATTACTTATTCAACTTTCTTAAAACCAAGGTATATTTTATATATACCATAAACGTTTTATTAAAACATTGTTTTTCAAACAACTTAACTTATACAAACTCATTTTACATGGTTATTCAGTTAACCATACATTATTCTCTTATTTATACATATCATCTGATCCTATCGTTTTTCAAATGATTTACAAGACAAAGCAAATTTACAAAGTTCATGACTAAACATTTTCTCAAACATAAGTCATGAACTCCGTTTTCACAAAACCTATGTATCTCACAGGCATTTTTATGCTGACGTACCTATTTTTACACATGTTTCAGGTGCTGTCTTGAGATGATTGTTGATGCATGCTACATTTAGGATGGACTCGTGCCTTAGCAACTTTAAAACTTGGAAGATCATAGTTGTACTTATGTGATTGTAATAGAACAACGAGTTCATTTAATCAATAAAACAATATTTAAATTTCCATGTGTTATGAAACAATGATTCTGTTACAACACTCCCCGACGTTTCCGCCACGTTTTGTTGTTACACGTGGTCGGGGTGTGACAGAAAAGTTGGTATCAGAGCTCATGGTTATAGGGAATTAGGTTATTAGTAATGCTTTGACCTAGTCTATAACCTTCCTAGGACCCTAACGCGAGTTTACTTGCGTTTAGTCATAAAACAACACCGTCACCTATCCTTAGGCGACGACCGCAACAAGAACATAAATTTCAAAACCGCTTTGAAAACTAATCATCTGTTCTAGGATGATTGATTACTAGGTTTTGAACCCTCTGTTATAAGGTTTTGAACCCCTTTGAATTTTCAAAACTCTCGTCAAAGTTGGTCTAAATATTGTGAACACATGCAAACTGGAAGGGTGGGTGCCTGTACCCTGAGTTTTCTGTCTAAGGCTAGAGTGTTCGTACAAATCCACATAATCGGACCAGTCACTCTTACCTGGGAACTCTTGGGGTGAGTGTCCACTTATAGGCGAGCATGTCTTCGCGATACATTATTTTGACCTATTTGCTTTGATTAATCACCAGGTCGTTTGTTGCTTTGTAGTAACAGACAGACGGCCACTATCCTTGCTTTCATCAGATTTGTTTCATCTCATTCTTTTCGTCTAATTCTCTCACTCGTTTCCTCTCATGTTTCCTCTTTTAGAATGCCTCCTCGACGCGACAATTAGATGGCGAATGCCGAACTGGCGGAAATCATCGCGCAACAAATGGCTGCTGCCTTCCCAATTCTTTATGCTCAAATAACTCAAGCCATCAACAACAACAATGCTCCATGCAATTTCAGGATTTTTAACTCAGCTAAACCGCTCAAGTTCAATGGTTCTGAGGGAGCAACTGGTCTTCTTCAATGGTTCGAGAGCATTGAGAATACTTTCCGTCACGTTCAGTGTCCTGAAAATCGCAAGGTCGAGTTTTCTTCGAGTGTGTTTCAGAAGAGGGCTCTTACATGGTGGAACGGGGTTATGAGAGACCGTGGTGCAGAGGTTGCATTAGCACAGACTTGGGCCGAGCTTAGGGCTCTTATGATGAAGGAGTTCTGTCCTCGTCATGAGCTTAGGGCTCTAGAAAGGGAATTTGATGATTTAAAGCAAGACAGTGGGGAACATCGAGCCTATACTGATCGCTATGAGGAATTGAGCTTGTTATGCCCTACTATGGTTACGCCTCTGGATAAGGCGATTGAGAAATACATTGATGGGCTTCCTGACGTAGTTCAGGACATCGTTACTGGCAGCAACCCTACTACTGTCAGACAAGCCATTGAATTGGCTGCCACTCTGACTGAATCCCAAATCAGGAAGCACAAGCTGTTTCGGAAGGGCGACTTAAGACCATCTGACAAGACTGCTCATGTGGAAACAAAGGAAGAAAGTGCTGAGGTGCCCAAGAAGAAAAAGCGCAAAGCCTCTCAAAGCTACGCTGTAACTGCTCAAGACAAACAAGTTGCACCAAACCAGCCAACACAACCTCGTAAAAGACAAAACTATGTTGGTACTGCACCGTTGTGCAACAAATGCAACCGTCATCATCTAGAGCAAGAGCAGTGTCACAAATGTACCCACTGTGGGCGGTTGGGACATTTGATCAATGTTTGTCGTTATGCAAATCAAACTGCTGCAAACCCTGCTGTTCAAGCACGGTTCCCTCCAGGGTCATGTTATAACTGTGGTGACCTTACCCACTACAGAAACAATTGCCCAAGGCTTGTTAACATACCTCCAGCGCGTGGACGAGTGTTCAACATCAATGAGGCAAACATGAACAATGATGCAGCAGTGAACAATTAGTGTTTTGTATTTCCTTAGTTGCTATCTTTTGACACTTCAAGACAAATCCGTTGCTACATAAATAAAGATTTGTTGTTTTTAATTCTGCAAAATTTATGCGTTTGTGTGAATGCTTGATGCAACTTTATGATGTCAACCCAAAGACAAACTACTCGTATGGTTCTGTCATATTATGATCACTTGTGATCTCCCCAAGAACCTTAAACTCTCGTTTCTTTTAAGAAACAAAGTCAAACACTTATTGAGAATCCCTCTATCTTTATAGATAGATCTTCATAAATCGTTAAAGTGCCAAATGAAATCCATAGGTTGGATTCCTAGTGTGCCTTAATATCCATACCTAAGGATAACAAAATAAAGAATCAAGTTAACTAAATTTGTGCTTATGTATTTTCTTACATGTTTTGTGGTTGTACGTGATCCATCCAAATCCTCATAGAATCTTTCATATCTTCATACGAGAGATTCATAATGGGATATCCAAAGATACTATCTTAAACCCTTAATGGATTTCAACAGTGTAGTTAAGTCCCTCGGGTTATAAAGTATTATTCTATAATTGGACCTCTTGAAAGGTCTGCTTAAACAGATTGATTTTGAAAATCTGATTAGAAATATCATGTGATGATATAAAAATGATCCCTTAAGCGGTCTATTTAAAGAGATCGTACGACGGTCTAGTTAAGAAGATCATGTGTTGATCTAGTTAAAAGATCGTTCGTTGATCGAATTAAAAGGATCCTTTGGTGGTCTAGTCAAATCGCTTCATATTTATTCAAGTAATTTTCCTATGGATTATGAAATGGACTGTGCGGACTGTGCAAGGAATTACGTAATTATGGAGGCCTACATAATTATGGAATTCAGTACACAGGAACCACAGGAAGTTTCATCATGTGTTAAGACCTAGTGACAAGAATAATGATACGGGAGAAGTCTCGGACCTCGACCAATGTCATTTATTCTCACACTCCCCCAATTCTAATCTCAATCACACACCAAGTTTTCCTATGATAAGCCTTCATAAGAAACGTTCGTCAATCAGTAGTTCAAAATTTCATGTTTTACTATTTCAAGGAATTCACTCCGAGGGTTAACAAATTCGCTAAGAATCCTAACATGGCCCAGAGTTTTACCTAAGGGTTCAATGGATCTATTATAAGGCGAAACCTTCACAGCTGTCCTCACGAGTTTCCTCTAGAATTAAATTTCGGGACGAAATTTCCTAAAGTAGGGGAGACTGTGACACCTGTGTCACTTCAACCATCAAACAAATGCCAAACCAAGGAAATATTGTATTTCATACTTGGGATTTGTATAAATATGTGTATGCTTTGCACATATCAATTCTTGTTCAATTTCATACTCTACAACGCTTTCTAGAGAATTATACGCAAACTGGTGCATAAACGTACTCAGTTTAATGCGACAAATACTCCGGGAGACCATCATACACTTAACATACCTTAAATAACCTTTACATAACTTAGAAATAAGTTTTGAAGGCATTGGTATGGCAAAAACAAGTTAATTCGCTTACAGGGACTAAACTTGACAAACTGCGAAAGTATGCCAATTTGAACTGTAACGAACATTCCGGAACATGTCCATAAGTTAAACATACCATATATATCCTTTACATAGCTTAGAAATAGGCTTTGAGGGGTTTGGTATGCTAAAACAAACTTTTGGATCATTCAGGGGCTAAAAGTGTCAAAAAGTGCACAAGTTTGCACTTTCGCGCATAACCTACGTTCTGAATACATCCGGACATCCGAAAATTTATGTAAGCATTATAATATTATGCGTTAGTGTTTGGCATGAGAAAAATCCATTCGTCGCGTCATTTGGATCATCTTTCGCGCTTATGCGCATTCCGTCGTAATTAAGCGAACATCGCGATCGTACGGCCAAACGAACCGACATCCGGAATATTTTTGAGCATATTTCAAGTCCCCTACACTTTAACTTCATCTTAGAGCCTTGAAATGAGGTTAACGGGGCTTAAACGTGCCAAAAATGGGCCAAAATACGTGTTTCTGAAGTGCAGGGACCAAAATTGAAAATTCTGGTCTGGGAACCTTAGGCGGGGCGCGTAAGGATTTGCCAAATCCTTAGGCGGGCCGCGTGAACATGTCTGACAGAAAGATTTTGCATTTAATGCAGAATCTGGCCTTTCGTTCGATCAAGGGGCGATGCCTTTTCACCCAATGAAGAGCCAAGGGTCAAGTTCACTGAACTTATCCACTGGACACATGTACGCACGAGATCAAGGCACGATATTCGATAAAACGATCCTAACGGTTCCACTTTTCCTATAAATACCCCCCCCCTTTAGTGTAAAAATCACAAAATCAGATCTTAAAGCTCTAAGTTGAAACCATTGTTTCATACCTGAGCTATTTGGTCTTGATTAGCACTCGGGGACCCTCCGTAAGTCTTCTTTCGCTCTTTTATTCGCTTTTCGAGTCCGAAAGTCAACGTTTTGTTGACTTTCTGCATTGACCAGCTTATGGTCGATGCGAAGTTCATGGAACTTCATAACGTGAGCGTGATCACGATGGTTATGGTCCATAGTGACCATACCTACTGATCACCACGTTATCTAGGCTCGGTGACGAGTCGTAGTTTCGGCCAAAATGTGCATTCTTGCATGTTTTGTAACCAAACTGCTCGTGGGCATCAAAGCCGTTTGTTTTGATATCAAACCTGTTTTCAAACTTAGTTAAGCATGTTCTAACATGCTTAGCTCGTCACTTTTAGTTTAGTGCTTATATAGGGTCGTAAGGTAAGCGATCTAAACCATCGCTTATGCTTTCGAACCTGACCCATTTGGTCGGTCATTAGGACCTGACCAAACACATTAGGTGACCATAGCTATAACCTTCCGAGGTTATACCTTATGGTCACGATGTTAGGCGTTCCATACGCGTTCTACGCGAATGACGCGTTAGGGTGGCATAAGCTACCTCAACGGGTCGTGATGGACCGTAAGCACTTAGATTAGGTTTCATTTTAGTATGTAGGCTTTGCTAAGCCATATCACACGAGTCTCCATACTCGTTTGGTTTACGAACCCGCGTACTGTCCGATCCTTCCGATTTGGTCCGGTATATTAACATAGCTACCTATTAGGTGCCGTTTGATATCCCGTGATCTTTAGCATTATCTGGTTGTTATACAAGGAACTCAAAGCAACCTCAGGTGAGTACGTAAAACCCCTCTTTTACTGTTTTCAACTGTTTTGGGGTGAAGCATGTGTACCTATCTGTTATTTTCATGATTTCAAAGTATAATTGATTATACATATCTTTTAACAAACTGATTGATTATCTATGGTTTAAACACTGATTTCTCAAAGATTACAAAAGTAATTGTTGGAATAGTACTTATTTTGTTCACCAGACCGATTGGTAGTATGATATAGCGCTATAGGACTAGACACCCCATTCCTGTTGTCATGGAATGTCTGAAACCAATTTGTTTCTCCATCCAAATAGGGATTTCCTTTGTGGTATCCTTATAGTCTCAAAGGTGTAGTTTGATGCACCAGGTCTGAATGAATTCTTAAATCGCACCTTTAAGGTATATTTTGATATACTCCCAAAAAGTATAGTTTGATATACTCTCATGTGTGGTGTTGTACAGAACCAACATATATTCTGTAATCATCCAAAGCATATTGTGATATGTTACTTACATAACTAAAACATAGTTTAATATGTTATTTATCACATCCAAAGCATATACTGATATGTTAGTTACAAAACTAAAACATGGTTTAATGTGTTATTTATAAATCCAAGGTATACTTGTAATATACTACTGAAAACTATTATTTTGAACAACTAAAGTATATTTAATATACTATCTATCAAACGATTTAGTTTTGGTTAGTGTTTAGATAACGGAACGAGTGTAATGTGATGAAAACATGGTAGATACGCCGCTGGTACTTCTTATATATAAGTGTTTTCATTGCATTACATACCGTGGCGTTATTTAGTACACTTGGGTTAACAATATTGGAACTGAAATATATTTTAATATATTACTTATTCAACTTTCTTAAAACCAAGGTATATTTTATATATACCATAAACGTTTTATTAAAACATTGTTTTTCAAACAACTTAACTTATACAAACTCATTTTACATGGTTATTCAGTTAACCATACATTATTCTCTTATTTATACATATCATCTGATCCTATCGTTTTTCAAATGATTTACAAGACAAAGCAAATTTACAAAGTTCATGACTAAACATTTTCTCAAACATAAGTCATGAACTCCGTTTTCACAAAACCTATGTATCTCACAGGCATTTTTATGCTGACGTACCTATTTTTACACATGTTTCAGGTGCTGTCTTGAGATGATTGTTGATGCATGCTACATTTAGGATGGACTCGTGCCTTAGCAACTTTAAAACTTGGAAGATCATAGTTGTACTTATGTGATTGTAATAGAACAACGAGTTCATTTAATCAATAAAACAATATTTAAATTTCCATGTGTTATGAAACAATGATTCTGTTACAACACTCCCCGACGTTTCCGCCACGTTTTGTTGTTACACGTGGTCGGGGTGTGACATGAATGTTCTAAACAAAGACCTTTGAAGAAGAAAGTGGAACAGAAACAAAAAGATAATAAAAGTTCATCAGATCGATCATCCAATCAAAATAAAAAATTACAAAAAGTAAAAAATGAAAACTCAAAAACTGTTGGTAATAAGTGGTGCAGGTTTGACCACAGTGCTCAAGAGACAAATCCAACAATCAAGAGGAGAAAGGAATATCACCAAGCCAAACAGTGCTTTGATCTGAGCATTTGGTATGAAGATGGTGATTGGTACGGTAACAGAGTGTGTTACAGCTACGGATATCACGGACACATTGCTGTTAACTGCCAATACTGGAGTTATGAGACCAGAAGGTGCTATAATTGCAATATCAAAGGTCACATTGCCCGAGATTGCCCAAGGAGATCGCATGAAAGATTGAGGGCCAATTCTCAGAAAATGGCAAAGAAGATACCAGTCGTTGTCAAGCACAAAGAATTGAAATCTTCGGGTCAAAACGTCAAAGAACAGAAAGTCAAAGAATCTAAAGTTCAAGAAACAAAAGTGAAGCTTTCTCAGGGGCAGGAAGACCGACTGAGGAAAAAGAGAAAGAAAGCGAGATAATATCTCGAAAAGATTTTGTCCTCGGGTTCACCGGACAGATCGATTAAGAGTTCTGACGAATCAACTTCCTCGGCTGCAAAGTCAAGCAAGATGAATTCTTCAGATACAAATCTGAGGACTAAAGAGGATAAGAAGAAGAAGAAAGTGAAGTTTTCACTTCCTGGCGATGAATCTGTTTCTTCGGAAACAAAGGAGCCACATGTCGGCAATGAATCTGACTCATTAAAGTCAGACAAGCCACATTCAGGCAATGATTCTGGTATGGTAAAACCAGAAGAGCCATGTGTTGAGGTAAAGGTCGAGAATTCTAGTTTAACAATGGATGAGAAAAACTTTCCACCATTGTTGAACAAGAATTCAAAATCACCCAAGGCTGGTCAGGCTTGGGTGAAACTATTCAAATAGAAAAAACCTGACTTGCCGGAGATCCCAAGATGGTATCGTGGATCATGAATCGGCATCTTTCTTGAATTTTATTCGGTAACGTCAATCATGCAAACGGTAAAAAGGTTTGGTTGTGTTTGTGAATGTTTTACAAGTGGTACAGAGGATTCTGGACTGCATATGGTAAATCAAGGACATTAACTTGTACTTGGATTTTCCTATTTTTGTGTAGAAAACAAGATGATGAAGTAACCCCGTACCTAAACTGTTTGGTAAACAAACTAAGTTTTCCGGAAAAGCCATTTTGATTAAAACAAACTTAAGTGTTTTGAAATCACAATGGGAAAATAGTTTGTTGTGAGGGGGAGTTCTGATTGTTTATGCCAGGTGGATAGAGAATTGAAGTGATTCTCATCAGGTTGTCAAGTTTGTACAGTTTGTTTCAAATTTTCCCAGAAAATCAAAATTGAAACATATTTTGATTTTAGGGGGAGAAAAATTTTAAAAAAAAAATTAGAAAATTTGAAAATGTCAAAAACATTAAAAATTTAAAAATGAGTTTTGTTGTGAAAAAGAGGAAATGATAGTAAATCAGTGGACTATCACAGCACGCTAAAGAAATGTAATGTCAAAGGTAATAAACGGTCTCACTAATGATGTGACGATAGGTTTTTGTACATTTAGTAGTTTTATTCGGGATATAAACCTAAAATTTCAAACTTGTGAAATTTGTGGGGAACACTACTTGGATATATAGGTAACCCCTGAAATCTCGTTTGAAAGGTCTCGTATTCTGATATACTAGGTGTTTATACTCTATGATGTCTAGGGTATTATTCCGGGACTTCTGCTGAACGGTAGTTCTGACCTAGTCCTTGGCTAATACTTTCCACAAAATGCTTGAAACATAGCATTATAGCCCTCAGAATGATTAGACAATAAAATTGATAATCATCTGTTGTAGCTAAAAGATCCTCTAAAGGGGACACACTGCTAAGTTGAAGCTGATATCTCTCTGCTGAACGGAAGTTCTGACCTGAGATCCCTCAGTTCTCGCATTTTTCCCCTAATTTATGTACAGACATCATTGTAGTGTTCATACCTGTAAGACTGAATATTGGGATTCTGGATACGGGAGTATATTCAAGAGGTGGGACACATGAATTGAACTAAGTTCATAAAATACCTAAATAGTATCCTGAATAGATTGAAAATTGTATGAAAATTTAAGAGGAAAATTATATCGTCAATCTACGTGAATCATTTAGAACTTAAAACGATTAAAAGCTTAATGGTGCTTGTGTTATGTCTCAAAAACTGATATGATCCTCTTGCACAAACTCACAAAAATATGTTTGTTTTGCATTTAAATTTCTGTCTTTGCATTTATGTTTCATATTTTCAAAAATCCAAAAAGATTTTCGACAACTGATGGTGAAGAGCTGATTTTCAAAATCTCAAAGGCTAAACTTGATGAACATACAGGTTGGTTAAGACATTTGAAATGTTTAAAATGATTCATTATTTTTTTTTAATTTGAATTAGAAATTGAAATGTTTCAAATTTGTGATTAGTGTTTAATTTGTAAAAATTCTCAAATGATTTGTTGATTCATTAAGTTGAATCACAACTTTATTTGTTTGTGATAGAGTGTTTGAGATATATGCAGATGATGCAGATGATGAGCTGAACAGAGAGAAGTCAGGAGATAATTTCTATGGTGGTAACAAATCCCAGATGTCTATCCTAGCAGGGTGATAGGGGAAGTCTGATGAAAGTTATAGCCAAAGAAAGAAAGATCCAGGCAGAATTTCTGAAGAAGACCAAGCTATATCCGAGAATGTCATGTTGAAGACTCTCACTGAAGATTCCGTCAACATTCAATCTGTTGATACGCAAAGCCAGGTGTCGATCCCAAAAGCACGGAAGCTTGACGAAAGGGGGAGCCTGAAGATTATGAAGAAATAGAGCAACGGAAGCTGAAGACAGATCCACCGGGATTCTGTTCAAGCAAGAGGAACTCAAGAGAGAGAGAAAGTCAAGTCGCTACGAGTTTCACTACGAGATTGACTACGGCAATATCCAAGGGGGAGATTGTTGATGCATATTTTGTCTATCGCCTTCGTCAATCCGAGTCGTAGTGAAAAGCCGGAAGGAATCAAGTGCATAATGTCATATTTAGTTAGAAATGGCAAGGTGGCAAACTTGTAATTAGTGTGAACTTTCATTAAATAGCCTTGACCATATAAATAGGGGTTTATGTCACTAGTTTAGTTAGAGTTCTTGAAAGAGTTTAGGAGAAGACTTGGAGAGAAGACTTTCTAGAGCGAGAAAGTAGAGAGAGAAAGTATTGTATTTGTGATTCTTGTACCGTACACGTCAAGTTTAGCAATTGAATCACATTAGTAGTACGTTATCGTGTGTTCGGTCACGTTCGTTCACGGATTCCGCACGTGAAACGTTCGTTACGCAATCGAACGGTCGCAAAACCGGTCCTACATTTATAGCCGAGGAGTGAAGGAGGAGGTGGATGGATAGACTGACGGCATGCTGCACCTTTGCAGGTGTGTCAGACATGTCGGCCGGGGAGGCGACGCCACGTCAGTCTGCTGCTTACGTAGCCCTGACAGGCGGCTGCCATTGGTGCTACTTGCTCTGTGATGTCAGTCCCACTTGATGGGTAGATAGGGTGCGGTGCAAGCCGCATCGCCGTTTGCGGTAACTGTAGATGTTCCCGTGTCCTACTCTTTTGATCAAGAAATACGCGAGATGCGCTGCCATGCCGCATCGTCAGCTGTGGTGACTGTTGTTATCCAGCTTCTCTGTATTGATAGAAGTGTTCACTGGATGCGGTGCCAGGCCGCATCGCTGTGAATACTTCCGTTTTCATACACCAGATGTGGTGTTAGCCGATCGCTATACCGTTCTCATATTCCAGGTAAGTCCTCCTCCATCACTGGACAGATTGGATTCATCCACTGTGTCGATGCGTTCCCGCACGGACATAAGTAGGTTGTTAGCTAGTGGGAGTTTTGATAAGGGTAATGGTCACTCGCGGTCGATGCTGACGCGAGATCTGGGACCATACCCCTTCAAGTCCCCCCAGTCTAGTGTTGCTGCCATATGCAAGTTGCATGTGGGAGGAGTACTGGACTATGGTGTTTAGAAGGTAGCTTGGAGTCAGGAGAAGATCCTAGGCCATGTAGATGGTCTTGGCTCTTTGTGAATCAAACTGGAGGTCTGGAAGGGTCATTTGATGCCTCTTCCGTACCGGTGAGAATATTTCGTCTGATGCGAAATTCTCAGCCTCGGGTTGGGTGCCACCTGTTGGTGTCTCGAACCAACCTTGATACCTTGCTGGGCGTATGCACAAACTTCGACCCAATCTCTGAGATGGTGGTTGAAGGTTTACACAAACTTCGAACCAACCTTTGAGGTGGTGAATGAAGAAGAGAGTTTTCTGATGTCATGATTGGACATCAAATGATGATCCCTTTTGTGGGGTGTTCATGTTCTTCGAATTAGCTCTCTAGTAACTGCACGTCCTTTGCGGTTACCTCATTGCTTGACATTATTAGCCACGGTTGTGGGAACAATGCTGGGTACTTGTGTCATTGTTGGCCATGTTTGGTCGAACAATGTGATTCTGGATAATGGTCAAATAAACATGGTCATAGGCATGGTAATGCCCACCATTGTTTATTCTATCCGTCTTACAAGTAGGGTAACAAAGTCATAAGCAGACTTGTTACCGCTGTTCGATCGCTTGTTGTTCGACGAGATCTCGTATGATTATTGGGGATCTCGTCCGCATCTCTTCCTTAGCCACCTTTGTAACACCCCGTGTTTTCGAATGTCAAATTCAAAGTCAAAGTCCAAGTCAACTTTGACTTTCTTTGACTGTAGATAGTCGATTTTATGTTTTAGTTGTATTATGTGGAGTAAGTGTTGTAATCAGCAAGAACCGAAGTAATCGAATGTGTTTTAACGCGAACCGATCTACGACTGTGAATGATAGGAAGTAACAATGCGATAAAGATAACCAATCAGTAATCAAACCGATCTAACAATCAATCGAACTCGAGACTCGAATTATGCGAATTGTGGTATTATTATACGTGTGTGTGTGCCTTATGTGTTACTTATGCGTGCTTACTTTATGTTTGGTGTGGTATTCAAGCAAACCATATCCCCAACCTCGTTAAAGTTCGTTGAAGACCCTGTCGAGGTCACGGATTGGAAAGTGAACAAGACCCGCCGGAGCAGTGTCAAGCTCGTCAAAGTTCGTTGGAATGCTAGACATGGTCCTGAATTCACCTGGGAGCGTGAAGACCGAATGAAAGAGAAATACCCCCACTTATTTCCTGAGAACCCTGCTTCTACAAGCAGAAGTTAAAATTTCGGGACGAAATTTATTTAACGGGGGGAGAATGTGACAACCCTCACTAAACCAGGTATCCGTACGACTTAATTAACTATTAATTGTTGCCTAATTACTGTGCTTAACTGAGATTTTTGATAAACTGCTACCTGATTGTTGATATTTGTACATATCTGCATCATACTTTGATTTTTCTGTCACTACATTATTTACTTACTGAACTCTAGTGACAAACATGATGCACAAAAGCACAGTAGCATTTGGACGGATAACCTATTGAACATGCTGATATAGCCAGCATCAGGCTGACACTGCCTCTAAAGGCCTGAATGAGCCAGAAATATTTTACTACACCCATAGTGTGTGTAGGGATACAAGGGTTGTATAATTGCGTCTCTAGGAATAAGATATAGAGATTGGATGTGCCTAAAACATATTCTAAGCACAAAACACAGCACTTTTATCAACACACTAGCTTCTAGCTAATTAATAAAGTGCCAAAATATGGGAAAATATTCCTGACACTTTGCAGAATAAATTGTGTCGCTAAAAATATTGATTACGACGCTTAAAGGATTACTTAAGCACTTTAACGGATTACTATCCAACCGAACAACCGGACTATACCCGGAACATAAAAATATTGCCAGAAATATTATTAGCCTTTTTCTGAGCCAGTTAGGGTCCCTGATTACCCTAACACCCGCTTTATAACGCGTCAAACAACTAACGGGGTTAATCTCTAAACTTAACCTACTTTACATAACTGAACTCTAACTGAACAATCGAGATCCAACCGGATACCCCCCCCCCTAATGGGATCGGCTAACAAGAGAGGACAAGGAGGGTACAACCTTTTGAATATTTTATTAGATTTCGTGGATATCTAGAGACATAGAAACCGTTGGACGATGAACCAAGTTTTGTCTATAAAATGCACACTAAACACATTAGATTTCTCACACAAATCACCACTTCACTCTCTCTCCCTCTTGCTCCCTCTCTCTCGGCCGAAACTACCCACACACACACCTCCATTGTCGGTTCTTGATTCATCCATTCCAAGCTTATACAAGGTGTTCGGGTCACGTATAAGGAAGCTTGAAGCAAGCGGAAGTTGAAGGACCTCGTTCATTTGCTTTTATCCACGCCATTTCCGACTAGATTCTTCCCTAGCCCCGAGCTAGAGGTATAATGTTTAAAACTCACTCTCGAGCGTATCTAAAGTGGTTAATATGATTTTTAACGGTTAAAAGTTGGAACCATGCGTTTTGAATCTTTAAAGACTACTAAAACTCGAACATTGTTGGTTAAAAGCTTATAACGCATGTAAAAGTCGTAGTATTCGAATATGTTGATTATTGAGGCCCGATCTACGTTGTGGTGGCTCTTATCATCGTTTAACCCGACTTTGTTAAGATCACAAATCTTGACATACGCTTGTTTCTATCGGTACAAGGGTTAAAAGGTGAAACTCCACCACACGAGAAACATGAACTTGTGTAAAAGTATTTTGACTTGTAAAATAGTATTTAAAACGAGCCGATCTACGTATGTACAAGTGGTATATTCGTAGAACCAAGTGTCGAGAAAATCATGTTTTATAAAAGTTGGGTGACATGTTAATAAATATGATTTTTACAAACTACAAGTGTATAAACACTTGTGAAACGAAAGATCCGACAAAATAACAATTTTACAAAAGTTGTCGGGAAGTTGTAAAGAATGATTTGTTCCAAAAACGGGGTTTTTACAAGACTAAACTATTTCATACATAGATCCACTAAATATAAGGTGATCTACATTACGACTTTCGGAAAAATTACAAGTTCATGTAACAACGCGACTTTACATATTAGTCTACAAGTTTAATGTATTGGAACTGGTTTGAAGTATCGGAACTTGATTGGTTGTTAAAGAAGTGTTGGAATGATTTTGTAAAAGAAAATGATACGCTTAAAAGCGTGGCCACCTCCAGTTACAGGGGAAACTCTGGCGAAATTTTTCTAAAATCTAACACTAAGAATTATTTGCAAGTGTTAAACTATTTTGAGATGTTTTCAAAATATATTTCGCCATGACTTTATTTATTAAATACTCGGAGGTGGGATTTTCATAAAAAAACTAAATGTGGTAAATATTTATTCGATAAATATATTTTTCACCACACTGTTTATGATTATTTTGTGAAAATATATAAATATTATTTTTAGAGTAAAAATAATATTTACAAACTTTGTCGAACCCAAAATAATACCAACGCCTACACGACAAACATATATGTTACAACGGTAATTGTTATTACCACTAACTCGCTAAAACGTAACTTTCGCTTTATACGGAAATATTCATAAATGCGTATTTTGTCAACGTATTATTTTGGAAAGTATTATGCGAAGAGAAAATATATTATTTTTGAGAAAAATAATTATATTTTGGAATGAGAAGTAAATATATTAAGTGAGACTTAATATTATAAACGCGCATGTATTAATTCCCCCATCCTTGGGAAGGAGATTTACTACCAAATATATACAAGGAACGGTTGTCTAACTGTTTCCCGAAAATTAAACTATAAAGCTAAAGCACGGCCATCCGTCTAATAGAATTAGCACATGTAGGTCGTTGCACAGCTTTCGGATATTTGGAGTACTCTACTTAGCGACGCACTGACTGTGAGTTCATGTCCCCCCTTTTCTCTTAACTGTTTTCAGTTTTCTAAACTGCGGGGGTGAAATACATGTTACAATGGATATGATTACTTTATACATGGTATGGTTAGCGTAAGGAGGGTTACTTTTAGATCATGTGAATGGGTAGGCGGAAACTTGAGGTCATTAATCCTCAGGGTAGGACCGAGGGGCAGGAGCGGTAGATCTATTTGGGTGTAGCGAGCCCAGTCCCAGGTCCAGCATAACGGACCTCGGGATGACTTTGTTCCCGACGCATAAATTTGCTAGGTTTGAGCCTTCCTACTTGCATTGCACACATATCAATGGCCTTGCAAACCATTGGTGATCTCTTTTTCCTTATTTGCTACATACCAGGGTTTTTGATAAATACAAAGGTTTATTTACTCACTTTCGCATGAACTCGCTCAACATTATTGTTGATTTTTCAACTTACATGTATTTCAGGGAATTAAAGATCTGGCACGGTATGGCATGTTTTCCGCTGCATTAGTCACCAGGGTCATCCAGGGTTCGGGGAATGTGACTCTTTCCTGGACAAGTCACAGTCCTTGAATCATGTTTATGTTGTGTTTGGGTTTGTAATGTTTAGACAAGTTTATGGTTGTTGGGTGTTAACCCGTTAAGACAATGTTTTGGTGTTTTTATTTTAATGGATGATCTTGCATATTTTTAATTCATATAGCTTTGTTATGATTAAGCTATGGTATTAAGAAGTCACACCAAATTAACCACGCTTCCGCACTTTGCACTTCGCTGGGAGCCGCTTGAGAGCTGTCTATGTATTTTTGACCGCGTGCGCGTGGTGGAAGCATAAGGGTTGTAAGGACCAAGTGGTTGGTAATGTGGCATGCTGGCGCATGACGCGGCAGTCATGCGCATACGCGCACGAGCGAGTAGACATGAGTGCGCGGTTGCGCGCATGGTGCATGGGCCTGATGTGACGTGCGCGGCGCACCATAGTGAGCCAAAACGGCGCGACTGTGTGGCGTGATCGTAGAGGCTCACAGGTGACGTGGCACACGCGCGTAGGCGCGCCTGGACCTGAGTGAGTATGGCGCACGCGCGCATGGTAGTGAGCCAAGTGGACGCACCGCGCATGAGGGTGCAGACCTGCGCGCGCACCAGTGTGGTTTGCGCGCACGCGCGCGCAGAAACTTCCTACTGCAGTTAATGCCAGTGCAGTTACCTTCAGCATTTGAAACTGACAAAGTTAATGCGTTTGACTGAGAATTAAGTGACGAATTAAAGGGCATTAAAGACGTTTGATGCAGTTTAATTCACCCGCGCCTTTCCAAGGTACTTGTTACAACTGTAACGAGACGAGGCACCGTGCTAACCAATGCAAGAAACCTAAGCGTGAGCGTGCGCATATGGTTGATGAGGATGATATACCTCTAATCGCAATGATAACCGAGGAAGCGGCTATGATTGAAGAAGTCAACGTGATGGGTGAAAACCCAAAAGGATGGTTCGTTAACACGGGTGCAACCCGCCATGTTTGTGGAGACAAGGCTCTTTTCTCTACATTCAAGGAAGGGTCGGGTGAAGAAAAGCTTTATATGGGAAATATAGCTACCGCAAGCATCAAGGGGGAAGGCACTGTCATCCTGAAGATGACGTCTGGCATGGAGCTTACTTTGACCAACGGGCTTTATGTCCCAGAGATAAGGAAGAATCTCGTGTCGGGATGGATGCTCAACAAGTTTGGATTTCGTCTAGTGTTTGAATCGGACAATTTTGTCTTGTCTAGATGTGGAATGTTTGTTGGAAAGGGCTATGCCCTTAATGGTATGTTTAAAATGAATGTAATGGTTGTAAACCAAAACAAAACTTTGAATGAAAGTTCTACTTCTACTTACATGATTGTGTCTTCTAATGTTTGGCATGGTAGACTAGGACATGTAAATTTTAATTCATTACGACGTTTAATTAAATTAAACTAAATACCAGCATTCCATATCGAGTCCAATCACAAATGCGAGACATGTGTTGAATCCAAACTTACGAGATCATCATTTAAATCGGTTGAACGAATAACCGAACCCCTTGATTTAATTCATACCGATGTGTGTGATTTAAAAGCGGTTCCCACGCGTGGAGGAAATAAGTACTTCATCACGTTTATTGATGATTGTACGAAATATTGCTACGTGTATTTACTTAAGAGTAAAGACGAAGCAATAGAAAAGTTTATCTTGTACAAAACCGAAGTTGAGAATCAACTTAAAAAGAAGATAAAAGCTTTGAGAAGCGATCGAGGAGGTGAATATGTTGCACCTTTTGCGGATTTATGCGCAAAAAGTGGCATTGTACATGAGTGTACACTTCCTGATTCTCCATAATCAAATGGTGTTGTGGAACGTAAGAACCGCACATTAAAAGAAATGATGAACGCCATGTTGATAAGCTCGGGAGTGAACCGAGAAATAGGGACGAAACTCCATATGAGTTATGGAGAAAAAGGAAGCCTTCGTACAAATACTTGAAAGTGTGGGGGTGCCTAGCTAAGGTGATTATACCACCTCCTAAAGCTCTTAGGATAGGACCCAAAACTGTTGATTGCATTTTCATTGGATATGCACATCAAAGTAGTGCGCATCGTTTTCTTGTACATGAGTCCAAGAATCCCGATGTACACAAACACACAATCATAGAGGCAAATCCTAATGTCGTCTCATATTTTGAGAATGTGTTTCCTATGTTAGGACAAACACATGCGCCTTCATCAAGAGCGGTTGATGAAGCAGGTCCAAGTTCGTCTACATGGTTAGATGAAGCAGGACCAAGTTCATCTTCGAGGATAGATGAAAGACATGAACGACCTGAGGTCGAGGAGGGTGAGCTTAGACGAAGTAAACGACAAAGGGTTGAAAAATATTTTGGTCCAGACTTCATGAGCTACATGGTTGAGGGTGAGCCCAATACCTACCGCGAAGTGGTTACCTCCACAGAAGGACCTCAATGGCAAGAAGCAATTAAGAATGAAATTGATTCTATATTGCAAAATCATACTTGGGAGTTAGTAGATCTTCCACCTGGTTGCAAACCACTTGGATATCGTTGGATATTCAAAAGGAAGATGAAAGCTGACGGAAGTATTGATAAATACAAGGCAAGGTTAGTGATCAAAGGATTTAGACAAAAGGAGGGTCTAGACTACTTTGATACTTACTTGCCTGTAACGCGAATAACCTCTATACGATTGGTTCTTGCAATTGCGGCTCTAAGAAATTTGAAAGTTCACCAAATGGATGTAAAGACCGCATTTCTAAATGGCGATTTAGAAGAAGAAATTTACATGGAACAACCTGAGGGTTTTTCCGCCATAGGAAACAAGGGTAATGTATGTAACTTGGTCAAGTCTTTGTATGGCTTGAAACAAGCTCCAAAACAATGGCACCAAAAGTTTGATCATGTCATGATTGACAATGGTTTCAAAATAATGAGTGCGACAAGTGTGTTTATTTTAAAGACACACCAAGAGGTTATGTGATTTTATGTCTTTATGTAGATGATATGCTTATCATTGGAAGTGATGATAACATGATCAACTCAACGAAAGACATGTTGAAAGCGAGGTTTGACATGAAAGACATGGGTCTCGCGGATGTGATTCTTGGAGTTAAAATCACTAGAACCCAAAATGGTCTTGTGTTGAGTCAGTCTCACTACGTGGACAAGATCCTTGGGAAATTCAATTCGTATGATACGAGTGTAGCTCGAACTCCAATTGATAATACCCAACGCCTAAGGAAGAATAGAGGCGAGAGTGTTTCTCAGTTAGAATACTCAAGGATCATTGGTAGTCTCATGTATCTAATGACATGTACTAGACCCGACTTAGCATATGCTGTGAGCAGGCTAAGTAGATACACCAGTAATCCGAGCGAGGATCATTGGAAAGCTATCACGAGGGTGCTTAGATACATAAGATACACAAGAGACTATGGATTACATTATACCCGTGATCCAGCAGTGATCGAAGGATACACTGACGCGAATTGGATATCGGATATAAAGGATCACAGATCCACAAGTGGTTACGTGTTTACACTTGCTGGCACAGCTATAGCTTGGAAGTCTTCCAAGCAAAAAGTTATAGCGAGATCCACGATGGAATCCGAATTCATCGCTTTAGATAAAAGCGGGGAAGAGGCGGAGTGGCTACGTCAATTTGTGGAAGATATTCGAAGATGGCCAAAGCCGTTGACGGCGATATGCATACATTGTGACAATCAGTCTGCTCTTGCTAGAGCACAAAGCATGATGTACAATGGCAGATCAAGGCATATTCGGCGTAGACACAACATGGTATGACAACTTATCTCAACGGATGTTATCTTAGTTGACTATGTGAGGTCAAATGAGAACATTGCAGACCCGTTAACAAAAGGCTTAAGCACAGATAAGGTGTATAGGTTGTCAAGAGGAATGGGACTAAAGCCCATAGATGAAGGGAATATGAGGGAAACCTAACCTAGTTTACTGGAGATCCCAAGATCTAGGTTCAATAGGCAAACTTAATCATAAACCCAAAGGGAGTCACTGTGGGGGTGCCCCAAAATTCACAAAGGGAGTTGTATACTTCCTAGTCCATTCCAATCAGTGATGTGAATGAAAGGTTAATCATGTTGAGGTTAAGGATTTTGAGGAAGTCCAAGATTAACCATGATGCTTTTAATGATTCAGAGGAATCACCTATGTTAGAGAGAAGTGGGGTTGCTTCAAATGGATTTGTGGGGAGGCGCAAATCCTAGAGCTCTCGCAGAACCAGGAACGTGTTCCATGACCATAAACGGACACAACCATGAGGTCTTGACTCGCTAGGGAGAGTATTGTGTGAATGTGTATTGTCGCCTACATAAATGGGGGATTGTTCAAGGACACCGCGTCTACAAGACCCTAGGAGGCTAAGTATGCTTCACAAAAGAAGGTTCAAAGGTTACACCTACCTATCTTGCAATACTCAACTGTTGAACGTGTATCGTTGAAACTTGATAGATCGATTTCTATTCATGTGGGGGGTTGTTGGAAATTTTGTGAAAATAGCATTTTTCACAAATATAGGAAAATGATTTTTTCCTATTTTGGACTAGAAATAAATATAACAAAGTGAGCGGGTTTTACATATTTATTTGTGGGTTTGTGTTCTATGTCGGAAGAGCTTCGCAACGAACTAAACCACGTCCAAAATGGAGCTAAGATGAATGAGATATCGATGCTCAAAGTTTGGTGTTTGAAACTTGAATGCTAAAAATCTGGGAAAGTGGCACCTTGTCCCACATCGGATGAGAGATGGAACTTAAAGGGGTATTTAAGTGGGATCTCTCCATCCTTATTGTTTCATGGAAGCACTCACTAGTGTACTCGCGAAGGGTGCGGAGCACCCTAACTCGCACACGCGCGCGCGCGTGGCGTGGGCGATGAGGCGCAATGTGGCGCTTTGATGGCGCACTTTTCACTTCCGCCGCGAGCCGCCTTTGTATTTTTGACCGCGTGCGCGTGGTGGAAGCACAAGGGTTGCAAGGACCAAGTGGTTGGTAATGTGCCATGCTGGCGCATGACGCGGCAGTCATGCGCATATGCGCGCGAGCGAGTACACATGAGCGCGCGGTTGTGCGCATGGTGCATGGGCCTGATGTGACATGCGCGGCGGACCATAGTGAGCCAAAACGTCGCGACTGTGTGGCGTGCTCGTAGAGGCTCACAGGTGACGTGGCACACGCGCGCAGGCGCGCATGGACCTGAGTGAGTATGGCGCACGCGCGCATGGCAGTGAGCCAAGTGGACGCACCGCGCATGAGGGTGCAGACCTGCGCGCGCACTGGTGTGTCTTGGGCGTGCGCAGAGGCTTCCTACTGCAGTTAATGCCAGTGCAGTTACATTCAGCATTTGAAACTGACGAAGTTAATGCGTTTGACTGAGAATTAAGTGACGAATTAAAGGGCATTAAAGACGTTTAATGCAGTTTAATTCACCCATTTAATTCATTTTTCAGTTTCTTCAAGACCTGCAACTATAAATAGGAGCATCCTATTGCAGACCAAATACACCAAAAATTCACAGCAACTTACAATCTTCTCTGATTTTGTCTTCTTCTCTGAAGCAATCAAGGTACACCTTCGGGTTGGTGTCAAGACCGGCAGTGCAACTGCTTGCGGCTGTTGTATCCTGGAAACAAACGTGTTCTCCTGGGAGACACGAAATTTGTTTTAAGAGACCCGTGTCTAACACGATCCTCGGCCAAGAACAGTTTTTCTGTTCGAGTTTTCTGTCTTTGTTTTTCCCTTTTTCAGTTGTAATTGTACTTACTTTCAGTTGTAATTCTGTTATTGTTCTTGTATTTCAAGTTAATAAGTTGTTTTATTTATTTTACACGAACGGATTCCTACACTATAATGAGTGTCCATTCATAATGACTAATTTTAGCATCATCAAGCAATTTAGGATGATAACTTATGTACATTCGGTTTGATAAGCGGGTGAAGTTCGAATAACTGCCGGAGCAGTTATTCCCGCCATTTTGAACCGCCAAAAACAATGATATATATATTTGATTATCGGCAAATATTCTGGTTATCAAGACATTCAAGTTTCTCTCGAATTGTCCATTATTCTCTGTTTGATTTCCTTGCATTCACTCATCATTCTGAAACATGGAAATCCAATTTGGATCAATCACGAACAAGAATTCATCCATGTCTCATAGTTCTGCTACAAACATAAACTCTGATCCCAAACATAGTGGTATCAGAGCATCGTTGGGGAAGATGAAGACCGAAATCAAATCCACTTCCACTTTGATGCCTTGTCAACACTGCACAGACGAGATGAACGACAAAGATAAACGAATTCCTCGAGTGAGAACACGCTATTATTGTCACCAACCAGGGCACCAGATTTATTCCTGTCAGAAAAAGGAAACTGACGAGGCAACCCAACTAATTCAACAGGCGGTGAACACATGAATACAGAAACAAGAAGGAGTGATTAGTGATCATCAAGAGATGATTGTTGTCGGTACCGAGGGAGGGCTTTGGAGCGACATCTGGTATGTTAGTTCTGTATTCACACACCATATTGCTGGAAATTTAAATGTGTTTAAATGCATCAAACACATTGTTGGGGTTGACACAAAGTCTGGGGGAAACAATTTCTTATTCACACGAGGGGTTGGGTCGGTTGAGATTAAAACAAGCAATGAAATAATGAGAATACAAAGTGTATTTTACTCACCGGAATTAGACCGGAACGTTTTGAGTATGGATCAGTTAACGTTGCAAGGCTACACCGTCAATAAGTCTGGTGACACTTGCAGAATTTATCCTATGTTCTCAACTCCGGTAAATAATTCCGTGAATGATGTGAGTGGTCTGACAAGGGAAGAAGAAATCGGTTTAACCGAAAAACATGGAATACTGGATGTAAGTGTTTATGATGATGAATTCAAAGAATGATACTTAAACTCTTATTTCGAAGAATTAAATCTGTCTTCGCAAGAGACGGATTGGAGTTTGATGATCGTCAAGGCCATGGAGTTTCACGAATTTGCCGACTGCAAAGCTTTACTGGATATGATCGATGATAGAGAGTTTGTTTTCAAATACAAACACACGTTGGAGGCAAAATTCGAGGAGATGGTGAAGTGGTTCCTGAATGTTTATATGGGGATGTCTTTGAGGCCAGTCCCTCCATATGTCACACCCCGGCCGCGTATAACATGCAACCGCGGCGGAAACGCCGGGGAGTGTTGGGACAGAATTAATTGTTTCATAAACCATGGAAATTAAAGTTACATTTTATTTATCAACAAACGTGTTACACTGTCTTCAAACAGGAAACAAAGAGTTTACAACATAATTAAACTAGTCTATCTTCATTTTTAGTCTCTAAGGCACAGGTCCGCCCTAGTGTCATGATCATCATCCTATGGAATAGCTCCTGAAAACACATGTGAAAGTAGGTACGTCAGCATAAAAATGCCTGTGAGATACATAGATTTTGTGAAAATGGGATTCATGACTTGAGTTTAAAGAAATGTTTAATAACAGTCAGTCATGAACCTTGTAATTTGTCTTGCTTTGTAAACCATTTGAAAAACGATAATATCAGATGATATGTATAGATAAGTGTAAGGTTAAACGAGTAACCAAGTAAAATGAGTTGAATAAGATAAGTTGTTTGTAAAAATAATGTCTTGTGAAGAGTATGTTATTTGTGTAAAATGTAATGTGTCTAAACTGAACTGACTTAGATAACGCTACGATATGTAATATTATACAAGCATTTATATATAGGAAGTACCAGCGGCGTGTCCACCATGTTTGTATCATATTACATACGCCACGTTACTCCAACCATTTACCCAAACCAACCACCATGTAAATTGTTCATGTATAAATCAATAGTCATGTGTTGTTGTGTAAACCATATCGAAATGTCTATGTTCAATGTAAACCACCAAGTATGTATATCAATGTCAAACGTTTATGTTTAATGTAGATCATGTAATGTGTACCCAAAATATATCTTGTATGGTAAGTGAGATGTATCAACTAAACCGTATGTAAAATGCACAAAACAAGGTGTTGAAGTAAAACATGGTTTAAATCAACGTTATGTTTTGTGGAACAATGCATGCTCTACTGATATAAACATTTATGCGGTATTGTGAAATATGAATACATTCAAGCCTTGAGACTGTGGCGATAAACCCTTAAACAAATTAATGGTTTATCTAAGTTAGGTATATCGAATTCGGTCATTCCTTCCAATCCAAACAAACCCATGATTTCAGGAACGGGAGTTCTCAATTCCTATGGTACCACTACCTACTAACGAATGGCGTAGCTAATGTTAA
Organism: Helianthus annuus; assembly: GCF_002127325.2. Lineage (NCBI taxonomy): Eukaryota > Viridiplantae > Streptophyta > Magnoliopsida > Asterales > Asteraceae > Helianthus > Helianthus annuus. The sequence goes on along the minus strand of NC_035444.2, from coordinate 106,835,737 downwards.
TGAATGTATTGTTCCATGTTAAACAAACCAAATGTCATACCAAAATGAAGGCATGTGATGTAAACAATTGTACTAAGTATGCACACAATGGGCATAAATAGCATGAAATGTAATGTGAAACAATGTACTAAGTACGCACACAATGGGCATACATAGCATGAAATGTAATGTGAAACAATGTACTTAGTACGCACACAATGGGCATACATAGCATGAAATGTAATGTAAAGCAATGTACTAAGTACGCACACAATGGGCATACATAGCATGAAATGTAATGAAATCATGTACTATAATGTACTAACGAACATAGCAGGTATATGATGTAAAAGCATGGAAAGCATGAAAGTAACAAGTAGGCACATGTGTTTCACCCCAAAACAGTTTGTAAAACAGTAGAAAATGGGGTTCTATGTACTCACCTGAGATTGCTTTGAATTCCTTGTGTAATAATCACACAATGCTAGAGATCACGGGATATCAAACGGCACCTAATAGGTAGCTATATTAATATACCAGACCAAAATTGGAAGGATCGGATAGTATGCGGGTTCGTAAACCAAACGAGTATGGAGACTCATGTAATATGGTTTAACAAAGCCTACATACTAAAATGAAACCTAACCTAAGTGCTTACGGCCCATTACGACCCGTTTAGGTAGCTTATGCTACCTTAACGCGTCGTTCGCGTAGCACGCGTTTGGAACGCCTAACATCGTGGCCTTAAGGTATAACCTCGGAAGGTTATAGCTATGGTCACCTAATGTGTTTGGTCGGATCCTAATGATCGACCAAATGGGTCGGGTTCAAAAGTATAAGCGATTGTTTAGATCGCTTACCTTACGACCCTATATATGCACTATACTAAAAGTGACGAGCTAAGCATGTTATAACATGCTTAACTAAGTTTAGAAAACAGGTTTGGCATCAAAACAAACGGCTTTGATGCTCACGAGTAGTTTGGTTACAGAATACGCAAGAATGCGCATTTTGGCCGAAACTACGACTCGTCACTGAGCCTAGATAACGTGGTAATCAGTAGGTATAGTCACTACGGACTATAACCATCATGATCTTGCTCACGTTATGAAGTTCCAATGAACTTCGTGTTGACCATAGGCTGGTCAACGCAGAAAGTCAAACAAAACATTGACTTTCGGACTCGAAAAGCGAATAAAGAACGAAAGAACACTTACGAAGGGTCCCCGAATGCTAATCTAGATCAAAATGGCTCAGGTATGAAACAAAGGTTCCAACTTAGAGCTTTAGATCAGATTTTTGTGGGTTTTAACCAAAGGGGGGGGGGTATTTATGGGAAAAGTAAAGCCGTTAGGATCGTTTCTTGAATATCGTGCCACGATCTAAGCCGTACACTTGTCAAGATGTTGTGGTGGCTTAATGTGACCCTAACTCTACAGATTGTGAAAGGGCATTGCCCTTTGGGATGTTTGAAAGGCCAAGTTTTGCAAAAAAGACAAAGTTTCTGAAACTGTAGGGGCCATGCGGCCCGCATCAGGCTCAGACAAAACTCAGGCGGGCCGCCTGGCTATGTCTGATCTGCACCAACTTTCAGAATTGGCAGTTTTGGTCCCTGTTGCATGTTTAAGCCATTTCCGACACTTCTAAGGCCCGTAAAGCCCACTTTAAGGCCCTAAAATGATGCCTAAACATTGTGGACATGAAACATGCTCAAAAATATGTCGGATGTTGGTTTGTTTTGCCGTACGATCGCGATGTTCGGTTAACTACGACGGAATGCGCATAAGCGCGAAAAACGATCCAAATGACGCGATGAATGGATTTTTCTCATACCAAACACTAAGGTATAATACTAGGACGCTTACATAAATTTTTGGATGTCCGGATGTATTCAGAACGTAAGTTATGCGCGAAAGTGCAAACTTGTGCACTTTTTGACACTTTTAGCCCCTGAATGATCCAAAAATTTGTTTTAGCATACCAAACCCCTCAAAGCCTATTTCTAAGCTATGTAAAGGATATTTATGGTATGTTTAACTTATGGACATGTTCCGGAATGTTTGTTATAGTTCAAGTTGGCATACTTTCGCAGTTTGGCAAGTTTAGTCCCTATAAGCAAATTAACTTGTTTTTGCCATACCAAAGCCTTCAAAACTTATTTCTAAGTTATGTAAAGGTTATTTAAGGTATGTTGAGTATATGTTGATGTTCCGGAGTATTTGTCGCATTAAACTGAGTACGTTTACGCACCAGTTTGCGTATAATTCTCCAGAATGCGATGTAGAGTTTAAAATCGATCAAAAGTCAAAACATGAAAAATGTAAAACACAACCAAACAAACATTGGGATCAAACAACATTGTTTTATTGATAACTGGATTGTTCACAATGATTACAAGCACAAATGTTACAGTCTCCCCTACTTGTGGAAATTTCGTCCCGAAATTTATTTAGAGGAAACTCGTGGAAAAAGATGTGGATATTTCGCCTTCATTTGATCTTCGCGTTCCCAAGTGAACTCGGGTCCACGTTTAGATTCCCAGCGAACCTTGACCAAAGGAATGCGCTTGCGTTTAAGCCACTTGACTTCACGTCCCATGATTTCCACCGGTTTCTCAACAAATTTCAGTGTTTTGTCAACACGAATTTCGTCAAGCGGTATGTGGAGGTTCTTATCAGCTAAACACCTCTTGAGATTGGACACGTGAAAGGTTGGATGAACATTTCCAAGTTCAGGAGGTAACTCAAGTCTGTAGGCTACCTTACCGATTCTTTCGACGATCTTGAATGGTCCAACGTATCTAGGTGCAAGTTTTCCTTTCTTTCCAAATCTGATCACACCTTTCCAAGGCGAGACCTTAAGTAATACACGATCACCGACTTGAAAATCCAAGGGCTTGAGTTTTAGGTCCGCATAACTCTTTTGACAGCTTCTAGCTGTCTGAAGGTTATCACGAACTTTCTTTACCTTATCTGTTGTCTCTAAAATGAGGGCAGGCCCAGTAAGTTGAGCCTCGCCAATCTCATTCCAGCAGACTGGTGAACGACATTTTCGACCATAGAGAGCCTCGAAAGGAGCCATGTTGATGCTGGAGTGATAACTGTTGTTGTAGGAGAATTCAATCAACGGAAGATGTGAATCCCAACTACCACCAAAATCGATCACACAAGCTCTAAGCATATCCTCCAGTGTCTGGATTGTTCTTTCAGATTGGCCATCCGTTTACGGATGATAAGCTGTGCTCAGATTAAGTTGGGACCCCATGGCAGATTGCATGGTTCTCCAAAAATGAGAAGTGAAACGAGCAACTCTGTCAGAAATGATGTTCAAAGGAACACCATGTCGAGCTACAATTTCATCCACGTAGATTTGAGCAAGTTTGTCAGCCGAAAAATCCTCACGGATTGGCAAGAAATGCGCTGACTTGGTAAGGCGATCAACGACTACCCAGATGGCATTGTGACCTTTCTTTGTGTGCGGGAGTTTGGTAATGAGATCCATAGTAATGTTTTCCCATTTCCAAACTGGAATCTCTGGTTGCTCCAATAATCCGGAAGGACGCTGATGTTCAGCCTTAACCTTAAGACAAGTAAGGCATTTGGATATGTATAAGGCAATGTGTTTCTTCATACCAGGCCACCAATACTGAATACGAAGATCCTTATACATCTTATCTGAGCCAGGATGAATAGAATAACGAGACTTATGGGCTTCATCCATAAGCAAGGTACGAAGATTATCTTGGCTTGGGACCCACAAGCGGTTCATGAAATAATATGATCCATTGTCTTTCAGTTCTAGAGCAGGAGTTATGTGATAAAGAAACTCCTTATCCATCAAACCTTGTGAAACACAAGCTTGTTGAGCCTGAGAAATACGGGCTTGGATATTTGATTGAGCTTGAATAACAGATTGGACACGAACACAATGAAGCTTAGTACGTTCCTTGCGACTCAAAGCATCGGCTACAACATTCGCCTTACCAGGATGGTAGCGAATCTCGCAGTCGTAGTCGTTTAGAAGTTCAACCCAACGTCGCTGCCTCATGTTGAGTTCTTTCTGATCGAAGATATGCTGAAGACTTTTGTGGTCTGTGAAAACCACACATTTTGTACCGTACAAATAGTGTCTCCAAATCTTAAGAGCGAAGACAACGGCACCCAACTCAAGATCATGAGTGGTGTAGTTCTTCTCATGTATCTTCAACTGTCTCGATGCGTATGCTATGACTTTGTTCCTTTGCATCAGGACGCAACCAAGACCCAATTTAGATGCATCGCAATAAACGACGAAATCATCATTGCCCTCGGGCAAAGTTAGAACAGGCGCGTCACAAAGTTTCTGCTTCAAGTGTTGAAAAGCTTCCTCTTGCTTGAATCCCCAATCAAAGGGTTTGTTCTTCTGAGTTAGAGCAGTTAGCGGAACTGCAATCTTTGAGAAGTTTTCAATGAAGCGGCGGTAATAACCCGCCAGACCAAGAAAAGAACGAACTTCAGTAGGAGTAGTAGGCGTATCCCAATCCTTGATCGCACTGATCTTGGAGGGATCCACATGAATACCTTGTTCGTTGACAATGTGTCCTAAGAATTGAACCTCTTTAAGCCAGAATTCACACTTGGAGAATTTGGCGAAAAGCTGCTCTTTCTTTAGGAGTTCCAACGTAAGATGAAGGTGTTGCTCATGATCAGCTCGTGTCTTAGAATATATCAAAATGTCATCGATGAAAACGATGATGAACTTATCCAAATAAGGTTTGCAGACCCTATTCATCAAGTCCATGAAAACAGCAGGAGCATTAGTCAAACCGAATGGCATGACTGTGAACTCATAATGTCCATAACGAGTACGGAACGTTGTCTTGGGAATATCTTCTTCATGCACACGGAGTTGATGATATCCAGATCGCAGGTCAATCTTTGAAAAATAAGAAGCGCCTTGCAATTGATCAAAGAGATCATCAATGCGAGGTAGGGGATATCGATTCTTGATGGTGAGCTTGTTAAGCTCACGATAATCGATACACATCCTAAAAGATCTATCCTTTTTCTTGACAAAAAGAACGGGAGCACCCCAAGGTGAAAAGCTAGGACGGATAAAACCTTTGTCAGAGAGCTCCTGAAGCTGCTTAGATAATTCTTGCATCTCTGATGGTGCAAGACGGTATGGAGCTCTGGCAATGGAATTTGCACCACGTACGAGATCAATACGGAACTCGACTTGGCGTGCTGGAGGTAGACCAGGTAACTCTTCAGGAAAAACTTCAGAATAATCCCGAACGACAGGAATATCTGAAATAGGCTTACCCTTGCCTTTATCTGCTGTAACATGTGCTAAGAAAGCCACATAGTTCTTCCGTAGATACTTCCGTGCTTTAAAACAAGACATGAGTTTGAGACCACCGGCAGGCTTCTCACCACGAACCTGTAGGATCTCGCCTGTCGCCAACGGCACATGAACAATCTTCTCAGAATAAACTATCTCTGCGCGATGCTTAGATAACCAATCCATACCCACTATAACGTCGAAGCTTCCAAGTTGCATTGGCGTGAGGTCAATAGGAAAAATATGGTCGTTAAGGTTCAACTGGCAGTTGCGTAGAACAGAATTAAGAACAATGGGTTCACCACTGGCAACCTCTACTGTCAAAGGTTTATCTAGTTTCGTTCTAGACACGCGAAGCATTGGCTCAAAAGACAATGACACAAAACTCTTGTCGGCACCCGAATTAAAAAGAACAGATGCAGGCTGATTATTAATAAAGAACATACCGTTCACCACTTCATTGTCTGCTTGTGCCTCTTGAGCATTCATGTTGAAGACTCGCCCTCGAGCCTGAGCCTGATTCTGGTTTGCATTCTGATTCTGGTTGGCTAGTCTTAGGCACCGGTTTCTGTAATGGATCAGATCCCCACAGTTATAACAAGCACCTGGTGGGTATTGTGGTCGTGCAGCTTGACCCTGTTGCTGAGCAGGAGGCTGAGCAACTTGTTGCGCCGGGTTCTGAACTGCGCGGTTTTGAGCAAACCGACAAACATCGGCAAGATGACCTGACTTCCCACAGCTAGTACAGAAACGGCGCTGATGTTGCGGCTGATGGTGACTGTTGCATCTATTGCACAAAGGTGCATTCCCTGAATAGGGCTTCTTTGCTGGAGGCTGTGCGGGTTGGTTGGGAGCTGCCTGGTTAGCTTGGGTAATGACAGCATAGTTTTGGGAAGCCTTACGCTTCCTTGACCCCCTTGAGGAACCAGAATCCTTTCCCTTCTTGTTTTGACCTTTCTTGCTATCTTCCTTGTCAGACGACTGTTTCTTGCCCTTGTCACCCTTCCTGTGTAATTTATTCTTCCGAATCTGCGACTCAGTCAATGTCGCTGATAACTCGATTGCCTGACAGAGTGTGGTAGGGTTGCTACCAGTAATGATGTCTTGTACTGAGTCAGGTAGGCCGTCGATGTACCTTTTGATAGCCTTGTCGAGTGGGGCAACCATAGTCGGGCAAAGTAGACTCAACTCCTCAAACCTATCAGTATATGCCCTGTGCTCGCCACTATCTTGCTTCAAATCATCAAACTCTTTCTCCAACGCTCGTTGCTCATGACGAGGACAAAACTCCCTCATCATAAGAGCTCTGAGTTCAGCCCACGTCTGTGCTAGAGCAACATCTGCACCACGATCTCTTATTACCCCGTTCCACCATGTAAGAGCCCTCTTCTGAAACACGCTCGAAGAAAACTCGACCTTGCGATTATCCGGACACTGAACGTGGCGAAAAGTATTCTCAATGCTCTCGAACCATTGAAGAAGCCCAGTTGCTCCCTCAGAACCACTAAACTTGAGTGGTTTAGCCGAGTTAAAATTCTTGAAATTGCATGTACCATTGTTGTTGTTGTTGGCTTGGTTCCATTGAGCAAAGAGATTTGGGAATTGAGCAGCCATCTGCTGCGCAATAATTCTGCCAACTCGGTAGTTGCTATCTGGTGTTCGCGTCGAGGAGGCATTCTAAAAGAGGAAAACATGAAAGGAAACGAGTGAGATGATTGGATGAAGAGAATGAGATGAAATAGAATCAACAGAAGCAAAGATGGTGGTTACGCATCGCAAAGCAAACAAGCGACACGAAATGTCTAGTCAAAGTAAGTGGGTCAAAAATAATGTATCGCGAAGACATGTTCGCCTATAAGTGAACACTCACCCCAAGAGTTCCCAGGTAAGAGTGACTGGTCCGATTATGTGGATTTGTACGAACACTCTAGCCTTAGACAGAAAACCCGGGGTACAGGCGTTCACTCTTCGAGTTCGCACGTGTTCACACTATTAAAACCCGAAAACCTTGACGAGATTTTTGAATATCCAAAGGGGTTCAAAACCATATAACAGAGGGTTCAAAACCTAGTAATCAATCATCCTAGAACAGATGATTAATTTTCAAAGCGGATTCGGAATCGAAGTTCCCGTTGTGGTTATCACCTAAGGATAGGTGATGTGCATGTTTTAAAATCTAAACACAAGATAACTTGTGTTAGGGTCCTAGAAAGTTATAGTCTAGGTCAAAGCATTACTAATAACCTAATTCCCTAAAACCATTGGCTCTGATACCAACTCTTCTGTCACACCCCGGCCGCGTATAACATGCAACCGCGGTGGAAACGCCGGGGAGTGTTGTGGACAGAATTAATTGTTTCATAAACCATGGAAATTAAAGTTACATTTTATTTATCAACAAACGTGTTACACTGTCTTCAAACAGGAAACAAAGAGTTTATAACATAATTAAACTAGTCTATCTTCATTTTTAGTCTCTAAGGAACAGGTCCGCCCTAGTGTCATGATCATCATCCTATGGAATAGCTCCTGAAAACACATGTGAATGTAGGTACGTCAGCATAAAAATGCCTGTGAGATACATAGATTTTGTGAAAATGGGATTCATGACTTGAGTTTAAAGAAATGTTTAATAACAGTCAGTCATGAACCTTGTAATTTGTCTTGCTTTGTAAACCATTTGAAAAACGATAATATCAGATGATATGTATAGATAAGTGTAAGGTTAAACGAGTAACCAAGTAAAATGAGTTGAATAAGATAAGTTGTTTGTAAAAATAATGTCTTGTGAAGAGTATGTAATTTGTGTAAAATGTAATGTGTCTAAACTGAACTGACTTAGATAACGCTACGATATGTAATATTATACAAGCATTTATATATAGGAAGTACCAGCGGCGTATCCACCATGTTTGTATCATATTACATACGCCACGTTACTCCAACCATTTACCCAAACCAACCACCATGTGAATTGTTCATGTATAAATCAATTGGCAAGTGTTGTTGTGTAAACCATATCGAAATGTCTATGTTCAATGTAAACCACCAAGTATGTATATCAATGTAAAAATGTTTATGTTTAATGTAGATCATGTAATGTGTACCCAAAATATATCTTGTATGGTAAGTGAGATATATCAACTAAACCATATGTAAAATGCACAAAACAAGGTGTTGAAGAAAAACATGGTTTAAATCAACGTTATGTTTTGTGGAACAATGCATGCTCTACTGATATAAACATTTATGCAGTATTGTGAAATATGCATACATTCAAGCCTTGAGACTGTGGCGATAAACCCTTAAACAAATTAATGGTTTATCTAAGTTATGTATATCGAATTCGGTCATTCCTTCCAATCCAAACAAACCCAGGATTTCAGAAACGGGAGTTATCAATTCCTATGGTACCACTACCTACTAACGAATGGCGTAGCTAATGTTAATGAATGTATTGTTCCATGTTAAACAAACCAAATGTCATACCAAAATGAAGGCATGTGATGTAAACAATTGTACGGAGTATGCACACAATGGGCATAAATAGCATGAAATGTAATGTGAAACAATGTACTAAGTACGCACACAATGGGCATACATAGCATGAAATGTAATTTGAAACAATGTACTAAGTACGCACACAATGGGCATACATAGCATGAAATGTAATGTAAAGCAATGTACTAAGTACGCACACAATTGGCATACATAAAATGAAATGTAATGTAATGCAATGTACTAAGTACGCACACAATGGGCATACTTTGCATGAAATGTAATGAAATCATGTACTATAATGTACTAACGAACATAGCAGGTATATGATGTGAAAGCATGGAAAGCATGAAAGTAACAAGTAGGCACATGTGTTTCACCCCAAAACAGTTTGTAAAACAGTAGAAAATGGGGTTCTATGTACTCACCTGAGATTGCTTTGAATTCCTTGTGTAATAATCACACAATGCTAGAGATCACGGGATATCAAACGGCACCTAATAGGTAGCTATATTAATATACAGGACCAAAATCGAAAGGATCGGATAGTATGCGGGTTCGTAAACCAAACAAGTATGGAGACTCGTGTAATATGGTTTAACAAAGCCTACATACTAAAATGAAACCTAACCTAAGTGCTTACGGCCCATTACTGTCACACCCCCAAAATCCCACACGCGGAGTACCACCGCTTGGAGGCGTGACGTGACCAGGATCAAGCCATCAATCATATCAAACATAGCAATTAAGTGTAAAAGTAGAAAATGTATTTCATCGTGACATGACTGATGTTCATAACCAAACATTATTTAAGTAGCGGAAGCATAAGAATGAAACCCAAAATAAGTTATAAGTTCAATATCGTTCACGATCCGTATCCCACAACGACCTGCTCCTCCCAGTGCAAGCTCCATAATGTACCTAAGGTCCTGCAAGGCATGCAGCAGATAATCAACAACTAGTTGAGCGAGTTCACAGTTAACAGTTCAGTAATAGTATAGTGTGAGTAGCGTTTTGTTCGTTCGTTAAGTCATGTATCGTTTAGCTCGTATCGCGGCCTCCCAGGCAGGTGTGCGAAGATATTAGGGGGATGTTCCTCCCGAGTATTCTAGACTAGGTTTGTTTGTATCGCGGCCTACCAGGCAGGTGTGCGAAGATTAGCAGATTACAGTTCGCGGCCTTCCAAAGGCAGGTGTGCGAAGTCAGTCATAATATCGCGGCCAACCCTTGGCAGGTGTGCGAAGATCGTTCAATAAGTGTTACTAGTCTAGTAGTACGTTCTATCCTCTATGTATGTACAGTAAATCATCAAATCCCCATTCCCACCCTGGGAACCCCATGCCTTGGCTTGTGTGAACTCACCTTGGGTTGCTCGGCAGATACACAGAAAGTACAAGTAAGCTAGTAAGTGGTCAATCACGTCCTATCATGGTTATTATACAAGTCAGGTGTGGTTCGAGTAATGCACGCATGAATCATAGCAAACACGTATAGCATGCAAACAATCATAGTATAACATTCACCACTTGTGCGATTCGGATGTCTAAGCCCAAACTATACCCGGCCCAGCTAACATGAACAGTCCAATTAGCAGTCAAGTACGTAAGTCCAATTACTTGGCCCAATCGATTGGGCCCGTGATAGTGTAGGGTCCAAAGCAGTGTGCATGAATAACTGGTCTCGAGTCGCAACCAGCGATCTCGAGTCAAGTCAGTGCGGTCTCGAGTTATGTTGGTCTCGGGGTCTCGAGTCGCAATGTGGAGGTCTCGGGTCATCATAGTCCAGTCGAGATCACACGGTCTCGAGTCGCAATCCGGACCCGCAACCAAGGTCTCGAGTTGTGCTGCTTGTGCGAGTGTTGTGGTCTCGAGTCGAGACTAGGAGATCTCGACTCGCAACCCGTGTCCAGATCAGAATGTAACCAACTTCCTAATTTCCATAATTTGCAGCTCAATCAGTTCCGTAAAATTAGCAAACATCTTTGGCAGTTTCACAATTTGGATCAAATCACAGTTTATTCAGAAATCAAACATGTTCATCTACATTCATATCATCTCAAGAACATCTATTTGCCAACATGCAGAACATATAATCGGTTAACAACATGCATTCGAATAAGAACAATGACCATAGTAGTAGCCTTCAATCCGGTTATCATGCATTCATAAAATCGTACAACCTATGAACCAAGTTACTAGCATGCATAACCCTAATATAATCATATACAATCAAAACAATCTCAACATCATCCAATAAAATTAACCGATTAAATCATCAACATCACCAAGCATGAAATCGGTAAACATATACTAACCGGGTTAGAGGATCGAAACAAGTGAGGTCTCGAGTGAACAAGGGTGATCCGAACAAGGAATAATCTTCGATCCTAAGGGTTGTTGCCGTCGGGTTCCAAAGCACACGAGAGAGGGAGAGAGCTTCTAGGGTTTTGGTGTAACTTGTGTGTGTTATGTCTTGCAACAAATGAGAAAACAAGTCCCTAGAGGGTGTTTGTTTGCGTAAAAAGGGAGTGGGCCGAGCCCAACTCGGCTGCCCTATGGTGTCCGATTACAAGGTGTGGCCCAAATGGGCTTGTGCGACCGGTTGAGCCTTGTGCGATCGGTTATGGTGTGCGGTTTGGGCTCGTTTAGTAAACTAACATTTAATACACACATATCACATAAACATAACATTCAATTACTAAAGTTCACGTAAACACATAACGATACACAAGGTAGGTTCAAAGTACGAGTTGTCACATTATCCCCAACTAAAAAGAAATTTCGTCCCGAAATTTGGTATGCACTCACTGAGGAAGCTAGGTAAGTTGTATCGTTCGCTGGTTTTCCTGGGGTGTCACATCCTCCCCCCGTTGATCTGGAATTTCATCCCGAAATTCCGTAGTAGTAGCTTCAGCCTCAGTAGTGGTTGCATTGGTTCCGAATAACTGGGGGTACTTTTCTGTCATCCTGTCTTCGCGTTCCCAGGTGTACTCTGGGCCACGTTTGGAGTTCCAACGAATTCGAACAAGAGGGATTCTCTTGTGTTTAAGGACCTTCACATCCCGGTCCGTGATTTCAACTGGCTCCTCGACGAACTGCAACCGCTCGTCGATAGTGAGTTCCTTAAAAGGAATTATTAGGGTCTCATCTGACAGGCACTTCTTCAGATTTGACACGTGAAAGACATTGTGAACTGCACCGAGTTCAGCTGGTAGGTTTAGCTTGTAGGCCACTTTGCCAATCTTTTCTATGATTTCGAATGGTCTGACGTACCGCGGATTCAGTTTGCCCCGTTTGCCAAAACGAACCACACCCTTCCAGGGTGAGACTTTAAGTAAAACCCGGTCCCCGACCTGAAATTCCAAAGGCTTTCTACGCTTGTCCGCGTAGGCTTTCTGACGGTCGCGTGCTGCCGCCATGCGTTGTCGTATTTGTGCAATCTTTTCTGTGGCGTCCACTACAATCTCTGGACCCGTGATCTGACTATCCCCCACCTCTGCCCAACAGAGAGGTGACCGGCATTTTCGTCCGTACAATGCCTCGAATGGAGCGGCTTGTATGCTGGTGTGATAACTGTTATTGTACGAAAACTCCACCAAAGGGAGATGTTTTTCCCAGCCGTTACCGAAATCGATAACGCATGCCCTAAGCATGTCTTCAAGAGTTTGAATCGTTCGCTCAGACTGCCCATCTGTCTGAGGATGATATGCTGTGCTCATGTCTAACCGTGAGCCGAAAGATTTGTGCATCGCTTGCCATAGTTCTGACGTGAATCGTGCATCCCGATCCGAAATGATGGAGGTGGGCACCCCGTGCCTCGAGACAACTTCCTTGAGATAGACGTCTGCGAGAGTGGAGAACTTATCTGTTTCCTTTATAGCCAGGAAGTGTGCAGACTTGGTGAGTCGATCCACGATCACCCATATGGTATCATTCCCACGCTGGGATCTAGGTAGGCCTGTAACGAAATCCATGGAAATTTCTTCCCATTTCCATTGCGGTATCGTGGGTTGCTGAAGTAGGCCCGCTGGTTTCTGGTATTCCACCTTTACTCTCGCACAGGTCAAGCACTTGCTGACATAGGTAGCGATATGGGCCTTCATGCTAGGCCACCAATAAGTAGTTCTGATGTCGTGGTACATCTTGTCCGACCCTGGATGTACCGAGTAGCGAGACTTGTGAGCTTCATCCATTACTAGCTCTCGTAGACCGCCATAAAGTGGGACCCAAATACGCCCCGTTACATAGTAGGCGCCGTCTGCCTTCTGTTCTAATCGTTGTCGTGAGCCGCGTAAGGCTTCAGCCTTGACGTTTTTGGTTTTCAATGCTTCTGCCTGAGCCTCTCGTATCTGTGTAGGAAGGCTAGACTGAATCGTAAGTTGTAGCGCTCGCACGCGCCGAGGTAAAGTGTCTTTCCGACTGAGGGCGTCAGCCACAACGTTGGCTTTGCCTGGATGGTACTTAATAGCGCATTCGTAATCATTCAGTAATTCGACCCATCGCCGTTGACGCATGTTCAGATCCTTCTGCTTAAGAATATGCTCGAGACTCCTGTGATCGGTGTAAATCGTGCACCTGGTACCGTACAGGTAGTGTCGCCATATCTTAAGCGTGAAAACAACAGCTCCCAGCTCTAAATCGGGCGTCGTGTAGTTCCGTTCATGAATCTTAAGTTGGCGCGAAGCGTAAGCAATGACCTTGTCGCGCTGCATTAACACACATCCAAGACCCTGAATGGATGCATCACAGTATACTACAAAATCGTCTGTGCCCTCTGGCAATGAGAGGATAGGTGCGCTGCAAAGTCTATCCTTTAGGTGCTGAAAAGCAGTCTCCTGAGGCTCTCCCCAGCGATAGGTGACACCCTTCTGTGTCAGTAGCGTAAGCGGCTGAGCAATCTTCGAAAACTCTTTAATAAACCGTCTGTAGTAACCCGCCAAACCCAAGAATTGGCGTATTTCCGTTGACGTACGTGGTGCAGGCCAGTTTCTGATCGAGTCGACCTTGGATGGATCGACATGGATCCCATCCTTGTTCACTACGTAGCCTAGGAAGTGGACTTCACGAAGCCAGAAGTCGCATTTCGAAAACTTAGCGTACAGCTGTTCCTTCCGTAGGAGTTCCAAAATAAGGCGTAGATGCTGCTCGTGTTCCTCCTGACTCTTGGAGTAGATCAGAATGTCGTCGATGAAGACAATGACGAACTTGTCGAGATATGGTTTGCACACCCTGTTCATAAGATCCATAAATACAGCAGGCGCGTTCGTTAACCCGAACGGCATGACAAGAAACTCGTAGTGACCGTAGCGAGTTCTGAAAGCTGTTTTTGAGACGTCCTCCTCTCAGACTCTCAGCTGATGATAACCTGACCTCAGGTCTATCTTCGAATAGTAGCACGACCCTTGCAACTGGTGGAATAAGTCGTCTATGCATGGAAGAGGATAACGGTTCTTCACCGTCACCTTGTTGAGTTCACGGTAGTCGATGCACATCCTGAACGTACCGTCTTTCTTTTTCACAAATAGTACTGGAGCTCCCCATGGCGAAGAGCTTGGACGAATGAAGCCCTTTTCCAAGAGCTCTTGTAGCTGCTTTGACAGTTCCTCCAATTCTGATGGAGCTAGACGGTATGGTGCGCGAGCTATGGGTGCTGCTCCTGGAGCGAGCTCGATTTGAAATTCGACCTGACGATGAGGAGGTAAGCCAGGTAAGTCCTCAGGAAACACCTGAGGGTAGTCGCGAACAATTGGAATATCCTCCAATTTCTTTTCCTTTGCTGATGCGTCTGTAACGAGTGCCAGGATGGCAGTGTGCCCCTTTCGTAAACGTTTCTGCGCCTTCAAGAAAGAGATGATGCCAACCACAGCACCACTCCTGTCGCCTTGAACTTCGAGAGGTTCTTGACCAGGACGAGGAATACGGATGATCTTCTCGCTGCATACGATTTCTGCCTGATGTTGGGATAACCAATCCATCCCTATGACGATATCGAAACTTCCCAAGACTATGGGAATAAGGTCGATGGAGAAAGTTTGACCGGCTAAGACAATACTACAACCCTTGACTATCTGCGTGGCTTCTAAACTCTTACCGTTAGCTAGTTCTACGACGTGTTTGGTGTTTAGGGGTGTTGATGCACGTTTTAACAATTTACAGGCTTTCACAGAAATATAACTTGTATCCGCACCCGAATCAAACAAAACAGTAACATAAATATTGTCGAGGAGAAACTTACCCATAACTACATTGGGATCGTTCACTGCGTCACCTCGACCTAGCACAAAAGTGCGTCCCCTAGCTTCGTTGCCATTATTGTTGTTATTTCCCCCGTTGTTGTTGTTGTTGTTGTTCCCGTTGCCCTGATTGTTGTTGTTGCGATTCTGGTTCTGGTTCAATTGAGGGCAATCGCGTTTGTAATGACCTTCAGCCCCACACTGGAAACATCCCCGGTTTCCATGCTGTGGCTGCTGCTGCTGTGGGTTCTGAGGAGCTGGTGGTGGAAGTTGCTGGTTCTGATTAGCTGGCCGTGAGCTTCTACAATCCTTAGCCTCATGACCCATCTTGAGGCATCTTTGACATCGTTCCCTGCGACACCTTCCACTGTGGTGTTTGTTGCACCTACCACACCATGGGTGAGTTCCCCTATAACCACTCTGCCCCTGACTGCCCGACGATTGCTGATTCGGACTCTGATAATCGTTGGTGCGACGCTGCTGTGTTTGGGACTGAACAGATATTGATCCCTTGCTGGAATCCCCATCCCATTTCCGTTTGTTGTCACTGGGAGTAGCAGAAGTAGTGACAGCAGTAGTGGTAGCACTGATGCGTTTGGGCAACTTGTTCTGTTCCACCGCCTGATCCGTAAGGCGATGAGCAAGACGCTGAATGTCTTGGATGTTGTCGAGGTTTGCCGATGTAACATGGCTCTGAATCTCTGAGGCTAGACCCTTGAGGTACAATTCGATACGCTTGATGGGAGGGTCAACCATGGTAGGACACAAAATAGCCAGTTCGTTCGATCGCTTCGTGTAAGCTTCTATCTCTGACCCCGTCATCTTCAGGTGATAAAACTCATTCTCCAACTTGTGAATATCATCCCTTGTGCAGTACTCACGTTTGATAAGTTCTTTGAAATCATTCCAGGGTGTGGCGTTAGCAGCTGCCAACCCTAAGATCTGAACTTGGGCGTTCCACCAAGTTAGTGCTATTCCTTCTAGCGTGCCAGTGGCGTATTTCACCCTGCGAGCCTCAGGGCACTCACACATTTCGAACACAGATTCGAGCTTTTCAAACCAGTGGAGGAGTCCCACTGCCCCCTCTGTGCCGCTGAAAGTACTTGGACGACAGTCCATGAAGTTCTTGAAAGTGCAGACAGGTTGCTGCGCGTGTTGACCTATTGTGTACGAATAGGGCAAAGTTTAAATACAAGGGCTAGTTTAGGAGTGTAGGATCTAAAGATCCCAGTGTGAGTTATGTCTACAGGATATACTACCTGCTTGAGCAGCTGCAAGTGCCGCAGCAACTTGAGTTTGAACGAGAGCCTCTAGCTGGGCTTGAGTCATGTTAATTCGTCCAGACATGATCTTCATAGTAAAAGTAGCGTAAGTGAGAATGGTTCGCGAGTAGGGCGATGACAGAAAAGCGTAAGCACGTAGGTATTCTCATGTAGTAAAGTCATGTGTATCTAAGCGTAATGCGAGCAAAGTTCTATATAGTTCTAGCATGCAGGCAATAAACATAAACCTTATTACCTAGGATGTCGAGTCTTGCACGTGGAGCGAAGCGTCGTTGTGGATCATTGAGAGCACTGTTCTGGTTATAGTCTGGTTTTAAATAAAACGTTTCCCATATTAAAACCTAGTTCTCTATAACCAATGGCTCTGATACCAATCTGTCACACCCCCAAAATCCCATACGCGGAGTACCACCGCTTGGAGGCGTGACGTGACCAGGATCAAGCCATCAATCATATCAAACATAGCAATTAAGTGTAAAAGTAGAAAATGTATTTCATCGTGACATGACTGATGTTCATAACCAAACATTATTTAAGTAGCGGAAGCATAAGAATGAAACCCAAAATAAGTTATAAGTTCAATATCGTTCACGATCCGTATCCCACAACGACCTGCTCCTCCCAGTGCAAGCTCCATAATGTACCTAAGGTCCTGCAAGGCATGCAGCAGATAATCAACAACTAGTTGAGCGAGTTCACAGTTAACAGTTCAGTAATAGTATAGTGTGAGTAGCGTTTTGTTCGTTCGTTAACTCATGTATCGTTTAGCTCGTATCGCGGCCTCCCAGGCAGGTGTGCGAAGATATTAGGGGGATGTTCCTCCCGAGTATTCTAGACTAGGTTTGTTTGTATCGCGGCCTACCAGGCAGGTGTGCGAAGATTAGCAGATTACAGTTCGCGGCCTTCCAAAGGCAGGTGTGCGAAGTCAGTCATAATATCGCGGCCAACCCTTGGCAGGTGTGCGAAGATCGTTCAATAAGTGTTACTAGTCTAGCAGTAAGTTCTATCATCTATGTATGTACAGTAAATCATCAAATCCCCATTCCCACCCTGGGAACCCCATGCCTTGGCTTGTGTGAACTCACCTTGGGTTGCTCGGCAGATACACAGAAAGTACAGGTAAGCTAGTAAGTGGTCAATCACGTCCTATCATGGTTATTATACAAGTCAGGTGTGGTTCGAGTAATGCACGCATGAATCATAGCAAACACGTATAGCATGCAAACAATCATAGTATAACATTCACCACTTGTGCGATTCGGATGTCTAAGCCCAAACTATACCCGGCCCAACAAACATGAACAGTCCAATTAGCAGTCAAGTACGTAAGTCCAATTACTTGGCTCAATCGATTGGGCCCGTGATAGTGTAGGGTCCAAAGCAGTGTGCATGAATAACTGGTCTCGAGTCGCAACCAGCGATCTCGAGTCAAGTCAGTGCGGTCTCGAGTTATGTTGGTCTCGGGGTCTCGAGTCGCAATGTGGAGGTCTCGGGTCATCATAGTCCAGTCGAGATCACACGGTCTCGAGTCGCAATCCGGACCCGCAACCAAGGTCTCGAGTTGTGCTGCTTGTGCGAGTGTTGTGGTCTCGAGTCGAGACTAGGAGATCTCGACTCGCAACCCGTGTCCAGATCAGAATGTAACCAACTTCCTAATTTCCATAATTTGCAGCTCAATCAGTTCCGTAAAATTAGCAAACATCTTTGGCAGTTTCACAATTTGGATCAAATCACAGTTTATTCAGAAATCAAATATGTTCATCTACATTCATATCATCTCAAGAACATCTATTTGCCAACATGCAGAACATATAATCGGTTAACAACATGCATTCGAATAAGAACAATGACCATAGCAGTAGCCTTCAATCCGGTTATCATGCATTCATAAAATCGTACAACCTATGAACCAAGTTACTAGCATGCATAACCCTAATATAATCATATACAATCAAAACAATCTCAACATCATCCAATAAAATTAACCGATTAAATCATCAACATCACCAAGCATGAAATCGGTAAACATATACTAACCGGGTTAGAGGATCGAAACAAGTGAGGTCTCGAGTGAACAAGGGTGATCCGAACAAGGAATAATCTTCGATCCTAAGGGTTGTTGCCGTCGGGTTCCAAAGCACACGAGAGAGGGAGAGAGCTTCTAGGGTTTTGGTGTAACTTGTTTGTGTTATGTCTTGCAACAAATGAGAAAACAAGTCCCTAGAGGGTGTTTGTTTGCGTAAAAAGGGAGTGGGCCGAGCCCAACTCGGCTGCCCTATGGTGTCCGATTACAAGGTGTGGCCCAAATGGGCTTGTGCGACCGGTTGAGCCTTGTGCGATCGGTTATGGTGTGCGGTTTGGGCTCGTTTAGTAAACTAACATTTAATACACACATATGACATAAACATAACATTCAATTACTAAAGTTCACGTAAACACATAACGATACACAAGGTAGGTTCAAAGTACGAGTTGTCACAATTACGACCCGTTTAGGTAGCTTATGCTACCTTAACGCGTCGTTCACGTAGAACGCGTTTGGAACGCCTAACATCGTGCCCATAAGGTATAACCTCGGAAGGTTATTGCTATGGTCACCTAATGTGTTTGGTCGGATCCTAATGATCGACCAAATGGGTCGGGTTCGAAAGTATAAGCGATTGTTTAGATCGCTTACCTTACGACCCTATATATGCACTATACTAAAAGTGACGAGCTAAGCATGTTAGAACATGCTTAACTAAGTTTAGAAAACAGGTTTGGCATCAAAACAAACGGCTTTGATGCTCACGAGTAGTTTGGTTACAAAATACGCAAGAATGCGCATTTTGGCCGAAACTACGACTCATCACTGAGCCTAGATAACGTGGTAATCAGTAGGTATAGTCACTACGGACTATAACCATCGTGATCACGCTCACGTTATGAAGTTCCAATGAACTTCGTGTTGACCATAGGCTGGTCAACGCAGAAAATCAAACAAAACGTTGACTTTCGGACTCGAAAAGCGAATAAAGAACGAAAGAACACTTACGAAGGGTCCCCGAATGCTAATCTAGATCAAAATGGCTCAGGTATGAAACAAAGGTTCCAACTTAGAGCTTTAGATCAGATTTTTGTGGGTTTTAACCAAAAGGGGGGGGTATTTATAGGAAAAGTAAAGCCGTTAGGATCGTTTCTTGAATATCGTGCCACGATCTAATCCGTACACTTGTCAAGATGTTGTGGTGGCTTAATGTGACCCTAACTCTACAGATTGTGAAAGGGCATTGCCCTTTGGGATGTTTGAAAGGCCAAGTTTTGCAAGAAAGACAAAGTTTCTGCAACTGTAGGGGCCATGCGGCCCGCATCAGGATCAGACAAAACTCAGGCGGGCCGCCTGGCTTTGTCTGATCTGCACCAACTTTCAGAATTGGCAGTTTTGGTCCCTGTTGCATGTTTAAGCCATTTCCGACACTTCTAAGGCCCGTAAAGCCCACTTTAAGGCCCTAAAATGATGCCTAAACATTGTGGACATGAAACATGCTCAAAAATATGTCGGATGTTGGTTCGTTTGGCCGTACGATCGCGATGTTCGGTTAACTACGACGGAATGCGCATAAGCGCGAAAAACGATAAAAATGACGCGACGAATGGATTTTTATCATACCAAACACTAAGGAATAATATTAGGATGCTTACATAAATTTTTGGATGTCCGGATGTATTTACAACGTAAGTTATGCGCGAAAGTACAAACTTGTGCACTTTTTGACACTTTTAGCCCGTGAATGATCCAAAAATTTGTTTTAGCATACTAAACCCCTCAAAGCCTATTTCTAAGTTATGTAAAGGATATTTATGGTATGTTTAACTTATGGACATGTTCCGGAATGTTTGTTATAGTTCAAGTTGGCATACTTTCGCAGTTTGTCAAGTTTAGTCCCTGTAAGCGAATTAACTTGTTTTTGCCATACCAAAGCCTTCAAAACTTATTTCTAAGTTATGTAAAGGTTATTTAAGGTATGTTGAGTATATGTTGATGTTCCGGAGTATTTGTCGCATTAAACTGAGTACGTTTACGCACCAGTTTGCGTATAATTCTCCAGAATGCGATGTAGAGTTTAAAATCGATCAAAAGTCAAAATATGAATTATGTAAAACACAACCAAACAAACATTGGGATCAAACAACATTGTTTTATTGATAACTGAACTGTTCACAATGATTATAAGCACAAATATTACACCATATGCTCCAAACAAAAGGAAAATCGATCTGTCAGGTCTGTATGTGTTGGTGGGAAGAGACGGTGGATACCGGGATGATACAAGTGAGAATCTATGGTCGGTGATAGCAAAGGATCTAGGATTTGATTATCAAGATGGGGATTACATGATGATTATATACGCCATGTATCTCGACATCTTAGAGTATTATTACAAATTCAAATCTGTCCAAGAAAAGGTTCATGATAAGAAGATGGCGAACGAGGAAGAAGGTCCATCTCAAGACTGCCATGTGATAAGAAAGAGTGTTGGGGACATACATGATGATGCTGCTTCGGCTCACTATGCTCTCTTCGCCGGAAACGAATGGGAAGATGACGGGAACTTTCAAAAGAAAAGGAAGCGGTTCAACTTTAATCACATGTGGAAAGCTGTTGAAGATGCCAATCGGAGTGTTATGCAGCCTACTTCGAAACATAACTAAAGTTTAAGGGGGTTATGTTAGAAGTATAAATTAAACTTTGTTATGTTTATGTATTTATTCAAACTTATATAAGTAGTATATGATATGTATTCGAGTATTAGAATGATAACTTATATACATTCGGTTTGATAAGCGGGTGAAGTTCAAATAACTGCCGGAGCAGTTATTCCCGCCATTTTGAACCGCCAGAAACAATGATATATATATTTGATTGCCGGCAAATATTCCGGTTATCAAGACATTCAAGTTTCTCTCGAATTGTCCATTATTCTCTGTTTGATTTCCTTGCATTCACTCATCATTCTAAAACATGGAAATCCAATTCGGATCAATCACGAACAAGAATTCATCCATGTCTCATAGTTCCGCTGCAAACATAAACTCGGATCCCCAACATTACTAAAATGTATAAATCAGTTGATCATAGTATGATCATATAATTTTGTATCTGTAAATATTTAGTAGGAATATCAGTGATATTTTTTTAAGTTCTCTATGTTGTTTGTAACAGTATTTTTTTTCTGACCTGAAGTCCCACTTATACATTTGTTGTACATACTATAATGGGTGTCCATTCATAATTACTAATTTTAGCATCATCAAGCAATCTAGGATAATTGGATTTACCTAGAGACCAAATGAGAAATCACATAACTATTGATACGAGTTAGGAGATGGCAGGGCCGTTCCAACGTTTTTGTAGACCCTAAGTGGGCTACGAAGTGGAGGCCCTTTTGCAAAACATATAGAGATTAATAGAAAAATTAGCTGCTAAAGTTAACCTACGTTTAGTAATTAGCCCTAATTTTGCCCATAAATTCTCCTCCAATCCCGACAGACCCGAGCCATGAGTGATTACCATTAGTGATAGCCGATAACCTAGAAAATCGAAAGAGCAGGTTGCGATAAGAGGTAGGAACGATGACTGCGGCTCAATTTTAGGGATTTTTGGCGCTAATTCACGGAATTCGGATGAGGTCGAGTGGTAGATGGTTGCTACAAACTGCAGTTATGTCTGTGGTTTAATTTCGAAACTGGGTCTTAAATGTGAGGTTTTTTTTCCTAAACAACTTTTATCTATGTAACTTTATTAAAAAAAAAAACAAGGTTTAGTTTTGCTTTTTATTTTAGCCTTATACATATGTATTATATAAAACTTTACTAAAAATTGGAGGCCGTTGATTTTTGGTGGCCCTAGGCCCATGCCTAGATTGGTAGCCTAATGGGCCTGGGAGGTGGAGATTATACGCTCGTTCAACATTATTATGATTTTGGTACTAAAGATCCTCTAAGGTTGTAAGAGCCCCTAGACCATGCATGTGTATCTAGGGTAGCACCCTGACATTGGGGGGGCGTTTCCAAGGAACAACGCCCCTGGTTGGGGTCATGCTGCTCGGTATCAACTAAACTATGGAAGCTCAATAAGAACTGAGTCATAAGAAAGACGGTAGCAACATAGTTGCTACACCGTGATAGCAACAAAATTACTATTGAGAGTATTTTCTTGTAGTTCTTGTCATAACTCGCAGAAGATATAACTGCCAACTGAAAATTTTGCGCTAGTTCAACCCATATAAATATAAATCATCTGGTCTAATTTCATAATTGATGACAATTCGAATTTAACATAAAAGAACTTCTTGTTCTTTGGAAAATTACTTTATGTCTTATATGATTGTTTGATTTCATTAGACGTGAAATACTTTAATCTTAAAATGGACTCATTACATGATTAGGAAAGTTATCTAGGAATTAAAAATCTGAAACCTACCACACTAAGGGATAAAGGCAGCTTCTCTGGCACTATGCCGATAGTGGTCGGCCCTCTTTCCTCCTTTTCACAAGCTTCCTCCCCTCTCTCCTTCCCTCTCACAACACCCTCCTGGAAGAGCCATTCTATAAGGGCGATGCCCTCATGGAGTCTCCCCTCTAGCATTGTCCTATTGAGCTCGTAAACATCTACTAAGGACAAGCTTGATGGGCAAACGTCGAAGATGATCTAAGAGTTTCACAACGGGCATGCATGACAATCTTGACATAATTATTTTTATTGGGACTAAAAACTTCATATAATCTATTTGGATCTACTCAACATTAAATTTGTCATTCTAAGCCTACCAAAAAATTCAACGGGTCAAAATGAACCACTTTTTTGCTAACTTAAAATAGTTCCAACAAACAATGACCATAACCATTGTTTGTCTTCGCTGCCACCACCACGTCTTCGTCGCCAACACGTGTCACCGTTAGTTGCCATATTAAAGACGTCTAAACAGTATTTTTGAAATTTTACATGATGCATATAATAGATTTTGACCATGAATAATTCGTGTTGTACACTTGGTGATATGAGTGGTGTGTCCAATAGTATATTTTTAATCCCAACCTAGAGCCTTGGCTTAAAAAAAAGTGAGGTGATTAGGCACATTATTATCAACAAATTTAACCCAGAAGTACATCATTAAACCAAGCCCAGAGCTGACCATCAAAACTCACAACAGTCCCGAAACATGTAATTCAATTAAAAACTAGAATTGAGACCCGCCACAATGCGGCGGGGATTCTTAAGTTATAACTAAGTCGATTTAGGACCCGCACGTTATGTTAAACCTGTCAAACGGGAAAAAATAGACGATGTAAAAACGTTCACCCACACACGCACGTTACGTCGTGTTAACTCGCCAAAATTTAGAACGAAACGTAAAAACGTTAAACCAAAGACGCAGGTTGCGACGTGTTAAGTCACAAAATTTAGAACCAAGCATAAAGAGAAAAATTTGCGGAAAATAAAAACTATAAAGGACCAAAGTTGAAAGTAAAAAAGGTTGCGAGGATAGATTGCAAAAGATAAAAAGTTTTGGGTTAAAAGTAAAAAAAACAAATAGTTTTGGGTTAAAACTAATTTATGAAATACTTTTTAGTGAAAAGTAAAAAAATCAATTTCGTTTGGAAAATCCCCAAAGCCAAGGTCACGACAACCATATGCATAACCATTTTTTCTTTAGAAAACCCCCAAATCAGTGGCGTATAACGGTGTCAAATAGTACTAATGTCACACAACCGTCATCAACCACCAACACTGACTCGACCTAGGATCTGCGTGTTGCGACCAACCTGTGAAAAATGAAAAAATAGAGGTAAAAACGCTGAACCACACATGCACGTTGCGTCGTGTTAACTTGCCAAATTTAAAACAAAACATAAAAAGTTAAAACACACTCATACGTTGCGTTGTATTAAGTCGAAAAATTTAGAACTATACGTAAAAAAAATTGCCAAAGATGAAAAGTATAAGTGATAAAGTTGTGAAGTTTAATTGCAAATAATGAAAAGTTTTGGGTTAAAGTTAAAAAAACAAATCATGTAGGGTTAAAATTGTAAAGCTAAAAACCTTTGTGTTAAAAGTAAAAAATCAAGTTTAGTTTTGGGTTAAAGTTAAAAAACCAAATTTTGTAGGGTTAAAATTACAAAAGCTAAAAACCTTTGGGTTAAAAATAAAAAATCAAGTTTTTTTTTTAAAACTCTCAAAGCACAAAGTACAAGTGGTTATGCACATAAAACTTGCTTATTTATATATATTGAATAATAACAAATTAAATTCATTTGCATGAAAATCGGACAATTTGGGTTGTTCTTGTTCTTCTTCTTGTTGTTGTTGTTGTTGTTGTTGTTGTTGTTGTTGTTGTTGTTGTTGTTGTTGTTGTTGTTGTTGTTGTTGTTGTTGTTGTTAACATCTGATGATTTGAATATCATTTTTGGAGTAAAGGATTTATAAAATCCTTAATTATCAGATGTTTGACCCTCATTTTGAGAATCAATACTCATAGTGTCCTTGTCTTTTTGTTTATAGCATATTGGACACATATCTCTTGGATTCATACCTTTTTTATGATCCCTATATAAGCAAACCCTTTCTTGAGCCTGAGGACTCGATCTTATTATGTCTTTTTCTAAAAATTGGATTTTATCTTCTAAATATTTTTTGGCTGATAGTGGAGTATTTTTTGCTGGAGAAATCATGACAGAAGAAAACATATTTTTCCCACCATATGTTCTAAATCCATTTTTAAAAGAAGCATGCAATGCTTGGAGTATTACTTTAATTCCTAATCCTCTTCTGTAATGAACATCATTTTCATTAAAGTTATGAAAAAAAATTTCTTTCAGTATTAACTGAATAAGTAAAGGGTAAATTAACATTTTCTATCTGAATAAAGTGAAAAGCTGGATAATAAAATTCATTGTAAAAATCAGGCCCTGCAGAAAAGAGTTTTAGAGCCATGACATCTTTTGGAGTTATTGTGGGATTATTTAGATAACAATCTCTAACTCCATCTTTGACCCATTTTGGTAAACAGGAGATTTCAGGAAAATCGGGTAAAGTAAGATATATTTTATTGACTGCTCCAAAATCATACCAGTATCGTATCTCTTCAGCAGAGTTTCCTTGTAGATAATTGATTCTAGGAAGATTCCTGTAAAATCAATATATCTTATATCTGTATTTTGAAGGCCATACAGTTCCTTCATCTTGAACCATTGTTGGTTAACATAATTTGGTTGAGTTGGCAATTCTTGAAAAATATTTTTAAAGGTAGAGCTTTTCCCTGTATTAGGGAAAAATGAAAAAGATTTTTCTTTAGGTTCTTCCTGGTCAGAGGTAAGATCTATCGTTTGTAGTCCAACTGATGAAGTGGAAGGATTATCTCTTTTTTCCCTTTTTACTTCAGGATAAATTAAAGGAAGATCTATTCTTTCTTTTATGTGATGCTTTACAAAAATCTTTATCTTCATACTGTCAAACTCATAAAATGATATCTTAGAATTTATGAGAAGACAATTTCTCTCAATCAAATCCTTTATATCTGGAATCTTCTCGGGGATTGTTTCAATGATGTTTAACATTTCTCCCATATCTTTTGCAATTTCTTTTATCGACTTTATTTGTTTATCCATATCATCAATATATTTATCCATCCTTTGGGCTAATTCTTGCTCATCCATCTCTGGTTAAGAAATCTGCTCAAACATTTTTATCAGATTTGATTATTTCTATATCAAAATGATACTCAGACAATAGTGTTTGCCACCTAATAAGTCTTTTATATTCGGGTTTAGAAGGCAAGTTATTTTTAATAAAAGCCTTTACCTGTGTATTATCTATCCTTAGCAAAAATTTATTTGGTAATGAAAAATAATAAAGCTTTTGACAACTTTTAATAACAGCTAATAATTCTTTTTCATTTATATGATATCTTGTTTCAGTATCACTAAAAGTACCCGAACAATATTACAAATACTTTCTCCTATTTTTTCACTTTCAGAATTATAATCTATTTTCTTAAGTACCCCACTCCAATAGCATTCTGAGGCATCTGTTTCTAAAATAAGATTATCATTTTCTTTAGGAAGTTGTAATTTTGGTAGGTTTTTACAATATTCCTTAATCTTTTTAACTTGGTTTTTTAGATTTTTATCAAAAGTAAATATTTTATCTTTTTCAAGTAGATTTTGAAAGAGCTTTCTTAAATCTGCAAGATTTTTTATAAAATCTGAAGCATAATTTAATATGCCAAGAAAACTTTGTACCTGTTTTTTATCTACTAACTTATTAGGAAATGCTGTAATTTTTTCAAGAATGTGACTTTGGAGTTATATTCCCTTTCCATCTATTTTCATCCCTAAAAAGTCTATTTTCTCTTGTAATATACTAGTTTTCTTTTCGGATAAGGCTAATCCATGTTTTATATATAAATCTGCAAAAATATCAAGATGTTTTAGATGCAAATTAACATTGTCTTATAAAATTAAAATATCATCTATGTAAACAAAAATAAAATCATAATCTTTGAATATTATATCCATTTTCCTTCGAAATATTTGTGGTGCATTTTTAATCCAAAAGGCAATACAAGCCATTCATATTGCCCTTGAGGAGTAGAAAAAGGCTGTGTATCCAATACTATCATGATGCATTTTTATTTGCCAAAATCCACTTTACAATCAAACTTAGAAAATATCTTCTTATTTCTTGTCCAATTTATTAGACTTTCTTTATGAGGTAAAAAATATCCATCAAAAACAGTATTATCATTTAATTTTTTATAATTTATTACCATCCTAGGCTTACCTCTCTTAATTTCTGCATGTTTTCTTA
Organism: Helianthus annuus; assembly: GCF_002127325.2. Lineage (NCBI taxonomy): Eukaryota > Viridiplantae > Streptophyta > Magnoliopsida > Asterales > Asteraceae > Helianthus > Helianthus annuus. Next base: position 106,808,574 of record NC_035444.2, on the reverse strand, counting down.
CCATGAATGCAGGAGAACTATGAGGGCTATGACTAGCTTTGATTAATTTTAAATCCAGGAGCTCTTTTATCTGGGAGCTAAATTCTTTTCGGTCTTCTGGATTATATCTCATAGGCTTTACTCTAATTTCTTTATCTTTTCTTTCATTTCTAGTTTTGCTGTTATTTGATTTTTATTCCAAAATTGTAATGGATTATCCGTATAACACTGTCTTAACCTATATTTTATATTTTCTATGTGGTTATCTAAGTTTCTTAGATTTACTTGGTAATCTAGTGGTTCTTCTGGATAATATTCCAAAATTGGTATACCTTTTTCAAGTTTGGGTTTTTGTTTGTATCCTAAATCACCACGCTGGCTTGCGCGTGTTGTAAAATTAATTGGGAATTTTCTCCGATATGCATTTTTTATTATTTTTACAACTATTAAGTGGTGACATGGTGTTTTTAATATTATTTGATGTCACGACCCCCGACCCCACCTGGACGGAATCGGGAGCAGCGAACAGTCAAGTGGTACCGGTGATTATTTTGAAAAATATTGCAACGGAAATTCATCAGGACCGTGAATTAGGAAAAATATCAGAGTTTAGAAAACACCGGATTTTATTTATTAAATAGATGGAATAAATTCATGTTTTAGAAAGGTAGCATTTATAAGTGATAAACCCAATTACAATATTTCTTAATTTGATTTAATAAAATAAGCCACTTCTTTATGCATTTTAGTGCCGCATCCAACTCTTACTCCAATCTACTGTAATTACCTGAAACGCGTTTTAAAAAGGTTTTGTCAGCGGGAAATACTGAGTGAGTTCATTCAGGTTTATACAAAAACATATTTGTTATAATTTGTGACACTCTAGGTTTTTCCGAACGAACATCTTGTAATATTTTTTTTTTTTGTGTACATATGTGATTTAAATGAATACGTGACTTTTTACATGATATGTGTGTTGTGTATGTATATATATATATAAGTATACGTGTAAACTAGTGAGTCGAGACCGTGACTCGCAACCACTCGGTTGCGAGTGGGCCACTCGGTCTCGAGTGGGCCCTTGGGCCGTAACCGGTTTGGGCCGAAACCCCAAGCCCAACTCGAGAATCCCTTATATAAATTCCAACCTCCCCTCATTCTTCATTCTTTTGTTACACAAACACATCCACACTCCTTCTATTTCTCTCTCAACTAGAAATCCCAAACAACATCCCATCTCTTCCGACTTTCGGACCAAGCAAGGATCTCGGACAAGGACTCGGTCAAGACCATCACTCGGACACTTCATCTTCTCTTACTTTCTTCCTTTATTTCGGCTCCTCCTTCTTCTAACCGGTTAGTGTTCTATTTTGTGTGGTAGATGCCTTACATGTTTGATGAATGAAATGTTCATGAACTAGAATGTGTTTGGTTGGAAACATTATGCATGATTTTTAGGATGTTTTATGAGTTTGGCATTATGTGTAAACCACTATGTTTGAATGCTTGATGACATGTTTAAAATGACTAACAAATGGTAGTTTAAGAATGATTATGGCCAATCAATCTATGCTTCATTGTCTCTTGTAAAAAATGGTGTTGTTAAACATGAGATTTCGGCTACAAAAATGTATGTTTCTTGTTCTTGCATGATGATCTTGCTAGAAATATGTGATTTTTGGTTCAAAAATGTATGATTATGTTAAGGTGAAAACCCTAGAAAACTATGAATATAGGATGAACTTGTTTGAATGTGGTTTGAAGATTTCAAAAAGGCAAAGTTTGATCTATTTTGGTTTAAGGGTCAGATTAGGAAAAGTGTTAGTAGAGACCTTATTGGTTGTTTCCTGATTTGGGCCTGATTACTTGGTACAAATTGGACTGATGCATCTGCATCATCACGTGTACATGAAAGGGACAGCATTACGACTCGCAACCATAGCATGACAACTCGAGACCACGCAGTTGCGACTCGCAACCATGGCATGACAACTCGAAACCACACGATTGCGACTCGAGACTACGACGGTTACGACTCGCAACCACAGCGTAATGACTCGAGACCACGCGGTTGCGACTCGCAACCACAACGTGACAAGCCGAGACCTCCTGGTTGCGACTCGAGACCGCCTGGTTGCGAGTGGGCTGTCCATTTTGGTTATTGGGCCGATATGTGTAATATGGGCTATCTGTTGACTGGACTATGTGTTACTGTTTGATTTCGTAAATGATAAGGCCGGCCCAGTAACCCACTGTTTACTTGTATGCATGATACGTGTTAGTTATGTGTAAGTTTTTACGTGAATGCTTGTACACCAAACCTAACCTATACCGGTAACCATGTTAGGACGTGGTGACCAACGTATTTGACAAGTGACCTAATCTGCCGAGCAACCCAAGGTGAGTTCACACACTAAAAGCATGCGTCCCGCGGAGGGACACGAACAAACTACCAACTTTGGGAAAATACTTTCGACCCATTACTCCGGGGGAAAACAGAATGGGTAATTACTATCTCCGGGGGAGATACGTTTGGATACTATTTATAAATCACAACTAGCCATGCTAAACGAAACTCTATCACTTTAAGTCCCTGCTTACAGTACCGATTAATCGCCGGGGGCGAACGGGTTATTAGTTGATAGCGCTATTAGGTTTGACAACCTCACACCGTGACCGGGGGAATCGGGCGTGAACTAGTAGACCTTGCAACATGGTCAATGACGATAGACATTGACTCGGGGCACGAATATTTATATTCCGTCAACAGTTTCGGTATCCACAGTTTAGTAAGCTTACAGGTGGGGTAGCTCCCCACAACGTGATTATAAATGCTTTATCTAAACAACTTAAGTTTTTGGTAAACTAAAACCGGACAACTAGTGAACTCACTCAGCATTATTGTTGACCCCTTACTGCATGCTTTGCAGGTAACCAGTGACTCAGGAGCTGCTGCTTGGGGATGTGTAGTGTGCGTCAAACCCGTGTGTTGGGTTAATTATTTTGAACTAAGAACTATCTTTTGAACTACTTTGGTTTACGCTTCCGCTGTTTTGTTAAACTAATTATCGAACTTAAACTAAGATGTTGCTAATTACTTCGGATATTAAATATTTCTACTATTAGTCAAATGCTCAGTATAATTGGTGGCTGGATCCTGGTCAGTCACGCCCTCGAAGCAGGTGTTATCCGCAGGTGGATTTTGGGGGTGTGACAGATTGGTATCAGAGCCATTGGTTATAGTGAACTTGGTTTTAAAAAGGGGAAAAATCTTTTTTGGAGAAAACCAGACTATAACCTGTGACTCGCGACGACACTACACTCCAAGTGCAAGGCTCAACCTTTTGACCTCATAGCTCGGACCAGTGTCTACTTGTTTGCTTACTTTATGTTTCCTGTTTTACTATACGTACTAGTGTGCCTAATTAGATAGATACACCTCTCTCTTCTATCTCATTCTCGCTACATTACAACATCACACTCATACTATGTTTTCTGGTTATGAAGACAATGAGTGGACGCGGAAGAGGAAACATCAACATGACTCAGGCTCAATTCACTAACCTGCTTAACACGGTGGCTGCAGCTTTCGCAGCTCACCCTATAGGTAAGCTCGTTGTTTTAGGATGTTTAGATCCTACCGCCACATCGTCTTTTCGCCTCTAAATCCATACGCTTCGCTTCTCACGAACAGGTCAGCATGCGCCTGCGCAACCACCCGTGTGTACTTTCAAAACTTTCATGGATTGCAAGCCTCTCCCTTTCAACGGCACCGAGGGTGCCATAGGTCTTCTGCATTGGATTGAGAAAGTTGAAGCTGTCTTTGCAGTCTGTGAGTGTCCCCCTGCAAATTGGGTGAAGTTTGCTACTGCTACACTTGAAGGAAACGCGCTTTCTTGGTGGAAGGCGCAAATTCAGATGTTTGGATTAGAAACTGCTAATGCTACGGCGTGGGAGGATTTCAAGGACATGATTAAGGAGGAATACTGTCACCGGGATGACATACACAAACTTGAGAATGAGTACTATGCGCTTAAGATGGTTGGGTCAGAGATTGAAACTTACACCAAGTTGTCCAACGACTATGCTGCTCTTTGCCCAAACATGTCTCGACCTATGTATCGAAGAATCGAACTGTACATCAAGGGTTTGGCTCCAGAAATTCGAAGCCATGTAACCTCAGCCAACCACACTACCATTCAGCCGATCGTTCGACTTGCTCAGAAACTCACTGATCAGGCCGTAGAGGAGGGCAGGTTGCCCAAAAGGATCAGTGCTACTGTTGGAACTCCTAGTGACAACAAGCGTAAGTGGGAAGGAAATCAAAGCAAGGATGCTAACCCCACTCAAGCCCCAGCACAGCAAAGGAAAACTGAAAGCAACAAGGGCACTCAACAACAGGGTGGCTATCGCGGTAATCACCCCAAGTGCAACAAGTGCAATCGACATCACAGCGGGCAGTGTGTGAAAGGTCAGTGTCAGCGATGTAACAAAATGGGGCATGAGGCCAAGGACTGTAGGAGTCCACGTCCCGTGGGGCAGAACCAGCAGCAACAACATCACGGGAATGCCAAGGGTTGTTTCCAGTGTGGAGCCGAGGGGCACTTTAAGAAGAATTGCCCTGAACTGAACCAGAACCGCAACAACAATCAGGGAGCTGGAAACAACGATCAGAACAACAATGCTGGGAATGGCGCTAGAGGAAGGGCTTTTGTGATTGGAGCTGGAGAAGCAAGGAATGACCCCAATGTCGTGGCGGGTAAGTTCCTACTCGATAATCGTTATGTTTCTGTGTTATTTGATTCCGGTGCCGATGCTAGTTATGTGTCTCTACGTATTAGTAAGAAGCTTAAGCGTCCGCTTTCGTTACTAAGATCACATCATATCGTTGAGTTAGCTAATGGTAGAAACATCGAGGCATCACATGTTATCAAAGGCTGCAAACTAGAGTTGTCTGGTCAGACATTTAGTATCGATCTTTTCCCTGTTACTCTTGGAAGCTTCGACGTTGTTATTGGTATGGATTGGTTATCCAAGCATCGCGCTGAGATCCTCTGTCAAGAGAAAGCAGTTCGTATTCCTCGTCGTTCTGGCAAACCTCTCATTGTACAGGGTGGCAAAGGCGGAGAAATCTCCGGCGTTATCTCGTTCTTGAAGGCCCAGAAGTGTTTACGAAAAGGGCACACCGCTATCTTAGCACTTGTCACCAACACGCAGGAAAAGGAAAAGAGGATTGAAGATTTTCCGGTAGTACGCGACTATCCCGAGGTATTTCCTGAAGAACTACCTGGACTCCCTCCCCATCGTCAGGTCGAATTCCAAATCGAGCTAGCTCCCGGAGCAGCGCCTATAGCTCGTGCACCTTATCGGCTAGCCCCCGCAGAATTGAAGGAACTCTCTACTCAATTACAAGAACTTTTGGATAAAGGGTTTATTCGCCCTAGTTCATCACCCTGGGGAGCACCGGTACTCTTTGTTAAGAAGAAGGATGGCGCGTTCCGAATGTGCATTGACTATCGTGAGCTGAACAAGGTTACCATCAAGAATCGTTACCCTCTCCCGCGAATCGACGACCTATTCGATCAGCTGCAAGGATCGAGCTACTATTCTAAGATCGACCTGCGATCAGGCTATCATCAGTTGAGAGTACGTGACGAAGATATTTCCAAGACTGCATTCAGAACTCGTTATGGTCATTATGAATTCCTCGTTATGCCCTTTGGAATGACCAACGCGCCTGCGGTATTCATGGATCTCATGAACCGAGTATGCAAACCCTACCTCGACAAGTTTGTGATCGTGTTTATAGACGACATCCTGATCTACTCGAAAAGTCAGGAAGAGCATGAACAGCACCTACGCCTTATCCTCGAACTCCTTCGCGATGAGCAACTATATGCCAAGTTCTCGAAATGCGACTTCTGGCTTCGAGAAGTCCATTTCCTTGGGCACGTGGTTAACAAGGATGGAATCCACGTCGACCCTGCAAAGATCGACTCTATAAAGAATTGGCCTACCCCTAAGACTCCGACTGAAGTCCGCCAATTCTTGGGACTGGCGGGATACTATCGAAGATTTATCATGGGATTCTCCAAGATCGCTCAGCCTCTCACGGCTCTTACTCAGAAGGGTATGGTTTATAAATGGGGTGAAGCTCAGGAAACCGCGTTTCAGAAACTAAAGGATAATCTCTGTAGTGCTCCTATTCTCTCGTTGCCTCAAGGCACTGACGACTTTGTGGTTTACTGTGATGCATCCATCCATGGGCTCGGTTGTGTGTTAATGCAACGCGACAAGGTTATTGCTTACGCCTCTCGACAACTCAAGACGCACGAAAGGAACTACACGACGCACGACTTGGAACTAGGAGCAGTGATCTTTGCGCTTAAGATATGGAGACATTACCTGTACGGTACCAAGTGCACCATTTACACCGATCACAGGAGTCTCGAGCATATCTTCAAGCAAAAGGAATTAAACATGCGACAGCGTCGATGGGTCGAACTTCTGAATGATTATGAATGCGCCATCAAGTACCATCCGGGCAAGGCCAATGTCGTGGCAGACGCCCTCAGCCGAAAAGACACTATACCAAAGCGCGTGCGAGCGTTACAACTTACCATCCAGTCTAGTCTTCCTACCCAGATCCGAAATGCTCAGATTGAAGCTCTGAAACCGGAAAACATCAGGGCTGAGTCCCTGCGAGGATCGAGACAACGATTAGAACAAAAAGAAGACGGCGCCTACTATGTGGCAGGGCGCATTTGGGTCCCACTCTACGGAGATCTACGAGAACTGGTGATGGACGAAGCCCATAAGTCCCGTTATTCAGTACATCCTGGTTCAGATAAGATGTACCACGACTTAAGGACCACTTACTGGTGGCCTGGCATGAAAGCCCACATAGCAGCTTACGTTAGCAAACGTTTGACCTGCGCAAGAGTCAAGACTGAGTATCAGAAACCAGCAGGCCTACTACAGCAACCCGAAATCCCGAAGTGGAAATGGGAGCAAATTTCCATGGATTTTGTTACAGGGCTACCTAGATCCCAACGCGGGAATGACACTATTTGGGTGATAGTAGATCGATTGACTAAGTCTGCACACTTTCTGGCCATTAAGGAAACAGACAAGTTTTCTACCTTGGCAGAAATCTATTTAAAGGAAGTAGTCTCGAGACACGGGGTGCCAACTTCTATTATTTCCGACCGAGACGCTCGTTTTACTTCCGAGTTGTGGCAAGCTATGCACAAATCCTTTGGCTCACGTTTGGACATGAGCACCGCTTACCACCCACAAACGGATGGGCAGTCTGAACGCACCATCCAAACCCTGGAAGACATGCTTAGAGCATGTGTGATCGATTTTGGCAAGAACTGGGAGAAGCATCTACCGCTGGTGGAATTCTCTTACAACAACAGCTACCACACTAGCATTCAGGCGGCACCTTTTGAGGCCTTGTACGGTCGTAAATGCCGATCACCCCTTTGCTGGGCGGAGATAGGTGACAGTCAACTCACAGGCCCAGAACTGGTGGTAGACACAACGGAAAAGATTGCCCAGATCAGGCAACGCATGGCGGCAGCTCGTGACCGTCAGAAAAGCTACGCTGACAAGCGTAGGAAACCGCTAGAATTCCAGGTCGGGGACCGGGTTCTACTTAAAGTCTCACCCTGGAAGGGTGTGGTCCGTTTCGGTAAACGAGGCAAGCTGAATCCGCGATATGTTGGACCATTCGAAATTACCGAGAAAATCGGTAAGGTTGCTTATAGATTGAACCTGCCTGCAGAGCTGAGTGCAGTGCACAATGTTTTTCACGTGTCTAATCTGAAGAAGTGTCTGTCAGATGAAACACTCATAATTCCTTTCAAGGAACTCACTATTGATGAACAGCTACACTTTACTGAGGAACCAATTGAAATCACGGATCGAGAGATCAAGACCCTCAAACGTAGCCAGATACCTCTCGTGCGAGTTCGTTGGAACTCACGGCGTGGCCCAGAGTTTACCTGGGAGCGGGAAGACCAGATGAAGTCTAAGTATCCCCAGTTGTTCCCAAACGAAAACCCCAGCACTGAAGCTACAACCGAATTTCGGGACGAAATTCCAAACTAACGGGGGGATGATGTGACACCCCGTTGAAACACGCTAGCTTGGTAGTGGTTGCCTTAACTTTCGGGACGAAAGTTCTTAAAACTTGGGGATAATGTGACACTCTAGGTTTTTCCGAACGAACATCTTGTAATATTTTTTTTTTTTTGTGTACATATGTGATTTAAATGAATACGTGACTTTTTACATGATATGTGTGTTGTGTATGTATATATATATATATAAGTATACGTGTAAACTAGTGAGTCGAGACCGTGACTCGCAACCACTCGGTTGCGAGTGGGCCACTCGGTCTCGAGTGGGCCCTTGGGCCGTAACCGGTTTGGGCCGAAACCCCAAGCCCAACTCGAGAATCCCTTATATAAATTCCAACCTCCCCTCATTCTTCATTCTTTTGTTACACAAACACATCCACACTCCTTCTATTTCTCTCTCAACTAGAAATCCCAAACAACATCCCATCTCTTCCAACTTTCGGACCAAGCAAGGATCTCGGACAAGGACTCGGTCAAGACCATCACTCGGACACTTCATCTTCTCTTACTTTCTTCCTTTATTTCGGCTCATCCTTCTTCTAACCGGTTAGTGTTCTATTTTGTGTGGTAGATGCCTTACATGTTTGATGAATGAAATGTTCATGAACTAGAATGTGTTTGGTTGGAAACATTATGCATGATTTTTAGGATGTTTTATGAGTTTGGCATTATGTGTAAACCACTATGTTTGAATGCTTGATGACATGTTTAAAATGACTAACAAATGGTAGTTTAAGAATGATTATGGCCAATCAATCTATGCTTCATTGTCTCTTGTAAAAAATGGTGTTGTTAAACATGAGATTTCGGCTACAAAAATGTATGTTTCTTGTTCTTGCATGATGATCTTGCTAGAAATATGTGATTTTTGGTTCAAAAATGTATGATTATGTTAAGGTGAAAACCCTAGAAAACTATGAATATAGGATGAACTTGTTTGAATGTGGTTTGAAGATTTCAAAAAGGCAAAGTTTGATCTATTTTGGTTTAAGGGTCAGATTAGGAAAAGTGTTAGTAGAGACCTTATTGGTTGTTTCCTGATTTGGGCCTGATTACTTGGTACAAATTGGACTGATGCATCTGCATCATCACGTGTACATGAAAGGGACAGCATTACGACTCGCAACCATAGCATGACAACTCGAGACCACGCAGTTGCGACTCGCAACCATGGCATGACAACTCGAAACCACACGATTGCGACTCGAGACTACGACGGTTACGACTCGCAACCACAGCGTAATGACTCGAGACCACGCGGTTGCGACTCGCAACCACAACGTGACAAGCCGAGACCTCCTGGTTGCGACTCGAGACCGCCTGGTTGCGAGTGGGCTGTCCATTTTGGTTATTGGGCCGATATGTGTAATATGGGCTATCTGTTGACTGGACTATGTGTTACTGTTTGATTTCGTAAATGATAAGGCTGGCCCAGTAACCCACTGTTTACTTGTATGCATGATACGTGTTAGTTATGTGTAAGTTTTTACGTGAATGCTTGTACACCAAACCTAACCTATACCGGTAACCATGTTAGGACGTGGTAACCAACGTATTTGACAAGTGACCTAATCTGCCGAGCAACCCAAGGTGAGTTCACACACTAAAAGCATGCGTCCCGCGGAGGGACACGAACAAACTACCAACTTTGGGAAAATACTTTCGACCCATTACTCCGGGGGAAAACAGAATGGGTAATTACTATCTCCGGGGGAGATACGTTTGGATACTATTTATAAATCACAACTAGCCATGCTAAACGAAACTCTATCACTTTAAGTCCCTGCTTACAGTACCGATTAATCGCCGGGGGCGAACGGGTTATTAGTTGATAGCGCTATTAGGTTTGACAACCTCACACCGTGACCGGGGGAATCGGGCGTGAACTAGTAGACCTTGCAACATGGTCAATGACGATAGACATTGACTCGGGGCACGAATATTTATATTCCGTCAACAGTTTCGGTATCCACAGTTTAGTAAGCTTACAGGTGGGGTAGCTCCCCACAACGTGATTATAAATGCTTTATCTAAACAACTTAAGTTTTTGGTAAACTAAAACCGGACAACTAGTGAACTCACTCAGCATTATTGTTGACCCCTTACTGTATGCTTTGCAGGTAACCAGTGACTCAGGAGCTGCTGCTTGGGGATGTGTAGTGTGCGTCAAACCCGTGTGTTGGGTTAATTATTTTGAACTAAGAACTATCTTTTGAACTACTTTGGTTTACGCTTCCGCTGTTTTGTTAAACTAATTATCGAACTTAAACTAAGATGTTGCTAATTACTTCGGATATTAAATATTTCTACTATTAGTCAAATGCTCAGTATAATTGGTGGCTGGATCCTGGTCAGTCACGCCCTCGAAGCAGGTGTTATCCGCAGGTGGATTTTGGGGGTGTGACATAATTCACAGTATTAAGAGCGATTACAATGTTTATATATCAACCAATTACCCCGAATCGGTATTTGTCACTCGATTCGTTTCTGTGACTATGGCCATATCACCCATTGGCTAACCTGTTGTCCAATGGTGAAGATTATCAAGTAATGTATACAAAACCCCACATACCGGCATTAATTGAAGATTACAAAGACATAATCCCTGTAATTATAACTTTGAAAATAAACGTGATTTTGAAAGCAAGTTTGGTAAAAAGAGAATGACTCACATTATAAGCATGCAGTATTTAATTAACAAGCTTCATGATTCAGATTCTTCTGAGAATTAGCATCTACTTTGATTGTAGGTGTATGGGGTAGTGTTTAGACTACTGATAAGCCTGATAACCTAATTTAAGAGATAATACACACGAAACTAGGTATTTAACTAATACAGCATTTACGATAACTCACGGGATTAAACCCTCACAACAAATGACAAAGTGCGATACTTAAACATCCAGCGGATTCGCAACGAATGATAGAGTATAGCCCGAGTTCGGGCGATACTCAAACATCCTGTCAGAATCCACAAAGTATAAACCCAATTTGAGCAGCACTTAAACATTCATCGGATAGTTTCAATCGATCGGACATTGAATCGTAGCAGTGATCGAGTTAATACCCTGTATCGTAGCAGCATCTCGTGATCGTGTGTGTTTTTATAGTAAACGGACTATAACTCGGCGTACGAATTGAAGTTTAACGTCGTTCCAACGCAGAAATTCACGTCCCAATGCCCTCTATTTATACTGAGAATTTGACCCCCTCGCGTGACGCGAGGGGTCACCCTGGGGGCGTCGCGTGACGCGACGGGACACCTTTCACCATAGGGTTGCCACGTGTGTTTTTAGCCTAGCTGAGTCGACGGAATTGATAAATTCTATTCCTACATCGAGTTATATGGATAATCGTCAAGTAGGGAATACCCCCCCCTGAGTTTTAGGTGCCCTGGTCCTGATTCTGATTGTTATGAAAATTTAGGAGTTGTGCAGGATTACTTGGGGTCTCAAATAGGGTTTCTTATTTGACAAAATAAAATAATAGTGTTGGGTAAATCACAAAAAGGAAATAAAACGGTGAGAAAAGAGAATGGACCCACTTTGTAACTTTAGGGTTCAACTAGAAAACCTCCTGGGATAAATCTTGGGTATAACTTCTGAGCTATTTAAAATATATAATGCACTCGTGGTAAGTATAGTACCCCTAATTCAACCTTATCCCGATGTCCCGAGACAGAATCCCAACGAACTTAGTCGGGCAGAGCCCTGACATGAGTTATGGGTTCCAGATCAATCGGAAAGGGTAGCAGTGATCGGGAGTTAAGATACTTAAAACGGAGCATGACTTTATTATTATTATTATGGGAAGAAAATAAATTCATATGAATAGACAGAGAAAGAAAAGAAGGCGACTTATAGGAAAAAGGAATAGAATGAATTGAGCCAACCTACTATTTATATTGGTTGGAGACTTATACGTGTATATTCTTCAATTGAATGCTAAGGGACACGTAGTAGGTCATACATACATTTTGAATTTTATGTATGACACGTCCCACTTCTCAAATTCAAGTTAGTTACTATTATTTTATATATTTTATTCTTATAATTAATTCACCTGCTTTACTTATTTGGTGCGTATATCTTCTAAAATATGACGTTTTATAAAATAATAAATATGTCATTAGGATGAGAATATTTTTGTCTACATTTTGAACCAAGTTTTATTAAAAACAGAGTAGGTTCAAATACACTGTATTTTTATAATTTAGTTATTAAACGGTTCCTGGGTCCGACTAGGTAATTCATATTTCTAATAGTCAACTTACCCGTAATCTACCCGTCTAATAATATAAGTTTTTATAGACTTTTATTTTATTAGAAAGGTGTCACACCCCGACCACGTAGGACAACAAACCGTGGCGGAAACGTCGGGGAGTGTTGTAACAGAAGCTATTGTTTCATAACCATGGATACAAAAGGTGTTTCGTTTTATTGATAACATTAAATATTAATATTGTCTTATCACATAACAAACAAGTTTCTTATTGACTATCATAGTTATTATGTCACTAAGGCCTTGTCCAGATCCTACGTGACGCATGCATCCTAGAAATCAATCAAGCATCAACACCTGAAACATATGTAAAAACTTAGTCAGCAAAGAAATGCTGGCGAGTACATAGGTTTTATAAGAGTATCGGAATCATGGCTCATTTATATTTTGCAGTACTTTATTAGACTACAAGAGTCAAAATACAAACCTTGTTTTGAAAAATGTATTGCAACATAGTTAACCAACTCAAATCAAGTTGATTATAGTTTATAAAATCCCATAGCCATGCTTCTTAACCCAAAAACATTTGTTTTAGAAAACCAACTTGTAAAACATCGTTGTATGATATCGTTTCAAAATTGTTTACCCAAGTGAACTAAATAACGCCACGATATGTAATATGATGAAAACATTTATATATAGGAAGTACCAGCGGCGTATCCACCATGCTTTCATCACATTACACCCATCCCGTTATCTAAACACTAACCAAAAACCAATTGTTTACCCAAATCGTTTAACTTGTTAAAATCGTTTCGAAATCGTTAATCTTGTTTATAATCGTTTAAATCATCCTCGTTTTAATTTGTGAAAAACTATTTATGGTCGTCTCGCTAACAACATTCAAACCTTCGTGACTCGATCACCTAGCTTCTTGCTTCTCGAATTAACAAACAACCAAAGGGTAAGTTAACAAACATCAGATTCAGTCGCTACCCACAACCCCCACACATAACCATGGGTGCAGTGCAATAACGGGATTTGTCAGATCCTATGGTACCATAACCTAATACTGGTCGGCTTGATCAATGCTAATGAATGTCATTTGTTATGTAACTACAACCATCAAGTTTCGTTCACATTATTGAAATCGTTATTAGTTTAGTAAAAAAATCGTTTTAATCATTTTTGAAATCATCGTTTAAACCTTGACAACATTTCGTACATATGAATCACCCCAAAACATTTAAAAACAGTAAAATAGGGGGACTATGTACTCACATGGAGTGCAAAGTATCTTCAATCAATAGAACTCAAGCAAACTCAAGCAAACCAGAGCAATCAAACAGCACCTAGTAATCTAATCACTAGTCAAACAATAGATGCCTAAATCGGAAGATCGGATAGAATGAAGTCTTGTAAACCAAATGAGTGTTGGAACTCATGTGATTGGTTTAGCAAAGCTTACATCCTAAATTGAAACCTAACCTAAGTGCTCTTGACCCATTGCGACCCCTTAAGGTAGCTTACGCTACTTTAACGCATCATGCGCGCAAAAGCGCATTCGAGACGTCTAACTAGTCCTATGACAAGTGTTATATGCCAAAACATGTTTAAATATGTAACCAGTTACGTGACAAAAGTTTAGGTTACATATGCTTAATTACCAATTATGTATGAAAAGGGTATTTTGGTAATTTACCTAAGGCATATAAACTACCTATCATGCGACTAATCAAACCTAAGTGACCATAAGGTGTAACCTCGGAAGGTTATTCCCTATGCTATTATGGTCACTAAACATGTTTGGTCCGATCCTAATGATGGACCAAACGGGTCGTGTTCGAAAGTCTAGGCGGGTGTTTAGTCCGCTTTGACTTTCGACTCTAGACAAGCACTAAACTAAAAGTGACGAGCTAAACATGCTAAAACATGTTTAGTTAAGTTAGATAATAGGTTTGGTATCAAAACAAACGGTTTTGATACCTAAAAGTAGCTTGGTTACAAAATACGCGAGAATACGCATTCTGGCCGAAGCTACGACTCGTCACTGAGCCTAGATAACATGGTAATCAGTAGGTATAGTCACTAGGGACTATAACCATCGTGATTACGCTCACGTTATGAAGTTCAAACGAACTTCGCATTGACCATAAACTGGTTAATGCAGAAAGTCAAACGCAGTTTGACTTTAACGATAGAAACGAATGAAAAACGCGAAAGAATACTTACAGAGGGTCCCCGCAAGATTTGATTCCGATTTTTCTCTCAGGTAGGAAGCATATACTTCCACTTAGAGAGCATAAATCAGATTTCAAATTGTGGGTTTTGAAGTGAAATGGATGGGGTATATATAGGATTTCTAGAACCGTTAAGATCGTTCCTCGAAAACTGAGCTTTGATCTGGACCTTACATGTGTGCCCATGGTTTTCTAAAACCATGGGAGCCCCTAATATGGACTATGTTCATTGAATACCAGCCCATGGTTTTGCAAAACCATGGGTGAAAACCATTACACTTCAAAATGGACTAGGTTCATTGAATCTGCCAGAAATTTCAAAAATGGTTCCTGCACTTGTAAAACTTGATTTTTTTGGCACTTTTAAGCCCCGTTAACCCCATTTCAAGGCTCTAAAATAAAGTTAAAGTATAGGGAACTTAAAATATGCTCAAAAACATCTCGGATGTCGGTTCGTTTGGTCGTACGGTTGCGTTATTCGCTTAATTACGACGGAAGTCGTAACGAACGCAAAAACGATCCAAATTAAGCGACGAATGGAATTTTATCATGCCAAACACTAAAATAAAATATTTTAATGCTTACATAAATTTTTGGATGTCCGGATGTATTCAGAACGTAAGTTATGCGCGAAAATGCAAACTTATGCACTTTTTGACGCTTTTAGTCCCTGAATGAGCATAAAGTTTATTTTAGCATACCGAACCCCTCAAAGCCTATTTCTAAGCTATGTAAAGGTTATTTAGGGTATGTTTAACTTATGATCAAGTTCTAGAATGTTTGTTACTATACAAATCGGCATAGTTTCACAGTTTGACACAAATAGTCTCTGCGATCGAACAAAGTTGATTTTAACACACCAAACCATCCAAAACTTATTTCTAAGTTATGTGGAGGTTATTTAAAGTATGTTAAGCCTATGTCACTATTCCGGAGTGTTTGTTGCATTAAACTGGTTATATTTACGCATCGGTGCGCATGTAACCTTCCAGAAAGCGATTTAGAGCTTGAAATCGGAATCGAATCGAATTGAAAACTTACCAAACATAAATACACACATAATAACACAAAAACATATATAATAACACCAAAGCACATTGTTTTATTAATAATCAACATTGTTTTATTTGAACCACGACTACAGAACACAGTTGTCACAAAAGGTCACCCATATACAGGTCAATTAATTAGAATAATATTTCAACCAACTATATATATAAAATAGTGTTTAAAACTATTTGGGTTGAATATTTATATTAAAATAAACTAGTTACTAGTGGTTAAACCTATAATTCTTATACGATAAAAATAGGAATGTTACATTCTCCCCACCTTGTTTTAAATCTCGTCCTCGAGATTTGGATTACGATATTTCTTTTAAACTTATGTCATATTTTAGTCTATAAAAACAATATTAAGGTAGATGACACAGAATTAAAATATCAAATTTTGTGAATACGAGTTGTACCATAAGTAGGATTCAATGGTTCAACTGAATTAGTTCAAGAAATCGATGACAAACGAATGAGATGGAATGATATAATTTCCAAAATGACTAGGTTCAAGCCAAAAGATATATGATCAATAGATATTTAAAATGAATGTGAAGGACTTTTTAGAATCAATAAAAGTCTTGGTCAAAAGAAAGCTTACTTTGATTGGCAACTGTGGAAGTCTTAGAATTGACGGGTTCCAAATGAAATAAAAGTGTGAAAAATGATTTGCCAAATATTGAATTATGATATCAGAAAATCAATGTATTGAGATGAGGGAATTGCAAAGATACACCAAAAGACAATAGAGTTAGTGTATCATTGTTTAGAGTTCCAAGTTGTTTTAATTGTGAAACAATGTGATAGTACATTATTAGTGACCATATATTTTTTTATACTATATTCTAGAGATCGAAATATAATAAGAACAAGTTGTTTTGGCATGACCAACCATTATATTATATTTGTAAAGCAAATGTAATACATATTATTTGTTACGCATTTTTACTATATGTAAATGGTCACCACTTTGAAATAAATATTATTGTAGTATTTTACTATACTATGTAAAATAACTTATTTTACTATGTAATATATATTACAAAACACCGCAATAAAGTTATTATATTACAAAATATTTTAGTATTATTATTTTGTAAAATAAATCATTATTATTTATAACGTTAAATGAAAGTTGTAAATAAAGGGGTAAAAATATTTATTGTACAAAAGTATTTGTAAAATATTTTGTAAATATATAACACTTAATGGGTCGATTCTATGTGATTACTTATTTTTATTTTGAAACCATATAACGTTGTGAAATGTATTTACAAATGTTGTAAATAAGTGAAAACGGGGACTATTCTTTATATATTACAATGTTCTCTTAACCCAACGTAGTTGATGACTACTATATTATTCTTATATGGTTATTTTCTTGCCAGAGTGTTATGGTACATAGTTACCACAAAACATGTGATACACAATTATTTATATAATTTTATTCGTCCCTCTAATTCTTGTATTGTTTTATTAAAATATGTTTTCTCTTTACAGTACAAAGTATATATATATATATATATATATATATATATATATATATAATTAAAATTTATTAAATAAGTAAGATGACTTAATTTATATACATTAAATAGTTATTATCATGGTTGGATATTGGTTAGTGCTGCCTTGTTTAAGCATAGGTGATCAGTCCATGCCTAACTAAGGCTAGGCTATCCAATACCTGTCCCTGACAATAACCCTAATACCTAAAAATAATATTAATACTACTAATATTAATTACCAATAATAAATAACTAAATATAATTTAAATGAGAGTATACCTCAAACATAATTTTATTCGTAAAAAATAAATTCTTTACCTTAATGGTTTAACAAGAATTTTTTAAATATAGTAATACTATTTTGTAAATTAGGTAATTACTTATGTAAGTTTCCATATATAACCAATAAAATTTATATTTTAAATTTATATAATGTTTTTCGATCAATAATGATAAAGTAATAAATATCACGAGAGGCTCATTTGATGTTGTAAGAACTATTAAGAGATATACTGAAATATGAAATAAATTTGTGTATCAATATCTTAGCACATGATTGTGTTAAGATTGCTTGTATAGAATAAATCAACAAAGCGGATTCAACATAAATAAATAAATAATTAATTAAATCCGAGATTAGCGCAAGCTTCGGATTTTGTGAAAACATCACCACAAGGTGATCGTGATCAAAGAAATAATTTAGTGAAGTCGAAGGCCAAGAAAGCATGTTATAGTTTAAGAGAATCGAAGTGCTTGTAGGGACTATTTTGAATAGGATAGCTTCAATCCATTATATGTGATTTTGAAATGAATATGTAATGCGAGCAAGTTCAAACAATTGAACTGGGTTTATACATAATGATTTTAAATAAGAAAGTTCGGACATGGTCACAACAAAAACCATGTATGCCAAAGAAAATTAAGATTATCAAGAAATTTATTAATATCAAAGAGTCATCGTTTTGCAATAATGCGGTTTACAGAGATCAAGTATAGCGAAACAATATTTGAGTTTGGATAAAATAACAAATTGGAATGATGCCCTCCAGTGGTCTTCATACTTCAAATGAATCACATGCACAATAAACAGTGCATGTGTAATGTGTGCATTTACCAAGAAATGAAATAGATCAATATTTGTCACACCCCCAAAATCCACACGCGGAGTATCACCGCTTGGGAGCGTGACTGACCAGGATCAAGCCATCAATCATATCAAACATAGCATTTAATAATAATAAAAGTAATTAACGTAAGTCACATGACATGATTGATGTTTCCAAATCAAATACTATTTTAAGAAGCGGAAGCATAGTAATGTGATATCCAAAATAAATTATAAGTTCATAAGTTGTTCACGATCCAATTGCCCACAACGACCTGCTCCTTCCTTGTGCAAGCTCCAAGTGTACCTAAGGTCCTGCAAGGCATGCAGCAGAGAGTCAACAACTAGTTGAGCGAGTTCACGGTTAACAGTTCAGTAATAGTATGGTATGAGTAATAGTAGGTTCGTTCGTTTATATCATGTATCATATTTCCATCGCGGCCTCCCAGGCAGGTGTGCGAAGATGTTAATAATTTTGGTATCGCGGCCTTCCAAAGGCAGGTGTGCGAAGACGTTAATTAGTTTTGGTATCGCGGCCTTCCAAAGGCAGGTGTGCGAAGATCAGTTCAAATAGTGTTACTAGTCTAGTTGGTTTGTAATCGTTAGGTTCTACCATCAAAGTATGCACAACAATCTATCAAATCCCATTCCCCACCCGGGAACCCATGCCTTGGCTGTGTGAACTCACCTTGGTTTGCTCGGTATGCTAGGTTATGCACTCACAGGTAATTAATCACGTCCTATAGTATGCACGTATAACAAATCAGTTCATGTTCGCAATGATACGCATGCAATTTAATGTTCACATAACAGTTAGTTTGCATATCGGCACAACACGTATTATTTCACATTGAATCATCAGTTAGTGTGCACGAATACAATTATTAACATCCCTTCCCAAGCATGGCATGCCACATAAATCAAACATATGTTTCATTATTCAAAGCATAAACCCTAACTATCCTTCGACTCATATACGATCTTTCAACAAACAGTTACACAACTATCCTTCGACTCATAAATGATCTTTCGACAAACAGTTACACAACTATCCTTCGACTCATAAATGATCTTTCAACAAACAGTTTTAACAAGTATTATGTTTCGAACTCTAAGTCATCTTTCGACACTTTGATTATAATAATAGTCTAGATCATACAAGCAATTCATGATTTAAAAAGCTTTCATCAACAGCGGCCCAATGGAAGGTTATTATTAAAACACTTTTGTCGGCCACTTTACAAAAGATACATATGGTTATTTGAGAAAGGTTAAGCCTCATAGGACCTCCATACACTAGCCAATAACAGCCCCACATGGCCGACACTTCCAATTGGACCCCCCTTTCCCAGCCGTCAATATCCCCCAATCATAACAATATACCACCAACCCTACTCACAACATTAGAATATATATATAAATATGAATAGCTGATCATGCATACACAAAAATCAAAAATTCCTATGACTCTACTGACACTACATTAATGTCCACATGGTTATGTCAGATCCCATAACATGTATCGGTAATAATAGGCAAAATATGAGAATTTTTTTAATAGCCCTAGTGGCCTGCATCTAACCCAACCGCCAAGCACCATTGGACCCAAAAGAAAACCATAACTGACAATTAATAAACAAGTCATAGGTAGGCACAATTTGCTTTTGACATATGATCAGTTAATGTACTTGGTCAAATCAAAACGTACAGCGTGGCCGAACGACAATACGCATTCAACACATATATCGTGAAATCAATTATTAACACAATCACATATACATACGGATCTGAAATCATGCATCGTTTAAACGACAGTGCAACTAACCGAGATGGAAGGTCACTAGATTGATCGAAAGGGGAGGTTTGGAGGTTTGCCGTTGCCGTCACACCACCTATGCAAAGGTAGGGTTTGTTCTACTATCCTCTCTAATAACTCACGTAACAAGAAATTATATAGACAAGGGGGTTTGAGCCGGTTGTAATTCCAACCACAGCCACAATACATTGGGCCGACTACAAATAACAATCAACACAATGATCTGGGCCAAAGCCCACCTTTGTTTTCGTTGGGCACATATGGATGAAAACACATATGTGTTTTCATTAGGAACCGTTTTCGAGAGTGAGGGTGTTTTCAAGTGGGAGTGTTTTCGTGAGGGATGCTTAGCCAAGTACTCTAGTTTTATTAGTTATACACCCCCACCAAACATGTATAAATCACATACGCACTTATATAAGGCACACCATCATATAAAGTATCTACCGCAATACAATTCGACATATTATCACGTATAAAGTTGTGAAACAAACAAGTCGTGAAACAAACAAGTCGTGACAACAGACAATCCAAACAATTAACGTGTAATAAGTGCGAAGATAGAAATCGTGGAAATTCGAGTTGTCACATTATCCCCAACTTAGAAGAAATTTCGTCCCGAAATTTGGTACGCACTTACTGAGAAAGCTAGGTAAGTTATATCGTTCACTGCTTTTTCCCGGGGTGTCACATCATCCCCCCGTTGATTTGGAATTTCGTCCCGAAATTCAGTAGTAGTAGCTTCAGCCTCAGTAGTGGTTGCATTGGTTTCGAATAACTGGGGTACTTTTCTGTCATCTGATCCTTGTGTTCCCAGGTGTACTCTGGGCCACATCGGGAGTTCCAACGAACTCGAACAAGAGGGATTCTCTTGTGTTTGAGGACCTTACATCCCGGTCCATGATTTCAACTGGTTCCTCGACGAACTGCAACCGTTCGTCGATAGTGAGTTCCTCAAAAGGAACTGTGAGGGTCTTATCTGACAGACACTTCTTCAGATTCGACACGTGGAATATGTTGTGAACTGCACCGAGTTCAGCTGGTAGGTTCAGTCTGTAGGCTACTGGGCCTATTCCTTCAGTGATTTTGAACGGTCCACATACCGTGGATTTAGTTTGCCTCGATTACCAAATCGAACCACACCCTTCCAGGGTGAGACTTTTAATAAAACCCGGTCCCCGACCTGAAATTCCAAAGGTCTCTTATGCTTATTCGCGTAGGCTTTCTGACGGTCGCGAGCTGCCGCCATACGTTGTCGCATCTGTGAAATCTTTTCTGTGGCGTCCACTACTATATCCGGACCCGTAATCTGACTATCCCCCACCTCTGCCCAACAGAGAGGTGACCGGCATTTACGTCCGTACAATGCCTCGAATGGAGCGGCTTGAATGCTGGTATGGTAGCTATTGTTATACGAAAACTCCACCAAAGGGAGGTGCTTTTCCCAGTCGTTGCCGAAATCGATAACACACGCTCAAAGCATGTCTTCTAGAGTTTGAATCGTGCGCTCAGACTGCCATAGTTCTGACGTGAACCGTGCATCCCAATCCGAAATAATGGAGGTGGGCACTCCGTGCCTCGAAACAACTTCCGAAGATAGATGTCTGCGAGAGCGGAGAACTTATCCGTTTCCTTGATCGGCAGGAAGTGTGCAGACTTGGTGAGTCGATCAACTATGACCCATATTGTATCGTTCCCCCGCTGAGATCTAGGTAAGCCTGTAACAAAATCCATGGAAATTTCTTCCCATTTCCATTGCGGTATCCTGGGTTGCTGAAGTAAGTCTGGGGGTTTCTGGTACTCTGTCTTGACTCTCGCACAAGCCAATCGTTTGTAATGTGGGCCTTCATGCTAGGCCACCAGTATATAGTTCTAATGTCGTGGTACATTTTATCCGACCCTGTATGTACCGAGTAGCGAGACTTGTGTGCTTCATCCGTCACAAGTTCGCGTAGATCGCCTTAGAGAGGGACCCAAATCCGGCCCGTTACATAGTTGGCGCCGTCTTCCTTTGTTCCATTTGTTGTCGTGAGCTACGGAAGGCTTCAGCCTTGACGTTTTCGGGCTTCAATGCTTCTACCTGAGCATTTCGTATCTGTGCAGGAAGGCTAGATTGGATCGTGAGCTGTAGCGCTCGCACGCGCCGAGGTAAAGTGTCTTTCCGACTGAGAGCGTCAGCCACAACATTGGCTTTGCCTGGATGGTACTTGATAGCGCATTCGTAGTCGTTCAGAAGTTCAACCCATCTTCGTTGACGCATATTCAAATCCTTTTGCTTAAGAATATGCTCGAGACTCCTGTGATCGGTGTAAATCGTGCACCTGGTACCGTACAGGTAGTGTCGCCATATCTTAAGCGCGAAAACAACAGCTCCCAGCTCTAAATCGTGCGTCGTGTAGTTCCGTCCATAAATCTTGAGTTGTCGCGAAGCGTAAGCTATAGTCTTATCTTGTTGCATCAAAACGCAACCAAGACCCTGTATCGATGCATCACAATAAACCACGAAGTGCTGCTCGTGCTCCTCCTGACTCTTGGAGTAGATCAGAATGTCGTCGATGGAGTCAAGGACAATTTGTCTAGGTAGGGTTTGCACACTCTGTTCGTAATGTCCATAAATACGGCGGGTGTGTTCAAAAATATCAAACCATCTATCACATCAAACATAAAATATAGTAGCTAACATAATTCATAAAACCCAAAACATTTGATGTTCAAACCAAACTTTGTTCGAATAGCGGAAACATAATAATGAAAAACCCAAAAAGAAGTCATAAGTTCAATTAGCGTTCATTGCGTCTCCTCCTCCTAACATGAAAACTCGACCTCTTGCCTCGTTGCCATTGTTATTGTTGTTTCCCCCGTTGTTGTCGTTGTTCCCGTTGCCCTGATTATTGTTGTGGTTCTGATTCTGGTTCAACTGAGGACAATCGCGTTTATAATGACCTTCTGCCCCGCACTGGAAACATCCCCGGTTTCCACGCTGTGGTTGCTGCTGCTGGTTCTGTGGAGCTGGCGGTGGGAGTTGCTGGTTCTGATTTGCTGGCCGAGAGCTCCTACAATCCTTAGCCTCATGACCCATCTTGAGGCATCTTTGACATTGTTCCCTGCGACATCTTCCACTGTGGTGTTTGTTGCACTTATTACACCACGGGTGAGTTCCCCTATAACCACTCTGTCCCTGGTTGCCCGAGGATTGCTGATTCGGGCTCTGATAATCGTTGGTGCGACGCTGCTGAGTTTGGGACTGAACCGAAGCTGATCCCTTGCTGGAATCCCCATCCCACTTTCTTTTGTTCTCGTTGGTTGTGGCAGAAGTAGTAGCAGCTGGAGTTGTAGTAGCAGTAGTGGTAGCACTGATGCGTTTTGGCAGTCTGTTCTGATCCACTGCCTGATCTGTGATGCGGTGAGCGAGGCGCTGAATTTCTTGGATGTTGTTGAGGTTAGCCGACGTCACGTGGCTCTGGATCTCTGGCGCCAAACCCTTGAGATACAACTCAATGCGCTTGTACGGAGGGTCTACCATAGTTGGGCACAGCACGGCTAGCTCATTTGACCGTTTAGTATACGCTTCAATCTCTGATCCAACCATTTTCAGATTGTACAGCTCGTCTTCCAGTTTGTGAATATCTTCACGCGTGCAATACTCTCTCTTGATAAGTTCCTTAAAATCGTTCCAGGGTGTGGCGTTAGCAGCTGCCAACCCTAAAATCTGCACCTGCGCGTTCCACCAGGTTAGCGCTATTCCGTCCAAGGTGCCAGTTGCATACTTGACCTTGCGAGCCTCAGGGCACTCGCACATCTCGAATACTGATTCTAGCTTTTCAAACCAATGGAGGAGTCCCACTGCCCCCTCGGTGCCACTGAATGAATTTGGACGACAGTCCATGAAGTTCTTGAATGTACACACAGGTTGTTGCTGAGCGGGTTGACCTGCTTGGGCGGCTGCAACTGCCGCAGCAATGAGAGCCTCTAGCTGGGCTTGAGTCATGTTGATTCGTGCGGCCATTGATCTTCACATCAAAGGCAACATAAGTGAGAAAGGTTCGCGAATAGTGCGATGACAGAAGAGTGTAAGCACATAAGTATTCTCATGCAATGACAAGTTGTGAGCAAAGTAATGTAAGCATACTACGAGCAAGGTTCTATGCAATTCTAGCATGTAGGCAATAAACATAAACCTTATTACCTAGGATGTCGAGTCTTGCACGTGGAGCGAAGCGTCGTTGTGGATCGTTGAGAGCACTGTTCTGGTTATAGTCTGGTTCTAATAAAACGTTTTTCCATCTTAAAACCAAGTTCTCTATAACCAATGGCTCTGATACCAATCTGTCACACCCCCAAAATCCACACGCGGAGTATCACCGCTTGGGAGCGTGACTGACCAGGATCAAGCCATCAATCATATCAAACATAGCATTTAATAATAATAAAAGTAATTAACGTAAGTCACATGACATGATTGATGTTTCCAAATCAAATACTATTTTAAGAAGCGGAAGCATAGTAATGTGATATCCAAAATAAATTATAAGTTCATAAGTTGTTCACGATCCAATTGCCCACAACGACCTGCTCCTTCCTTGTGCAAGCTCCAAGTGTACCTAAGGTCCTGCAAGGCATGCAGCAGAGAGTCAACAACTAGTTGAGCGAGTTCACGGTTAACAGTTCAGTAATAGTATGGTATGAGTAATAGTAGGTTCGTTCGTTTATATCATGTATCATATTTCCATCGCGGCCTCCCAGGCAGGTGTGCGAAGATGTTAATAATTTTGGTATCGCGGCCTTCCAAAGGCAGGTGTGCGAAGACGTTAATTAGTTTTGGTATCGCGGCCTTCCAAAGGCAGGTGTGCGAAGATCAGTTCAAATAGTGTTACTAGTCTAGTTGGTTTGTAATCGTTAGGTTCTACCATCAAAGTATGCACAACAATCTATCAAATCCCATTCCCCACCCGGGAACCCATGCCTTGGCTGTGTGAACTCACCTTGGTTTGCTCGGTATGCTAGGTTATGCACTCACAGGTAATTAATCACGTCCTATAGTATGCACGTATAACAAATCAGTTCATGTTCGCAATGATACGCATGCAATTTAATGTTCACATAACAGTTAGTTTGCATATCGGCACAACACGTATTATTTCACATTGAATCATCAGTTAGTGTGCACGAATACAATTATTAACATCCCTTCCCAAGCATGGCATGCCACATAAATCAAACATATGTTTCATTATTCAAAGCATAAACCCTAACTATCCTTCGACTCATATACGATCTTTCAACAAACAGTTACACAACTATCCTTCGACTCATAAATGATCTTTCGACAAACAGTTACACAACTATCCTTCGACTCATAAATGATCTTTCAACAAACAGTTTTAACAAGTATTATGTTTCGAACTCTAAGTCATCTTTCGACACTTTGATTATAATAATAGTCTAGATCATACAAGCAATTCATGATTTAAAAAGCTTTCATCAACAGCGGCCCAATGGAAGGTTATTATTAAAACACTTTTGTCGGCCACTTTACAAAAGATACATATGGTTATTTGAGAAAGGTTAAGCCTCATAGGACCTCCATACACTAGCCAATAACAGCCCCACATGGCCGACACTTCCAATTGGACCCCCCTTTCCCAGCCGTCAATATCCCCCAATCATAACAATATACCACCAACCCTACTCACAACATTAGAATATATATATAAATATGAATAGCTGATCATGCATACACAAAAATCAAAAATTCCTATGACTCTACTGACACTACATTAATGTCCACATGGTTATGTCAGATCCCATAACATGTATCGGTAATAATAGGCAAAATATGAGAATTTTTTTAATAGCCCTAGTGGCCTGCATCTAACCCAACCGCCAAGCACCATTGGACCCAAAAGAAAACCATAACTGACAATTAATAAACAAGTCATAGGTAGGCACAATTTGCTTTTGACATATGATCAGTTAATGTACTTGGTCAAATCAAAACGTACAGCGTGGCCGAACGACAATACGCATTCAACACATATATCGTGAAATCAATTATTAACACAATCACATATACATACGGATCTGAAATCATGCATCGTTTAAACGACAGTGCAACTAACCGAGATGGAAGGTCACTAGATTGATCGAAAGGGGAGGTTTGGAGGTTTGCCGTTGCCGTCACACCACCTATGCAAAGGTAGGGTTTGTTCTACTATCCTCTCTAATAACTCACGTAACAAGAAATTATATAGACAAGGGGGTTTGAGCCGGTTGTAATTCCAACCACAGCCACAATACATTGGGCCGACTACAAATAACAATCAACACAATGATCTGGGCCAAAGCCCACCTTTGTTTTCGTTGGGCACATATGGATGAAAACACATATGTGTTTTCATTAGGAACCGTTTTCGAGAGTGAGGGTGTTTTCAAGTGGGAGTGTTTTCGTGAGGGATGCTTAGCCAAGTACTCTAGTTTTATTAGTTATACACCCCCACCAAACATGTATAAATCACATACGCACTTATATAAGGCACACCATCATATAAAGTATCTACCGCAATACAATTCGACATATTATCACGTACAAAGTTGTGAAACAAACAAGTCGTGAAACAAACAAGTCGTGACAACAGACAATCCAAACAATTAACGTGTAATAAGTGCGAAGATAGAAATCGTGGAAATTCGAGTTGTCACAATATTTGCCACTATGAAAGAAATCCTCATGGTATGATGACCATTAGGGGAAGTAGCAAGGCCAAAGTCTATTTACAGAGGTCAGATTTTTTAACGAAAGAAGTATAAGAACTTTATCTAGAATTTCGTGTGATAACTGTTGTTAGGTGACATTACCAGGGAATGTCGAATAAAATAAAATAGGGGATTTGCAAAGGTATGTGACTCCTTTTGCAGTGCTACTTATTATGACTCAGATTAGACTGTGCACTGATGGTTGTGAAATCTTGTTCTAACGTACCTCAGCAAGATTCATGTCGTTTATAGGATCATGTGACAAAGTGCCGCTTTTTGATCAGTAGTTCTCCCACTGCTGGGATGCATTGTAGCTGCCCAATCATATTTCAAAAGGTCTTGCCTTGAAAGTCGTGTGTGATATACTTCGACGTCTGTGATTGTATAGTTTAAGTTTTATGTGTTTTCTTGTGCACTAGCACAACTTTATATGCTTCTTACTTGCGCTAATAGTTTATGGTAACGTATTGGAAATTCTTATACTTTTGATGGTGTCCCAACTTAATGGGTTTCCATTGTTTATTTTGTCACACAAGCTATGAGACAAATGATCAAACGAAATAATGTTTGATATCGGAAAAGAGATTCCTGATAAAGAAATTTAAACACATATGCTTGTGCTTTATTCCTATTTGGCTTTTAGAATTCCTTATAGATATACATATCTATATAATCATATATTTCACATGCAGTAATATACATACCCTCTATAAGGTCAATTATTTGACAGATTCATATTTCCAAAAACAAGTCAGATATCAGGTCATGATACTATTTAGGCAAAATCTTGTCACTGATTTGACATATTATTTACCCCGTCTTATCCGGTTCGCGCCGGAGAGGTAACTTCAGTATATCCAGACAAGCTGGAGAGTCTGCTACTCTATACCCGGTTTTGCCGGAAAAAATTTTCTATTTCCCATAAATAGTATCTTTTCAAGATTTTAAAAGTACCTCTTTTATTAGGGCTTTTATCCAGAATCAAGGAAATTTGTATTTCCATAATATCTTTATTTTAGACCAAGTAATATCAATAAACAAGAATTAATAGTAATTAAGTGTTATTGCTTATTTATCATATCTTGCAATATTCTAATTACCATTCTTATAATATTCATTACATTATATTTATATAAGTAATTTATCTTGAAGCTTATATTAAGGAAAAATTCTTAAGTTCAAGTCTAAATATCATCCTGAGTACTATCAGATAATATTAAGTTCCTAATTCTTCGTTTAAACTTAGGTATTATTACAACACCTAATTGCTTAAACAAGTGGCTTAGCTTATACTAAGGCATCTTTTCTTATGTTCAAGTCTAAATGCTATCAGATGTGCTACCAGTTAATAGCAATCTCCTAACTCTTTTATTTAAGCTTAAGTATTATTATCACGACACTTATAGGCTTAAATCAGTGGCTCTGATACCACCTTCTGTCACGACCCCCGACCCCACCTGGACGGAATCGGGAGCCACGAACAGTCAAGTGGTACCCGTGATTATTTTGAAAAATATTGCAACGGAAATTTCATCAGGACCGTGAGTTAGGAAAAATATCAGAGTTTAGAAAACACCGGATTTTATTTATTAAATAGATGGAATAAATTCATGTTTTACAACGGTAGCTTTTATAAGTGATAAACCCAATTACAATATTTCTTAATTTGATTTAATAAAATAAGCCACTTCTTTATGCCTTTTAATGCCGCATCCAACTCTTACTCCAATCTACTGTAATTACCTAAAACGCGTTTTAAAAAGGTTTTGTCAGCGGGAAATACTGAGTGAGTTCATTCAGGTTTATACAAAAACATATTTGTTATAATTCACAGTATTAAGAGCGATTACAATGTTTATATATCAACCAATTACCCCAAATCGGTATTTGTCACTCGACTCGTTTCTGTGACTATGGTCATATCACCTATTGGCTAACCCGTTGTCCAATGGTGAAGATTATCAAGTAATGTATACAAAACCCCACATACCGGCAGTAATTGAAGATTACAAAGACTTAATCCCTGTAATTATAACTTTGAAAATAAACATGATTTTGAAAGCAAGTTTGGTAAAAAGAGAATGACTCACATTATAAGCATGCAGTATTGAATTAACAAGCTTCATGATTCAGATTCTTCTGAGAATTAGCATCTACTTTGATTGTAAGTGTATGGGGTAGTGTTTAGTCTACTGATAAGCCTGATAACCTAATTTAAGCGATAATACACACGAAACTAGGTAATTAACTAATACAGCATTTACGATAACTCACGGGATTAAACCCTCACAACGAATGACAAAGTGCGATACTTAAACATCCAGCGGATTCGCAACCAATGACAGAGTATAGCCCGAGTTCGGGCGATACTCAAACATCTTGTCGGGATCACGACGAATGACAAAGTATAAACCCAATTTGAGCAGCACTTAAACATTCATCGGATAGTTTCAATCGATCGGACATTGAATCGTAGCAGCGATCGAGTTAATACCCTGTATCGTAGCAGCATCTCGTGATCGTGTGTGTTTTTATAGTAAATGGACTATAACTCGGCATACGAATTGACGTTTAACGTCGTTCTAACGCAGAAATTCAAGTCCCAATGCCCTCTATTTATACTGAGAATTTGACCCCCTCGCGTGACGCGAGGGGTCACCCTGGGGGCGTCGCGTGACGCGATGGGACACCTTTCACCATAGGGTTGCCACGTGTGTTTTTAGCCTAGCTGAGTCGACGAAATTGATAAATTCTATTCCTACAGCGAGTTATATGGATAATCGTTAAGTAGGGAATACCCCCCCCCCTGAGTTTTAGGGGCCCTGATCCTGATTATGATTGTTATGAAAATTTAGGAGTTGTGCAGGATTACTTGGGGTCTCAAATAGGGTTTCTTATTTGACAAAATAAAATAATAGTGTTGGGTAAATCACAAAAAGGAAATAAAACGGTGAGAAAAGAGAATGGACCCACTTTGTAACTTTAGGGTTCAACTAGAAAACCTCCTGGGATAAATCTTGGGTATAACTTCTGAGCTATTTAAAATATATAATGCACTTGTGGTAAGTATAGTACCCCTAATTCAACCTTATCCCGATGTCCCGAGACAGAATCCCAACGAACTTAGTCGGGCAGAGCCCTGACATGAGTTATGGGTTCCAGATCAATCGGAAAGGGTAGCGGTGATCGGGAGTTAAGATACTTAAAACGGAGCATGACTTTATTATTATTATTATGGGAAGAAAATAAATTCATATGAATAGACAAAGAAAGAAAAGAAGGCGACTTATAGGAAAAAGGAATAGAATGAATTGAGCCAACCTACTATTTATATTGGTTGGAGACTTATACGTGTATATTCTTCAATTGAATGCTAAGGGACACGTAGTATGTCATACATACATTTTGAATTTTATGTATGACACGTCCCATTTCTCAAATTCATGTTAGTTACTATTATTTTATATATTTTATTCTTATAATTAATTCACCTGCTTTACTTATTTGGTGCGTATATCTTCTAAAATATGACGTTTTATAAAATAATAAATATGTCATTAGGATGAGAATATTTTTGTCTACATTTTGAACCAAGTTTTATTAAAAACAGAGTAGGTTCAAATACACTGTATTTTTATAATTTAGTTATTAAACGGTTCCTGGGTCCGACTAGGTACTTCATATTTCTAATAGTCAACTTACTCGTAATCTACCCGTCAAATAATATAAGTTTTTATAGACTTTTATTTTATTAGAAAGGTCACCCATATACATGTCAATTAATTAAAATAATATTTCAACCAACTATATATATAAAATAGTGTTTAAAACTATTTGGGTTGAATATTTATATTAAAATAAACTAGTTACTAGTGGTTAAACCTATAATTCTTATATAATAAAAATAGGAATGTTACATTTGATATGCTATTATATCAAAAGTTATTTTGTTAAATCTTTCTAGGAAATCATTTCCTAAGAGTACATCTGATCCTGAATTATAAAAATAAAATGGTGGACATTTAGCCATATATGATCCTATTAATATTGTTGGGTTTTTTACTCCTTTTCTTAGAGGGATTATATCTTTTGAAAAACTAACAATGTTACAAGGTGTTAAATCTTCATGGTATTCTTTTGGAAAGCAATCAGATTTACATATGGATAACCCTGATCCACTATCTATATAGGCAGCAAAGTTTCAGCTTTATAATCTTTATAGGTTATTCCTACATGGATGTATATGCTTTTGGGACTTGTCATTTTGGTATATATATCATCTTATCATTATATGTGATTTTTAACCCATAAGAGGTTATTTGATAAGGTTTAACATTTTCTATAAAGGTTAATCCTAGCATAATTTCTAATGTACCATTTTCATCTTCATTACCTATTAACAATCTTAATGGAATTTTTTCTTCACCAAATTTAATTATAGTTTCTATGGCTTCATTTATTTCATGTAACTCACCATTAAAGTTAATATATTGGTGAGGTTCTTCTAACGGATATTTTTGCAAATGGTCACATAGTTTGTGATTTATATAATTTCCATTTGCACCTGTATCTATTAGTATAATTATATAAGAGAATTTCTTTCCATTGAAATATTCTCCTTTTATTTTATAATTTCTTATGTTATCTTCTTTAGCATCAATGATATTATAAAATCTACTAGAATTAGTCAGCCTTGCAAGGGGATGTCTAACTACACCTTTATTTGTAAAGGATAATCTAGGGGTGATCTGGTTGGTTAATAGAATTGGTTTATCTTGTAAATCAAGACTTAATGGTCTTGAATCTATTTCTTCAATTTTAGGTAGGGTTGGTATTTGTATTTGGCATACTTCATTAAACAAAAAAAGGAAAATCTATAGTATCTTTTATACTAAAACAATCAGAATGGTGGGTATTTGATGTAGCATATGATATACAATATGTAATAGAATATGGCCTATTTTTTTGTTTAAAGAAATCTTTTCTTTTAAAATCTTGTAACAAACTTAAACTTTTATCAAAATCTTTGTCTTGGATATAATAGGAAATTCTTGGGTATATATTAAACTTTAGTTTACCATATTGCAAATTTCCTCGTAGTATTCCTAGACATGCTTTTTCTCAGTTTTGGATTCTATTATCCATAACTGCTAATTCTATAGGGGTATCTATACCTTCTTTAAAGGTGGATTTTATTATTATTTGGATAGCTACAACGTGTACCCATCCCAAAGTATTCCTTATTTCAGGCTTTATCTTTTGTAGTTTTTCTTGAATATCTTTTTTAGACAACAATGGTATCATTACTTTGTTAGATGTTATATTAATATCTAAAGCTCGTTCCTGAATATTCAATCCATAGCAAAGATTATGATTTCTTGGTTTTATCCCTAACCTTTGTAAAGTACTTATTTTAAATCCCGAATAATTCGATAATGAAAAATTTTCATGTTTTATTTGTTTTAATTTTTTCTTATCTATTAAAATTTCTTGTTTATATTCTCCTAGTTGCTCTTCTTGACAATCTATTATAAAATTATCTGTTTTACTAGTAGTAGCTATGTCAGATTTATTCATTTTCAGAGGACGTATATTCAGTTTCAGTTAAAATAAATATACTTTCATCAGAATCTATATCATGAAGATCGTTAATTTGTATGAATTCTCCTTCATCTATCATTTTTCCATATCCTCATCTATTTCAAATATTTTAAGATTTTTATTAAACTTTTTAGGACAATTATTTGCAAGATGTCCTTCTTATGACAAATAAAGCATCTACATTTTTTAGGATTTTGTTTTCTTTTATATGTAGGCTTAAAAGTCTGTTTATATCCTTTTCTTTTATAGTATTTGGTTTTACGCTTTTTAAAATATCTTTTCCTAAAATGGCTTCTTTTCTTATATTTTCTTTTTATCTTTCCATAGTAAAAAGAACTATCACATCCTATCATTAAAATCATTTTTGGGCTACTACAACATAAAGATATTTTTCTTTTTTAGTTTTTTCTCATTTTAGCTAGTATGGCATCTCCACACCACTCGCTCAATTTATCTCTAACATGTGTTATTCTTTTTCCTAAAGTATCAGTTGTTCCTGGGTTATATGTATTTATTAGTTTTTGCCCCCATGGGTCAGGTATCTTTGCAAAAAATAAGGGTAAATAATTACATGTATCTGGTACTTGGTTATAGATATGATAATTATAAACCATACCAAGTTATGAAAAATGAACCAATTAATCCTTTTGGAATATATTTAGATATAGATTGTGTGAACAATACTGAAGAAGCAATAGATAAATGGAAAACCGCTTTTAGAATAGCAGTTTCTATTAATAAAATGGACATTGAAACAATAAAAGGATTTTTAGAAAGGACTCCTTTAAAAAGTGTTTTAAGATATTGGCAAAACATAAGCCCTGATGCAAAAAGCTATATATTTGAATCAGAAGATCAAAATATAGCAAACATAATAACAAGAGCTGTTGAAGCTTTTATATTAGAGTTTTGTGGGGAAGG
This sequence comes from Helianthus annuus, assembly GCF_002127325.2. NCBI lineage: Eukaryota > Viridiplantae > Streptophyta > Magnoliopsida > Asterales > Asteraceae > Helianthus > Helianthus annuus. The sequence goes on along the minus strand of NC_035444.2, from coordinate 106,775,231 downwards.
TAATATAATAAAAGACCCAGCAACTATACAAAAATATTTGACAGCTTTATTATGTCTACATTTATGTGATATTTGTGAAATTGATAGATATATTTGTGTTTTTCAATTCTTTTCGGTCTTTTGGATTATATCTCATAGGCTTTACTCTAATTTCATTATCTTTGTCTTTCATTTCTAATTTTGCTGTTATTTGATTTTTATTCCAAAATTGTAATGGATTATCCGTATAACACTGTCTTAAGTAGCAGGAGAACTATGAGGGCATGTTTTCTTGTCCGATTTATTAGACTTTCTTTATGAGGTAAAAAATATCCATCAAAAACAGTATTATCATTTAAGTTTTTATAATTTATTACCATCCTAGGCTTACCTCTCTTAATTTCTACATGTTTTCTTACCATGAATGCAGGAGAACTATGAGGGCTATGACTAGCTTTGATTAATTTTAAATCCAGGAGCTCTTTTATCTGGGAGCTAAATTCTTTACGGTCTTCTGGATTATATCTCATAGGATTTACTCTAATTTCTTTATCTTTGTCTTTGTCTTTCATTTCTAATTTTGCTGTTATTTGATTTTTATTCCAAAATTGTAATGGATTATCCGTATAACACTGTCTTAACTTATATTTTATATTTTCTATGTGGTTATCTAAGTTTCTTAGATTTACTTGGTAATCTAGTGGTTCTTCTGGATAATATTTCAAAATTGGTATACCTTTTTCAAGTTTGGGTTTTTTTTTGTATCCTAAATCACCACGCTGGCTTGCGCGTGTTGTAAAATTAATTGGGAATTTTCTCCCATATGCATTTTTTTATTCTTTTTACAACTATTAAGTGGTGACATAGTGTTTTTAATATTATTTGATATGCTATTATATCAAAAGTTATTTTGTTAAATCTTTCTAGGAAATCATTTCCTAATAGTACATCTGATCCTGAATTATAAAAATAAAATGCTGGACATTTAACCATATATGATCCTATTAATATTGTTGGATTTTTTACTCCTTTTCTTAGAGGGATTATATCTTTTGAAAAACTAACACCGTTACAAGATGTTAAATCTTCATGGTATTCTTTTGGAAAGCAATCAGGTTTACATATGGATAACCCTGATCCACTATCTATATAAGCAGCAAAGTATTCAGCTTTATAATCTTTATAGGTTATTCTTGCAGGGATGTATATGCTTTTGGGACTTGTCATTTTGGTATATATATCATCTTATCATTATATGTGATTTTTAACCCATAAAAGATTATTTGATAAGGTTTAACATTTTCTAAAAAGGTTAATCCTAGCATAATTTCTAATGTATCATTTTCATCTTCATTACCTATTAACAATCTTAATGGAATTTTTTCTTCACCAAATTTAATTATAGTTTCTATGGCTTCATTTATTTCATGTAACTCACCATTAAAGTTAATATATTGGTGAGGTTCCTCTAACGGATATTTTTGCAAATGGTCACATAGTTTGTGATTTATATAATTTCCATTTGCACCTGTATCTATTAGTATATTTATATGAGAGAATTTCTTTCCATTGAAATATTCTCCTTTTATTTTATAATTTCTTATGTTATCTTCTTTAGCATCAATGATATTATAAAATCTACTAGAATTAGTCAGCCTTGCAACGGGATGACTAACTACACCTTTATTTGTAAAGGATAATCTAGGGGTGATCTGGTTGGTTAATAGAATTGGTTTATCTTGTAAATCAAGACTTAATGGTCTTGAATCTATTTCTTCAATTTTAGGTAGGGTTGGTATTTGTATTTGGCATACTTCATTAAAAAAAAGGAAAATCTATAGTATTTTTTATACTAAAACAATCAGAATGGTGAGTATTTGATATAGCATATGTAATAGAATATGGCTTATTTTGTTGTTTAAAGAAATCTTTTCTTTTAAAATCTTTGTAACGAACTTAAAGTTTTATCAAAAACTTTGTCTTGGATATAATAGGAAATTCTTGGGTATATATTAAACTTTAGTTTACCATATTGCAAATTTCCTCGTAGTATTCCTAGACATGCTTCTTCTCTGTTTTGGATTCTATTATCCATAACTGCTAATTCTATAGGGGTATCTATACCTTCTTTAAAGGTGGATTTTATTATTATTTGGATAGCTCCAACGTGTACCCATCCCAAAGTATTCCTTATTTCAGGCTTTATCTTTTGTATTTTTTCTTGAATATCTTTTTTAGACAACAATGGTATCATTACTTTGTTAGATGTTATATTAATATCTAAAGCTCGCTCCTGAATATTTAATCCATAGCAAAGATTATGATTTCTTGGTTTTATCCCTAATCTTTGTAAAGTATTTATTTTAAATCCCGAATAATTCGATAATGAAAAATTTTCATGTTGTATTTGTTTTAATTTTTTCTTGTCTATTAAAATTTTTTGTTTATATTCTCCTAGTTGCTCTTCTTGACAATCTATTATAAAATTATCTGTCTTACTACAAGTAGCTATGTCAGATTTATTCATTTTCAGAGGACGTATATTCAGTTTCAGTTAAAATAAATATACTTTCATCAGAGTCTATATCATGAAAATCGTTAATTTGTATGAATTCTCCTTCATCTATCATTTTTTCCATATCCTCATCTATTTCAAATATTTTAAGATTTTTATTAAACTTTTTAGGACAATTATTTGCAAGATGACCTTCCTTATGTCAAATAAAGCATCTACATTTTTTAGGATTTTGTTTTCTTTTATCTGTAGGCTTAAAAGTCTGTTTATATCCTTTTCTTTTATAGTATTTGGTTTTACGCTTTTTAAAATATCTTTTCCTAAAATGGCTTCTTTTCTTATATTTTCTTTTTATCTTTCCATAGTAAAAAGAACTATCACATCCTATCATTAAAGGCATTTTTGGGCTACTACAACATAAAGATATTTTTCTTTTTAAGTTTTTACTCATTTTAGCTAGTATGGCATCTCCACACCACTCGCTCAATTTATCTCTAGCATGTGTTATTCTTTTTCCTAAAGTATCAGTTGTTCCTGGGTTATATGTATTTATTAGTTTTTGCCCCCATGGCTCAGGTATCTTTGCAAAAAATAAGGGTAAATAATTACATGTATCTGGTACTTGGTTATAGATATGATAATAATAATCTTGAAAAAAACAAATATATCTATCAGTTTCACAAATATCACATAATTGTAGACGTAATAAAGCTGTCAAATATTTTTGTATAGTTGCTGGGTCTTTTATTATATTACCTTCCCCACAAAACCCTAATCTAAAAGCTTCAACAGCTCTTGTTATTATGTTTGCTATATTTTGATCTTCTGATTCAAATATATAGCTTTTTGCATTAGGGCTTATGTTTTGCCAATATCTTAAGCACTGTTTAAAAGAGTCCTTTCTAAAAATCCTTTTATTGTTTCAACGTCCATTTTATTAACAGAAACTGCTATTCTGAAAGTGGTTTCCCATTTATCTATTGCTTCTTCAGTATTGTTCACACAATCTATATCTAAATATATTCCAAAAGGACTAATTGGTTCATTTTTCATAACTTGGAATGGTTTATAATTATCTTCTTGTTTCATTGTTTACTTTATTGCAGCATGTCCTAGAGTAGGCCTTTGAGATTCATTTCTTATTGGTATATTTTTATCCTTACTGGTACTAGGTGTATCATTTATATTAAAATTTTCACCAACTTTAATATTTATAAAATTTTTATTTAGCTCCATATCTCTTACTTTAATTACTAAATTCTCTACCTCAGAATCTTCTACGTTAGGGACTATATTATTTTCACTTTCCGTATCTGAACTCATTTCTAATTTTCTTTATAACTCTTAGGTATTTTCATGTTTTGTAAGAGTTGGATCAAAGGATCTTGTAGTCTACTTATTTTTTCTTTATCTTTCCTATTAGGACATGTAGACTCTAATAATTCCATAATTTTATTTAGTCTAAAAATTATATTTTCTCCATAAAATATGATAGTTTTTTGTACTTCTATCAAATCTTTATCTATTTTTAAAGAATTTTCACTTTCTTTTAGTTTATTAAAATTATGGTTATCCATTAAGATGAATTATATTGCGAATCAGTATCATCATGTACAAAGTCAGAACTAGTCCATTCATATCTACTAAAATTAAAATCTTCGTCAGATATATAATTTTCATCAAAATCAACTTCAGAATTTAAATTTTCGTTTTCTAGTAAATCATTTTGTTGATTTAATCTAAGCATGATAACTTTATTATTTATAAAGTTAAAATTTAATACAATTAAATTATCAAACTCAATCTCATGCAAAGTACTATCAATATCTAGAGCCCCCGCGAAGGAATTCTGCGTGGCTCTGATACCCTTCAGAGCGGTATTGACCGAAATATTTTGTCGGTTCAAATTGATAACTCAAGTAAGTTATTATCTACAAGATTAAAGATTGTATCAAAATTGTTTATGTTTTTTATTAAAGTTAACCACATATGAAATCTGTTTTATATGACAAAAAATTTAAGAAACACTTTAAAATTAAAAGGTAACATTTTTTTCTAGATTATAAAAACAATCATAAAATAAAACTTTGTTTGAATTTGTTTGTTAAAAGTTCCTTATAAAACCTAAGAGTATCAATTATTTCAAAATATTTCAAAAATAAAAAAACAAGGGTCCAACATGCTTCCGTACCTTTTTTTCCGTTTTGACCAAAATATTGTCGGGTTACACCACGAGTCTTTTTACTAGGTTCTTTCACACCAAACGTAAGAGGCCTTAGGTAACTCCTCTTTGGATCCTTCCGCAATATCCAGCATAACCTGGTTTCGTTTCCTACCTCCGGTGTAGGGTAAAAAGAGACGGTTTGAGATTGGAGATTTTTTTTTTAATAGGGAAATATCTAAAAACAAAAAGAACACTCAAAAAGACTTTATAAGGAAAAGGGAAAGCTTTTTATTTCATGGTGGATGATTTACAATGGAAGATGTTTAGAAAAGATACAAAACTTAAGCAAAATACAACACACTTTTTTGGTACATAAAAACTTTTTTAAACACTCGTTGAAGCTTGATGATTTGAATATCATTTTTGGAGTAAAGGATTTATAAAATCCTTAATTATCAGATGTTTGACCCTCATTTTGAGAATCAATACTCATAGTGTCCTTGTCTTTTTGTTTATAGCGTATTAGACACATATATCTTGGATTCATACCTTTTTTATGATCCCTAAATAAGCAAACCCTTTCTTGAGCATGAGGACTCGATCTTATTATGCCTTTTTCTAAAAATTGGATTTTATCTTCTAAATATTTTTTGGCTGATGGTGGAGTATTTTTTTGCTGGAGAAATCATGACAGGAGAGAACATATTTTTTCCCACCATATGTTCTAAATCCATTTTTAAAAGCAGCTTGCAATGCTTGGAGTATTACTTTAATTCCTAATCCTCTTCTGTAATGAACATCATTTTCATTAAAGTTATGAAAAAATTTTCTTTCAGTATTAAGTATTAACTGAATAAGTAAAGGGTAAATTAACCTTTTCTATCTGAATAAAGTGAAAAGCTGGATAATAAAATTCATTGTAAAAATCAGGCCCTGCAGAAAAGAGTTTTAGAGCCATGACATCTTTTGGAGTTATTGTGGGATTATTTAGATAACAATCTCTAACTCCATCTTTGACCCATTTTGGTAAACAGGAGATTTCGGGAAAATCGGGTAAAGTAAGATATATTTTATTGACTGCTCCAAAATCATACCAGTATCTTATCTCTTTAGCAGAGTTTCCTTGTAGATAATTGATTCTAGGGAAGATTCCTGTAAAATCAATATATCTTATATCTGTATTTTGAAGGTCATATAGTTCCTTCATCTTGAACCATTGTTGGTTAACATAATTTGCTTGAGTTGGCAATTCTTGAAAAATATTTTTAAAGGTAGAGGTTTTCCCCGTATTAGGGAAAAATGAAAAAGATTTTTCTTTAGGTTCTTCCTGGTCAGAGGTAAGATCTATCGTTTGTAGTCCAACTGATGAAGTGGAAGGATTATCTCTTTTTTCCCTTTTTACTTCAGGATAAATGAAAGAAAGATCTATTCTTTCTTTTATGTGATGCTTTACCAGAAGCTTTATCTTCATACTGTCAAACTCATAAAATGATATCTTAGAATTTATGAGAAGACAATTTCTCTCAATCAAATCCTTTATATCTGGAATCTTCTCGGGGATGTTTCAATGATGTTTAACATTTCTCCCATATCTTTTGCAATTTCTTTTATCGACTTTATTTGTTTATCCATATCATCAATATATTTATCCATCCTTTGGGCTAATTCTTGCTCCTCCATCTCTGGTTAAGAAATCTGCTCAAACATTTTTATCAGATTTGATTATTTCTATAACAAAATGATACTCAGACAATAGTGTTTGCCACCTAATAAGTCTTTTATATTCTGGTTTAGAAGGCAAGTTATTTTTAATGAAAGCCTTTACCTGTGTATTATCTGTCCTTAGCAAAAATTTATTTGTTAATAAAAAATAATAAAACTTTTGACAACTTTTAATAATAGCTAATAATTCTTTTTCATTTATATGATATCTTCTTTCAGTATCACTAGAAGTACCCAAACAATATCTACAAATACTTTCTCCTATTTTTTCATTTTCAGAATTATAATCTATTTTCTTAAGTACCCCACTCCAATAGCATTCTGAGGCATCTGTTTCTAAAATAAGATTATCATTTTCTTTAGGAAGTTGTAATTTGGGAGGTTTTTACAATATTCCTTAATTTTTTTAACTTGGTTTTCTAGATTTTTATCAAAATTAAATATTTTATCTTTTTTAAGTAGATTTTGAAAGGGCTTTCTTAATTCTGCAAGATTTTTTATAAAATCTGAAGCATAATTTAATAGCCAAGAAAACTTTGTACCTGGTTTTTATCTACTAACTTATTAGGAAAGGCTGTAATTTTTTCAAGAATGTGACTTTGGAGTTCTATTCCCTTTCCATCTATTTTCGTCCCTAAAAAGTCTATTTTCTCTTGTAATAGACTAGTTTTCTTTTCGGATAAGGCTAATCCATGTTTTATACATAAATCTGCAAAAATATCAAGAGGTTTTAGATGCAAATTAACATTGTCTGATAAAACTAAAATATCATCTATGTAAACAAAAATAAAATCATAATCTTTGAATATTATATCCATTTTCCTTTGGAATATTTGTGGTGCATTTTTTAATCCAAAAGGCATTACAAACCATTCATATTGCCCTTGAGGAGTAGAAAAAGGTTGTGTATCCAATACTATCAGGATGCATTTTTATTTGCCAAAATCCACTTTTACAATCAAACTTAGAAAATATCTTCTTATTTCTTGTCCAATTTATTAGACTTTCTTTATGAGGTAAAAAATATCCATCAAAAACAGTATTATCATTTAATTTTTTATAATTTATTACCATCCCAGGCTTATCTCTCTTAATTTCTGCATGTTTTCCTACCATGAATGCAGGAAAATTATTATTATTGTTATTATTATTATTATTATTATTATTATTATTATTATTATTATTAATATTATTATTATTATTATTACTATTATTATTATTACTATTATTATTATTAACAACTTTGCTATTAGTAACCCTTTAGTAAATGAATTGGTTGTTTAGGCGCTAATATAGCCGGTCTTCCCCTCTTTCTTTTCTGATGGCTCCTGCCATCCTTTTCCTCATAGGTTTGCTGTTAAAAATGACATATGAATGTTTTGTGAGTGTGAGTTAGTTGGTGACAATTGAGGGTGTGAAAAAAACTAGTTACCACCAAGTCTATGATGACATTTATACAAACACTTGGCGGGCATGGACACAAATAGGCGGAATTTTTAATGAAGATACATATCAAAAACTAAAACCCAACAATTTCAAGTTAAACGTCACAATTGGATCTAACGACGTTATCAAACATTATCAAATAAGCATCACAATTAGATACTGATCCTAGACCTCACATCAGCTACCAAACTTTATAAAAGAGTTTTGACATCGACTTCAATGCAAGTAAAGCGCTAAGATTGTTGTTTTAGTTCTGATAATTTTAAGAAGTAACAAATACAACAATGGTAAACGAAACATAAAGATATATAATATAACATTTAAATACTATAGCATAGCCTTACTAATCCCACATTTGTGTCATTTTAGTTTTGTATGATTTGAATTCAAATTGACATGTTAATAGAATCTCAAAATTGGCAAAAAAATTACAAACATCTTCGTATAAACTACTAAATTCCATATCATATGCGACTACAAACAGCTAATCGAAAATCTAAGTTTATCGAACAACTTTCCTATTACATGCGTTGGATAAAAAAATAAGAAGTAATAACAATTATGGTATATAGTTTTGGATGAACTAAAATAGATGAACAAATACACTTAGGGTTTCGAATCTATACAATGAACATCAAAACAGGGATTTTCGTACAACAAAAAGAACAATAAAGTCTTTTAAATTGCACCAAAATAAATACAGAAATCTCATCTAACTCATTCAAACAAACGATTCATTAAAGAATTTTATGGATAGATTACACAACATTACCGATAATTAAGAAGCAATCGAAGATTAATCGCCGAATCGAACAAACAAAAGACGAAGATGAATCGATTGAAAGCAAAATCTTCTAGGTAAAACACAGAATTAGATCTAGGGTTTTTTGAATGATACATCCATATTAAGGAACCTTATTCATGTTTTGGAAACTGTTATGTGAGAGAACGAGGTGTATGAGAGAAGGAAATCATCATTCGTATCGTGAATAGAAAGAAAGGATATGAAGTCTCTTGTTTTGCCGCTCAAAACTAAAAAAATGGACTTAATCAATGACACGTGGCAATAAACACCTAAGTGAATGTCAAATGGCCAAAGTCTGTTTTCCTTTATTATAATGTACTAGCGGTAAGACCCATGTGCAAACACTGGTCGTTTCTTAGAAAACCATGCATAACAAATATAAATGATGAGTATAGTTATATTTAAATAGACTTATAAATAAAATAAATAAATAAGTCAGTCGATAAATACTTAAAGTTTAGAGTATAAAAACTTAAAGTTTAGATTGTGCTGAGACTTGTTTTTCTTCCATAAGTGTCTAAAGAACCATTTTGATGATGTATTCTTCTTGAGCCTTGTCTTCTTTTGTTAATTCATCCATCTGCTTTTGTTTCCTTCTTTGATAAAGGATGGTAGCATGTGGAGTAGTGGGTCTCCTGATCGGCAATTTTTGTTGTTTGACTGGAACCACTGCTTCCGGGTAATCAAGCTTTTTAGGAGCAGTGGGATCTCTCTTCCTTAACTCTTCCAACCTTTTGTAGGCAGCTAACACCTTTTCTTCTGTCCACCTTGTAACCTGGTTCCTTGACCCATAATCAGCAGTTATCAACTCTTCTTTCATTCTTTTCAGTTTCAAGGTCCTTTTTGGTACATTTTTTCTTGTAATTGGCCCAAACTGGAGGAGTTTGCTTTACCTTGCCTTGAATCATCTTTATTATGGTTGTCTCCTCTTGCAGTTCACTGATGGTCCATTCTTTGTATTGATACTTTTATTCCCTGTACTTCTTGTATGCCATGATGTATTCAAGATAGTCATTTCTCATGCTTTCATCATCTTTTTCTGATAATTTCTGACAAAAGACTTTTGAGAACTGCTCTGAAGTTCTAACTTTGGTGAGCAAGTATTGATAATTTCTTTGAATCTCTTTGTCAGACTTTTCCTCTGTGTCTCTTTTAGATATATCCTCTACTTATTGGGCCTTTATTTTGAGATATTCTTCTATATTTCTTGGCAAAGGATAACCTTGAACAGATGAGAGTTTCCTCTTTTCAGGATCATCTTCAGAGTAGAAGGATTTGATTTCCTCCCTGACTGCTGGAAGATCTAGTGGATATTGTACTCCTGCAGGGACAATGGCAGTGTTTTGATTAAAGGGTTGAACTGAAGATAACGGAACAGGGTTTGGAATGGTGACAAGGGACAGTGGTTGTGTAGATGTTAGAGTTGGGGAAGTGCCATCTTCCAGTACAATGTTTGTTATCCTTCTCCTTTTGTGGTTTGGAGAAGTTGGTGGTGTATTTGTGGGTTGAGTGGCAGTGATTGAAGTAGTGGGTATCTGACTAACAGCTGTTGAAACAACTGGTGTTGCAACCACTGTTGTCACTACAACAGTTGATGTGTCAACTGTTGTTTTCTGCTTTTTGGCAGGTGGTTTTTGTGGTGGTGATATTGTTTTTGGTATGGCAGTGGATTGAGTGTGGGTTGATGTAGTAGTGATGGCAGTTGTTGAGATAACATCTGTTGAAACAAGTGAAGTACCAACAACTGTTGATACAACAGGTGTTTTAACATCTGTTGGTTTGGAGGTTTGATGAGAGGAACTTTTGGGGATTTGAGGAGTTTGTTTGGTGGTTTTGGAAGGTGTGGTTTTGGGTTGGCTTACTTTTCTGGTAGGCTGTCTTCTTTTAGGTTTAGAAGTACCCTGCTCTTCTTTTTCCATCAAAACTTTCTTCTCCTCCTCAAACCTTTTAGACCCCTTTATTTCCATTGACTCTTTCATGTTTGCCTTTGATGCAACAAATGCATTTTGAGTCTCATCAAGCTTTTTGGAACCATTTGGCCTTGGGATTTCTACCACAAGTTTGGACATTCGTTCTGGTGGCATGTATAAACCATCTTCTTTTCCCTTCTTCCCTTTAGTTTTCTCCCCCTTTTTGACATCATCATGATTTTCAACATAGATGATTGAAGGAGGAGCAGTGCCAGTGGTTTGAAGCAGATGAGCTTTAATGGCTTTGATATCTGCTTGAGTATCTTTGTACCTAGCTTCCATGGCATTTCTGACAATTTGAAGTTGAACTTCATGTTGTTGATCTGCATATTGTCTTTGTTTGTGAAGCAGAGGTTGAAATAGATGCCATAGCTCAGCAGGGGATGGAGCAGATGGTGCAGCAGTGGGTGTAGCCTTTTGAGCTTGGAACAACTGTTGCAGCATAGTTTTGATTTTTGCAACAGATGTGTCAAGTTTATCAACCCTCTACGTCAATTCTTTGTATTTTAAACCATTACCCAAGTTAATGGGATCATCTGATTTCCCACCAGTGGTGGTTGTATCAGTTCTTGACTTAGGAAAAGTTTCCCAAAAATCATCCATTGATGCCCCTTGTTCTCGGTACTAGGGACTTCTTTCTTCAGCAGAGTTTACCATTTTAAGGTCACGAGTGTATAATGGAAACACACCAGTGGACACTATGGTTCCCAAAGAAGAAATTGCCTTCAAGGGAGTCTCACTAATGAAACTACTGTCCAGGTGTAAACCAGTGGGTTCAACACCTGTAGTAGCTGCTCCACTTGAACTACAGTGAAGCCTCCTCAACTGTTGGTGGGTTAGCAGAGATAGAGACACCAGACTCAGTCACTTGTTGTTGTATATTCTCATTGACAGGTGATTGAGAAGAACTGATTTTTATCTGGGCTATATCAAGTGCATCCAACAGAGGTATCATTGATAGTGGGATTTGTGCACTGAAGATAGGGGTAGAAAGAGAATTTGCCCCGAGAGCTGGGTTGTCGAAGAAAGATTCAAGTGAATCCATTCCTTCATATTGTGGTGTCCCTGTTGATACAACCTCATCCTTTTGAGAGGATGCATGAGGAGTTTTAGGCTCAGGTTGAGATCTTTCTTCCATCTGCTGTGAGGAAGTAGCAGCAGTGGTTTCAGGTGACTTTTGTGTTGTCACAGGTGTTACCTCTGGGATCTCATCTTCCAGAGTCACCTTTTTGGTGGGTTTGGGGGGCTTTTGGATAGTTTTCTTTTTGGTCTTTTTGGTGATTTTTGGTGCGGGTTTCACAGTAGGGGTTGTGCTTCTATGATCACCAGGAGCAGTGGGCTCAACAGCAGGGGCTTGAGGAGCAGTTGTTGCTGCTAAATTCTGCTCGGGTACCTCTGTTTGTGTTTTTGAAGGTTTTGACAGCCTTGTGAATGTTTCAGAAGTTAGACTGTTTATTTGAATAGGATTTCCTTGGATAAGCACATGTGCATTATCCTTTGAAAATTTCTTTTGAAGATAAAAACTTAAAAACCTTGGAAACAATAAAAATGATTTTTTATTAACATTCTTAACCATATCATTGAAAATCTCCTGAGAGTAGTTAAAATTTTCCTCAGCCATGATAGCATAGCCCACGTATTGGATTTTCAATGGTATTTCATTAAAAGTTGTCGTTTTATTTGACACACACATGGGGAGGGTATGGAATAAAAACCTCGGAACAGGTGGAAAACTGCCCTTTTGTAAAGTATCCTTTTTCATTTCTTCTTCATACCCTCTCTTAATGAAATCAGTTTGGTACTCTGTTTTTGGGAAAGAGCTTTTACTTGTAAGATCATTGATTTCAAAAACCTCTGAAATGGTTTGAGGTGTGATGGCCACTGGAATTCTCCTTATTGATGAAGTAATAGCTAAGGTCTTTTTGTCCTTGGTTTCAAGCTTTGCATTTTTCCAGAACTCTCGTTGGGTATCCAGGTAGATGGTTTCATTGTATGTCAACAATTTTTTGTACTTTGAAGATGAAAGTGCATCAATCATGGAATGAAAACCTGTGTTTTGACTTGTTTTTGCAAGTGTACACACATAGTTATGATGGGTTTTGAATGGAAGATCCGTGATAAATCAAAGGTAGTTAAGAACGAAGGAAGAAGATGAGTGATTTGAGAGAATTTGGTGAAAACTGCTTTTGAAAGGAATTTTGAATTCGACTCGACAGTCAAAACCCTATTTGGGGTTTTGATCAGGGTTTTATAGGTGGAAAAAGTGAATGCGGACGTGGCAGCGGTTACAAAAGATCTGACGGCTAAGTACTGTCCACGTGACAACCTCTGATGAAAAATGGATGACAGTTGTTAGGAAACCACTAATGAATCAATATCAGTAGTTTACAGTGCTGAACATGAAAACAGTAGCTGACTAACTATTAGTGGATTAAAACACTGAGCTTTAACAACAGTCATTATCTAAACAGTGGTTCAAGCATGTTCCTTCTCCAAAAAAACATTATTTTAACCCAACAGTCGTTTCAATCCCCTTCGACCTCCACAAAACACTATTTTAACCCAACAGTGGTTTTATACCACCAATACCAAACAGCGGTTTCAACCACAGTTTTCTCAACAGTAGTTCCAAACATCTGTTTTCATCCATCTGTTGACCAAAGTCAACAGATGTATCAACCATTGTTTTATTTTCAAACATCTGTTCCCAATAACAGAGCTTTGATCATTTAAACATACCTTTGCCAATATTACAAGCTTTTACACTCTCAAACCTAAATATTTATTTACTTAATTTAAATAACAAACATGGTTAATAATTTTAACACAACTAATTATATAAAAACTACAAGTGTCAAACAGAGGTAACTATATAATAAACAAAGTTCAAAACAACAAACAACAATCAATAGAATACAGCATACTAATTCCAAATCAATGGGCGAAACAACATACAAAGTTCATCCATCTGTTGACCCAAGTCAACAGATGTATCAACCACTGTTTTATTTTCAAACATCTGTTCCCAATAACAGAGCTTTGATCATTTAAACAGACCATTGCCAATATTACAAGCTTCTACACTCTCAAACATAAATATTCATTTACTTAATTTAAATAACAAACATGGTTAATAATTTTAACACAACTAATTATATAAAAACTACAATTGTCAAAACAGCAAACAGCATTCAATAAAATACAGCATACTAATTCCTAATCAATTGGTGAAACAATAGTCTCAATAAGTAAAGCTCCTTTCGGACAATTGTAGTTATCAACATGTTGGAGGTATTTCAGAAGTTCGTTGCTCAGATCAACTTCAATCATATCCCCCCGATGCCTGTTATCAGCCACTTGTTGTCTTCAATTATATTAGTCCTTTGGCGCCTATCTACATATGTAGGATCGTTTTCACAACCGAAACGAGTAGTTCAGAGGTGTTCTTCTCAATACGAGAGACGGAAACTAACGTATCGAGTTCGAGACAGCTAGATATTCACTTTAATTGTCTTTCTGATTGATTTGACAAAGTTTTACAGCGAGTAGACACTTCGGCAGCAGTTCGGCACTGAAACCGGAAAGTTACAAATGAGAAGGCACATCAGATATTTATAGGTGTGGCTATTCCGCACGAACATGCTCACACGAAATCAGTTTCATGCGAAACAGTCATTTCGTGCGAAATGACTTGTTGATTTCGTGCGAAATGACATCCATGTCATTTCGTGCGAAATACCCCTACAACACAAGTTTGACATTTTTCTCGAACTACGTGCCCCGATCTATCTATTACAATACAAGACTCGATATAAGACGAAGTCGACAGACGTATGCACCAACAGTCTCCCCCTCGGATGTTGACGAAGTCTTCAGTGTCGAGTCTTCAATCTTCAGTCTTTATCAGTCTTCTCGAACTCTCTCAAAGTATCTGACAATGTAAACATCCTCAATCTTTGTCTTCTTTTCATCTCCAGGATCTCGACCTGACTCTTACCTCACTCACATTCTCTTGATCAGATCTCTTGATTCCTTAAGATCATCAGCATCAGCAGCTAACATGAACTTCAGTTCCAGAATCAGAACTTGGCTCTTATAGAATCAGGATCATGACCTGGCTTTCTTTTCAGGTTTTGATCAAAACCTGGCTAACCTGCACAATCTCTACCTCACAATAAATTTCACAAACAATCAATGAATGATTTTACAATTTTAATCTCTGATGAACCACTTGTAGGCAAAACATTCAAATATTTTTCTCATTTTAAACAGATTCCTCCTTACGAAAATGTTCATCATGTTTAGCACTTGGAATTTTGAAAATCAGCTTTTCAATCATCAGTTGTCAAAAATCTTTTTGAATTTTTCAAAATTTTATGCTAAAACACACCGAAAATCTTTTTGGATTTTTGATTGAATAGAAATGCAATGCAATAAAGAAATATTTACAAACAATATTTTTGTGAGTTTGTGTAAGAAGATCATATCAGTTTATGAGACAAATCACTAACACCGTTAAGTTTTAGACACTTTAAGTTCTAAACGATTCACCTAGATTGTCAGTATATTGATCCACTTAAATTTTCACACAAAGTTCAACTGTTTTGAGATACAAGATTAATGTTTTAAGCACTTAAACTTATTCACATGTACCACCTCAGAATATACTCCCGTATCCAGACTTCTATATTCAGTCATACAGGAGAATGTACACTAATGATATCTGTAAACGGGTAAATGCGAGACCATGAGAGCTCAGGCTAGAACTTCCGTTCGTACAAAGAGATGACGGCTCGTCTTTTAGGTGTATCCCATTTGGGGATCTTTTCTTCAACAGCACATGATTAGCATTTTTCAATGTTTCATCATTTTTTGTACTGAGGGCTGGCTTTAAGATTAAGCTTATGCAAAGTATTATACGAGGACTAGACTATTGCTCCCGCAAAATCAGAAGTCCTGGTATAATACCCCAGATATCATCACGCACAAAGACCTAGTATGTCAGAAATAGAAAATCTTTCAAACAAGATTTCGGGGGTTACCCATATATCCAAGAGATGTTCCCCACGAGATAAGTAAGCTTTTGATATTTATGTTTATATCTCGAAAACAATCTACTGAATGTGTAAAAACCTACTGGCATATCCGCAGTGAGATCGTTTATCACAATTTGGACTTTACAATTCTTTAGCGTGTTGTGATAGTCCACTGATGTACTATCATTTCCTCTTTTTCACAACAAAACTCATTTTCATTTTAACATTTTTTTAGATTTTTCATATTTTCGAAATTTCTAAAAATTTTTACTCCCCCTAAAATCAAAATATATTTCAATTTTGATTTTCTTGGGAAGTTTTGAAAATAAACTATACAAAAACTGACAACATGATGTGAATTACTTCAATTCGCCATCCACTTGGCTTAAACAATCAGAACTCGCCCTTATAACAAACTATTTTCCCATTATGATTTCAAAACACTTAAGTTTGTTTTAATCAAAATGGTTTTTCCGGAAAATAAGTTTTGTTGATTTTACCACTTGTAAAAATTGGGGTTATGATCTTCACATTATTTTCCAAATCATTTTGAATGAAAGTTAAATCAAGTTCAACTTAATGACCTTGATTAACCTCTTGTAGGTGAAAACCCACTTTTCTACCACTTGTAGGTATACTCAAACAAACATACTCAAGAATGATGCCGATTCCTGCTCCACGATTACCAACTTGGAGCTCCGGTAAGTCAGGATTTTAAGTAAAGAATACAGACACCCAAGCCTGACCAGCTTTGGGTGTGACCTTTTCAGTTTCACTCAGGGTTTCAACATTTCTGTTTTCTTCATAAAAATCTTTTACCCCTTTGGCCTTCCCATTGACCATTTTCCCAAAAATATGTTTTACTTTCCCATTAAACGTTTTCTCGACATCAAATTCTTTCTTCTCAGAATAGAATTGATTCGAGATTTCAACTTTTCCAACCTTTTGTTTAAAATTTTCAGTCCTCAATGGTGGAAAGTTCACATCATCCATTGGAGGAACTGAATTTTCTTCTTTTGAAACAAATTGTGGCTCCTCTGATTTTATGGAATCAGATTCATCACCAGATTTTACATCTGATTTCTTAACAACCCATGCTTGGTTGTCAAGATTTCCCCTTCGTTTATAAAACCTTTTTGAACATTCTCCAACTTCATATGTTGAGTTTTTGAAAGCTTTGAACTTTTCAGTTGGTGGTTCAGTTTTATCAACAACTTTTTCTTTCAGTATAGAAACAACTTCCTGTTTGATTTTGGTAGCCATTGGACAGTTCCAGGCTATGTGACCAATTTCTTGACATCGAAAACAGGTTCTTGTTTCCTTCCTCTGATAAGCTCCATTCTTCATTCCCTCTTGCCTTTTCGCAAGGAATTCTTTGTTGGACTGCTTCCAGAATGAGCTTTTTCCTTCTTCCTCAGAACTGGTCCCTGAAACAAATTTTGTTTTTGGTTTAAAATTTTTCATATTTTTATGATTTTCTGGTGGAATAAAACCTAAGCCTTTCTTTTTGAAATTAATGTTATGGTTTGGTTTCTTTTGAAAACCAGAACCAGAATTGAAACCCCTTTTTCTTGTTTAACCTTTGTTGAACTCTTGAAGTGTACTTTTTAGGTTTTTCACTAAGATTTACATCTTTTATTTCAGAAATATTAATTTCTATTAGTTTGAAAAACTTTTCGATCTTTTCAATTTGAACGCTTCTTATAGGAAATTCTTCATCAGAAAATAATTTGTCTGAATCATTCAAAGTATATGCCACTTTGATTGGTTCGTCATTCAAACTAGATTTTGATAACAAGAATTCTTTATTGTAAACACGTTTGACCGACGATTTTTGACTTTCAACTGATGATGATCCCGAACTTTCAGACTCAGACTTTGACTCCGACTCCTCATCTTTATCCAACACCTGATCGACCACCTTTTTTATTAACTCAGACTCATGATCAGTGTCAGACGATGTGTACTTGACGTTAATGTTTTCTGGTAATTCATCAGTTGTTTCAGACTTCAATTTTATATTGACTGCCTTTTTTACTTGCTCCTTATTTGGCTTTCTGGGAGAATAACCTTCCCAGATTGGAGGCGGACACTTATTATAACTGACACTCTGTTTCTTACCAGTATCCTTCTCTTTCGGCTTCTCATCTTGAAATGCTTCAAGACCCGCAACAGTTGGATAAATTATGTCAATCAAATAATCAGAACTAGAATAACTTTGCAATAATCGTCTGATTCTTTCATTTTCTATCTTTTCTGTTTCCATCTCTTGTTTCAGCTTTGCACATTCTTTAATGTAATAATTGATAGCTTTCTGCTTTGACATCATCACAGCATTCATCATTGTTAATGCATCTTCTCTTTCAGAATTTGTCTTTTGTAGACCATTCACTGTTCTATTTAACACATCGTATGATTCTTTTACATAGTTGACATCGAACAGTAATTTTTCTTTCATCTTTTCAAGCTCAGCTAACTTCTCATCTTTTTCTTCACACTGCTTGCAAGATTCCAAACACTTTAAACAAGGTTTGATGACTTTAACAATCTTTTCTAATTCAATTATCTTCTCCACTTCAACAACTTTCTCAACTTCAATCACTTTCTGATCAGCTTTAACTCCTTCACTTCGTTCAGTCTTCTCTTTTTGAGCAACACTCTCACATTTCATCTTTTTCTGTTCTTTCGCTGCTCGTCTCTCCTTCAATTTCTCCAATCTTTCTGCAAAATAAAATTGAGAACTTTCAGGAGATAATGAAGATTTTCCAATGTTTATTTGAACTTCTTCTTCATCATCACTATCATCAGATAATGATTGATCAAATACTGTAGTACTTTCTGAACTGTCATCTGAAGTAACAAAAACTCCATCTTGATTATTCTCATCACCAGCAATTCCTTTCATACATTCCTTCATTAGATCTGGCTCTTGAACTATTTGAGCAGTGAGAGCTACCACTTTTGAATCCGGTGGGATGTATTTGTCCCAGCTAAAACCTTCTGCCACTTTTTCATCATCTTGATCAACTATACGAAAATAAGCTTTCTTATTTGCTTCTTCGATCATTTTAGCATGTGCAGTTTGTGGTTCTTTTTGTTGATACGGTTGATGGGCAACTTGTTGATATATGGCTTTCCGATAATAATCATTATTTCCAAACGAATTCTATGCTCCACTTGCTTCTCGATTTTTGCACTCCCTCTTGAAATGTCCTTTCTCCCTGCATCGAAAACAAGTAACTTTAGATTTATCAAAACCCAAAGTAGAAACATTAGTATCCCTGAAATTATCTCTCCCTGTAATCATTTTAAACTTTTCAGCTCTCCTCAAAACACTCGCTAAACACCATTTAATATCCATAAGTCCCATCTCTTCTGCATCGATCTGATCATAATCCTCTTTCGTCAGCATAGGATTTCCGATCCTTCCTGCAACCAATCCTTCATAGGATTCTAACACTGTAGCAAGCAATGACATGTGACTTTTGGCAATCTCTTCAGAGAAATTTTGACCATTCTGAAGATGCAACGCAATGTTGCAGTTTAAAACATGACCATTACTGCTATTTGAGCTTTGAGACTGATGACTTGAAGTTGACTTTGGATTAACAATTGGATATGAAGAGAATCCACTGCTATTGTTTGGACTTTGATTGACTAATCCTGATGAATTTTCAGCACAAAAAGCAGTTTGGACTTTTGGACTTGCTTCAACCTCTTGAACACTTCCTTTGTAGTACATCTTGATATCTTGTTGGCCACTTGGACTATTCATTCTAGCAATCTTTTGTTGCTCCAGATCTTAACCTTCAATCTTTTCAATGAACTCAGAAATTGTCAAGTTGTCATATTCTCTAGTGTTTTTCAAGATCATCAAATATGTACCCCATTCTTTCTGAGGTAAAGCATCAGCTAACTTATCGACCCATTATTCTTGATCTTTGTTAATATCCAACAATGACATTGATCGCACTAAATGGCAATATCTTTCAGTCAGCTTCTTTGAAGATTCACCTGGCAAGCTCGAAAACAAGTCAAATTCCTTCTTAAGCAATGCTTTCTTACTCCTGATCATCTTCTCACTACCCTCAAACTTAATTTTAAGTGCATCCCAGATCGATCGTGAAGTGCCATCATGTTGAAGTAATATAAAGATATCTCCTTTTATATCCTGCTGAAGTAAACTAATCATCATCTTTTCTGCTTTGTACATATCTCTTTCTTTGTCTGTCATCTCAAAAATCTTTTTGATAACTTGCAGATCTATACGAGGTTTAACATACTTTTTCTCAATACATTCCCACGACCTCAAATGGTTTGCTTGAACCCAATTTTCAAATCTGTCTTTCCAACCAAAATACTCCTCAATTCCCATTAGCTTCGGGGGTTTTTGCAAAGTTCCAGTTTCGTTTTCCATGTTCATGCTTTGAGCAATGGCATCTGGAGTATTCGGGGCTGTAGCAAATGCGTTATAAAATTCTTCTTCCATGATTCGGCAAACTTTTCACAATATCAAACACTTTCAAACGAAATCAAATCTCTTCAAGCGAAATACCTGCAATAAGACTTCAAACGAAATAACTCACACGAAATCTGAAATTTCACACAAAATGAATGGTTTCGTGCGGAATGACCAGATGAAACACTGATTTCGTACGAAATCAACTCAAATTCCGATGAAATAATGATTTCGTGCGAAATGAACTGATTTTCACACGAAATGAGTGCACTTTGGTACGAAATAGTGATTTCGTACGAAATGACTCACACGAAATACTGATTTCGTGCGAAATCAACCAAATTTCAAACGAAATGCTAATTTCGTGCGAAATGAAATCTCTATTTCGTGCGAAATACTGCTGATGTCATCATCTCGGCCATATTTTTGTCAAATTGATCAGGTTTTAGCTCGATTATAGGTCCAAAACTCTCAAGGCTTTGTTAAAACACAGTTTCGCTTGTAAAACTTGTTTAATTTTGAAAAGAAGGTGTAGAAGTCAGAAAATTTGATGAAATCCAGCTGAATTCGGTAGAACTCCTCCTCCTGAGCTCTGATATCACATGTAGGATCGTTTTCACGACCGAAACGAGTCGTTCAGAAGTGTTCTTCTCAATACGAGAGGCGAAAACTAACGTATCGAGTTCGAAATAGCTAGATATTCACTTTAATTGTCTTTCTGATTGATTTGACAAAGTTTTACAGCGAATAGACACTTCGGCAGCAGTTCGGCACTGAAACCGGAAAGTTACAAATGACAAGGCACATCAGATATTTATAGGTGTGGCTATTCCGCACGAACATGCTCACACGAAATCAGTTTCATGCAAAACAGTCATTTCGTGCGAAATAACTTGTTGATTTCGTGCGAAATGACATCCATGTCATTTCGTGCGAAATACCCCTACAACACAAGTTTGACATTTTTCTCGAACTACGTGCCCTGATCTATCTATTACAATACAAGACTCGATATAAGACGAAGTCGATAGACGTATGCACCAACAACATAATCAACTACACGAGGATTATTGAAAACAAACACCTTCATCCAGCCTTCTTCTTCATATCTGAGCAAATTAGTAGTTAGCTCAGCAGACTTTCCAATAACAATCAAGCAGCCTCTTTGCGATGGTCAAAAAATGCCCTTGGTAAGGATTGACTACAATACTCTCTGGAAAACAAAGCATTCTGAAAGTCTCACTCAGAACATCAAAAGCAACGATGTTCCTCTCAGCTAGTGGATACCAATAATTTGAAACCATAAAATATATGGTTTTATCAGCATAAACTCCTGTAGACCATGAATAACCACTTGAACCATAATTGTTTACGCTACCGAAATTTATTATTCTCCATGACTCATGACGTCGTGAGTAAACACGAGCAGCAGCTACATTACGGTAACATCTGATGTTCAGCACTTTCAGATCATTGAACTGTATCAGAGTTTCGATCATGATTGTAATTGAAGTAGTCATCAGACAAAACCTTATAGCGCCTGGTAGTTGGATTCCAAAGAATCAGCTCACAGCAAATCCCTTCATTGCAAACTAACAACAAACCATTAAATGACGATAGAATACGTAAGAAGCTAGGGTAGACATTGTTAGGAAAACTTAAGGTTTTGCTTCTAACAACATCCAAATTACCAGCAACTACGTCGTCAACGACAATTGACGTGTCTTTAAAGGAGAGTAGTTTCTTTTGTACTGAATCTCCACTTCGAAGAGCATGCATGCGACAACCCAAATTCTCGAGGTAAAAACCATTTGTTTCGCATTTATATTTCAATTTATATGATGATCTTATTCAATGAATTTATTATATACTCATTTAATTAACGGAGTGCAAATGAATATTCGAAACCAAATTCATATCGTGTCGAACCAACCCGAATGTTTGAACCAAAGAACATGTCTCGTTTGTCGATCCAACCCACTCGTGTGACTCGAAACTCTTGAGGCCCGAACCATAGCAAAATATAAATATTTATCTTAGTTAAAAAAAAATATTTATTTAATCAAAGAACAATAAACGTTCACGATTTGTTTTCTATTTCTACCCAATACACCTAGCCACATATGTTATTGTCAGCCATGTGTGCAAACACACCCCTAACCGCCAATTTTTCCCTTTTGCTTTACTTTGTGCGGACCAAGAGAAACGGGGCAGCCCAACTTCTTTTTGTTTATCATCGGCCCAACTCCACTTAACTTCCTCAACCGCCCCAAACTTATCTTTTCATATATATTGTTGTGTGTATTATATAATAAGAAGACCGTTTCCTTTTTGTTCACTTTCTCTACGCCGTAAACCCTAACTGTAGTGCCAAACTGCCGTCCGCAACCTTCGTTCGACGTCCGTTGACTCCGGAACAACCCCCTTAGGCCACCACTACAACCGGTAAGTGCCGCGCATACTCTACAGTCTCATTGTAGGACTTTATTGTCTCGGTTTCGGTTTGTCTTCGGTTAGGATATTTATATGATAATAAGGTTATACATGAAGCTACTGTTGGTATTAAGTGCATCGTGACATGAAAAACTTGATTATACGTTATGTATGTGCGCATGAGAACTATCTTGAAGGTTAAATTATGACCGTATGATATGCGATCGCGGATCGGTTGTGATTGTTTACATGATGAACTTGTTATGATATTGTTAACAAATGCTAATCTATAGGCTTGGGTTACATGATGTCCATAAATTCAATCTAAATGTGTATTATGTGCTAATTGCTATTAATAAATGAAAGACGTTTATGGGATCGCACATTATGGAAACTGCTAATAATTGTTCTTGCATGGATGAGACTGTTATGAGTGAAATAATGGTTATAATCACACATGAGGAATTGGTGATTTGGTATTAAGGGTGAGATGGTATGATTGGATACTTGGGCCGATGTGAATAGGTCTATATTTAATCACTGTTAGTGCTAACTAACAAGTAAGGTTTGATAAATTATAGTGTTGTAACTGTTCAATCTCGTAACTAATGTGAGCGAAATTAGTGGGGGTAATCATGGGAGTTATGATGAGCGTTAACTGGGTCAATCGCACAAGGATGTCCGGATCGCACAAGGAGGTCTGGATCGCACAAATACAACATGTCACACACTCGCACAAACTTAGACCCAGTCGCACAACGGTTATAGGATCGAACATCCAATTGGGCCTGTTAAGTTGTTGGGCCTCACACTAGATAGTGGGCCTCGGATATGAACGAATCGCACACTCTGGTTGGGCATGATATAGTTGGGCTAGGCAATAAGAACGGGTAACACTTAGGTCACATACTAAACTGTTTGGACCGCACTCTCATGTGAATAACAAATTAATTGCTAAGTGTTAAAAATGAAACATGCACGTATGGTATGAACTTGTAATGCGAATATGCATAGGGTCGAATACTTGCTACAACTTGTGTGATAATACGTGCTATACTCGTTGTTACTTGTGCAATGTGTACATAGAGTTTGTGATTTACGTGTATGTGAAACTGACTGTCATTGGTAACCCTATTAGGATTTGGTTGACCAACTGTAAACAAGTAATTAGTCATACCGAGCAAATCTAAGGTGAGTTCACTTCTCTCAAAACAAGCTTGCGTCCGGTGGGGATAATCAAACTGACAAAACTTGTAAACAGATTTTCATAAACCCATATCCTTGTAGGGGATATGAGGCGGTTTTGAAATACCCACCTCCTTGTAGGGGATGTGAGGCGGATTTCACAAACGCATATCCTCGCAGGGGATATGCAACGGTTTTTAGTAAACGTTGATGTGGGATAATACACTCACTTTCTATCACTTAAGTCTCATCATACTTCCGGGTTAGTTGCTTGTAGAGCAACGAGGTTATTAGTTGATAGCACTATTAACTTTGGCACCCTCACGACGTACCTGGATAGGACGGGCGTGAACTAATAACTTTAAAATCATGACCAATGTTTGATAGAGCATTGGAGAAGGGAAAAAAAGGGTCGTCTGCAGTATCGAGTTATTATTAACATAACATGAATCAGTACTTGGTAACAAACGGTTCAACAAATCAGTGAACTCACCAGCGTTGTCTGATACACTTTTCTGCATGCTTGCAGGCCTATAGGTACATGTCATTGGAACTTGCTGTCTGGGATGCTGGAGTGGTCATGGGTCAAGTTACAAGGAATCACAAGACAAGTCTAATGGCTTTTATACACTTGAGTTACGAATTTATTGACTATTGTATTATGCTTCCGCTGATTAATAAATAATGTTTTGTAACGCTTTATTCTAATAAATGAAAGTTTATTTGAATTATTAATATGAGTTCAATGTGATTGGGGGCTAGATCCTGGTACGTCACACGCCTCTCGGGGGCTCCCGCAAGTGGTAATTTGGGGGTGTGACAGTTTAGTATCAGGGCCACTGGTTATATTGAACTTGGTTTTAAAACATTTATAAAACCAGACTATAACCGAACAAGTTCCGAATACGTGAATACGACCATGACACTCAGCTCCAGACTGCAAGGTTCGTCTCTCGTTTGCTCATTGCACAGCATAACTAGTGAACACTTATATATGATATTGCATGTGATTGCACGTTTAGCACAACAATATGAATTCATGTACTACTTGCATTTGTTTAGTGATTGATAGTGTGGCGTTTCCTAGACATTCGTGACCCACGTTTTATGATGTTCTTTGTTTGCTACTCGAGTTTGAGGAACTATTTAACACGAGTTAGGAGGAGCTGAGATGAGCATGCAAATTATGTTATTATTGTGGGTGCACACATAATAATAATGTGGGGTGCATGTGAGTCCCAGTGAGGCTTAACAAGTGAAGAAAGGGTTTTGTTTCGTTATTCGCTCAATGAGAAACATAACAAATCTATAGGAGTCATAGGAGTGGTTGTCTCCTACTCGAGTGTGATCTTTTCACTTCCCTCTGAACCCTTTATGAGTCTCGATGATATCGAGTGATACCTAAATACGTAACTGAACATCTAGCGAGCCGTGTAGAAATGTTAGGTGTTAGTGCGAACTTCTTTGAGACAGATGTTGAAACGTTAAATGGTTGGTCTATACTTTCTCACTTTTCTCGTTTACTTTGACGCAACAAATTGACGCCTCAAATTCAGAAGTATGGACACATCTGAGATTCTCTAACGATTTACCGTGCGCTATCGACTCGCAAGACCGATGGATAAGAAGATGAACATGATGCATTGCCAACCCTAGTGTTAGGATGGCCCTGCTCTCTGACAACGAACATCAGTAAGATGACTTCAATCGAGTCCCTAACCCTAGTAAGCAACGTCTGGGAGTCAACTCTTACGAATCAATCGGGGCCTAAACGCTGGAAACCGACTGGAGTATGGGATGTGTAATTACTAGCGCCAGTGGCAGTACCCTAGGACGTAACAAGAACAACGGGAAGGTGGACCCTCAGGGAAAAAGATCGCAGGATCTGTTTTCAAAGCAACAACATTAGAGGCAACGGCCACGGCAGCAACAAGGTATTCGCAAATCATAACTTTCAGTATGGAAATGGAGGTGACTTTGACAAGGATTAGCTATTGTTAAGTCAAAACGTCACCAACCCAGGGAACGACGACAGTATTGGGAATCCTCATAACAATAACAACAACACTGGAAGTGGTTGTAAGGACCTGCAAAAATGTCCATAAACAACCCGTAATTAAAAACCCGGACCCCTAAAACCCTAATGTGCATGAAAAATCAAGAAATCAAGAAAATTGGATTTCACGCGGGACGCGTAAGCCATAAGGTAAGGCTACGCGGGCCGCGACAACTTAAAAGTCTCCGGATAAGCGTTCAGGCCACATGTCAAACACGTGGCGGGCCTACACGTGACACGGTAGCCCTAGTTGTAGACTAGGTGGCCCTCAGGGGCCGCGTAAGTTCTTATAAGGGTTTACGCGGGCCGCGTAAAACCCAAAAAGTTGTTATAAATTGCTGGTGCATGAGCAGTTCATCTGTGTTCGAAATCTACTGCTCAAAATCGAAATTCTAAGTAGGGAAACGCTGCTACAATTACAGGTTATTAACTCGATCACTGCTACGATACAATGTCCGATCGATTGAAACCGATCTGATGGATGTTTAAGTGCTGCTCGTATTTAGGCTATACTCTGTCATTCATCGTGAGGGTTTTGATTTCGTGAGTTTATCGTAAAGAGTTGTATTAAGTTACTGACCTAGTTTCGCATGCATTGTTATTTTAACTAGGTTACAAGGTCAAATCAGTAGGCAAGGTTCTGTCCAGTTAAACTTGCAATGTGAGTCATTCTCTTTTTATCAAAGTATTTTACAAAACCCTAAATGTTTTCCAGTTATATTTTGCAGTGATTAAGTCTTTGCTAATCTTTAATTACTGGCAGTATGTGGGGGTTTTGTGCACATTACTACTAGCGATTTATCACTGTTAGGTGGGCGAGCCTAACTAGTGATATGTCCACAGTCATAGATTCGGTCGAGTGACAGTTGAACCAGTTAATTATATGATAGGGGCATATATAAAAACCCTTAATGTTTTAAATTTATAACAATGTGTCTTTTATGCAAATTGAATGACTCGCCAGTATTTCCCCGCTGATAAAAATTCTTTCTAAACATGTTTCAGGTGACTTACTGTGAATCAAGGAAAAGTGCTAGGTAGCACTAAAAAGCTTGAAGAGGTGGCTCAATAAAATAAATAAACATGTTTTGTAAAACTAGGGATTTCCTCGTGAAATTCCCTTTATTGTAAATTATGGGGTTTGTCCCAAATTGTGAAATAAAATAATTGGGCATTTTCAGTTTTAAAAGATCCTGTTGAATATTTCCGCTGCCAAATTAAATAATCACTACCACGGGTTTCTGTCCCGCGGCCTCTTGACCAGGTCACACCGGGCCGGGGGCCGTGATAGAAAAGGTGGTATCAGAGCCACTGATTTAAAGCCAATTAAGTATTTAGAAATACTTAATTTTTTGATTGCCATTCTGCGATTTTGTGAATACTTAAATTATAATAAATAAAATTTTAATTTAAATTTGTGTGTGTCTTCATGTGTGCTAACAGCATGAATGAACTGTCGGAGGCACTCCGAAACTTTACTATCCATTGCACCGATATGGATGCTACCGGCACCTTCACTGGCTACCAGGCTGATACTGAAGAGCCAATGGTGTTCCAGGCCCAACCACAAGAGAAACCAAAGCCGAAAAAGAGGAGGAGAATCTTGGATTGGAAGCGTGGGCGTAGGAAGAAACCAGCGGCACAAAAGGTTAAAAAGACTGAGGATCTGAAGGATAAGGGGAAATAAAAAGAGATTGGGGAAAGTTCAGGGCAAGCCCAGGAAATGCCACCATGGGAGGAGCTGGATCGCAAACTGGCAAATAGTGACCTCATTGGACCTGCCGATGAAAACCTCTTCAATTACCAAGCTGAATCACAACTTCCAGTTAATTTAGAGCCTGCTATCCCAGATCCTATTGTCAATCCCCGACCGCTACAAGGAGAGCTGGAAGAATGGTGGACAACTGACTGGCAATTTCAGAACCTCTTGAATAACCCTAACACCTATTTCCCCCAGTTTGACCCTGAGCCTGCACCAAACCCACCTATAAGCACAAAAAACTTGGCTGAACTCCGCCACTATGGTGAGGAACTGATGAACGCAGGAAATCGAATCCGGGAAGTGGGAGAACAGATCTCCTGGAAATACGACGAGAGGGAGCGTTGTTTCTGAAATGCCAGCAGACCGTGGTTGCGTTGTGTGGTTATCTGTTTAATAATAATAAAATAATAATAAATAATAAAAATATAATCATGTAAAATAACTTAAAATAAAACTTTTGTAAGATAACTGGTGTGTACGGATGCATACTAAAATATATAAAATATGAAAGTCGCAAAGTCGACAATTTTGGCTATACGTGTTGACATGATTTTGTGCGATTACTTTATTGCGTTTGGTTGTTATTTAATGGTGCCAATAACTTGTATATATTATTAATTATCAAATGGAACACGCTGTTAATGAACCAGTTAATGAAGTTAATCAATCGGAACACAATAATGAGGATCATTTCCTAAATCGGCAAGATATAGAAAACATCGTCGCTCAGGGAATAGCTAATGCTATCCCGGCAATCATCACTGCTGTTAAAAGTCTTGTTGAGCCTTCACAAGCCAACCCCAGTAAATGCACGTGCGAGGACTTAAAGGAAGAGTGACGCCTACTTACCATTCAGAATAGACGTAGGAGTCCCGGGAGAGGAATCAACAACGGAAGGTGAAACCGATATCGAATTAGGTGCTGAAAGCAGGCCTTTCGAAGGACAATAATTTTAGTAATAGCATAAATGGAGGCGATAACAATGATAACAATGTGATTCAAGCCCCAATACTCAAGAAGATGAAAGTTGCAATACCTGGTTGCACTTATAAGGAATTTCTTGCCTGTAAACTAGTCGAATTTGCAGGCAATGAAGGGGCGACTGTTGTACTGCGTTGGTTAGAAAAAACTGAAGCAGTAATTAAAATAAGTAAATGCGCCGAGGAAGATAAAGTCATGTATGCTTCTCACCTTTTCAAGGAAGAGGCATTAGAATGGTGGAACACGGTGCTGCAAGCCAAGGGAAGTGACATGGCATATGCCATGGGTTGGGAAGAATTCAAGCGATTGGTGGAAATGAAATTTTGTCCCGAGTATGAAAAAGAACAAATGGCAAATAAGTTACTGAGCCACCGGATGGTAGATGTGAACTGTAGAGGGTATACCTCGAAATTCTTCGAATATGCCCGAATCGTACCAACTCTGGCTTCGCCAGAACCGGTACTTATTTCTCGCTATATTTGGGGTTTAATTAGCTAGATTCGGGACATCGTCAAAGCTGCAAGGCCCCGTACAATTGACGATGCAGTGGAATTAGCTAACACTCTGACTGACGGGCTGGTGCGTACGCGAGAAGAAAATAGGAAAAAGGAGTTAGCCCAAAAGGATTTCGTGTGGGTAATAATAGCAACTTCAAGAAAAAGGGAACTGGGTCCTCTTCCACCCCGCCATTCTGCGGAAATTGCAAAAAGAAACATTTTGGAAAATGTAGAGAAAATTGTAATTTCTGCAAAATTCCAGGCCATCGGGAGGAGGAATGTAAGAAGAAATTAAAGGTCTGCTATAATTGTGGGGAAGCTGGGCATTTCAGACCAGAATGCCCTAAATTGATCAAGCCAGTGGATAATAAGGCCAAACCTGCTGAAGGAACTAATAAGAAAAAAGCAAGAGCCTTTCAGCTGACAACCCAAGAAGCATTTCTGATTCCGGATGTAATAGCGGGTACGTTCTCAGTTCACAACGTTTAACTCACTTTTTCTAAGTAATGGGGAAGAGGACCGAAACATGCCACTGAAAGACTCTACTGAGACAAAGATGGGCTGTCAAGAACGTCAAGAACGTAGAGGAGGTAGGATGGGCAGTTGGTCAGATCTAGTATGGATCGTACATGGACGGTAGTTGGAGTCGGCGGCTCTCCTAGGGTTCCCTTATCGGGGATCCCTGGGGAAGAGGATCAAGTTGGCCCTTGCGAACAGCTTGATGCACTATCTCCCTTCAACCCTTTGAGCGAAATACGGCAAGGAATCCATTTTCTGAAAGATCCTGGCTTTCGTGCTTTGGTGGGTCTCCGAGATCCTTTCGATGACCTATGTTGTGTTGAAGGGATATCTATATCTATCTCTTGACTCGAAATGGGAACAGGTTTGAAAAAGGATCTTAGAGTGTCTAGGGTTGGGCCAGGAGGGTCTCTGCGAAAGTATTATTTGACTCTGGTGCAAACCAAAGTTTTATAGATACTTCGTTTTGCCAAGCTCTTAATCTACCTTTAACCAGACTTAAGCAAATTTATTCGGTAGAAACGGCAGATGGGAATTCTGTTAACATAGATACAGTTTTGCAAAAAGGAAATATAGAACTCTCAGGTCATAAATTTTCTGCAAACCTGTTATCTATGAATTTAGCAGGATTCGATGTTGTATTAGGAATGGATTGGTTAGTAGCCAACCATGCTCGAATCCTCTTTATAAGAATTCCATAGAAATTTGTGCGCCATCAGGAGAAATAATCATGGTTGCAGGAGATAAGCCATGCAAGCCAATGAAGTTCATTTCTGTAATGAAAGTTGCTAGTTATGAACGACAACAAGGAATAGTGTATATGATTTCGGTAATCATTAGCACTAAGGGTAAGGAACTTAAGGAAATTCCTGTAATATCAGAATACCCGGATATATTTCCGGAAGAGTTACCAGGATTACCTCTAGATAGGGAAGTAGAATTTAGAATTCATCTAATTCCTGGAACTACACCCATAGCCAAGGCACCCTACCGGTTAGCACCTACTGAAATGTTAGAACTGAAAAAGCAGCTAGATGAATTGCTAAGTAGAGGATTCGTACAACCTAGTTCATCCCCTTGGGGAGCTCCAGTGTTGTTTGTAAAGAAGAAAGATAGTTTAATGCGAATGTGTATTGATTATAGGGAATTGAATAAGGTTACAATTAAGAATCGATACTCATTACCTAGGATTGATGATCTTTTTGATCAACTCCAGGGAGCTAGATATTTTTCTAAGATGGATTTGCGCTCTGGATATCATCAGTTGAAGGTACAAGAAGAAGACATACCTAAAACCGCTTTCAGAACTAGGTATGGTCACTGCGAGTTTACAGTTACGCCATTTGGATTAACAAATGCTCCTGCAGCATTTATGGATATGATGAATAGGATCTGTAAACCGTATTTGGATAAATTCATAATTGTCTTCATCGACGATATACTTATTTATTCCAAAAGTCAGGCCGAGCATTGCGAGCATTTACATGCACTCTTAACCCTATTAAGAAAGGAAAAGCTTTACGCCAAATTCTCAAAATTTGAATTTTGGTTGTAGGAGGTACAATTTTCAGGACACGTGGTGAATCACGAAGGTATTCACGTAGACCCCTCCAAAATAGAAGCAATCACCAAATGGAAGGTCTCGCAATCACCTATGGAAGTTAGAAGTTTTCTAGGATTAGCTGGATACTATAGGCGATTCATTAAGGATTTTTCCAAGATAGTGGTACCATTAACTAAGCTAACTTGTAAAGCAGTTAAGTTTGAATGGGGCCCTAGACAAGAGAAAGCTTTTAAGGTTTTAAAGCAAAAGTTAACAAATGCCCCAATTCTAGAGTTATCCAAAGGAACAGAGAATTTTGAAGTTTACTGTGATGCTTCTAATTTAGGATTAGGATGTGTGCTAATGCAACGCAAAAAGGCAATTGCGTATGCCTCAAGGCAATTGAAAAAGCACGAGGAAAATTATACGACTCATGACTTAGAATTAGGAGCAATAATGTTTGCCCTTAAGATTTGGAGACATTATTTGTATGGAAGTAAGTTTACTGTTTATACAGATCATAAGAGTTTAAGATATATATTTGGGCAAAAAGAATTAAACATGAGACAGCGGAGATGGATGGAAATTCTAAGTGATTATGACTGTGATATTCAATATCACGAAGGAAAAGCAAACGTAGTTGCAGATGCCCTAAGTCGTAAGTATCATGAAAAGAAAAAGCGAGTCTGTGCTCTTAGATTAAATCTACAATTAGATTTAATGGAACAACTGAGGAATGTTCAAGAAACAGCAATCAAGGATGATGCTGAAGGAATGAAAGGAAGGATAAAGGAATTAGAGCAAGAAACCGATGGAATTTGGAGATTCCACAAGAAAAGGATTTGGGTACCTAAGCAAGGAAATTTAAGAGATAAGATTCTAGAGGAAGCCCATAAATCTAGATATACCACGCACCCTGGAAACAATAAGATGTACCAAGATTTAAGAAATAATTTCTGGTGGATAGGAATGAAAAAGGACATAGCTAGATATATATATCTAAGTGTCTGACCCGTTCACAAGTTAAGGCAGAGCACCAGAAACTTTCAGGCTTACTCCAACAATTAGAAATGCTTGTATTGAAATGAGAACTAATAACAATGGATTTTGTTACTAAGTTGCCTAAAACTAGAAAAGGTAATGACGCGATTTGGGTAATTGTGGATCGATTAACCAAATCAGCTCATTTTCTACCCATGAAGAAAACTTTCAGCATGGAAAGATTAGCCAAGTTATACGTAGACGAAGTAGTATCCTTACATGGAGTTCCACTCTCTATCGTATCGGATAGAGATAGTCGTTTTACTTCGCATTTCTGGACAAGTTTCCAAGAAGCCATGTGGACTAGACTGAACTTAAGCACTGCATACCATCCCCAAACAGACAGACAAAGTGAAAGGACTATCCAAACCCTGGAAGACATGCTCAGGACATGTGTAATAGAATTTGGTGGAAACTGGGATGACCACTTACCCTTAATTGAATTCTCCTATAACAATAGTTATCATGCAAGTATCGAAGTTGCCCCATTCGAAGCACTGTATGGACGAAAGTGTAGAACTCCAGTTTGCTGGGCAGAAATAGGAGAAAGTCAATTATCAGGTCCCTAGATTGTGCATGAAACCACCGACAAAATAACTCAAATCAAGGAAAGACTAAAAACAGCCCGAGATTGCCAGAAGAGTTATGCAGACAATCGGCGTAAGCCGCTGGAATTTCAAGCTATAGACAAGGTACTCTTAAAAGTTTCTCCTTGGAAAGGGGTGGTCCGCTTTGGTAAAGAAGGAAAGCTAAGTCCAAGGTACGTAGGACCATTCCCAGTAATTCAGCGAATAGGACCAGTTGCCTATCGCTTACAACTACCAGAAGAGTTAGCCGGAGTACATGACGTATTTCATGTATCCAACCTCAAGAAATGTTTATCTGACGAATCTCTGGTAGTACCTCTTCAGGATATAGGGGTAAATGAAAAGCTAAAATTTGTTGAGAAACCACTCCAATTAGAAGACAGAAAGGTTAAGTTTCTCAAGCACAAAAGACTAGTACTGGTCAAGGTTAAGTGGGAGTCAACAAGAGGACCTGAGTACACCTGGGAGCTAGAATCAGAAATGAAGCGAAAGTATACTCACTTATTTCAGTAAATCTCGAGTACGAGATTTTAAATAAGGTGGGGAGGATGTAAGGACCTGCAAAAATGTCCATAAACAACCCGTAAGTAAAAACCCGGACCCCTGAAACCCTAATGTGCATGAAAAATCAAGAAATCAAGAAAATTGGATTTCAAGCGGGCCGCGTAAGCCATAAGGTAAGGCTACGCGGGCCACGACAACTTAAAAGTCTCCGGATAAGCGTTCAGGCCACGTGTCAAACACGTGGCGGGCCTACACGTGACACGGTAGCCCTAGTTGTAGACTAGGTGGCCCTCGCGGGCCACGTAAGTTCTTATAAGGGTTTAAGTGGGCCGCGTAAAACCCAAAAAGTTGCTATAAATTGCTGGTGCATGCGCAGTTCATCTGTGTTCAAAAATTTTGTTCAAAAACGAAGTCTAGTGCTCAAAATCGAAATTCTAAGTAGGGAAACGCTGCTACGATTACAGGTTATTAACTCAATCACTGCTACGATACAATGTCTGATCGATTGAAACTGATCTGATGGATGTTTAAGTGCTGCCCGTATTTGGGCTATACTTTGTCATTCATCATGAGGGTTTTGATTTCGTGAGTTTATCGTAAAGAGTTGTATTAAGTTACTGACCTAGTTTCGCATGCATTGTTATTTTAACTAGGTTACAACGTCAAATCAGTACGCAAGGTTCTTTCCAGTTAAACTTGCAATGTGAGTCATTCTCTTTTTATCAAAGTGTATTACAAAACCCTAAATGTTTCCAGATATTTTTTGCAGTGATTAAGTCTTTACTAATCTTTAATTATTGGTAGTATATGGGGGTTTTGTGCACATTACTACTAACGATTTATCACTGTTAGGTGGGCGAGCCTAACTAGTGATATGTCCACAGTCATAGATTCGATCGATTGACAGCTGAACCAGTTAATTATATGATAAGGGCAAATATAAAAACCCTTAATGTTGTAAATTTATAACAATGTGTCTTTTGTGCAAATTGAATGACTCGCCTGTATTTCCCCGCTGATAAAAATTATTTTTAAACATGTTTCTGGTAACTTACTGTGAATCAAGGAAAAGTGCAAGGTAGCACTAAAAAGCTTGAAGAGGTGGCTCAATAAAATAAATAAACATGTTTTGTAAAACCAGGGATTTCCTCGTGAAATTCCCTTTATTGTAAATTATGGGGTTTGTCCCAAATTGTGAAATAAAATAATTGGGCATTTTCAGTTTTAAAAGATCCGGTCGAATATTTCCGCTGCCAAATTAAATAATCACTACCACGGGTTTCTGTCTCGCGGCCTTTTGACCGGGTCACACCGGGCCGGGGGCCCTAAGAGTGGTGCTCATGGAAGGGCATTTAGGATGGGCGTAGGAGTCGCCAGGCATAATAGCAACATGGTAGCTTGTATGTCATTGGGTAACTAATCACTTCGTGTCAGTTCTGTTTAACCCTGATGCCTCTTGAGGACAGACATGTTGTAGAAGTGGCTGATGGCAAGCCAAGTGAAGTCCCACACGTTTACCAAAGGTGCAACTCAATCTTGTAGGTCACGAGTTTGACATTGACCATCCCCCTTGCTACTGTTAGAAGCTCTGGTGTAGTCAATAGTATAGACCGGATGTCCAAGTCTCAAAAGGAAATCTTCTGTAAGGAAGAAATCGCATGTATATCTCTTCATGGTGGAGGTTCACTGATTGTCTGCATCACTTCGGCGGTGGAAGCCCAGAAGTGTTTCATCTACCTTGCTACCCTGTCACTGATTACTGGTGCGTAGCCCGAAGAACTTCCAGGTCCCCCCCACCCCACATTGTCAGGAGGAACATCAGATGTGTATCACGCCAGAAGCAGTCCTGATTTCTAGTACCTCTTATCGTCTTGCGCCTGGAGGGTTGCAAGAACTGTCCAAACAACTTCAAGAACGACTGGATGGGAGTTTTATCGATTTAGCTCCTCGTCTTTGGGAGCTTGAGCTCTATTGTTGAAATGAAGGACGAGTCCTTTCGTACGTGTACAGACTACCACAAGGTGGCAATCATAGACCGTCAACCTATATCTCGTATCGATGACCTGTTTGACCCGCCACAATGATCAAGTTTCTATTCGGGAACCGACTTAAGATCGGACTGTCACCTGATGGAAGCACCAGGGGAGGATGATTCCTAACACGGCGTTACAGACATAGTACGGCCACTACGATTTTCTGTTCATGTTGTTTAAGTTATCCAGCACACCAGCAGCCTTAGGGATCACATGAGTAGTATGTGTCAACCTCATCTCGCCAGATTCGTCAACCGTGTTTAGCCATGTGTGCAAACACACCCCTAACCGCCAACTTTTCCCTTTTGCTTTACTTTGTGCGGACCAAGAGAAACAGGGCAGCCCAACTTCTTTTTGTTTATCATCGGCCCAACTCCACTTAAGTTCCTCAGCCACCCCAAACTTATCTTTTCATATATATCGTTGTGTGTATTATATAATAAGAAGATCGTTTCCTTTTTGTTCACTTTCTCTACGCCGTAAACCCTAACTGTAGTGCCAAACTACCGTTCGCAACCTTCGTTCGACGTCCGTTGACTCCGGAACAACCACCTAAGGCCACCACTACAACCGGTAAGTGTCGCGCATACTTTGTAGTCTCATAGTAGGATTTTATTGTCTCGGTTTTGGTTCATCTTCGATTAGAATATTTGTATGAAAATAAGGTTATACATGAAGCTATTGTTGGTGTTAAGTGCATCGTGACATGACAAAGTTGATTATACGTTATGTAAGTGCGCATGAGAACTATCTTCAAGGTTAAATAGTGACCGTATGATATGCGATCGCGGATCGGTTGTGATTGTTTACGTGATGAACTTGTTATGATATTTTTAACAAATGCTAATCTATAGGCTTGGTTTACATGATGTCCATAAATTCAATCTGAATGTGTATTATGTGCTAATTGCTATTAATAAATGAAAGATGTTTATGGGATCGCACATTATGGAAACTGCTAATAATTGTTCTTGCATGGATGAGACTGTTATGAGTGAAATAATGGTTATAATCACACATAAGGAACTGGTGATTTGGTATTAAGGGTGAGATGGTATGATTGGATACTTGGGCCGATGTGAATAGGTCTATATTTAATCACTGTTAGTGCTAACTAACAAGTAAGGTTTGATAAATTATAGTGTTTTAACTGTTCAATCTCGTAACTGATGTGAGCGAAATTAGTGGGGGATAATCATGGGAGTTATGATGAGGGTTAACTGGGTCAACCGCACAAGGATGTCCAGATCGCACAAGGAGGTCAGGATCGCACAAATACAATACGTCACACACTCGCACAAACTTAGACCCAGTCGCACAACGGTTATAGGATCGCACATCCAATTGGGCCTGTTAAGTTGTTGGGCCTCACACTAGATAGTGGGCCACGGATATGAACGAATCGCACACTCTGGTTGGGCTTGATATAGTTGGGTTGGGCAATAAGAGCAGGTAACACTTGGGTCACATACTAAACTGTTTGGACCGCACTCTCATGTGAATAACAAATTAATTGCTAAGTGTTAAAAATGAAACATGCACGTATGGTATGAACTTGTAATGCGAATATGCATAGGGTCGAATACTTGCTACAACTTGTGTGATAATACGTGCTATACTTGTTGTTACTTGTGCAATGTGTAGATAGAGTTTGTGATTTAGGTGTATGTGAAACTGACTGTCATTGGTAATCCTATTAGGATTTAGTTGACCAACTGTAAACAAGTAATTAGTCATACCGAGCAAATCTAAGGTGAGTTCACTTCTCTCAAAACAAGCATGCGTCCGGTGGGGACAATCAAACTGACAAAACTTGTAAACGGATTTTCGTAAACCCATATCCTTGTAGGGGATATGAGGCGGTTTTCAAATACACACATCCTTTTAGGGGATATGAGGCGGATTTCATAAACGCATATCCTCGCAGGCGATATGCAACGGTTTTCCATAAACGTTGATGTTGGATAATACACTCACTTTCTATCACTTAAGTCCCATCATACTACCGGGTTAGTTGCTTGTAGGGCAACGAGGTTATTAGTTGATAGCGCTATTAGGTTTGGCACCCTCACGACGTACCTAGATAGGACGGGTGTGAACTAATAACTTTAAAATCATGACCAATGTTTGATAGAGCATTGGAGAAGGGCAAAAAGGGCCGTCTGCAGTATCGAGTTATTATCAACATAACATGAATCCGTACTTGGTAACAAACGGTTTAACAAATCAGTGAACTCACCAGCGTTGTCCGATACACTTTTCTGCATGCTTGTAGGCCTATAGGTACATGTCATTGGAACTTGCTGTCTGGGATGCTGGAGTGGTCATGGGTCAAGTTACAAGGAATCACAAGACAAGTCTAATGGCTTTTATACACTTGAGTTACGAATTTATTGATTATTGTATTATGCTTCCGCTGATTAATAAATAATAGTTTGTAACGCTTTATTCTAATAAATGAAAGTTTATTTGAATTATTAATATGAGTTCAATGTGATTGGTGGCTAGATCCTGGTACGTCACACGCCTCGCGGGGGCTCCCGCAAAAGGAAATCTTCTGTAAGGAAGAAATCGCATGTATATCTCTTCATGGTGGAGGTTCACTGATTGTCTGCATCACTTCGGCGGTGGAAGCCCAGAAGTGTTTCATCTACCTTGCTACCCTGTCACTGATTACTGGTGCGTAGCCCGAAGAACTTCCAGGTCCCCCCCCCCCACATTGTCAGGAGGAACATCAGATGTGTATCACGCCAGAAGCAGTCCTGATTTCTAGTACCTCTTATCGTCTTGCGCCTGGAGGGTTGCAAGAACTGTCCAAACAACTTCAAGAACGACTGGATGGGAGTTTTATCGATTTAGCTCCTCGTCTTTGGGAGCTTGAGCTCTATTGTTGAAATGAAGGACGAGTCCTTTCGTACGTGTACAGACTACCGCAAGGTGGCAATCATAGACCGTCAACCTATATCTCGTATCGATGACCTGTTTGACCCGCCACAATGATCAAGTTTCTATTCGGGAACCGACTTAAGATCGGACTGTCACCTGATGGAAGCACCAGGGGAGGATGATTCCTAACACGGCGTTACAGACATAGTACGGCCACTACGATTTTCTGTTCATGTTGTTTAAGTTATCCAGCACACCAGCAGCCTTAGGGATCACATGAGTAGTATGTGTCAACCTCATCTCGCCAGATTCGTCAACCGTGTTTATCTATGACGTTTTGAGTCACTTGCAGGAGGAAGGAACACCATGAACGGCACTTGTATTTCATCTTAGAGCTCCTAGGGGAGGAGCAACTCCATGCGAAATCTACCTAAGTGTGACTTCAGGATTCGAGAAGTACATTTTCTTGGTCACGTAGTGGGGATACATGTGGATCTCGCTAAGTTCCATTTGATTAGAAATTGATCGGCACCAAAGAGTCCTTCGGGGATACAGCAATTTCTTGGTCTCGTTAAATACTATCGCAGATTCATCGCGGGATTTTCAAAGATCGTGCAGCTTTAACCTCTTTAGCACAGCAGGTGTTGTGTATTCGTGGGAGACAAAACAGGAGGACGTCTTTTCAGCTTTTAAAACCCAACACAACAATGCACTGAGCAACGTCTTTACCCAAGGGTACGGGTGATCTAGCGGTATACCATGATGGTTCGATTCAGAGTCCCAATTACACGCCGATGCAACACGAGAAGGTGATGGCTTACGTGGTGGATTTACAAGAAGGATTGCACGAGTTATGATCTGCGGTGGAAGCCATGGTCTTTGGATTTAAGTTGGAGGCATTACTTGGATGGCACCAAATGCACTGCTTAGACCGATCACAAAGGCCTCCCCGTGTACCTTTGTTTCGAAAGAGCTAAACATGTGATGGCATCGCTGGATTGAACTTTTGAATGACTTCGACTATGAAACCTAAACGTGTATGAGCCTCGCAGCGCACCATTGACTCTAACCTACCTGATCAGATATGTTCTGCTCGAACCCAAGCGTTGAAGGACGAGAACCTCATAGATGATCCGTGTGGGGCATAGAAAAACAACCTGTAGCTAAAAATCTAATGGCATCCACTACTTCATGGAGCGAATATGGGTCTCACTATACAGCAATCCTAGGGAACTTGTGTTGGGCGAAGCACACGAGCCTCGATATTCTACTCGTCCGGATTTTGATAGAATGTCTTAGGATCTAAGGATTTTGTACTAGTGACCAGACGTGAAAGCCCACATAGCAATGTATGTGAACGATGTTTGACTTATGCGAAAGTCAAGGTAGAGTATCAGAAATCCCCCGGGTTGTGTCATCAGCCAGAAACACTCATTTGGGAAATGGGAGCAGAGGGCGATCGCTGGTTGTCTCATGTAACCAGCACACTTTCTTGCAATCAAGAAAAATTGACAAGCCTTCATATCCTGTGAATGATTACCTGTGAAGGGCGGTTTCTAGGCACGGAGTGCCAACTCCTGTTACCTCTAATTTTGATCTATCCCTGATTTATGACAGGCAATACACAACACCCTTGGCTCACGCCTAGGCATGAGCATTGCTTATCAACATAGGATACATGGTCAGGGTAAACGAACCATCCTGACACTCGAAGACATGCTGCGAGCATGTGTGTGATTGACTTTAGTAAAAGTTGGAAGGACACTTACCTTTGTTTGAGTTCTACTGCAACAGTTACCATTCTAGTATTCACTTTCCTAGTCTGTCACTTCACTTTCCTGAGGCTACTACTAAATTTCGGGACGAAATTTCTTTAAACTTGGTGATAATGTGACACTTCGGGTTTTCCTGCATGATTTCATCGTTATGTTATAATTATGTGGATTGGATAAATGAGATTTAATTGGTAATTATCGGATTTATCAAATAAGTATGTTGTGATTAATATGTGACTCTATATGCTATGTGACTTTACGTGCTAGGTGACCTACATGTTTGTTTTGTGAACTTTCGTGAAACTACGTGTATTTACGTATGACAATAAGCTATTGACGAATCTATAAATAGAGAGAATCATGTGTCTTAGCGTAAATTTCGAGGACGAAATTTCTTTCAACTTGGGGATGATGTGACAACACGAATTCTCGAGGTAAAAACCATTTGTTTCGCATTTATATTTTAATTTATATGATGATCTTATTCGACGAATTTATTATATACTCATTTAATTTACGGTGTGCAAACGAATATTCGAAACCAAATGCATATCGTGTCGAACCAACCTGAATATTTGAACCAAAGAACATGTCTTGTTTGTTGATCCAACCCACTCATGTGACTCGAAACTCTTGAGATAGCAAAGTATAAATATTTATCTTAGTTAAAAAAATATTTATTTAATCAAAGAACAACAAATGTTCACGATTTGTTTTCTATTTCTACCCAATACACCCAGCCACATATGTTGTTGTCAACCATGTGTGCAAACACACCCCTAACCGCCAACTTTTCCCTTTTGCTTTACTTTGTGCGGACCAAGAGAAACAGGGTAGCCCAACTTCTTTTGTTTATCATCGGCCCAACTCCACTTTACTTCCTCAACCGCCCCAAACTTATCTTTTCATATATATCGTTGTGTGTATTATATAATAAGAAGATCGTTTCCTTTTTGTTCACTTTCTCTACACCGTAAACCCTAACTGCAGTGCCAAACTGCCGTCCGCAACCTTCGGTCGATGTCCGTTGACTCCGGAACAACCACCTAAGGCCACCACTACAACCGGTAAGTGCCGCGCATACTCTGTAGTCTCATAGTAGGATTTTATTGTCTCGGTTTCGGTTTGTCTTCGATTAGGATATTTGTATGAAAATAAGGTTATACATGAAGCTACTGTTGGTATTAAGTGCATCGTGATATGACAAAGTTGATTATACGTTATGTAAGTGCGCATGAGAACTATCTTCAAGGTTAAATTATGACCGTATGATATGCGATCGCGGATCGGTTGTGATTGTTTACGTGATGAACTTGTTATGATATTGTTAACAAATGCTAATCTATAGGCTTGGGTTACATGATGTCCATGAATTCAATCTGAATGTGTATTATGCGCTAATTGCTGTTAATAAATGAAAGATGTTTATGGGATCGCACATTATGGAAACTGCTAATAATTGTTCTTGCATGGATGAGACTGTTATGAGTGAAATAATGGTTATAATCACACATGAGGAATTGGTGATTTGGTATTAAGGGTGAGATGGTATGATTGGACACTTGGGCCAATGTGAATAGGTCTATATTTAATCACTGTTAGTGCTAACTAACAAGTAAGGATTGATAAATTATAGTGTTGTAACTGTTCAATCTCGTAACTGATGTGAGCGAAATTAGTGGGGGTAATCATGGGAGTTATGATGAGCGTTAACTGGGTCAATCGCACAAGGACGTCCGGATAGCACAAGGAGGTCTGGATCGCAAAAATACAACACGTCACACACTCGCACAAACTTAGACCCAGTCGCACAACGGTTATAGGATCGCACATCCAATTGGGCCTGTTAAGTTGTTGGGCCTCACACTAGATAGTGGACCATGGATATGAACGAATCGCACACTCTGGTTGGGCTTGATATACTTGGGCTGGGCAATAAGAACGGGTAACACTTGGGTCACATACTAAACTGTTTGGACCGCACTCTCATGTGAATAACAAATTAATTGCTAAGTGTTAAAAATGAAACATGCACGTATGGTATGAACTTGTAATGCAAATATGCATAGGGTCGAATACGTGCTATAACTTGTGTGATAATACGTGCTATACTTGTTATTACTTGTGCAATGTGTACATAGAGTTTGTGATTTACGTGTATGTGAAACTGACTGTCATTGGTAACCCTATTAGGATTTGGTTGACCAACTGTAAACAAGTAATTAGTCATACCGAGCAAATCTAAGGTGAGTTCACTTCTCTCAAAACAAGCATGCGTCCGGTGGGGACAATCAAACTGACAAAACTTGTAAACGGATTTTCGTAAACCCATATCCTTGTAGGGGATATGAGACGGTTTTCAAATACCCACATACTTGTAGGGGATGTGAGGCGGATTTCACAAACGCATATCCTCGCAGGGGATATGCAACGGTTTTCAGTAAACGTTGATGTTGGATAATACACTCACTTTCTATCACTTAAGTCCCATCATACTACCGGGTTAGTTGCTTGTAGGGCAACGGGTTATTAATTGATAGCGCTATTAGGTTTGGCACCCTCACGACGTACCTAGATAGGACAGGCGTGAGCTAATAACTTTAAAATCATGACCAATGTTTGATAGAGCATTGGAGAAAGGCAAAAAGGGCCGTCTGCGGTATCGAGTTATTATCGACATAACATGAATCAGTACTTGGTAACAAACAGTTTAACAAATCAGTGAACTCACTAGCGTTGTCTGTTACACTTTTCTGCATGCTTGCAAGCCTATAGGTACATGTCATTTGAACTTACTGTCTGGGATGCTGGAGTGGTCATGGGTCAAGTTACAAGTAATCACAAGACAAGTCTAATGGCTTTGATACACTTGAGTTACGAATTTATTAACTATTGTATTATGCTTCCGCTGATTAATAAATAATGTTTTGTAACGCTTTATTCTAATAAATGAA
The DNA here is from genome assembly GCF_002127325.2 of Helianthus annuus. Classification (NCBI taxonomy): domain Eukaryota; kingdom Viridiplantae; phylum Streptophyta; class Magnoliopsida; order Asterales; family Asteraceae; genus Helianthus; species Helianthus annuus. The sequence continues at coordinate 106,732,379 of NC_035444.2, read as the reverse complement.
AGTTTATTTGAATTATTAATATGAGTTCAATGTGATTGGTGGCTAGATCCTGGTACGTCACACGCCTCGCGGGGGCTCTCGCAAGTGGTAATTTGGGGGTGTGACAATGCATCATCTGAAATCCATGACTTGACAATTCCATACAAAAATTCTTGGAAAGACATTTGAAACGACCAATATCTTCTGCAGAGAGCCTTGTGAAAATCTCGTCAACAATCACTTGAAACCCAATTTTTTCCATTTTGCGGTAAACCAATGCGTCTTTGAAAGTAAAAGAAATTGTAATGATATTGATAAACAAAAAACTTTTGAAGATAATTGAGTAGATGGATGAAAACGGTAATGATGAAAACCTCTGCCCAATGTATTTTATATACCCAAATGAAGGCGGTTATGACTAAATACATCGTCAGACGAAAGAATATAATGCGACACTCGTTAGGCTTTTAATGCATTTCCATGGGAAAAATATAAAATTAAACACGTTATTATAATTACAATTAACCTCTTCATTTACCTATAAGACGCCTTTACCATAAGACAGAACTGATTGAGTGACGTGCATTAATTGCAAAGTACATATCCCCAGGCATTTTGAATTTGAAATTGCCGGCAATTTCAAAACCACTGCTATGGTATATGTTTGCCAAAGGAAACATCTGCTAAGTTATACTTTCTTGGCTATGGGCAGTAGTTTGCACTCTTGAATGTGGGCTAGACCTTTGACATTTAAATATAAAGCAGTAGTTTGAAATTAAATGTATTTTAACTCAGATAAAAAATTTGAGATAAAAAATTGACACATCAGCAATGTCAAACAACTGTTAGATCAGCAGATGTTGGCAACAGTAGCATGTCAAACAACCGTTAGATCAGCAGATGATGATTTAGAGCAGATGTTCTCTTTTGGCAAACTTTAACTTTGACAAATCTATACACTAACAGAAATTGATACAACATCAACATAATCTAATTAAACTCAGAGACAATTTCACTTCTACATCAAAAGTACCGATCCGCAATAATCAGATGATATTAAAAATTACATAATAATACTTATTCAGCTTAAAATTACAACGAAACTTTAAAATCTAACAACAACACCAAGAAATTTACGAACCTAACAGCAAAAATTTAGTGCTTTTAGCTTAAAATTTAGTGCTTTTAGCTTTAAACTCCATCAATGTATATCTTCGACAATCGCAATGAACTCCACGGAAGTACTCAATGCATCAACATTAGGTTTCTAGAAACCTGATCTCTCGTGAACAGACCAAGATGCAGTACATGAAAATACTTCTTCAGCTGTTGAAGAGTAACCATGTCCTCATATACTTAATCCTTAACTTTGTTTATAAAGAGCTACTTTAAACCAAACTTTATGCTTCTTTTAATACAAAAAGGCAGGAAAGACCATTACTCTAGTAAGATAAAATCTTATTTTACAGCAGTAGCAGATCCTTTCTTGCGTTTAGTAGGAACTACTGCGGGTTCTACATCATCATCATCTGCCCAAAGTCATATATAATCATCATTTAGTCATAAGCAAAAATTATTTTAAATGTACATTTAATAATCTTTCTTTGTGTTTAATTTAACTTTATGCTTCTTTTAATACAAACCAATAATAACCCGCAGCAGATTGTATGTTTTTCAAACAACTGCGATTAGAATGAAATATAAAGCGAGAATTAGAGTATATCACTTCAAAATTAAAAATTCAAAATTTCAAAATTGGAGTAGCAAAAAACACATACTTTAAACGATGTTGGAACAATGATACTGGAAACAACCGTAGAACAATCATCATCATCATCTGCAGCAGATCATTCACAATCATCATTTAGTCATAACTCAGATAACAAAACTCTAGTAAAAATCAAAAACAAAAACAAACATAATCATATATATCACATTACCATGATCAAGGCAAACCACATAACCCCAAAAAATTTTCTGAAAGTGGGTCAGAGAGAGCTTCAGTTTTCTCTTATCTTTTATGAACAAATGTCGAGTATTGAGAAGAAGGGATTTGAGAGAGAGATACTTTAGAAATGTGGCTTGAAAATACAAAAGAAGAGAACACGTTTATATAAGAAGATGATTGACAGAAGTGAGTGAGTGACATGCATTAATTGAAAATTACATATCCCCATGCATTTTGAATTTCAAATTACCCGCAATTTCAAAACATCTGCTGCTAGGTATACGTTTGCCAAAGGAACCATCTGCTACTTTCTTGTAGATGGGCAGTGGTTTGCCCTTTGGAATGTGGGCCAGACCTTTAACATTTGAATACACAAGGCAGTGCTTTGAAAATGTATTTTAAAGTGATTTATATATTCAGGTTTATGATGTAAAAATGACATAAGAAAAGCCTTGTTGGACAGCCTCTATGGCTGACACATCAGCTTTTATTATGTCATTGGGATTTCTCCTTTTATAGAAAGTATAGATAGATATAGATATCAATTAATTTGAACTTGAGACCTAAGGCCTCAAAACCCAAATCTTCACTTCATCTCCAATGCCAATTGAGATATAGCCCATTGGTTGGGCTGTTCACGAGCCGAGCCGAACCGAGCAGACCTTTGCTAGTGCTTGGCTCGTTTACAAACCGAACCGAACCGAGCGGAGCGGCTCATTTCAAACCGAGCATCAAATCAAGCGAGCATTTTTCGAGCAGTAAAAATTCCGAGCGAGCGTCGAGCGAAGTTCGAGCGATTTGGACAACCGTGTCACCTAATTTAAATTTGCTGAGAGAGATAGTGACAATGTTGGGTCTCAAGTTTTTATGTCTTTGAAAAACATGCACATTTCATGGCATAATATTTTTCTTATGAATAACAATGTTGTGGCTGACGAGGCGATAATCATATTGCACGAACAATTACGTTGAGAGCAGAAGACGATCGACTTAGGGTAACGACATGAAACATTGAGGCGATTAATAGACTGTCGCTTATTGGTTTAGGGTTTAACTTTTAGTTTTGATTTTGTTTTTTTATTGGCGTGGTTGGGCTAGTACGTGTTGTATAGTTGTAAATTTGTATATAGTTGATCAAAATCTAATAGATTGGTACATATATTTAATTTATATTTAAGTATATATGTATGTGTAAGTGTGTGTATATATATGTATAATTTATATTTGTGTATAGATTTGTGTGTATACATGTTTATAGATGTATGTGTATATGTATATAGGTAGAAGTTCCTGAAAAAAAGGGTTTTTTTGTGAGAAAGCTAAGAAAGAATCTACACCATTAGATCTTTGATCTAATGGTTGCGATCATAATGGCAAAATTGTAAATAATGTTTACTATTAAACATATTAATTTTCTAGATTAAGGGTGTATAGGTAAATTTAACATTTTTAAATTAAGAAACTAACATTAATGCACATGTAACTTCCCCCCGTCTTTTTTAAACGTCAATAACTTTTTATACGTAACTTTTTTTTAAAAAAATTACACCATAATAACGAGCGTTTTTTTATCTTTAATATGAGTACCATATTGCTATACTTATATAGAGAAAAAATATGTTTCGATCATATGTTTAGTCCATGAATGGTGTTATATACTTGCTGAATGGTGTTATATACTTGCTGAACGGTGTTATATACTTGCTGAATGGTGTTTATAAAGATCTTTTAAAAAAATCCAGTTCCTATAATTAAGGTGGCGTTTATGGGAAGTTTTTAATTAACTAAATTAATAATAAAATTACTTGTCTACCCTTTTGAATTAATTTAGATTTAGGACACATGTCATCTCCACAGTATTTCTCACCTTTCACACATTTTTAACCTTTTTTACAATAACTTTACCCTATATATATATATATATATATATATATATATATATATATATATATATACTAATTAAAATAATAATTCGAGCCGAACCGAGCCAAGCGGACATTTGCTCATGCTTGGCTCGTTTACAAATCAAACGGAGTAGAGCGGCTCGTTTACAACCGAGCGTCAAATCGAACGAGTATTTTCCGAGCAATTTCCGAACGAACGTCGAGCGAGCGAGCGAGCGACGAGCGATTTGAACGGCCCTACTCATTGGTGTCAGTTAATCTATCTAATAATACATTAATAACCATAGAAAACTTGCCTTATATCCTATCTACTTCCAAATCAAAGTTTATCTAAAACCAATAACTAATCACTAAATGAAAATTGCTGTTATCTAGAAATAAATATTATTACCAAAACTATAATACTTAGAAAATAAACACCAAAAACCATTGTGAAACTATTGTCATGACATTGCATAAAGAGATAAACATCCCATGTCCAATGACCAAAGTTTATTCCTACCCTTTTGTGTGGGACTGAAAGGGTCCCCTGAGTCCAAACTAATCATTCACTTTGTGTGGATCTTATGCATTTGCGTGTGCATCTTATCTCAATACAACACCTTCTGTCACTTATTTTAAGGAAATCTAAATCATCACCAAATCTTGAAGATTAACATAATCTTCTGCTTTCACAATTATGTTAGCAAGTTGTGGTGCTATATGCTTGTGTGTTGTCAAGAATATTCTATATGCACAGTGATTGATTTACCTAAACTTTGCAATAAATAGGCTAGTTCTACACACTTTTTCGCCATATTTTCACATTTAAAAAAATAAAGAGTCTTGCGGTATGCTTGTAATATCCTTGTGGTTATGTGGCGTGTTCCACAAGCAAAAGGTTGAGAGTTTAAATTCCGTGGTTATGTGGCGTGTTCCACAAGCAAAAGGTTGAGAGTTTAAATTCCATTGCAAATTGTAGTGTATTTAACCTAGAAAAATCAAGTAATTGATGTTCAAAAAAACACGAAGAGTCAAAACAGAACTCCGTACTTCAAACCGCGAACAAATTGCCTAAATTTTCGTTACTTTTACTTTGCAAAAAAATGAAATTTGAGAACATCTCAAGTTTCCAAACTAGTTTTTCTCAGAGGTGATTCCCGTACAAAGCGTGTTTAGCCTAAAAGCGCATGGCAAATTGTAAATATGAAGCGGTTTTCAACTTGGGCAAAGGGTAATTTAGACTTTCTGTTGTTTTTGTAACGTGTAGCTCCCATATTGGATAGCTTGCTATCAAATCATCTTCAATTGCGATAATCAAAGAGAATCAATTTCGAAAGCATAACCAATCATTCTAAAACAACTAGTCTACACTATTGAAGAGGTATGGTCCCAAAACGGGCGCGAGCACGCATTAGCGGGACCACACCACTCCAAATACACGATCTTACCACACAGGACGATCTAGAAGGTTCTACAAGAATACACTTGGCGACAGAAAGATGCTCCTAGCAGACAGGAAAGGACGACAGGTGGCACCAATAATAAGACACCAACACCTGCCACAAGATCCTCACAGGGCAGCAAGAGATAGGCCGACAGCAAGTACAAAAGGACGTTGAGCTGGAACAAATGTCTATACGCCGCGTCACTTCTGGTACAAGACCAGGCCTGGTTACATCAGAGGGGACGGAATGGATATTGTTCTTGGTCGGACAGCTGACAAACACCCAGCTGGCGTCCCCTCTCCTTCACAAATCTCTGGCTATAAATAGAAGGCTCAACCTCGAGGTTTAAGGATCCGATTTCTTACTCTCTCACTACATACACACATTTATATCCTTAAAGCGATTACTTATTCTCACGCCGGGGGTGGTTACAAGGAGAACCCCTAACCTCTCCTCCTTGTAACGAGTTCACCGATGTTCGTTTTGCAAGATCAATAGGAAGAATCAGGCCCATTGTTGAGTGAAGAACAGAGATCGACTGTTATCCATGAGACGAACCGGCTTAGTAGCTTAGTGTTACTTAGAGTTTCTTCATTGGTGCCCACCGTGGGAGAAACACCACTATTGGAATCAGTCTCAATATTTGGTCATACATAATAAACATATGTGCATTTATAATGATTCTATTTATGCAAGGAAGAAAAGCATTGAAAAGAAGAATAAAACGAACGTATAAGCAGTTCATGTAAATGAATGGTACTCATGAAACATGTGAGGATAAACATCCTACCTCAATCATATATTAACAGGGCAGGTTTCATATCGAGGTGACCCAACAAACCAGAGGTTATGAGTTCAAGTCCCATTATCGATAACTTAAAAGGATAAACATCCTAACTCATAGTTCAAGGTTGAAGAATCAGCATAACAATGATGAAGAACTATTTGATATATATGGGTTATTCTCCGTCATGCTGATTGATCTAAAACCTACAATAAATAACAATGTATTTATTAAAATTAGATTTGATGGTCGGAACCCAGTTTCCACTTGTTTTCTACCTTAACCCCTTGGGGCGGCTTTACTTGGTCCCACTGGTTAGTAGGGTAGAGTACCACTTGGTACTAGTGGAGTCATGTGAGTTTTCCTTGTTCTCACGTTTACAGGAAAAAAAAAAAAGAAAAAAACTAGACTTTATTCCTCAAGCTTCATTTCTTCAGCTAGTAGATCCATAATATAATTAATGTTCTCAGAATTTAAATATGTTAAATCTCCCATCACAAATTCACACACCATAGAGTCTAACTCAATCCAACTGGAACCTCTATTTTTCCTCACTTGATTTCGCCTCATCGTTGCTCTCACTTTAGCAACATTACGCCACTCTCCTAAAGCAGCATAGATATTCGATAAAAGAACATAGTTCCCTGAATTATGCGGATCAATCTTAAACAATTCAGCAGCTGCAGCTTCAGCTAGCTCAACGTTGCGATGAACACTACAAGCCGCAAGCAGGGAACTCCAAACAGCCGCAGAAGGGGCCACCTTCATGCTACATATTAGGTTATAAGCATCATGAACACGCCCCGCACGCCCTAAAAGATCAACCATGCATGCATAATGCTTATCCGTTGGTTGAATCCTATACTCATCTGTCATCTGTTTAAAATATCTCCACCCCTCGTTAACAAGACCCCCATGATTACAACCACTCAAGACACCAACAAATGTTGTCGTGTCGGGTTCTATATTATTCTTCATTTCCTCAAACAATGAAATGGCTTCTCGACCCAACCCGTGATTTGCGTAGGCTGCAATCATAGTACTGTAACAAAACAAGTCTTTTCCGGAAGTTGTTTCAAACACTTGTGCAGCCTTTTTAAGGTTTCCGCATTTAGCATACATATCAATTAAACTAGTGGACACGTGTAAACTGGAGAGAAGAGTGGGGCCCACGTAGTCATTGATTACTGACTCTGCAGCGTCCAAAACACCTAACTGTGAACAAGCGGAAATGACGCCAAGTATAAAGGTTTCATCTGGTTTTATACGCTCCTTTTTGAAGCATTTTAACAGCTCTAAAGCAGTTTGCGGTTCTCCATTTTTAGCATATCCACCAATCATGGTTGACCAAGAAATCAGATTCTTTTCCGGCATCTGATCAAATAAAACCTTTGCATCATTAACATTTCCGGATTTCATGTACCCGTCAATCATCATGGTCCACGAAGCCACATTCTTACTTGGCATCCGGTCAAAGTAGCTTCTTGCGGAATCAACATACCCCATTCTACAACACCCGGATATGATCAAATTCCAAGACCCAACATCACGAAACGGCATCATGTTAAAAATACATAAAGCAGCATCGAGGTCGCCAAAATCTACATAACCAGACAGCATAACATTCCATGAAGCCAAGTCTTTAACCGGCATTGCCTCAAATAGAGCGCGCGCCTCACTCATGTCACCAACCTCCACATACCCACATATAATACTAGTCCAAGAAATAACATTCGGATCAGGCATCATATCAAACAGTTCACGCGCAATCTCGATCCTACCGTTGTTACAATACCCATATATCATCGAATTCCACGACACAGTATCTTTTACATTCATCTCTTCAAACACACATCTAGCTAAATCGGTTTTCTCGCATCTCATGAGCAAATCAAGCATAGAATTTTGCACCATCACATCAAAATCGAAGCCATATTTTATAACCAATCCATGAACCATCTCCCCATCTCTTAATCTAGCTTCTCTAGCTAAACCCTTGAGCACTGTGGTAATTGTAAAATTCATGGGTGCAACCGAATCACGCAGCATTGTACGAAAAAGGGAAAACCCTTGTGTATACAGTTTGGTTTGGACATAGCCATGGATCATAGATGTCCAAAGGAAGACATTTGGTTGCGGAATTTTATCAAACACCTGGTGGGCATGGGTGCCTGAGCCAAAACGAAAGTAGAGGCGAATAAGCTTGTTGAGCAGGATGTCAGATGAAGCAAATAACCCGTTTACTATAAGTAAAGCATGGATGGATTTCAGGGATTTCAGGGTTTGGCAATTATGGAGAGATTTTAAGAGAGATGAATTCATTTCGTTTCATTTCATGGAGCCAAAAACCTTTTGAGGTGTACAACGGTCAGCGTACAAAAACACCCAAATTGGAATTAAGTGAGATTAAGGGCATGTTTGGGTAAGCTTTTTGAAACAACTTATTGACTTATTGGCTTTTTGAAAAGTCATAAGCTCTAAAATGATGTTTGGCAAAAAGGGTATATGTGAGGGGGAAAAGCCAATAAGTCAATAAGTCACAAAATCCTGACTTTTCCAAAAAGCTAATAAGTCAATAAGTTGTTTCAATAAGCTTACCCAAACATGCCCTAAGTCACATTTGGCCAGCGTTTTATTGATGATTCACTGCCCTTTTCGCCTAAACCTAAAATGTATTACGTGACAGGTTTGCTTCAGTTAAATCTTTATTTCAGAAACTTTAATGGTGAATGTTTATTTTTGTAAAATTACTTTTTTTTTTTTAAAGACGTGAAAACCTCCAACTCTCCAAGGCGGAGAGAAGAGGTCGCCACAAAACCTTACATCAAATACAAGTTACACCAATTCTCCCAATCCAAACCTTTACTATTGTTACTATTACTATACCATAAATATGTTAGCGCCTTGATGTCCGCCTCTATCTCCACGACTTTAATCACTTTGTTCTCAAATATCAATTCATTTCTAGCTTTCCATAACCTCCAACAAGACGCTATAATCACCCCTCTAACAATCTCTTTGTGTGTTGTCGACATACCTTGCACGTTATGAAGCTCCATGACATCTTTAAGGCTAAAAGTGAAATAATTAGGAATACCACACCATTTAGATACAATATCCCACACCCCGGTTGAGATACCACATCCAGAAAATACATGGTCTACCGTTTCCACCGTTTCCTCCCCTTCCTCACAAAGCACACAATGGATATCTTCTGTAAAAATATTCCTCTTTGTAAGGGCAACTTTAGTTGGAATCCGATCCATCAAGGCGCGCCACATGAAGATATTACATTTGTTAGGTAACCATTTGCACCGTTCAAATACATTTTGCCGAGTAACCTTTAGATCCCCAACCAACCAATTCCGCACAGCAGCCGTCGAGAAACAACCATCTTTATCACCGCTCCATCGCCAATCATCCTGCCCCAACCGAACCAAAATCTGCTGCAGAAGCTGTTGCAGGCTGTTAAGCTGCAGCATCGATTCTTCATCTTGAGGCGTCCTTTTCCAGTTCCAACTAAACTGAATCTCCATGTTCTCCATCGAAACCACATCCGACACAAAGCATCTTTTCTTAGTTTCTAGCCGAAACAAAGCAGGAAACCTATCTTTTAACACACTGTCGTCGAGCCATCTGTCCAACCAAAATCGAACCGTCGCCCCCCTTCCAATTTTGCAGCCAATTAAGCTGCAGAAATCAGCACCGTTTCTGTTCAGCGCCGACACTTCCTTTATCATATTCGACCACACGCTTGAAAATAGTTAATATAATAACCAAAAAAATTACTTTTAAAAATCAAATATGAGAAACGTAGATATAATGACCCAAATTATTATCTATATCTTAAAAATGAATGTCGGTGAACATCACATCAGTCCACCGACTTTCCTTAGTTAAATACACACAATAGAAAGGCTAAATTGAAAGTAAGAACTACTCCAGTGGTTTGCATGCTTTTTTTGGGTGAAACTTCCTACCCGTGTTCAATCCTAGCACTCTCCATTTCATTTCTTTTGTACTATCTTGGGCCAAGCCCAATTAGTGTAATGCAATAAATAGTGATACAATCTATAGTCGTGACTGGAGGCAATTTATTTAGCTTTTTATTCTTGGCTAATTATTTTTACTAAACTGTTAAATTACATAATCAACATTAAATTTAACTACATAAATGTAACGATTTTTATTGTTCCGCTTGAATTCATTATTTAAGGTGGTTGATTTGGGGTTTAGTTTTCGTTTTAAACTTGAATTACAACTAAATAGTATTAGTATTAGTAAGTGAATATCTGGGTTGAACATAAATAGAATAATATTTGAAAATTCAATAAAAAATGACCGACTAAACAGTGTTGATATTAGAGTGTATATGTGTTGATATAGAGTGTATTTTGTGGTTTTTCCCTTTTACTACTTCACTTAAATTTAAGTAAATAACCAATACATGTAACACAATTTTTTTCGTCTGCTACAACGTGTACATCGAAACCGACCAAATTCCCGCCCCCCGTAACGTGCCGGTTTTATCTCCAAACTTTTCTGCTTAATAACTTCACACATCACTTTGTTTAAGTTACTTTTATGATTTTACACCACAACGTCTAAGGCATACTCTTTTTTAATCTATGTCTAATGATGTTAATATCACGAATATGACGTGTGTAACAAAGTCGAAAACACGTAATGTCACGTGCAAGCAACACACCTTGATGTCATCATCGTTACGTGTGTAACGAAGCTCTAAACATGATGTTGCCGCCGCAATGCGCGGCTCGTGTCAAAATTCTAGTGTAGCAAAAATGTGAGTATGTTGTTATTTCATTTCATACAATGTGAGCATGTTGTTATTTCATTTCTAGATAGCATCATTTCTTTATAATTTTGAACTTTATAAAAAGAAATGCCTTGGCTGATATCTGATTTTCGCCCTAATGTTTCATACAAGTGTATCAGCAAGGTCATCATAAACTTAACTAATGAAGAGCTTGAAAATAAGATCTGTGATGATATGATATTAAAAGAATAGGAAAATGTAAAGGGAGCTAGATACTATGAGGATAGTCTTGTTGAATATATGGTTATAATAAGGCTCAAGGATGAACAATAACATGATGATGAGAAGCTAAAAGCTTATGTCTGGTGGGTAACCCTATGTCAGCCTAACCACCCGTATATGATTGGATGAAATCTATACACAATCTCCTTATTTCTACGTTGCTCTGTTTCATGTTTGCTTTATAGCCTGTTGCTTGCTGCATACAAAATAAACATTAAATAGGCTAAATCGTGTAGAAAATAAGAAACTTGACATACCAACCCCTACTTAAAACTTACCCTTTCATGGGTCGAATCATAATGGAACACAAATCTTCATTAAAACAAACAAATCTATAGCTGTGTGAAAATCAAACCCCCATATGATTCATTGCGGTTGACAAAAACATATTAATATAACAAGAAAACAACATTTTGAATGAGAATCACGAAGCCTGCTGTTTCTTCTTCTTAGGACGTCTCTTCCTTTTCGGTTTCCGGGCATCAGAGTTGGAACTCAGATTACTACCACTGTTACCATCCAATGGTCTCCGGTCCCTATAAGAAGGCCGGTCGACACTTGTTGATGTATTACTGGATGAGGACATGTCAGACCTATTAAAAAACGGCTTCTTGTGGAAAGAGTTGCCATATCTTGATTTAACATGAGCTGTAGTTGAACCATTTGAGGCCCGAGGAGGAGGCATAAGAGCACGAGCCGAAATGTGTCTCTACACAAAGACGCGCGTGTATACAAATCAACAGGTTGTATGTCTTGAAAATTGAAATATCCAGGATCTACGAAAAGCAAAACTAACCTGATTTCTTTCATCGCTTGACATACCAGAAGCCGCTTTCCCAGATGCACTAGATGCTTGTTCCCTAAAAAATAAATCAGGTTTTTATATATTTTTATGATGAACAAACAAAACGTATCTATTAAAAAGGAAAATCAATGACGGTATGCAAACGAGCCGAGCCGAGCCCGAGCTTGACCAGGCTCGAGCTCAGCTTGATTCGAGCTTTATTTCTAAAGCTCGATTCGAGCTTTATTTCTAAAGCTCGAGCTCGGCTCGAAGGTAATTTTTCAAGCTCGAGCTCAGCTCGACTCGTTTAGTTTTTTTAATTCATTTATATATATAATTTCGTTATTTTTTATACTTTAATAAATGGCAATATTATTATATAAATGTATGTTTAATATATTAATAAAAAATAGAGTTAATTGCTCGGATGGTCCCTGTGGTTTGTCATTTTTTCACCTATAGTCCCCAACTTTTTAAAATAGCATGTTTGCTCCCTATGGTTTACTCATTTGTGACTCGGGTAGTCCCTACACTGGATGGGCGTTCGTTTGTTCAGTTAAGTTAACATAATATGACCAAATTACCCTTTCTTATTGAAAAATAAATAAAACATTATTAAAAGTCAAATAAACCATTTAAACACCACTGTTGCTTGACCTGCAACTCTGTCCAAAACAACCACAGCGGATCGTTTTTCCGATCCAAACAACCACAGCAAATCGTTTTTCCGATCTGCTACCACCGTCGTTTTCAGCATAACAACACCACCGTTGCTAGACTTCATTCACACCTTCGCCTTTAACTAGTACCGAAATGGTTTGCCGGAAATTAGGGATTGATGAAATTTGAAAGTTAGAAAAAACAGTGCACATGTGATGAGTATGGTGATGCTAATATAACGATAATATTGAAATAAAAATCGGAGTAAAACCCAAATGGGATTTACCTCTGAAACAATACCCAGTTCGATTTTAACATAAAAACTCCAAATTGGTGACTGAAATCGAGCAATTTAAGAAAAAGAAGAAAAAAATGGAAGCCTAAAAATAGAGTGATCTCATTTTCATGGTGGTTTATAGCAATCTAAGTTAGAATTGCATAACAGAATCAAACAGCAAAAGAGCTAATATGTGGGTGTATTTAGCTTTAAAGAGATGCTCTGTTTTATTGTTGAAAACAGAGTGAATATGGAGTTTTATTGATTCTGATTATCAAGAAAGAAAGATGATGATTAGATGATGTGAGTGTTTGGATGTTTGGGACTGGAAGACATTAAATTGGGACAATCTGATGATGTTCATTGGCGGCTATAAATAGTTTGCCGGAAAATAGGGTGGACGACCGGTGGGTTTGCTGGAACGAGAGAGAAAGGGGATGAGGGTGGGGGTTGATTTTGGGATTATAGTTTATAATTTAATAAAATAGGGGGGCCCATTTAATTAGTTATATCCTTTCATTTTTTTATAATATCCAGGGTTATTTTAGTTATTTACATATATTTAACTGAGAAAACTAATGTTCATCCATTTTAGGGACTACCCGAGTAACAAATAAGTAAATCACAGGCAGCAAACATGCTATTTTGAAAAGTTGGGGACTATAGGTGAAAAAAAGACAAACCACAGGGACTATCCGGGTAATTAACTCTAAAAATATATAAACAGAAAGCTCGTTTAGGCTCGCGAGCCGGCTCAAGCTCGATAAGCGAAGCTCGGGCTCGGGCTCGTTTACTAAATGAGCTTGTTTTTAGGCTCGGGCTCGAGCTCGTTTAAGCTCGGCTCGTTCGAGCTTTTTTTCGAGCCGAGCTCGAGTAGCTCGCAAGTAGCTCGGCTCGTTTGCACCCCTACACAGATCTCAAACGTCAAAGATAACTGGTAAAATGACAGGCACAAAATTTGGCAAACCTTGCACTTTTATCAGTCCATTCATCATCTGCATCAGCCTCATCACTTGAGCTTCCACTTAAAAAGAAATCGTCCTCGCTTAAATCTAGCCCATCATCATCACTTCCAGTTTCTGCGTTAAAAACGAAAGCTTAGTAGTATGGTCACAAAATCATAACATGATACAAAAAAGTATAAGTACACTGAAAATATTCACTTCTTTTACCAATAATACAATGTAATTCACCTTACTTTGTTACTTAATAGCATGTGCTTTCTGCTTTTTATTGAAAACATGATTCATCGAGTTTTAAAAACAGAATATGTGATTACAAAATGGAGTATTGGTTCGGTTGAAAAGGTGTGAACTATGATCATTTCTAGTCCTTATTAAGAGACATTTTAGACACATGATCGAACAGCCAAACATATAAAGGAAAATATAATATAGCTAATTCTGGTGACAAGTGATTTAAAACAAAATATCTTCACATCTTCATCGCCTAAACGATCCATAGGATGTGCAACTTCAGGACAAACTCCAAACGTGCTCAACAATCTCAAAGTCTCAAACACTCACTTGATATCTTTGTTATGCAGTAACTTTCTGTCCCACAAATAGCACAGCTAATTTCCATTGTGGGACTAAGAGCAAGAAAACAAGATACTATTAAAGTGATTGATTACTCTTCTAATTTTAATCGCCACCTTGCAGATGGGCATTTTAAGAGTAGATCTTGCTTTACTTATTGTTGCTTCTGTTTCAATATTATCGTTGAGCATTTTTAGAAATTCATATTCATGTCAAGTATATAATATGAAGTTAAAAACTTTATTGTCAGCTCTCAACTTATTTAAACTCATATAACTCTAGCTATGTGAGCCAATCGAGCTTATGATCAACTTGGGATTAAAAACTAGATAATACGAAAAAAACGACAAATAAACTAATTGCCATATAACATACAAACAAATGATTGAACTCCAAACACAGAAGAATACTACCATAGTTGTTAATGACGAATAGCGATAAATAGCGGGCGCCATTTTATAAATAGTGATGCACTAGAGAAAAAATTTATATGTATACTAAATCAAGATACCCTAGTATATATGCTATTTTATATGAATACTATCATAGTTACTAATGGTGAATAGTGACAAATAGCGATAAAGTACCCATATGCTACATAGCGAATAGCGATAAATAGCGGGTGGCTATTTTATAAATAGCGATACACTAGAAAAAAAATATTTTAAATTCTATATGTATATTATATCAAAATACCCTGGTATATATATGTTATTTTACATGTATACTTAACAAAAACCTAAAATCCAGCTATTTTATAGCTATATTTAATTTTTATTTATATTAAACAAAAAATTGTCGCTATTATCGCTATCTATCGCTACAACCCTAATAATGAGCCTAGACCTATTAGCTACGTAGCGCGCTATAGCGATCGCTACGCTCGCTATTGACAACTATGCGATACACTAGAAAGAATAAAATTTATATGTACACTATCTCAAAATACCTCGATATATACACTATTTTACATGTATATGTATATATACATAAACCTAAAATCCAGCTATTTTATAGCTATATTTAATCGCTATTATGCTTAAAAATAATAATAATAATAATAATAATAATAATAATAAAAAATAAAAACTGAAATCCCACTATTTATGGCTACATTACCTGTAGCGACCTTCGACCTATACGCTACGCTATTCACTATAACTACTGCTATTGACAACTATGAATACTACCAAATAACTTTTGAAGAACAGTAAAGAGACAAAGATAAATTACCTTCCAAATCCTTCCCACTAGCAACAGCAGCAGCTATATTTGCTTTGATCTGTGTGCGTAAGCTGTTTCTCTTATCAACAGTCTCCGCATTATCACCTTTCTTAAATAAAGATACATATTTCTCTGTCTTGGGGAAAAACTGCAGTTTCAAAATAGGATCATGTTTAGTCTTTTTTGGGTAAAGGGGTCATGTTTAGTCTAACAGTCTTAAGCAGTTAATGTGGTAAAAATCGGATATTTGAGATATAGGTTATCGCGGTGGGATATCGGTAATTTTAATATCATGCAGAATTTATATATATAGCAAGTTAACGCTAACAATACGGTATACTCTCGTATCATTAGCAAAATAACCTTTTGCAACTTGCAAAACACTAACAATTGTAGCAAGTAGGAACTGATTAAGACTTGAAACACCAACATTTAACACTATCGATTAACAATTAAGAACTTAAACACTAATAGCAGCAATAAGAAGAAAGACGAATGGTAGAACTAAGAAGAAAGGTGCTGATATCGGGAAAATCGGTGATATATTCGTCAAATATCAGTTAAATATCGGTCAATATCGCCGATAATATCGGTACCAATATTTTGACCGATATTTGACACCAATATTTTACATGGGGCAGATAACCAATATATCACCAATATTAACTGCATAGCATATGGGTATGTATTTGTAACAAGTATAAGCATATAATCCTAATGAAGCAAAAAACTGAACCACACATACCTTATATTGATGATAAAGAGAAAAGGTGTGTATGAGAATGCAATCATGAAACTTACCCTAATATACTCAAGATCTGCTTTCAACTTAGAGAGCTGCTCAGCAATCTCGGCTTCTTGAGCCTGACCAGATAACGCGCGTTGTTGTTTCTCCAATCGTCTTATTTGTCGCTCAACCTTCCTTCTTTCTGATTAACACAACCATTAATTATATGCACGTAAATGCAGAAATAGTTTCATCAAATCAAATTACTATTACCAAAAAACTTGATCTTTCTGTCACGCAAGAATATTTTACGTTCCAAAGCTAGATTATCTTGCATCTGCTGTTGACTCTTCAACCCTTCTAGTTTCTTTATGAGAGATTCTTTGACCTCAGGTCTCGTATCCTTTAATGTAACATCATAAGTAGAATGTATGATCATTTCAGCAAATGCAGAAGAAAAAAATATGTTACTTGTGTGAGAAAATATAGCCCACACTGATGTGGAACAAAACATATGTTACTTGTGTGAGAACTAGAGCTTTTGAGGAAACGCTCAAGTAAAACTCAGCGATATTTCTTCCAAATAGTTCATTTCATGACGTAATAATTTTATAGAACCGTTTCCTTTAAACTTAAAACTATCCTAAAATCAAAATATGCCCCTATCGTATTGAAATAAGAAGGTAGATTGATAGTTCCAATTCAACATTAGTAAAAGTGTCTCCTAAGATAACAACCCATCAACCGATTCCAATCCATCACACAAAAACCAATCTCGACTTCTAGGTCACTTGATATGCATTTCTCTACAAATAAACCCTAACATGTT
Organism: Helianthus annuus; assembly: GCF_002127325.2. Lineage (NCBI taxonomy): Eukaryota > Viridiplantae > Streptophyta > Magnoliopsida > Asterales > Asteraceae > Helianthus > Helianthus annuus. The sequence continues at coordinate 106,715,239 of NC_035444.2, read as the reverse complement.
ATATCAATCAGCATACCAAGTCAAAACATAATGAACTAACGATTAAGTACTAACTAACATACACTCACAGCATAGATTATAGACGCATAAGGATATCGCTACCAAGAAACCAGAGCTATCGTTCTATGTGTAATAGTTTCAGTTATTGTAACATTCAAATTGCAGGTCATCCTATTTGGTACAAAAGGAGTTGATGATAAATCATATGCATACACTGAATTTCAACCACAAAATAGAAACAATAACCTCTACAGATGAAGAATAACGTATTGAAATGAATGAAACAGCGTGCCTAAATTACCTTACGAAGCAAACGCTCGGTAGAGCGAATCTGGCGTTTGAGAGAGACGAGCTTCGATTTAGGTTTCTTCTCGACGGCTAACGCCTTCGGACGGTGGTTATTCACCGGTTTCCGTCCGGCGACCCGCCGCTTGTCGTAACCACCGTGAGCCATCTCCTTGCTTCTACTAGGTTTTCATTGTTTTTCCTTCGTTTGTATACTTCTGAAACAATGTACAGTTTTCGTCCATCTACTTTCATACATCGCACTTTTTGTTATGTTAACCTAAAAACATGCTTGCAAGATATAAAAGAGTAAATTACTATTTTGGCTCATGGGTTTAGTGGATTTAACCCGTTTAATTTAAAAAGGAATCTTTTAACATATCAGACCTTAAGCTTGTATTTTATAGGGTAAAGTTCTTGTACAAATAATCTTAACATACTAAACATACAAATTGAAGGAAAACTCAAAAAGACAAGGTGGCATTTGTCACACCCCCAAAATCCACCTGCGGAGTATCACCGCTTGGGAGCGTGACTGACCAGGATCAAGCCACCAATCATACAGAACATTGTATAAAGTAAAAGTAACACATTATAATCCAAACCATTTCCATATGAAAGGTGTTTCCAAAACATAAGTAAGTTAACATTGTTTAGCGGAAGCGTATTATTGTAAAACCCATAGCAAATAAGTATCAAACATCAAAAGTGTTTAACAAGGTGATCACGATCCAAGCCCCACAACGACCAGCTCCTCCGTGTGCAAGCTCCAAGTGCCTAACGATCTGCAAGGCATGTAACAGAATGATCAACAACTAGTTGAGCGAGTTCACAGAAAGTAAATGCGTAATAGTAAGTTCGTTTGTAACAGGTGGCTCTACTGGGCCGTATTAGTGATCAGTATAGGTATCCTGCTCATCCGAGGATAGTGATCAGTATAAGTATCCTTCACAACCGAGGATGGTGATCAGTATAGGTATCCTTCACAACCGAGGATAGTGATCAGTATAAGTATCCTTCACAACCGAGGATAGTGATCAGTATAGGTATCCTTCACATCCGAGGATAGTAATATGGTAATCTAGTCATAGTGTCAGTAGTGTATCTATTCAACCTTATCCTTTCAATCCCATTCCCAACACCCCGGGAATCCCATGCCTTGGTAAGAGTGTGAACTCACCTTGGTTTGCTCGGTATGCTAGGTTATGCACTCACAAGTAATTTAATCAAGTCCTATTGTATGCACGTATAACAAATCAGTTCATGTTCGAAATGATACGCATGCAAGTCGAGTGTCACACAAATACAAATGTAAACATTCATCATCTAGCATGGCATGTCAAATAATTCAAGTATACCTTCCATCCTTCGAAATATGTTATAACCCATTATCTTTCGAAGGATGTCTATAATCCTACAATATCTTTCGAATCCAGCCTTATCTTTCGACGCACATCCACCTTTCGGTTCATGTGTCATCTTTCGGTCAAACAGTTATCTTTCGGTCAAAGTTATCCTTCGGTCAACACTACTATGGTTCGAAGGTCAAGCATCTTTCGGTCACATCTATGTTTCGACAATAAGTATCTTTCGACAATAACTATGTTTCGAGTAGACAAGTATCTTTCGACACAATCAGTTACGTTTTCACAATCAGTTACGTTTTCACAGAAACAGAAACCCTAATCGTCTGCAGCCATCATCATCATTAACAATCATCAGAATTCATTTAGCACATCTCATCACAACGCAATCATCCTGAAATCATTGTCTAGCATGAACCCTAGTTTAAACGTATCTCAAAACCGACTAACACACAATATCGACACTAACAAAAATAATGGTCAATTCCAGATTAACGGCACTCATAAATCAGTATTCAACCGTAACGAGTTTCACATAGAATCATATATATATATATATCCGACAACAACAATTGATGCGTGTCAGTGTGTATATAATTTTAGATATATTTTTAAGCCCTTTTTACACTTTTAGCCAAGTTTTAAATTTATAAAACACGATATTTACTAACACTAAACACACATATGGGCAAGTGCACCCATCGTGGACGTAGTATAGTGTTGGTAAGATACCGAGGTCGTCCAAGGACACAAGAGCTTTTAATACCGGTTTATCCTCAACGTCTAATCAAATCAAAAAGTTAGAAAAATGTTTTAAACTAAGAAAAATAAAAACTAACTAAATGCTGAAAAATAAAATAAAATAAAAACAGATAGACAAGATGAATCACTTGGATCCGACAAGTGTATTAGTATAACCTTTGATTATTTTCGCACTTTTGCACTTGTTTAAGAGATTATCTTAGTTATTGTAGTAGGCCCCTTTTTCGGAGGTGACGTTACCCTCAACCCAGTAGTTTGAGTCAGCAAGGATACAATCCTAAAGGGTTGGATTATTGAAAGATAATGAATTAAGTTATTAATGCAAATTATGGTAGGCCCCGCTTTTGGCGGTGACGTTACCCTCGGCTAAGTAGTCTGAGTCAGCAGGGATACAGTCCTAAATAGCCGGGTTATAGTATTAATAGTAGTTAGCTTATGAGGGGGTCAAAGAGTTTGGATCCCCGCCATCCAATACCTATGGGCATTGAAGGAGATCCTACTAAATTTGACCTAGGTCCCAAGCAGGACCTCTAAACGCTGAACAAGGGCAAGACCTTTACCAAACCGTTCCCTTAACCCCCGACCAGGTAGCCAACATACCTCCATATAGACCGTGGAGATATGAATGGTGAAAATCTTTTATTTTATATAGACAGTAAAATAATGCCAAGACACCACGGACAAACGATAAGGAAAGATCACCTTCAACATAAGTAACTAGTTATTAAAGTCATTAATACAAAACCAAATAAAAAGTGCAAAAGATTAAAAATAAAAAGTATTATACTAAACACTTGTCTTCACCAAGTGATGTAAGAGACTTAGGCAAACATGGCCTTGATTGTCAAGAACTCTTACGATCAATCTTGGATCCCGAGACGACTCACACACTCTATGATGGACAATGGATGATGGTGGTGGATGATGGTGTTATGGTGGTGGTGGGTGGTGGATGAAGTGTGAGAGAGGTGGTGTGCCAAGGGATGAGAGAGAATGAAACCAAGCTCCTCTATTTATAGGCTGAACAGAACGCTGGACACGGCCCCGTGTTCGCTGAACACGGCCCCGTGCCCGTCTGACATTCTCTCTCCTCATTAATTGTAATTGCGAATTACAATTAATGCGCCTGCTGTACTTTCAACACGCCCCCGTGTCCGCTGGGCACGGCCCCGTGGTGAGCAATGGAAGCTTCTACTGGTTTGTCTTTTCTGCTGCTTCCTGGGCACGCCCCCGTGTTCACTGGACACGGGGCGTGTTCAGGCTCTGTTTCTCTTCTCTTTGTCTTGGGAGGTGCCGTTGAGGGTCCGGGCAGTTCACTTTTGTTCCTTTTCTTGTATTTATGGTAGATTTAGTAGTCTTTTTGCTTCTTTTGTGATTTTGAGCTCATTTCATCCTGAAAATACAAAAGGAAGACAAAAACACTCTTTTTCCAACATTAGTACTTAAAAAGGGTTAGTTTTATGCCTTAATTGATGTGTTTTATATGTTGCATTTTACACACATCAAATACCCCCACACTTGAACTTTTGCTTGTCCTCAAGCAAAACTCTTTTAATGTGGCTTACACTCCCAAATGGATTAGGTAGAAGAGAAGTTTTTTAACTTGTCCTAGAGTGTCGGGAATCCAAGGTTTGTATAGGTTCTATTTTTATTTTATTTACAATCTTATTCGTCATGGTTTATTTTGAACTTTTCATAAGATAAACTACTTAATTTGGCATAGCATGCCTTATTAAAATTCCATTTATATACAAGTTCACATACCTCACGGGAGATCACTCAATCACTCGGCCGAAGGTGTATATTTAAGTGAATCGCTCGAGAGCGGCACGGATTTACATTTTCCATATGCTTGCCAAGCGATCAATCCTCCTCCTTTTTAACTTTTACCTTTGTAAATATCAAGAGGTCTTTTTGGGGTGAAGGCTTGGGTTTAAAGGTAGGTGGTTGGTTAGTGGTTAGTAAAAAGGGCGAAAAATCGTAACAAGTGTCGGTTTTCGTAAAATACCTTATTTTTGGTGATATTTATTTTTGAAGTATTTCTCCAAACAAGCTTTTTGTAGCTTATGTTTGTTTTTGACTTCAACATTTTTTTTTTTTTTTTTTTGATCACGTAAAGGTATGTTTATGAAAAACCGAGTTTGTCACTAAAATAAAGGTGAAAAGATGAAAAAGGTTTTTGGTGGGTAGAAAATTGTTTTGGGGTTAATGAAATGAAAGGTTTAGGCTCAAAGGGGTTTTCTAGGGGGATTTTGGGTAGGTAAAAAAAATGAAAAATAATGGTTTTGAAAGAAAAAATAGTTAGTCCTAATGCCTCCGTCATTTACTTACTTGGGTTTAAGTTGGTAAGGACCGGGAATGTATCGTCGTGGCAAGTTCTAGATTTGTAAAGACCGAGCGGCTATTCACACAAGAAACGAAAAAATGAGCATTTAATCTAAATATGTGTATTTTTATGCTCAATAAAGGCTCAAAACTCACTTTTTGTGGGAATGGGTTTTTAATGTGACCAAGCATATATAATCGAATTTTAGCTAGACTTGTTATACCGTTTCATAATTTTCTTATGTTAGTTCTTTTTATCACGACGCTATCGGTTGTAAGTTTGTAAAAATATAACCCTTTTATAACTTGTTATTCCCAACTTAAACTAAGACAAGTAATAAAAAAAAATGAAAAAGTTTTTTGAAAAAATTTGGGGTGTTTAGCGGTTCCAATAGAGTTTTGTGCAAGGCTTGTTTTTAGGATTTTGCAAAAATTTCAAGGTTTTAGCATCCCCCCCACACTTAAATTACACATTGTCCTCAATGTGTCCAAAAATAGAGTTTTTGGTTGATTAGAATATGTAAAAGTGTGTTTAAAGACAAAGATTTGTGTTACTGGCACTCTGGACACGGCCCCGTGTTCATTGAACACGGCCCCGTGTTGAACTGCCAGTAACGAAAAACTTACAGAGGGTGAACACGGGGGCGTGTTGGGTGAACACGGCCACGTGTCCGACAAAAATCTGCAGGTCAGTAGCCAAACAGCAGAACTGGGAGATGGACACGGGGGCGTGTTGGGTGAACACGTCCCCGTGGTGACAGTCTGTTAGCCGAAAAATTAGGGTTTTCTCCCGGTTTCTTCCTCCTAGGGCTGCGAGTGCTAATGTTTAGCATTCTAACCCTTGCATTGCACCTGTTCAAGCATTCAATACCATCCAACCAAGCACCAAACATCCTAATCTTACCATAGTTAAACATTATCCAACACAAAGTAAAAACAAAGTAAAAATAAAAAGAAAAAGAGTTAAGGAAAGTAAATTGTCTTGACAAATGGCACGCAGGCCATGAATTGTTCGATAGGAAAGGGTGATCAAACCTGTGGGCTCATAACCAGCTAGCCCCTTGCTCCTTCCATCCTCCTACTCCATATCTTCATCGTTGTCCTCACCTCCGCCTCCCTGCCTCGCCATGTATTCCCGGATGCTACCGATGTCATCTTGTATGTCGTTGACGCTTCGTTCGATAGCTCCCACCCGGAGATGTGTGTTGTTGGCAAGGTTGTAAGTGTTCCGAGTGCACATGAGGTTTTCCTGCAAAAGATCATGCAAACTTTGGAAATTAGGAAAACCGCCTCCTTGAGAGGAGGATTGGCCCGGATCGCCTTGGGGAGGGTATTGGTAATGTGGAGGTGGTGCGTGAAGAACTAGAGCCTCTTGCGGGTTCCATGCGTAGCCTTGCGTCCTTTGAAAGCTCACCGTCCCGTCCTCCGCTTCATAGAGCAAGTTCATGGCCCGGCAGATATGGTAATCAACCCGTCCCGACCATGGGCTTCTTTCGAAGGACTTCGGGATGTTCGCGAAGTGCTTGAAAAGACGGTACACCCATCCCCCGAAGAAGATTGGTGTAGGAGCAGTGGCAAGGCGGTTTAAGTGCATGTTTCGCAGTAGGAGGTAAGGAACATCGAGAGGCTTCCGGTTATGGATGCAGTGGAGGACAACCAAATCTCTAACCCCAACAACGCCACTACTGTCATGGCGTTGGTTCAGCGAGTACGTCAGGAGCCTGTGGATGTAACGGTATAGCGGGTCCCTCAGTTTGGTACTCTTTGTGCTGCTGGAGTTATAGATCCCTTCACCGATTTGTGCCCATGCTGCTTGACGTTCACTTGCGTCCAGGTCTCGCAATCCCCCGGTATTCTCCTCGTTTCCCGCTTCTTCGTCTGTGTACAGCCCAATGATTGATCCGAACTGCGCCATGGATGTTCTATAGGTTACACCCCCACATCGAAACTCGACCGCCTCGTGATCAAACGGTTCGCGTCTTGAGTTGAAGATAAACGTGCTATAGAATTCCAATGTGCACTGATGGACCGACCGGAGTCGGGCAGTCAATGCAACGTGCAGTGGACCAGTCACTATGTTGTTGAAGCGGTCCAGTTGGTTTACCATTGTCAGCAGATCGGTGCATGCCCGCCTTGGATACTCCTCGGGCCTTGTTTGTAGGACCTCGTAGCGAGCCCTGGCATCCAGTTCGTTGGCATTGAACCGTGTGAATTTGGCCATCTGGAAAGAATACAGTAAAAATTAGTGCGAAACATGGAAATTCAGGTTGAAAACTGCAAACAGTAGGCTGAACACGGCCCCGTGTTCAGCGAACACGGCCCCGTGTTCAGGCGTCTGTAACACCTAATTTTCATTTTTTCGTCCCGGTTTCGAAAACCTGAAAATTTTTAGCCCAATAGCAGCGGTTTCCCCCGAAAATGAAACCCTAAGTGTCATTTTTCCAAAATCAAACCATTTACCCTTTCAATTTTGAGTTTTTCGGTTCAAGAACAAGGGTTTGTGTTTTTAGTTGGAAATCGGACAAATCTATCAACAATACATGGCTATTTACTTCCTATTACTCTACTCTAAACTACTACTAACAATTTTTATCAAAAATTTTGAGTTCGATCCGGATGAACATGAAGAACCCTAGATTTCCCCCAATTTTTTGATGTTTTAACTACATGCAAGTAACTAATCTAACTACTAAGAAGGATAGAATCATACCTTAACGTTGTTAGGCTTGGTGGTAACGTTCGGAATCGGCTGAAAATCGCTCTAAACCAGAGAGTTTTCGGCGAAACGGGGCGTGTGGAATGGTGTAACTGATAGAACAAATGGGTTTTATCCCGACAGTCACCTCGACACGGCCCCGTGCCGGGTGAAATTTTAAATTTTTTTTTTTTATTTTTTTTTTTTTTTACGTGCTTGTGTGCATGCCCCTTATCTCCGAATAATGGTTAGATGATTTTACCAGTTTCGAATGTATACTTACCTGTAACATGTCGGGTATGAGTTTATTCGTTGACCGTTTGAAGTGCGATTTCCTCTTCCTCATCCTCAATGGATCCTCTGTAGAGTTTCAGCCGTTGGCCATTGACTTTAAATGGTGTTCCATTTCGAGTTTTAATTTCTACTGCACCGTGTGGAAAAACATGGGTGACTGAAAAAGGTCCCGACCACCTAGATTTTAACTTACCAGGAAACAATCGAAGTCGCGAATTGAACAGTAGAACTTGATCTCCAATCCGAAATTCATTAGATTTAATATATTTATCATGCAAATTTTTCATTCTTTCCTTATAAATTTCGGAGTTAGAATATGCATAATTCCTAAGTTCTTCTAATTCATTTATTTGACAAAATCGATTCTTACCGGCAACTTCTAAATCTAAGTTTACGTTTTTTATTGCCCAGTAGGCTTTGTGAGCGATTTCTACTGGCAAGTGACAACTTTTTCCATAGACTAGTTTATATGGGGTTGTGCCTATAGTGGTTTTATAAGCGGTTCGAAAAGCCCATAAAGCGTCATCTAGTTTGTCATCCCATTCTTTTTTATTTATCCCTACGGTTTTCTCAAGTATTCGTTTTAAACCTCGATTAGTCACTTCGGCTTGCCCATTTGTTTGAGGATGATATGCTGTTGAGACCCGGTGATAGACCCCATATCTTGTTAAGATTTTTTCGAGTTGATGATTACAAAAATGGGTACCTCTATCACTTATTAATGCCTTTGGTGTGCCAAAACGAGAGAACAATTTTTTTAGGAATTTTACTACTACTCTTCCATCATTTGTTGGAAGAGCTTCGGCCTCTGCCCATTTAGACAAGTAATCGACCGCCACAAGTATATATTTGTTTCCTTTTGAAGGTGGGAAAGGTCCCATGAAATCGAGTCCCCACACATCAAAGATTTCACAAACGAGAATGCCATTTCGAGGCATTTCGTTTTTGGAAGAAATATTACCCGATCTTTGGCAGGCATCACATGTCTTTACAAGGTTTTGTGCATCCTTGTAAATGGTTGGCCTGTAAAATCCAGAATCAAATACCTTTCTCGCGGTACTTGAGGCACCATGATGTCCTCCGTATGGACCTTCATGACAATGACGGAGTATTCTTCGTGCTTCATTACCATGGACACACCTTCGGATGAGTTGATCAGCACACATTTTGAAAAGATAGGGGTCTTCCCAAAAGTAATGCCTTACATCAGCAAAGAATTTTTTTCTTTGATGATGTGGCCATCCTTTGGTGACTATACCGCTGGCTAAGAAATTAGCGTAGTCGGCATACCATGGTTCTTGTCTGCTTTCCATCATTTCCAGGGACTCCGTGGGAAATTTTTCGTTGATTTGCTCGTCCCTGGTTGTCTCCAAAGCTGGGTCTTCTAAGCGTGAGAGGTGATCTGCAGCAGTGTTTTCTGCTCCTCTTTTGTCCTTGATTTCGATGTCGAATTCCTGGAGGAGTAGAATCCACCTTATCAAACGGGGTTTTGCGTCTTGCTTCTTGAAGAGGTACCTGATGGCTGCATGGTCTGTATAAACTATTGTTTTCGAAAGAACAAGATAAGAACGAAATTTATCAAAAGCAAACACCACCGCTAGTAACTCTTTTTCTGTCGTTGTATAATTTTCTTGTGCATCATTTAGAGTTTTACTAGCATAATAAATTGGGTGGAAATGTTTTTCTTTTCTTTGTCCCAAGACTGCTCCAACAGCAAAGTCGCTTGCATCGCACATGATTTCGAAAGGAAATTTCCAATCTGGTGCTATCATGATAGGTGCATTGACTAGCATTTCCTTGAGGGTTAGAAATGCTTGATTGCATTCCTTGTCAAAGATGAAGGGTGCATCTTTTTCAAGCAATTTTGTTAGAGGTCTTGAAATTTTCGAAAAGTCTTTGATAAACCTTCTATAGAATCCGGCATGCCCTAGGAAACTTCTGATTGCTCGCACGGAGGATGGAGGAGGTAATCGAGATATGGTCTCGATTTTTGCTCGATCAACTTCCATTCCTTCGCTTGAGATTTTATGTCCGAGTACTATTCCCTCTGTTACCATGAAATGGCATTTTTCCCAGTTAAGGGCGAGGTTAGTTTCCTCACATCGGGATAGCATTCGTTCAAGATTATCGAGGCATTGATCATATGAGTCTCCAAAGATGGAAAAGTCATCCATGAAGACTTCCATGGTTTTTTCAATCATATCATGGAAAATGGCGACCATACAACGTTGGAATGTTGCAGGCGCATTACATAGACCGAATGGCATGCGTCGATATGCAAAAGTTCCGTAGGGGCATGTGAAAGTTGTTTTCTCTTGGTCTTTTGGTGCTATCGGTATTTGAAAGTAACCTGAAAAACCATCTAAGAAACAATAAAATTTATGACCGGATAATCTTTCTAACATTTGATCAATGAAGGGCAAAGGAAAGTGGTCTTTCCTTGTTGCTTCATTTAATCTCCTATAGTCTATACAGACTCTCCATCCTGTGACGGTTCTTGTGGGTATTAATTCATTTTTCTCGTTAGTTATTACCGTCATACCTCCTTTCTTCGGGACTACTTGGACGGGACTTACCCACGGGCTATCAGAGATAGGGTAGATTAGTCCGGCGTCAAGCAGTTTGATGACTTCATTTTTAACCACTTCTTGAACATTGGGGTTCACTCTTCGTTGTGGTTGAATCACCGTTTTGTAGTCATCATTCATTAAAATTTTGTGCGTGCACATGGAAGGACTTATTCCCTTAATATCTACAAGCTTCCAAGCGATCGCGTTTTTGTGTTTTTTAAGTAGGTTAACTAATTTTTCTTTTTCTATGCTAGTTAATGAAATAATTACAGGTAAACTACCATCTTTGCCTAGAAAAGCATATTCCAAACCTTTAGGGAGTTCTTTGAGCTCGATGGGTGGGTCTTTAGGAGACACCTTATTTTGTGGCTCATCTAGATCAAGAACTTTAAAAGTTTGTTCTATGGCTACCTCTTCGTCGACAAAGTGGTCTTCCTCGTGGTTTGTATCAGGTGGTTCAGCTTCATCTTCAATTAGGGGGTCATTGTTGCCAAAAGGATATTTCATTGAGCGCTCAAGATCTATGCTCCTTTTGAATGCCCCTAATTGAAGAGTTAGGTTGTTGAATTTCCGGTTTTTCAAAGCTTTGTGAGTTTGTACAAAAGGTTTTCCCAAGACTAGGGGGGCATCATCTAAGATGACGAAGTCGGTTGGGATTACCATTTGATTTGTTTGAACCAAAATATCTTCGACTACACCGATTGATTTCATTACTTTTCGGTCGGATAGAAAAATGGGTATTTGAAGTGGAGTAAAATCACTAATACTTAACTTTTCAAAAATGTAGTTGGGCATTATGTTAACACAAAGATCTTTATCAATAGTGACATTACTAATAAACGAATTTTGAAAGAAACATGGAACCGGTGTGATGTTAATTTCAAAAGGATCTTCTTTTATTAGCGAGGTTTGATCATTAGTTAACTTAACACTTACCGTTTCTTTGATTTTAGCACTAGTGTTTAACTCTTTTAAAAACTTAGCATGAGGGGTTATTAAACAATGGTTTTCGAAAGTAGGTGATAAGAGAATAATTTCCTCTAAATTAGACTCTTCTTGAATTTTAACATTATCGGACTCACCATTTTCGTTGTTTAACTCATGTGTCTGTTTTTCACTTTCTTGTTCTTCCATTTTTACATTTTCAACTATCTCTACGTTATTATTACTTTTTAACTCTTCTCTCGCGCGGGATTCCTCTTCCCTTGCGCGAGATTCTCTTATGCAACGTTCGATAGTTTTAATGTGTTCTAATATCCTATTGGTCACTTCGGTGAGATTGAAAGAATTTGGATCCTCAAAGCTTGAATCCGGTTGTTCGATCCTTGGTTCTTCATAGTACTCATATGAAGTAGATGGTTCACACCATTGTTCTTCATTGTAAGTATATGATGGATAAGGGTCGAAACTTTGTTCTTCATAGTACTCATATGAGGTGGGTTGTTCACGCCATGGTTCCTCATAATAAGAGTATGAAGGTGGTGGCTCATATGTTGAATCTTCAAAGTATGAGTATGAAGGCTCATACCTTGGTTCATCAAAATACGAGTATGAGGAAGGAGGTTCATACCTTTGGTCTTCATAGGACGTGTATGAAGTTGATGGCTCGTACCTGGGCTCCTCATAATGATTGTATGAATTGGATGGTTGATATGAAGTATTATATTGAACCGAGCGTGCATTACGACAATTAGTGCAATAATTACCCCTATAATCATCCTCATCATAGGTGTAGTTGTAACCTCTTGAGTATTGATCCATAGGAATCACTCAACAGACTACAACTGAGTCTCGGGACCAGAAAACAAAAATAAGACGGAAACAGAAGCTGGACACGGCCCCGTGTTGAGCGAACACGGCCCCGTGTTCAGGGACTGTATCTGGGCGTTTTAATTAAATTAACTGGTCACGTTGAACACGGGGGCGTGTTGAGTGAACACGGCCCCGTGGTCAGACTCTGTATCTGGGTGTCTACTCTAAAATATGCAGCACGGGGGCGTGTTCAGCGAGCACGACCCCGTGTTCAGGCTACTGTAAATGCAAAAATTAAACTAAAATGCAGAAAAATGCGCGCGTTTTAAAAATGTTTTGAAAAACTGATTAGGCCGTCGATTTTAAGCTTTCTTAAAATCCTTGTGTCCCCGGCAGCGGCGCCAAAAACTTGATGCGTGTCAGTGTGTATATAATTTTAGATATATTTTTAAGCCCTTTTTACACTTTTAGCCAAGTTTTAAATTTATAAAACACGATATTTACTAACACTAAACACACATATGGGCAAGTGCACCCATCGTGGACGTAGTATAGTGTTGGTAAGATACCGAGGTCGTCCAAGGACACAAGAGCTTTTAATACCGGTTTATCCTCAACGTCTAATCAAATCAAAAAGTTAGAAAAATGTTTTAAACTAAGAAAAATAAAAACTAACTAAATGCTGAAAAATAAAATAAAATAAAAACAGATAGACAAGATGAATCACTTGGATCCGACAAGTGTATTAGTATAACCTTTGATTATTTTCGCACTTTTGCACTTGTTTAAGAGATTATCTTAGTTATTGTAGTAGGCCCCTTTTTCGGAGGTGACGTTACCCTCAACCCAGTAGTTTGAGTCAGCAAGGATACAATCCTAAAGGGTTGGATTATTGAAAGATAATGAATTAAGTTATTAATGCAAATTATGGTAGGCCCCGCTTTTGGCGGTGACGTTACCCTCGGCTAAGTAGTCTGAGTCAGCAGGGATACAGTCCTAAATAGCCGGGTTATAGTATTAATAGTAGTTAGCTTATGAGGGGGTCAAAGAGTTTGGATCCCCGCCATCCAATACCTATGGGCATTGAAGGAGATCCTACTAAATTTGACCCAGGTCCCAAGCAGGACCTCTAAACGCTGAACAAGGGCAAGACCTTTACCAAACCGTTCCCTTAACCCCCGACCAGGTAGCCAACATACCTCCATATAGACCGTGGAGATATGAATGGTGAAAATCTTTTATTTTATATAGACAGTAAAATAATGCCAAGACACCACGGACAAACGATAAGGAAAGATCACCTTCAACATAAGTAACTAGTTATTAAAGTCATTAATACAAAACCAAATAAAAAGTGCAAAAGATTAAAAATAAAAAGTATTATACTAAACACTTGTCTTCACCAAGTGATGTAAGAGACTTAGGCAAACATGGCCTTGATTGTCAAGAACTCTTACGATCAATCTTGGATCCCGAGACGACTCACACACTCTATGATGGACAATGGATGATGGTGGTGGATGATGGTGTTATGGTGGTGGTGGGTGGTGGATGAAGTGTGAGAGAGGTGGTGTGCCAAGGGATGAGAGAGAATGAAACCAAGCTCCTCTATTTATAGGCTGAACAGAACGCTGGACACGGCCCCGTGTTCGCTGAACACGGCCCCGTGCCCGTCTGACATTCTCTCTCCTCATTAATTGTAATTGCGAATTACAATTAATGCGCCTGCTGTACTTTCAACACGCCCCCGTGTCCGCTGGGCACGGCCCCGTGGTGAGCAATGGAAGCTTCTACTGGTTTGTCTTTTCTGCTGCTTCCTGGGCACGCCCCCGTGTTCACTGGACACGGGGCGTGTTCAGGCTCTGTTTCTCTTCTCTTTGTCTTGGGAGGTGCCGTTGAGGGTCCGGGCAGTTCACTTTTGTTCCTTTTCTTGTATTTATGGTAGATTTAGTAGTCTTTTTGCTTCTTTTGTGATTTTGAGCTCATTTCATCCTGAAAATACAAAAGGAAGACAAAAACACTCTTTTTCCAACATTAGTACTTAAAAAGGGTTAGTTTTATGCCTTAATTGATGTGTTTTATATGTTGCATTTTACACACATCAACAATCCTATGGGAAATCTATATCCTCAATATCGTAACAAGAACCCTAATATTTAACATAAATTTCAGATTACATCAACAATCAAAACACACGACACGTGAGCACATACGCAGAGGAACGAACGATCAAATCAAATAGATTTACTAACCGAGATGAGGGTTTGGTCACGCAAAGGTTTCCGGTGGTTTTCTGGTTTGCCGTCACAGTGAAATAGCTCTAGGGTTGAGAAAAATGACAGTCGACTACGTGCATTCACGTATAAATACGTATTACAGAAATGGGCCAAGCCCATCTGAAAGACTGGGCCGAAGGATCTGAATTCCAGTCGAAGGATATGTTTCGTGGCCGAAGGATGTCGAAGGATAAAGTCCTTGGTCGAAGGATATGTTTCGAGATCCTTCGAACCGAAAGTTGATCCTTCGAATCGAAGGATATGCTTCGATCTAGACTAAGTGTATTAAATAATAATTCTAATATTATCTTTTACAACCACAAGTAGTTACATGTATGCACAATGACAACACGTTTCATTAAAACACAACGCGTACAATTACAAGTCCAACAAGTCAACTACTAAACAGTCAAAGTCAACGCGCATTTAATGCGAAAGCAAAAGTCAGAAACTCGAGTTGTCACATTATCCCCAACTTAAAAGAAATTTCGTCCCGAAATTTGGTACGCACTCACTGAGGAAGCTAGGTAAGTTACATCGTTCACTGGTTTTCCTGGGGTGTCACATCATCCCCCCGTTGATTTGGAATTTCGTCCCGAAATTCAGTAGTAGTAGCTTCAGCCTCAGAAGTGGATGCATTAGTTTCGAATAGCTGGGGGTACTTTTCTTTCATCTGATCTTCGCGTTCCCAGGTATACTCTGGACCACGCTGGGAGTTCCAACGAACTCGAACAAGAGGGATTCTCTTGTGTTTGAGGACCTTAACATCCCGGTCCGTGATTTCAACAGGTTCCTCGACGAACTGCAACCGCTCGTCGATAGTGAGTTCCTTAAAAGGAACTATAAGGGTCTCATCTGATAGGCATTTCTTCAGATTCGACACGTGAAATACATTGTGAACTGCACCGAGTTCAGCTGGTAGTTTTAATCTGTAGGCTACTTTGCCAATCTTTTCCAAGATTTCGAATGGTCCGACGTACCGCGGATTCAGTTTGCCTCGTTTACCAAATCGAACCACACCCTTCCAGGGTGAAACTTTCAATAAAACCCGGTCCCCGACCTCAAATTCCAATGGCTTTCTACGCTTGTCCGCGTAGGCTTTCTGACGGTCGCGTGCTGCCGCCATGCGTTGTCGTATCTGTGCAATCTTTTCTGTGGCGTCCACTACAATATCTGGACCCGTAATCTGACTATCCCCCACCTCTGCCCAACAGAGAGGTGACCGGCATTTACGTCCGTACAATGCCTCGAATGGAGCGGCTTGAATGCTGGTATGGTAACTGTTATTGTACGAGAACTCCACCAAAGGGAGGTGCTTTTCCCAGCCGTTGCCGAAATCGATAACACACGCTCGAAGCATGTCTTCTAGAGTTTGAATAGTTCGCTCAGACTGCCCATCCGTCTGAGGATGATATGCTGTGCTCATGTCTAATCGTGAGCCGAAGGATTTGTGCATCGCTTGCCAAAGCTCTGACGTGAATCGTGCATCGCGATCCGAAATAATAGAGGTGGGCACTCCGTGCCTCGAAACAACTTCTTTAAGATAAACGTCTGCGAGAGTGGAGAACTTATCCGTTTCCTTGATCGGTAGGAAGTGTGCAGACTTGGTGAGTCGATCAACTATGACCCATATTGTATCGTTCCCACGCTGAGATCTAGGCAGACCGGTAACAAAATCCATGGAAATTTCTTCCCATTTCCATTGTGGTATCTTAGGTTGCTGAAGTAGACCAGCTGGTTTCTGATACTCAACCTTGACTCTCGCACAGGTTAAGCATTTTCCAACGTATGTAGCGATGTGAGCCTTCATACTAGGCCACCAATAAGTAGTGCTAATGTCGTGGTACATTTTATCCGACCCTGGATGTACCGAATAGCGAGACTTGTGGGCTTCATCCATTACAAGTTCGCGTAAACCGCCATAAAGTGGGACCCAAATACGCCCCGTTACATAGTAGGCGCCGTCTTCCTTTTGTTCCATGCGTTGCCTTGAGCCGCGTAAGGCTTCAGCTTTGACGTTTTCGGGTTTCAGTGCTTCCAACTGAGCAGCTCGTATCTGTGCAGGAAGACTGGACTGAATAGTAAGTTGTAGTGCTCGCACGCGCTTAGGTAGAGTGTCTTTCCGACTGAGGGCATCAGCCACAACATTGGCCTTGCCTGGATGATACTTGATGGCGCATTCGTAGTCGTTTAGAAGTTCAACCCATCTCCGTTGACGCATATTCAAATCCTTTTGCTTAAGAATATGCTCGAGACTCCTGTGATCGGTGTAAATCGTGCACCTGGTACCGTACAGGTAGTGTCGCCATATCTTAAGCGCAAAAACAACAGCTCCCAGCTCTAAATCGTGCGTCGTGTAGTTCCGTTCATGAACCTTGAGTTGCCGCGAAGCGTAGGCTATCACTTTATCACGTTGCATCAACACACATCCAAGACCCTGGATGGATGCATCACATATACCACGAAGTCATCTGTGCCCTCTGGCAATGAAAGAATAGGTGCGCTGCACAGCCTATCCTTTAAGTACTGAAAAGCGGTCTCTTGCGTATTACCCCATCTGTAAACGACACCTTTCTGTGTTAGCATAGTAAGTGGTTGCGCGATCTTTGAGAAATCTTTAATAAATCGCCTGTAGTAACCCGCCAAACCCAAGAATTGGCGTATTTCTGTCGGTGTACGCGGTGCTGGCCAGTTTCTGATCGAATCAACCTTGGATGGATCAACATGAATCCCATCCTTGTTCACCACATGGCCTAAGAAGTGGACTTCACGAAGCCAGAAGTCGCATTTTGAAAACTTTGCGTACAGTTGCTCCTTTCGAAGAAGTTCCAAGATAAGGCGTAAGTGCTGCTCGTGCTCCTCCTGACTCTTGGAGTAAATCAAAATGTCGTCGATGAAGACGATAACAAACTTATCAAGATACGGTTTGCACACCCTGTTCATAAGATCCATGAAGACTGCAGGCGCGTTCGTAAGCCCGAATGGCATGACAAGAAACTCGTAATGACCGTAGCGAGTTCTGAAAGCGGTTTTGGAGACGTCCTCATCCCGGACTCTCAGCTGATGATACCCTGACCTTAAATCAATCTTGGAATAGTAACATGACCCTTGCAACTGGTCGAATAGGTCATCTATGCGCGAAAGAGGATAACGGTTCTTCACCGTCACCTTATTGAGTTCGCGGTAGTCGATGCACATCCTGAACGTACCGTCTTTCTTCTTCACAAATAACACTGGAGCTCCCCAAGGCGAAGAGCTTGGACGAATAAAGCCCTTTTCCAAGAGCTCTTGTAGCTGCTTCGACAGTTCTTCCAATTCGGTTGGAGCTAAACGATACGGTGCGCGGGCTATTGGTGCTGCTCCAGGAGCTAACTCAATCTGAAACTCGACTTGACGATGAGGAGGTAAACCAGGTAAATCTTCAGGAAACACTTGAGGAAAATCACGCACAACTGGTATATCCTCCAGCTTCTTTTCCTTTGCTGATGCGTCAGTGACAAGTGCCAAAATGGCAGTATGTCCCTTTCGTAAACATTTCTGCGCCTTTAAGTAAGAGATGATGCCAACCACAGCACCACTCTTGTCACCCTGTACTTCGAGAGGTTTCTGACTGGAGCGAGGAATACGTATAACTTTTTCTTTGCACAAAATCTCCGCATGATGTTGGGATAACCAATCCATACCGATGACGACGTCGAAACTACCCAAAACTATGGGTATGAGATCAATCGAGAAAGTCTGACCCGCTAGAACAATACTACAACCCTTGACTATATGTGCGGCTTCTACACTTTTACCATTGGCTAGTTCTACGACGTGTTTGGTGTCTAGAGGTGTTGGTGTACGTTTTAATAATTTACTCATTTTCAAGGACATATAACTTGTATCAGCACCCGAATCAAACAAGACAGTAACATAAATATCGTCGAGAAGAAACTTACCCATAACCACATTGGGATCATTCACTGCATCTCCTCGACCCAACACAAAAGCACGACCACGAGCTTCATTGCCGTTGTTGTTGTTGTTTCCCCCGTTGTTGTTGTTACCATTACCCTGATTGTTGTTATGGTTGTTGTTGTTCTGGTTTCTGTTCAGCTGAGGGCAATGCCTTTTGAAGTGACCCTCTGCACCGCAATGAAAACACCCTTTGTTACCCTGCTGCTGATTCTGCTGTGCTTGAGGTTGCTGCTGATTCTGGTTTGCAGGTTGAGGGCTTCTACAATCTTTGGCCTCATGACCCGTCTTGAGGCATCTTTGACAACGAACCTGGTTACACTGGCCACGATGATGCTTGTTGCAGGTGTTACACTTTGGAAGATTTCCTCGATACCTTCCCTGTCTGTGGCTGCCTGAGGAGTGCTGACTTGGACTCTGGTAACTGTCTGTCTTTCGCTGTTGAGCTTGTGACTGCACTGAAGCTGATCCCTTGCTAGAATCCCCATCCCATTTTCTCTTACTTTCACTGGGAGTAGCAAGTGTAGTAGAAGCAGTAGCGGTAGCAGTAGCACTGATACGCTTAGGCAGTTTATTCTGATCCACTGCCTGATCGGTGATGCGGTGAGCGAGACG
Source organism: Helianthus annuus (assembly GCF_002127325.2). Classification (NCBI taxonomy): domain Eukaryota; kingdom Viridiplantae; phylum Streptophyta; class Magnoliopsida; order Asterales; family Asteraceae; genus Helianthus; species Helianthus annuus. The sequence continues at coordinate 106,696,344 of NC_035444.2, read as the reverse complement.
CTGGATTTCCTGGATGTTGTTGAGGTTAGCCGAGGTAACGTGGCTCTGTATTTCTGGTGCCAACCCTTTGAGATACAACTCAATACGCTTGTATGGAGGGTCCACCATAGTTGGACATAACACAGCCAACTCATTCGATCTCTTGGTGTAAGCTTCGATTTCCGAACCAACCATTTTCAAGTTATACAACTCATCCTCCAACTTGTGAATGTCTTCCCTAGTGCAGTATTCCCTCTTGATCAATTCTTTGAAATCATTCCAGGGTGTGGCGTTAGCAGCTGCCAACCCTAAGATCTGCACTTGTGCGTTCCACCAAGTGAGCGCAATCCCTTCAAGTGTGCCAGTGGCGAACTTCACCCTGCGAGCCTCAGGGCATTCACACATTTCGAAAACCGACTCGAGCTTTTCAAACCAGTGGAGGAGTCCAACTGCTCCCTCCGTGCCACTGAACGAACTAGGACGACATTCCATGAAATTCTTGAAGGTGCACCCAGGCTGTTGCTGAGCGGGTTGACCTATTGTGTACGAATAGGGCAAAGTTAAGTACGAGAATTAATGTAGGATCTAAAGATCCTAGTGTCTATACTGCAGGGTATACTACCTGCTTGGGCGGCTGCAACTGCCGCAGCAACGAGAGCCTCTAGCTGGGCTTGAGTCATGGTAATTCGTGCGGCCATTGATCTTCACATCAAAGGCAACATAAGTGAGAAAGGTTCGCAAATAGTGCGATGACAGAAGAGTGTAAGCACATAAGTATTCTCATGCAATGACAAGTTGTGAGCAAGGTAATGTAAGCATATTATGAGCAAAGTTCTATGCAAATTCTAGCATGTAGGCAATAAACATAAACCTTATTACCTAGGAAGTTGAGTCTTGCACGTGGAGCGAAGCGTCGTTGTGGATCGTTGAGAGCACTGTTCTGGTTATAGTCTGGTTTTAATAAAAACGTTTTCCCATATTAAAACCAAGTTCTCTATAACCAATGGCTCTGATACCAATCTGTCACACCCCCAAAATCCACCTGCGGAGTATCACCGCTTGGGAGCGTGACTGACCAGGATCAAGCCACCAATCATACAGAACATTGTATAAAGTAAAAGTAACACATTATAATCCAAACCATTTCCATATGAAAGGTGTTTCCAAAACATAAGTAAGTTAACATTGTTTAGCGGAAGCGTATTATTGTAAAACCCATAGCAAATAAGTATCAAACATCAAAAGTGTTTAACAAGGTGATCACGATCCAAGCCCCACAACGACCAGCTCCTCCGTGTGCAAGCTCCAAGTGCCTAACGATCTGCAAGGCATGTAACAGAATGATCAACAACTAGTTGAGCGAGTTCACAGAAAGTAAATGCGTAATAGTAAGTTCGTTTGTAACAGGTGGCTCTACTGGGCCGTATTAGTGATCAGTATAGGTATCCTGCTCATCCGAGGATAGTGATCAGTATAAGTATCCTTCACAACCGAGGATGGTGATCAGTATAGGTATCCTTCACAACCGAGGATAGTGATCAGTATAAGTATCCTTCACAACCGAGGATAGTGATCAGTATAGGTATCCTTCACATCCGAGGATAGTAATATGGTAATCTAGTCATAGTGTCAGTAGTGTATCTATTCAACCTTATCCTTTCAATCCCATTCCCAACACCCCGGGAATCCCATGCCTTGGTAAGAGTGTGAACTCACCTTGGTTTGCTCGGTATGCTAGGTTATGCACTCACAAGTAATTTAATCAAGTCCTATTGTATGCACGTATAACAAATCAGTTCATGTTCGAAATGATACGCATGCAAGTCGAGTGTCACACAAATACAAATGTAAACATTCATCATCTAGCATGGCATGTCAAATAATTCAAGTATACCTTCCATCCTTCGAAATATGTTATAACCCATTATCTTTCGAAGGATGTCTATAATCCTACAATATCTTTCGAATCCAGCCTTATCTTTCGACGCACATCCACCTTTCGGTTCATGTGTCATCTTTCGGTCAAACAGTTATCTTTCGGTCAAAGTTATCCTTCGGTCAACACTACTATGGTTCGAAGGTCAAGCATCTTTCGGTCACATCTATGTTTCGACAATAAGTATCTTTCGACAATAACTATGTTTCGAGTAGACAAGTATCTTTCGACACAATCAGTTACGTTTTCACAATCAGTTACGTTTTCACAGAAACAGAAACCCTAATCGTCTGCAGCCATCATCATCATTAACAATCATCAGAATTCATTTAGCACATCTCATCACAACGCAATCATCCTGAAATCATTGTCTAGCATGAACCCTAGTTTAAACGTATCTCAAAACCGACTAACACACAATATCGACACTAACAAAAATAATGGTCAATTCCAGATTAACGGCACTCATAAATCAGTATTCAACCGTAACGAGTTTCACATAGAATCATATATATATATATATCCGACAACAACAATCCTATGGGAAATCTATATCCTCAATATCGTAACAAGAACCCTAATATTTAACATAAATTTCAGATTACATCAACAATCAAAACACACGACACGTGAGCACATACGCAGAGGAACGAACGATCAAATCAAATAGATTTACTAACCGAGATGAGGGTTTGGTCACGCAAAGGTTTCCGGTGGTTTTCTGGTTTGCCGTCACAGTGAAATAGCTCTAGGGTTGAGAAAAATGACAGTCGACTACGTGCATTCACGTATAAATACGTATTACAGAAATGGGCCAAGCCCATCTGAAAGACTGGGCCGAAGGATCTGAATTCCAGTCGAAGGATATGTTTCGTGGCCGAAGGATGTCGAAGGATAAAGTCCTTGGTCGAAGGATATGTTTCGAGATCCTTCGAACCGAAAGTTGATCCTTCGAATCGAAGGATATGCTTCGATCTAGACTAAGTGTATTAAATAATAATTCTAATATTATCTTTTACAACCACAAGTAGTTACATGTATGCACAATGACAACACGTTTCATTAAAACACAACGCGTACAATTACAAGTCCAACAAGTCAACTACTAAACAGTCAAAGTCAACGCGCATTTAATGCGAAAGCAAAAGTCAGAAACTCGAGTTGTCACAGCATTTTTGTAATTATCAATAACTATCAAAGTTACTCTACAAATATACCTAAAAAAACCTAACCACTCACCCCACCCCCAAAAAAAACCTAAACCCCCCCCCCACACCCCCCAAAAACCTAACCCCCCCCCAAAAAAAAAAACCTAAAAAAAACCTAACCCCCCCCACCCCTAAAAACCTAAAAAAACCAAACCCCCCCCCTAAAAAAAAACCTAACCCCCCCCCCCCCACCCAAGCTAAAATGATAAAAACTAAACCCCCCAAAAAATCTAAAAAAATAAAAAAAACACACAAATTATTTTATTTTATTTTTTTAACATTTTTTATTAAAAAATCGCTACTTTTAGGAGCAGCCAAAAAAAATTTTTTTTTTCTTTTTTTTTTTTTTTTTTTGCTAACGAAATGTAGCGATTTTTTAATAAAAAATGTTAAAAAAAATTTGTGTTTTTTTAGGTATTTTTGGTTGTAACTTTGATAGTTGGTGGTAATTACAAAAATGTCACCTTGTCTTTTTGGGTTTTCCTTCAATTTGTATGTTTAGTATGTTAAGATTATTTTTATTTGATCTTTTGCCGTATTTTATAATGGTTTTAGCCCCTAACAATAACTTTGTTACTTTTGTTCAGTTAAATCTAAGGGTATTTTGATCCTTTTACACATTAGGGGATGTTTTTGTAAATTACAAAGTTCTTTTAAGATTAAAGGGACTATATATGTGTGTGTAATTATTTAAGTTTTTATATTGTTTTGATATTTTCACAATTATTATTTAATAACATATATTTTAAATATACAAATTTGTTTTTTTACAAATGTTAACCGTCTATTTTTTATAAAATCTTCATTTTTAAGCAGTTCATTCGTTTAAAATTGTTCGCTTTTAAGTTTATTTGATTTTTAAAATCATACATTTTTTGAAGTTCTCTTTTCTTAACGATTATAAGTAAATAATAGAATACAAAGTTTGAAAAACAAAGTATTTAGAAAAAGTATTTAGAAAAAGAAGTGTTTTAAAAATGCAGGATTAAAAAATAATTTTTTTAGAAAAAAAGTTTATAAACAAACAAATTTAAAAGGAATGGTAAAAAAAAATGAATTGTGTAAAAAAAACATACGACTTCAAAAGGACGATTTTAAAAAATAAAAGGTTTAAAAATGAACGATTTTAAAAAATGGACGGTTTTAATAAAGGTTTAAAAAACAAATGGATTTACAAAAAAACGCTTATAAAAAACCTATTTGTATATTTAAAACGTATTTTAATAAATAATAATCGTGAAAATAACAAAATAATTTAAAAATATAAATAATTACATAAATAGTCTCTTTAACATTAAAAGAACTCTATAACTTACAAAAACAACCCTTAAGGTTTAAAAGAGTCAAAATACCCTTAGACTTAACTGGACAAAAGTAATAAAGTTAGTGTTAGGGGCCAGAAACTTTGACTCGTCACTTCGCCTAGTAAACGTGGTACTCAGAAGGTGCAATCGCAAGGGAATATAACCTTCGTGATTACGATCACATTGCAAAGTTCATTTGAACTTTGACTTGACCAACTATGGCCAGAACCGAAAGTCAAACTGTTTGACTTTTAGCTCAAAAATGACTAATAAATGAAACAGACTAGGGAAGAGTACTTACTTGTGTTGGGAACACTGTAAGAACTCAGATTAGGAGGCCTCCAAAGCTGGAAGCAAGCTCCAAAGAGTTGGGAGAAAGAAAAGATGAATTGAGCAAGTGCAATGGATGGAGAATGTGTAAGGACCTGCACGAAAATATCCTAAAACACTCCGTAAGTGAAAACCCGAACCCTAAAACCCTAAATTTTATGAAAAATCAAGAAAGTTAAAAATTAATATTCGCTCGCGGGCCGCGAAAGAATTAAGGAGGGCCTTCGCGGGGCGCGACAGCTCTGCATTCTCCGGATAACGATTAATGCCACGTGTTGCACACGTGGCAGGTCTAGGGTGTGACACGGCAGCCCTAGCCGTAGCTAGGGTGGCCCTCGCGGGCCGCGAAGGACTCCCCTTCATGTTTACGCGGGCCGCAAGGAACTCAAAAACCAGTTATATAATGCACGTTGCATGGCCAGTCTTCTGTGTTCAAAATTTTCTTTCAAAAACGTTATATTCTGCTCAAAATCGTGTGTTTAGGTGTTGAAACGCTGCTACGATAACAGGGTAATAGCTCGATCACTACTACGATACAATGTTCGATTAATTAAAACCGATCCGATGGATGTTTAAGTGCTGCCCGAATCTTGGGCTATACTTTGTCATTCGTCGTGAGGGTTTTGATCTCGTGAAATTATCGTAAATGTTGTATTAAGTTACTAACCTAGTTTCGTTTGCATTATTTAACTAGGTTACCAGGCTTAATCAGTAGGTAGACTCTATCCGTGTAAACTTGCAATGTGAGTCATTCTGTTTTTATCAAAGTTGTTTTGTAAAACCCTAAATGTTTTCCAGTTATAAGTACATGGATTAAGTCTTTGCAAATCTTTAATTACTGGCAGTAAGTGGGGGTATTATGCACATTACTACTGTTTTATCACTCTTAGGTGGGCGAGTCTAATTAGTGATATAGCCACAGTTATAGATCCGGTCGAGTGACAACTGTACCAGATAATTATAAGATAAGGGCAAATGTGAAAACTCTTAATACTGTAATTTATAACAATGTGTCGTTTTGTACGAATTTGATGACTCGCCAGTATTTCCCGCTGATCAAATCTTTTTAAAACATGTTTCGGGTGATTTACTGTGAACCAGGAAAAGTGCCGCGTAGTACTCCAACTTAAATGAAGTGGCTCAGTAAATAAATAAACATGTTTTTGTAATTAGGGAATTTCCCAGTGAAATTCCTTTATTGTAAAAATACGGGGTTTGTCCCGAAACTTATAATAAAATAATCGGGTATTTCAGTCTAAACGATCCTGTTAAAAATTTCCGCTGCCAAACCAAACCCCCAATACCACGGGTTTCTGTCATGCGGCTTCCGAAACAGGAAACTGGGTCGGGGGCCGTGACAGAAAAGGTGGTATCAGAGCCACTGATTTAAAGCCAATTAAGTATTTAGAAAATACTTAATTTTTCCAAATTGCCATTTTGTGACTCTGTGAAAATTTAATTATAATAAATAAAATTTTAATTTGGATTTTGTGTGTTTCCTTATGTGTGACTAACAGCATGAACGAACTATCGGAAGTCCTCCGAAGTTTCACAATCCATACTACTGATATGGAGATTACCGGAACCCAATCCGGTTATCAGGCTGACACCGAGGAGCCACTAGTGTTTCAGGCCCAGCCCCAGGAAAAACCCAAACCCAAAAAGAGAAGAAGACTTCTGGATTGGAAACGAGGGAGGAAGAAGAAACCCGCTGCCCAAAGGGTAAAGAAAACAGAGGATCCAAAAGGAAAGGGGAAAGAAATAGGAGAGAGCTCTGGTCAAGCTCAGGAATTGCCACCTTGGGAGGAACTTGATAGAAAACTGGCAAACTGTGACTCCATCGGACCTGCTGATGAAACCCTTTTCAATTTTCCCGCTTAATCAGAACTTTCTATCAATTTGGAACCTGCTATTCCAGACCCAATTGTCAACCCTTAACCTTTTATCGGGCAGTTGGAAGAATGGTTGACAAGTGACTGGCATTTCCAGAACTTTATGAATAACCCAAATGTGTACTTTCCCCAGTTTGAACCTGAACCTGCTCCTTTTCCACCCATGAACGCGGAGAATGTTGCCGAATTACGCCGCTACGGCGAGGAACTGGTGGATGAGGGAAATCGGATTCGAGAAGTGGGGGAAAACATCACATGGAAGTACGACGAGAGGGAGAGTCGTTTTTGAGAAGCTGAATAACAATAGTTAGATATTTTGTATAATAATATGTGTGTATATATATATATATATATATATATATATATAAACATATATATATACATAACAATAATAATAATAATAATAATATAATATTGTGTAATAATACTAAAATAAAACATCTGTAAAATATCTGGCTTGTACGGACGCATAATATTTTATATAAAAATATAAATGTCGCAATGTCGATGATTTTGGCTATATGTGTTGACTTAATTGTGTTTGTGATTGCCTTATTGTGTTTAGATGCTATCCAATTGTGACAATAATTTATATACATTGTTAAATATTCAAATGGAAAACGCAGTAAACCAACCGGCAAATGAAGTTAACCAATCTGAACTCAATAATGAAGACCATTTTCTCAATAGACAAGATATCGAAAATATCGTTGCCCAGGGAATAGCCATCGCTATCCCAACAATCGTCGCTGTTGTTAAGAATCCAGTTGAACCTTCCCAAGCCAACCATAGCAAACGCACACGCGACGATAATTTCAGTAACAGTGTGAATGGGGGCGGCGATAATAATAATGTGGTTCAAGCCCCATTACTTAAGAAAATGAAAGTGGCAACGACTGGTTGCACTTACAAAGAATTTCTCGCCTGTAAGCCAGTCGAATTTGCAGGTAATGAAGGGGTGACTGCCGCACTACGTTGGTTGGAAAAGACCGAAGCTGTGATTAAAATAAGTAAGTGCGCTGAAGAAGACCGGGTGATGTATGCATCCCACCTTTTCAAGGAAGAGGCGTTAGAATGGTGGAACACGGTGCTGCAAGCTAAGGGAAGTGACGTGGCTTATGCCATGAGTTGGGAGGAGTTTAAGGAATTGGTAGAAAGAAAGTTTTGTCCCTCTTACGAGAAGGAACATATGGCAAACAAGTTCTTAAACCACCGGATGGTGGATGTTACTGTCGTGGGTATACTTCAAAATTTTTCGAGTATGCCAGAATTGTGCCAACTCTAGCCTCGCCAGAGCTGGTGCTTATTTCTCACTACATTTGGGGACTAATTAGCGAGATTCGTGACATAGTCAAAGCTGCGAGACCCCGCACGATAGACGATGCAGTCGTATTGGCCAATACCTTGACTGACGGACTGGTGCGCACAAGAGAAGAAAACAGGAAAAATGAATTAGCCCAAAAGATTACCCAAGGTTTCCGTGGGGGTAATAATAATAGTAACTTTAGGAAAAGGGAACCGGGCAATCCTCCGCCGCTGCGTTTGTAGTAACTGTAAAAAGAAGCATATTGGGAAGTGCAAGGAAAATTGCAATTTCTGCAATAGATCGGGACACCGAGAGGAGGAATGCAGGAAGAAATCCATGGTCTGCTGCAACTGCAGAGAAGTCGGGCATTTTAAGCCAGAATGCCCTAAACTGGTCAAATCAGCGGACAACAAGGCAAAAGCGACTGAAGGAACTAATAAAAAAATGCAAGAGCCTTCCAGCTGACTACACAAGAAGCAGATCTGATTCCAGATGTGATAGCTGGTACGTTTCTTGTTCATGACGTTTACGCAAAAGTATTATTTGACTCTGGTGCGAACCAAAGTTTTATAAATACTCCATTCTGCCAAGCTCTTAAGCATCCTTTAACCAAACTTAGGCAAATTTATACGGTAGAAACGGCAGAAGGTTATTCTGTCAATATAGATAAGATACTCCAAGAAGGAAAGATAGAACTCTCAGGCCACAAAATTTCTGCAAACCTTCTACCTATGAATTTAGTAGGATTCGATGTCGTTTAGGAATGGATTGGTTAGTAGCCAACCATGCTCGAATCCTCTGTGATCAAAATTCCATAGAAATTCATACGCCAACAGGAGAGGTAATTTTGGTTACAGGAGATAAGCCGCGTAAACCAATGAGGTTCATTTCAGTAATGAAAGTTGCTAGTTATGAACGAAAGCAAGGAATAGTGTATATGATTTCAGTAATCATTAACACTAAAAGTAAAGAGCTTAAGGAAATTCCAGTAGTATCAGAATATTCTGACGTATTCCCAGAAGAGCTACCTGGATTACCACCGGATAGGGAAGTAGAGTTTAGAATTCAACTAATTCCTGGAACTATACCAATAGCTAAGGCACCTTATCGGTTAGCACCCACGGAAATATTAGAACTGAAAAAATAGTTAGACAAATTGCTAGGCAAAGGATTCATACAACCTAGTTCATCCCCTTGGGGAGCACCTGTGTTGTTCGTGAAAAAGAAGGATGGTTCGATGCGAATGTGTATCGATTATAGGGAATTAAATAAGGTTACCATTAAGAATCGATACCCATTACCTAGGATTGATGATCTTTTTGATCAACTTCAAGGAGCTAGGTATTTCTCTAAGATAGATTTGCGTTCCGGATATCATCAGTTAAAGGTACAGGAAGAAGACATACCTAAAACTGCCTTCAGGACTAGGTATGGTCACTACGAGTTTACAGTCATGCCCTTTGGATTAACAAATGCTCCTGCAACATTCATGGACGTGATGAATAGGATCTGTAAGCCGTATCTGGATAAATTTGTAATTGTCTTCATCGACGATATACTTATTTATTCCAAAAGTCAGGACGAACATTGTAAGCACCTGCATGCACTCTTAACCTTGTTAAGAAAGGAAAAGCTTTACGCCAAATTCTCGAAGTGTGAATTTTGGCTACAAGAAATGCATTTTTTTTAAAAGACACTATGGTCTACCCTAAGCTCTCTCTCCTGGGCGATTTCTTGTTCATCATGAAACCCTAATTTTCTTTGCGATTCATTTGTATAACAGTCTGTGATTAGAGGTTTGTTTATCAAATCTCTATAACGAACTCGTTAGCAATAGTAATCAATCTGAAATTTTATTTTCGTTTTTCTTCAATCGCCACCTTAGTTGCTGTTTTGAGATCCTGACATATTAATCCGGTTGATATTGGTCGCGGTTAACTGAGATTAATTTAGCTAGATTAGTTCTCTGGGTTAATCTGTTATGGATTGATTTTCGGCTCTAGGGTTTCAGGATTAGGGTTTTATTTTATTTTCTGTTTCTGGTTCTTCGTTTTCTTGGATTAGTGCATGGTCTTCTATGTTATGTTGGTTTGAGAGAGGAGCTTTTTCCAGGATGGATGTTCGTAAGAAATCTGATCTTCAGCCTGATCGTGGAAAGCCACCTTTGTTTTCTAAGGGCGGCGGTACTCATGGTTTGAATGATGGCAATCAGAAACATGCACGTAGGGGAATTTTCAAGGTGAATGCTGAATCAAGACTGATCAATGTAATTGATGAGCTCGAAAAGATTTATGTTCCGGTTCCTGTGGCCGAAGCTGCCAAGGAATCTTCACCGGACATGGAAAACTTGAACAAACTTACACATGATGGTGGGAGTATGCAGGAGAATAGTCACAAACATTCGGAGCGGAATGCTGGTGGGTTTTCGGTTAGCGAACAAACTAGTAACCTGAGCAACATTCAGATTACAGATCCGGCTGTGGGCAATTCAGAGCTGAATTTGGGTGGTACCAGTTTGAAGAAGCCGCTTTCTTATGCAGATTCGGTTCTAAAGCAGGAAAAGAAGGTAAATTTCCGTTCTCTTGCTAGTATAACTCAACATGAAGGTTGTGATGTTGTGCTCCCTAAGGAGTCTGTTCGTGTGGTTCAAGAGAAGTTGTCGAATACATTATATGGGTATTTTTTGGGTGACCGAGTAGCATATCCTATGGTTGAATATTACGTCAGGAATAACTGGAAAAGATTCGGATTACAGAAGTCCATGATGAATGCTAGCGGATTTTTCTTTTTTAAGTTTTCGGATCAGAAAGGTATGCGTGATGCTCTATCTTCAGGTCCCTGGATTATACGTTCTCAACTGTTGTTTCTTTATGAATGGTCGCCTACTATTAAGCTTGAGAAGCAGGAGGTTATGAAAGTTCAAGCCTGGGTTAAAATACATGAAGTCCCGATTGCGGCTTATACGGAGGATGGTCTTAGTATGATTGCTACGGCCATTGGGGAACCTAAACTTATGGATTCTTACACGTCGTCAATGTGCATGGATTCGTGGGGGCGAAGTAGCTATGCAAGAGCCCTAATTGAGATATCCGCGGATAAGGATTTTAAAGAGGAGATAACATTGGCGATTCCTGAGGTGGAAGGATGGTGGTTTCGTCAAGGAAACCATGTATGTAGAGTATGAATGGAGCCCACTTAGATGTTCGACGTGTTGTGTTTTTGGGCATGCAAATGATACGTGTCCAAAGATGCCGAGAAAACCAGTTGAGAATGTCAAACACGATCGTATGCTAGGTAACCAAGGAAGCCGTAAAGGGAAAGAAATTCCTAGAGTTGATGAGGACGGTTATATGGGGGTCAAAAGCAAGAAAATTGCAAGGAAACGAGGAGTTAAGGTGGGCAAGCAGAAACCTAAGTTTGAGTATAGACCAGTTATTACGAAACATAAGGATGAGTCTAGAGTGAAGCCGACTTCATCTAATTTCCATTCGAGAAACCCTTTTGAGGTTTTGAATGAGGTTCATAGGGAGAAAGGCCAAAGTAGTAATGGGGATAGTGGTGGTCAAGAGGACTCTGATGATGAAGAGGTGGTTGAAGGTTATAATGAAATGGATGAGTTTCTCACGGGAGGGACTCTTAAATCTTCTAAAGGAGCAAGCACTCCTTTAACCGGGGTTTCCAATGGTTAGTCCCGCAACATGGAATATAAGGGGGTTGAACTGCCCACTTAAACAAAAGGAGGTTCGCAAAATTCTAAAGGATAATAATCTTTCTTTTTGTGCTATTTTAGAGTCTCTTGTTGATGTTGGTAATCTTGCGAAGGTTTGTAATTCGGTTTTTCGTCGTTGGTCTTGGATTTCAAATGGTAGCTGTTGTGATAAAGGTACGAGAATCATTGCTAGGTGGAACTCGGATGTCCTTGATGTTATTGTGCTGGCCCAAACGTCTCAAGTTATGCATCTTCAGATTATTTTTAAGCTGGATAAAAAGGTTTTATTTTGTTCGGTTGTCTATGCAGCGAATTACTATATCAATCGAAGAGATTTGTGGTATCAATTATATTTACATAAAGCTTTTGTAAGTGATAAGCCTTGGGTTATAATGGGTGATTTTAATTCGGCTTTCAGCTTAGAAGATCACTCTATGGGAACTTCCTCTATCTCGATTGGCATGAGAGAGTTTCAAGAATGTGTTTCAGATATTGAGGTGTTTGATATTAATCGGTCCGGATGTCACTTTACGTGGAATCAAAAGCCTAAAGAAGGTGTTGGTGTGTTAAAGAAAATTGATAGAATCATGGGCAATATTTCTTTTGTTTCTGAATTTCCAAACTCGGTTGCTTTGTTTCATCCGTATAGGCTATCTGATCACTGCCCGTGTATTCTTAATATTCCCACCCCCGGAAAATTGAAGCCTAGATCGTTTAAATTTGCCAACTTTTTGGTTTTTAAGCCGGGCTTTATGGAGATTGTAAAGCGTGTTTGGGATACTCAAATTGATGGGGTCCTTCAGTTCCGAGTAGTGAAAAAACTCAAGTTGTTAAAGTCTCCTCTTCGGGGTTTATTGTTTCAACAAGGGAATTTGCACAAGAAAGTTGAGAATATTCGCCGGGAATTAGATGCGATCCAGCTTGACATTGATTTAAACCCGATGAATGCGGGTCTTCTCTCTCAAGAGGCTAAACTTTTAGCCGATTACCAGGATGCTTGCTTAGATGAGGAACGGTTTCTAAAGCAAAAATCGAAGGTGGATTGGTTGCGGGCCGGTGACGCAAACACAAAGTTTTTTCATGCTTCGCTGAAAAGCAGGAATCACGTGACTCGAATTGAGGTTATTTCGAACTCTCATGGAGTTTTATTCCAGGGAGATGACGTTTCTAAGGCTCTAGTCCATCATTACGAGAATTTTATTGGCATAGAAGATGACATTAATTTACATCCTACTCATGATCTTTTTGTTAAACGGTTGCGTAATGAAGACGCTAATCATATGGTCCGCCCGGTTACTAGCGAAGAGGTCAAGCTGGCTATGTTTTCCATGGGCAATGACAAAGCTCCGGGCCCTGATGGATACACAGCTGCGTTTTACAAACATGCGTGGCCGATTATTGGCCAGGATGTGGCGAGTGCAATCATGGATTTCTTCAGTTCTGGTAAGCTTCTTAAGGAGCTCAATAGCACGTTAATTGTTCTTATTCTGAAGAAGCCTACTCCGTCATCTGTCACGGATTACCGTCCTATTGCATGTTGTAATGTTATTTACAAGTGCATTAGTAAAATTATTGCGGATCGTATAAAGTATTACCTGAATCAGATTGTTAGCATTAACCAGTCCGCATTCGTTCCAGGAAGGAAAATTTCTGATAACATCTTGCTTACGCAAGAATTGATGCATAATTATCACAGGAATAATGGTCCTCCGAGATGTGCGTTCAAAGTTGATATCCAGAAAGCGTATGACACAGTTGACTGGAGTTTTCTCATGCGTGTTCTCATGGGTTTCGGTTTTCATTCGAAAATGGTAGAGTGGATAATGACGTGTGTTTCCACTCCTACCTATTCGGTTTGTGTTAATGGGGATGTTCATGGGTATTTCAAAGGGAAACGTGGCTTAAGACAGGACGACCCTTTATCCCCTTATTTATTCACGCTTGTTATGGAAATATTGACATGCATTCTGCACCAAGCTACTCAGTTGGATTCTTCGTTTAGATTTCATAACAAGTGTGAAAAGCAACATATCATTAATCTCTGTTTTGCTGATGACTTGTTTTTATTTGCTCGAGGTGATGTTCAGTCAGCTCAATGTATCATGGAGTCGCTTACTCGATTCACCAACATGTCCGGGTTGGTCCCTAGCATTCAGAAAAGTACCGCTTTCTTTTGTAATGTCTCAAATCATGTTAAAGTTGCTATTTTGGATATCCTGCCGTTTGAAGAGGGTCTTTTACCGGTAAAATACTTAGGGGTGCTTCTTATTTCTTCGAGGCTTCGGGTTAAAGATTGTAGTGTTCTTCTTGAACGCTTGGATGTAAGGATTATGAACTGGAAAAACAAACTTTTATCATTTGCGGGCAGATTACAATTAATCATATCGGTCTTGTCGTCTATCCATGTTTACTGGGCCTCGCTTTTATCTTACCGGTTCGGATTTTAAATGATATAGAGGCTAAATTGAGGAATTTTTTATGGTCTCAGGAGGGTTCTTTCCATAGAGGAAAAGCGAAAGTTTCGTGGAGAGCTATCTGTGTGCCTAAATATGAAGGTGGCCTCGGTATTCGTCGGGTCGGAGATGTTAATAAGGCCCTTATGGTTTCTCATATTTGGAGTATTCTTACAAAGAGAGAGTCTCTTTGGGTGCAGTGGATCAACTCATATCGGCTTAAAGGTCGGAGTTTCTGGGTGTGCAAGGATGTTACTAATTGCAGTTGGACTTGGAGGAAAATCCTCAATTACGGCCGTTGGTTAAGGAGCATATCTGGCATTCTTTGGGCGCTGGTAATACCATTTCTGCCTGGTATGATTCTTGGTGTCATCTGGGTCCTCTTTCAACCTTATTATCGCCTCGGGTCATTACGAATGCGGGATTTCGGTTGGATGCTATGGTTTCGGATGTTTATAGACATGATTCTTGGGCATGGCCGGCTGCTTGGAGGGACTTATTTCCGGTTCTTAATCAGCTGGATCATCTTTGTCCGGATCAAAACAAGCTGGATCGATTGGTGTGGAAGGATGGCGATAATATGCTTGATCATTCATCCTTTACGGTTTGGAACACGATTCGGCTGAGAGAGCAGGAAGTGGATTGGGCAAAAATTGTTTGGTTTCCTCAATGTATTCCTAGGCACGCTTTCTTGGTGTGGCTAATAATGCGACGAAAACTTTTGACACAAGATAAAATTTTAAAGTGGGACTTAGCTAGGAGGAAGAACATGAATATGATGTGCTGTCTCTTATGCTATGCGGATGTCGACTCCCATGATCATCTTTTCTTTGAATGTCAGTTCTCTTCGCAGGTGTGGAGCTTGGTCCGAGGTAACGTCAATATGGATAATGTTCAGCCTAAATGGTCATCGATTGTGAACTGGTTGATGGTGAGAAGTCAGTCTAAGACGGCAGCCAATTATGTTGCTCGTGTGCTTGTAGGTGCGACTGCTTACAGTATTTGGCAAGAGCGAAATGCTAGACTTTTTAAAAACCAAACGGGTCCACCGGATTTAATTTGCAGCATCATTCTAAAGACAGTTCGATACAAATTAATGGGAGTAAAATTCAAACCTTGTGCTAATGTTCGAAGGCTGCTTGGAAATTGGGAGATCAATGATGACGCTATGAACGATGATGGGGGCTGATTATCTCGTTTGTATTTTGTTGCGTTTCTAGTTGTTAGTCTAGTCGGTGTCTTTTGTTTTCAATTGGTTTTGTTTGGTTTACGCTCCTGAGGCATGTCTCTCGAGTGAACTAGTGAGGATGTCACCTCTCTACTTGTTTTATGTGTTTGTGAATATTTAAAATCACCGGGGTAACCCTTTACCCAAAAGAGAAATGCAATTTTTAGGACACCTGGTTAATCACGAAGGCATTCATGTGGATCCCTCCAAAATAGAAGCAATCACAAATTGGAAGGTCCCGCAATCAGCAACCGAAGTTAGAAGTTTTCTAGGATTAGCTGGGTACTATAGGCGCTTCATCAAAGACTTTTCTAAGATAGTTGTTCCATTAACTAAGCTAACCTGTAAAACTATTAAGTTTGAATGGAGACCCAAGCAAGAGGAAGCCTTTAGAATTCTAAAGCAAAGATTAACAAATGCCCCAATTCTTGCCTTACCTGAAGGAACCGAAGATTTTGAGGTCTACTGTGATGCTTCCAAGCTGGGATTAGGTTGTGTGCTAATGCAATGCAAAAAGATAATTGCATACGCATCAAGACAATTGAAAAAGCACGAGGAAAATTATACGACTCATGACTTAGAATTAGGAGCAATACTTTTTGCCCGTAAAATATGGAGACATTATCTGTACGGAAGTAAATTTACTGTCTATACAGATCATGAGAGTTTAAGGTACATATTTGGGCAAAAGAATTAAACATGAGGCAAAGAAGGTGGATGGAAATTTTAAGTGATTACGACTGTGATATCCTATATCACGAAGGAAAGGCAAATGTAATAGCAGATGCCTTAAGTCGTAAGTACTATGAAAAGCAAAGGTGAGTTCGTGCTCTTAGACTAAATCTACAATTAGATTTAATGGAGCAATTGAAAAATGTTCAAGAGACAGCAATTCAGGATGATGCTGAAGAAATGAAAGGACGGATAAAGGAATTAGAGCAAGGGACTGATGGAATTTGGAGATTCCATAAGAAAAGGATTTCGGTGCCTAGACAAGGAAACTTACGAGATAAGATATTAGAGGAAGCCCATAAATCTAGGTATACGATGCATCCTAGTAATAACAAGATGTATCAGGATTTAAGAAATAACTTCTGGTGGATAGGAATGAAAAAGGACATCGCTAGATACGTTTCTAAGTGTCTAACTTGTTCGCAAGTTAAGGCAGAACACCAGAAACCTTCAGGTTTACTTCAATAATTAGAAATGCCTGTGTGGAAATGGGAATTAATAATAATGGATTTTGTTACTAAGCTACCTAAAATCAGGAAAGGTAACGATGCAATCTGGGTGATTGTAGATCGATTAACCAAATCTTCTCATTTCCTACCAATGAAGGAAACCTTTAGCATGGAAAGATTAGCTAAGTTATACGTAGATGAAGTAGTATCCCTACATGGAGTCCCACTCTCCATTGTGTCAGATAGGGATAGTCGTTTCACTTCGCATTTCTGGACAAGTTTCCAAGAAGCAATGGGGACACGATTAAATTTAAGTATTGCATACCATCCCCAAACAGATGGACAAAGTGAAAGGACGATCCAAACCCTAGAAGACATGCTCAGGGCATGTGTAATAGATTTCGGTGGAAACTGGGATGACCACTTACCATTAATAGAATTCTCCTATAACAATAGTTATCATACAAGCATCAATGCTGCCCCGTTCAAAGCACTGTATAGACGAAAGTGTCGAACTCCAGTATGCTGGGCAGAAATAGGAGAAAGTCAATTATCAGGTCCCGAGATTGTGCAAGAAACCACTGACAAGATAACTCAAATAAAGGAAAGACTAAAAACGGCTCGAGATCGCCAGAAAAGTTATGCAGATAATCGACGTAAGCCATTAGAATTTCAAGTTGGAGACATGGTACTATTGAAAGTTTCTCCTTGGAAAGGGGTAGTTCGATTCAGTAAGAAAGGAAAGCTGAGTCCAAGATACATAGGACCATTCACAATTACCCAACGAATAGGACCAGTTGCCTATCAATTACGACTACTAGAAGAGCTAAACGGGGTACATGATGTGTTTCATGTATCTAATCTTAAGAAATGTTTATCTGATGAATCATTGGTAGTACCTCTTCAGGATATAGAGGTGAACGAAAAATTGAAGTTTGTGGAGAAACCTCTTCAAATAGAAGACAGAAAGGTCAAGCACCTCAAACGCAAGAGATTAGTACTGGTCAAAGTAAAGTGGGATTCGAAGAGAGGACCTTAGTACACATGGGAGTTGGAGTCGTAGATGAAGCGAAAATACCCTTACTTGTTCCAATAAATCTTGAGGATGAGATTTTAAATAAGGTGGGGAGGATGTAAGGACCTGCACGAAAATATCCTAAAACACTCCGTAAGTGAAAACCCGAATCCTAAAATCCAAAATTTTATGAAAAAATCAAGAAATTCAAAAATTAGTATTCGCTCGCGGGCCGCGAAAGAATTAAGGAGGGCCTTCGCGGGGCGCGACAGCTCTGCATTCTCCGGATAACAATTAAGGCCACGTGTCGCACACGTAGCAGGTCTAGGGTGTGACACGGCAGCCCTAGCCGTAGCTAGGGTGGCCCTCGCGGGCTGCGAAGGACTCCCCTTCATGTTTACACGGGCCACGAGGAACTCAAAAATCAGCTATATAATGCACGTTGCATGGCCAGTCTTCTGTGTTCAAAATTTTCTTTCAAAAACGTTATATTCTGCTCAAAATCGTGTGTTTAGGTGTTGAAACGCTGCTACGATAACAGGGTAATAACTCGATCATTGTTACGATACAATGTCCGATCGATTAAAACTGATCCGATGGATGTTTAAGTGCGGCCCGAATCTTGGGCTATACTTTGTCATTTGTCGTAAGGGTTTTGATCTCATGAAATTATCGTAAATGTTGTATTAAGTTGCTAACCTAGTTTCGTTCGCATTATTTAACTAGGTTACCAGGCTTAATCGGTACGCAGACTCTGTCCGTGTAAACTTGCAATGTGAGTCATTCTATTTTTATCAAAGTTGTTTTGTAAAACCCTAAATGTTTTCCAGTTATAAGTACAGGGATTAAATCTTTGCAAATATTTAACTACTGGCAGTAAGTGGGGGTATTGTGCAAATTACTACTGTTTTATCACTCTTAGGTGGGTGAGCCTAATTAGTGATATGGCCACAGTCATAGATCCGGTCGAGTGACAACTGGACCAGATAATTATAAGATAGGGGCAAATGTGAAAACTCTTAATACTGTAATTTATAACAATGTGTCGTTTTGTACGAATTGGATGACTCGCCAGTATTTCCCGCTGATCAAATCTTTTTAAAACATGTTTCAGGTGATTTACTGTGAACCAGGAAAAGTGTCGTGTAGCACTCCAGCTTGAATGAAGTGGCTTAGTAAATAAATAAACATGTTTTTGTAATTAGGGAATTTCCCATTGAAATTCCTTTATTGTAAAAATACGGGGTTTGTCTCGAAACTTATAATAAAATAATCGGGTATTTTCAGTTTAAACGATCCTGTTAAAAATTTCCGCTGCCAAACCAAACCCCCAATACCACGAGTTTCTGTCCCGCGGCTTCCGAAACAGGCAACTGGGTTGGGGGCCGTGACAGAATGGTTGTTATTTATAGTAGTTTGGAGGCTCTTGGATCATCACAAGTGTCCATTGAGGTGGCATGATCAGGAGGGAGGTGTAACACATGTCAATTGATGGAAACAAGCTGGAAAATTCGAGTTCTTGGGCTCCAAGCAAAGAAAACAAGTGGTTGCAAACTTTTTGCTATCTGGACACCCCTTACGAACCGTAAGGGGTTTTCCTTTACGGTCCGTAAGGACCTGGCAGGGGCAGACGTTTAAAAAATTGGCAGATTTGGCCCCTAGACTTGTTTTGTCGCGTTTTGTCACTTTTAACCCATTTTAACCTAATATGTAGGTTATATAAAGGTGTTAAGGCATATGTAACTTGGATTTTGTCCGGGAATGTCGTGGATGTCAGTTCGTTCAGTTGTACGGTTATGCGTTTCGCAAATAACGTACAAGACTTTGCCGATCACGAAAATGATCGAAATTGCCCAACGATTGATAGTTTTGCATTCTTTCCAATAAAATACAAGATTTTATTGAATAGGAGAATGTTCGGATTTGTACATACGGTTCGTATGCTGGGGGTTTGGGCATACTTTCGCAGTTTGTCAAAAATGGTCCCTGAACTTGTATAAACGTGTTTTTGTTATTCCTAACCCTTCAAAACTTATATCTAAGTTATGTAAAGGGTATTTAGGGTAAGTGTAGCTTATTTCCTTATCCCGGTGTATACGTTACCTTAAACAGATTACGTTTAAGTATCAGTTAACGAATTGCTTCCAAAAGAAAAAGTTTTTGAAAGTTCGGAATTTTGCACAAGGGTTATAGTAATGCATTTCATTGTGTTTTGCATGGTTCGGTCAGTTCGGTTATTATCCTCAACCAAAGCCAAAACCAAAGTCGTCGATTAGTCTATTTATTAACCAACCGATTTTCGGTTTATTTGGTTAGATTGATGGTTTTTGGTTTGGTTCATTTTATTTTACTTAATAACAAAAACTAAACTTTGGCTAATTTTTTTGCTTAGAAATATTTAAAATTGGGGTATAAATACATGAAATGAAAGTATAAATATATGAAATGAAATACGAAATATATGAACTAGAGGTATAAAAGTTAGTTAGAAATATATGAAAATATGAATGATTTGGTTCAGTTAAGCTATTTTTGGTTAAACGGGAGTATAAAAAAATTTGATAACCTGATCCTGGTTAATTCGGTTTTCAATTTTCAATTAATTCAGTTTTTGGTTGATTTTGGTTCAATTTCGTCTGTTTTCGGTTTGGTTCAGGTTAACGATTTAGTTATTGCTCACCGATAACCGATTAACCGGTAGGTGCGTGCTCGATGCGGCATTAAACATAGACATTGCTACAGTGTGCGTTGTTTGGTTGGTTAGATTATTATCCTCAAACGGAATCGAAGTCATCGATTAGTCTATTTTATTAACCAATCCGTTTTCAGTTAATCGGTTTTGATATTTTAGTTAGATTGACGGTATTTTGGTTTGAATCGTTTAATTTCGGTTAATAGCCATACCCAAACTTGGGCTAAAACTTTTGATTAGAAATACATGATATTTAGACATAAATACATGAAATGGATGTATAGGTACATGAAATGTAGGTATGAATACATAAAATGGGGGTATAAATATAAAATACATGAACAGAAGGTATAAATGTCACACCCCAACCGATGGTGGAAACATCGGGGTGCGAGCACTAAGCGTTCAGATTGCTCATGAGATTCCATAACGCTATTGGTTCAATATAATTTAATAGATTTCATGCAGAATTTGTCTAAGTCAAACATCACCACAAAATAACAAATTACATAACATAAATAAAGATTGTTCAAATTGTTCAATGATTCTAATTTACTAAGATGTGTTTCTAAGCAGCATCCTAGCTTGATTCAAGAATTCCTAGCATCTTGTCAGCCTGCAACATGTATTAAAATGGAGTCAGCACAAAAATGTACCGGTGAGTATACAAGTTTGAATATAGAATAATAGATTAAAACAACTCATATCCACAATGTAAGTAATAAAAATAGTTTCAGCCGTGCTAGTGTCGCAGTCCACGCAGTGGTAGCCCAAGTATCCCGATGCTTTAGTGTTTACCCAAGACTCAAGGTAAACTAGAATCCTCCTAACAATACCCCCGAGAATAATGGGGAGGTGCATCTCCTATAGCGCTACTATTGTTAAGGCGGAACTACACACCCTGGATTAAACGTCACGTAGCACAAATAGAATACTAGAATGCACAAGTTTCACATACACGTAGGATAGAGTCTTGCAAAATCTCAAGTTTCGTAGTTTAATAGAATACATGTTACATCCCAAAGTTTTAAACAAAAAGGGATCGAGTATACTCACAGTGATTGCTTAACAGTTACAATCATTATTGGATCAAAGGGAGCTCTCTTAGGGTTAGCCTGATTAGATTACAACAGATAAGAGTCGGGCAGAATAACGATATTACGCAAAGTGTCGAACAGTCGCTTGATCGGATGGCTGTCCGATCGGATGGCTATCCGATCGGATTGCCAGTCGATCGGGTGACTAATGTGTGAGTGGGACGGGTGGCTACTCGATCAGATGGCTATCCAATCGGGTTGCCACTCGATCCAAGTGTCAAGTTTCAAAGTTGTTTAAGTTTCTGGTTACCTTGATCGGGTGGCTGCTCGATCGGATGGCTATCCGATCGAGTTGCCACTCAATCGAGATTTCCAAAGTTCCAACTTTCTGAAAAAGTTTCTAAGTGTTGAAAGGTTTCAAAGTTTCAAGGCACTGAGACAAGTGTCACCTGATCGAGTGGCTGTTAGATCGGATGGTCATCCGATCGGATTGTCACTCGATCGAGTGATCCTTGTCCCGTTTGTAATTTTTGTAAAATTTCTAAGTTTCTAGATTAACGATGACGGCTCGGTACGTATCGAGACAACGGTAAACTCATCATCCTACAGCCGTTTTGATCAGATAGGAATCACCCCTGTCCGATCAGTCGTCTGTTTACAACGGTTTATGTCGGAACCCGTTCCATGGTCGTCTTCTCTGGCAACAATCTGTTTCCAAACCTACTCTAGACTACCCATCAAGTCTACAGTCCGTTTATACCTGGATTCCACCGTTTAAAGTGAAAGATTGAAGAAAAGATGAAGAAAACTTAAGTTTTATTATGAAAAATCCTAGATCTAGCATAGATTTAGTATGAAAAGCATGGAATTCCTCAGATCTGAGCTAAATCTTACCAGAAATGACATCACATAGCAGGTTGTACAAACCACCATGATGACATCATCCTCAAGAACTCAGATATAAGAGATTTCACGGTGAAAAGTGTGATTTCAAAGGTGAATCACCTAGAGAATGAAGTGTAGACCAAGAAAGTACAAGAATCTAGCCTAAAACTTACCGGAATCACCAAGGAATCGAAGAAAAGTGGTGTGCGTGCGTCTGGTCGAGTGAGGCTGTCACATCAATGAGAATGGTGATGTGACAGGCCTATTTATAGTGTGAGGGATTAAGGCGGTGTGCACTCGGATCGGATGGTGGGTCGATCGAGTGGCCATCCGATCGGGTGATCATCTGATCGGATGGTCATCCGGCCGGATTGCCACTTGGTCAATCCCATCCTTTCCGCGTTCCCATCTTTGATTCGTTTTGCGAGTTAGATTAAGCGTTGTGTATTATTGGGTAATAGAATAACTAGATTTCATCACAAAAGTTTCAAAGTTTCGTAGATTCCGCCAGTGACAAGACTCTAGTCTCTCATTCAACCAAGAATCAAGTTTCACGAGTCTAAAGAGTCAAGCACCAAAGTATCTAGAATTAGACATTCCAAGTATATAGATTTAGACATTCCAATCATATAGATTTAGACATTCCAAATATAGATTTAGGCATTCCAAGCATGCTGATTTAGACATAAGTTTCTCCAAGTTATCAAAGTATCATACGTTATATAGTACAGGGACCAGACTTGCCAATAAAGTTCAAGGACTAAATCTGACAAAAGCCTAAAGTTTAGGGCCGCTGGGCGTTACAGTCTCCCCTCCTTTAGGAGATTTCGTCCCCGAAATCTTAGAAGAAGATTGCTCGAAGAGCTGCGGATACTTGGCCTTCATATAACTTTTCAATTCCCAAGTGAATTCGGCGCCACACTTTCCTTCCCATCGAACCTTAACAATGGGAATTTTGCTGCGCCTCAGACGCGTGACAGCTTGATCCATGATTTCAACCGGTTTCTCCACAAATTGCACAGCTTCATTTATTTGCAAGTCTTTGAGGGGAACCTGCAGTTCCTCAACGGCTAGGCATTTACGTAGATTAGACATGTGGAACACTGGATGCACGTTGTTTAGTTGTTGTGGCATGTCGAGTCTGTACGCCACCTTGCCAATCCTTTCAAGTATCGTGAAAGGACCCACATAGCGAGGAGCGAGCTTTCCATTCTTTCCAAAACGAACTACTCCTTCCAGGGAGATACCTTGAGAAGAACTCGGTCACCAACATCAAATTCCAAAGGCTTACGCCTCACATTAGCATAGCTCTTTTGTCTGCTCCTAGCCTTGATCAAGTTATTACGGATCTGAAGAATCTTATCCGTTGTCTCTTAATTGATTTTAGGGCCAGTAAACTGCTTGTCACCAATCTCATGACAGCTGAGAGGAGATCGGCACTTGCGGCCATACAAAGCTTCGAAAGAAGCCATCTAAATACTGGAATGATAGCTGTTGTTGTACGAGAACTCAATCAATGGTAAATGTACATCCCAGTTACCACCAAAGTCGATGACACAAGAACGGAGCATATCCTCTAGGGTTTGAATAGTACGCTCGGTCTGTCCATCCGTCTGAGGATGAAAGGCCGTGCTAAGATTCAAGTGCGAACCCATAGCGGACTGAAACGTTTGCGAAAGACGCGAAGTAAAACGACCATCACGGTCAGAGATTATGTCGAGAGGTATGCCATCTCATCGGTATAGATTCTAGCCAGTTTCTCCACTTTATAATCTTCACGAATAGGAAGAAAGTGGGCCGATTTGGTCAAGCGATCAACAATCACCCAGATACTACCGTGACCAAAAGGCGTACGGAGTAGTTTGGTAATAAAGTCCATAACAATGCTATCCCATTTCCAAACTAGGATTTCAGGCTGCACTAAGAGTCCAGAAGGACGTTGATGTTCAGCCTTTACTTTTGAACAAGTAAGGCACTTAGCAACATATAACGCAATGTCATTCTTCATGCCAGGCCACCAATAAATCGTACGCAGATCCTGGTACATCTTATCAGCGTCGGGATGAATAGAGTAACGAGATTTATGAGCCTCATTCATAATGAGGTCACGGAGGTTATCGCGATCTGGCACCCAGATACGATTGAGATAGTACCGAAGACCATCAGATTTAGTTTCGAGTTAATTAACATTAGCGGCAAGAACTTCAACAGATAGACTTCCTTCATTAGCTGACGAATACTGAGCTTCACGGATACAAGCATGCAAATCATTAGAAATACGAATAGCCTTAAAATGAGTTTTACAACTAAGAGCGTCGGCCACTACATTCGCCTTGCCAGGATGATAGCGAATTTCGCAGTCGTAGTCGTTAAGTAGTTCCACCCAACGCCTCTGTCGCATGTTTAATTCCTTTTGGTCAAAGATATGTTTGAGGCTCTTATGGTCGGTGAAGAACGCATTTCGTACCATACAGGTAGTGTTGCCAGATCTTTAATGCAAATACAACTGCACCAAGCTCCAGATCGTGAGTAGTATAGTTTTTCTCATGTACCTTGAGTTGACGAGAATCATAAGCGATAACCTTGTCCCGCTGCATGAGCACACAGTCCAATCCATGGTTCGAGGCATCACAATAGACCACGAAATCGTCATTCCCATCGGGTAGAGTAAGTACAGGAGGGTTACACAAAAGAGTCTTAAGAGTTTGAAAAGATTCCTCTTGCTCGGGACCCCAAGTAAAAGGTTTCTCTTTTTGGGTCAATGAAATGAGAGGTACAACAATTTTCGAAAAGTCCGAGATGAATCGGCGGTAATAACCAGCCAATCCTAGAAAAGAACGGATTTCGGATGCGGATTTAGGTGTACTCCAATTCTTCACGGCTTCGATTTTTGATGGGTCAACATGAATACCTTGCTTACTAACGACATGACCAAGAGATTGCACTTCATCAATCCAAAACTCACACTTAGAAAATTTAGCATATAGGCGTTCACCACATAGAAGTTCAAGCATCAAGCGTAAATGACAAGCATGATCAGCTTTAGACTTAGAATAAATGAGAATATCATCAATAAAGACTATCACAAAACGATCCAAATAGGGTTTACAAACACGATTCATAAGGTCCATGAACACAGCGGGTGCGTTGGTCAACCCAAAAGGCATAACCACGAACTCATAGTGTCCATAACGAGTATGAAAGGCGGTTTTAGGAATATCATCTTCTAGGACACGCAACTGATGATATCCAGATCGAAGATCGATTTTAGAGAAGCAGGACACGCCTTGTAGCTGGTCAAACAGGTCATCAATACAGGGAGAGGATAACGATTCTTCACAGTAAGCTTATTAAGTTCACGGTAGTCGATACACATACGAAATGATCCATCCTTCTTCTTGACAAATGGCATGGGAGCACCCCACGGAGAGGTACTTGGATGAATAAAACCCTTATCGAGTAATTCCTGTAGTTGGCTAGATAACTCTTGCATCTCTGAAGGTGCAAGACGGTAAGGAGCCTTGGCGACAGGAGTCGCGCCAGGTATGAGATCGATACGACAGTCAACGGATCTAGGAGGAGGTAGTCCAGGAAGATCTTCAAGAAAGACATCAGTGAAATCACACACCTCTGGAACGTCGCTAATGTTCTTCCTCTTGCCCTTTTGTTCCACTACGTGGGCCAAGAAGGCAAGGTTCCGTTTACGTAAGCGTCTGCTCGCTTGTGTGCATGACATCAACCTCAGCCCTTTTGAAGGTCGGTCTCCATAGACGTTCAAAGTATCACCAGCCGGAAGAGGAAGAGGAAGATGAATGAGCTTCTCGTGATAGACAATCTCGACATGATTCTTATGTAACCAGTCCATACCGATAATAATATCAAAGCTATCCAAACGCATGGGTATGAGATCAATAGAGAAAACGTGATCGTTAAGAGTCAGGGAACAATGACGCACAATAGAATTAACAAGAATCGACTTACCATTGGCGACCTCAACAGAGAATGACTCAGATAACTTAGAGCGTGTACAGTTTATCAAAGACTCAAATTCCACGGACACAAAGCTTTTATCGGCACCAGTATCAAATAGAATCGAAGCGTAAAGGTTATTAACGAGAAACATACCATTCACCACATCATTGTTATTGCAAGCTTGATTAGCATTGAGATTGAATGCTCGTCCACGAGCGGCTGCCTGTTGTTCTTGATTTAGCTGGGGGCAACGGTTACGGAAGTGAGTAGTATTTCCACACTGAAAACATGCATGAATGGCATTCACGGGACCTGGGTTCTGTGGAGGAGCTGGTAGAGCTGCTTGAGCTGCCTGAGCTGGGGCTTGCTGAGCTGGTTGAGCTGGGTTAGCTTGGCGGCAGCAGGGAGTCGTGTGACCATAGCGGTTACAGTTGGTGCACAAACGGCATGCTGAGGTGGTAGGGTGATGCAAATTGCAAGTCATACACTTGGGATAAGACCCAGTGTACTGTTTCTTAGCTTCTGGGGCAGCAGGGTTAGCAGTAGCAGGAGCAGGTTTAGCAGCAGGAACAATAGCATTGCATCCTGAACCCTGAGATTTCCTTTTCTTGTTCTTGCTGCCACTTGGCTGCTGGGTGACTTGATTTGCAGACTTGGAGGGAGCAGGAATAGCAAACTGCTTATCACGCACGCGGTTGTTGTTCAAACTTGCTGCCAAACGATAGACTGCTTCAATAGTCCTAAGCTGGGCTGCCTCAATGGAATCACGCATAGCAGGAGGTAAACCGTTGATGTACTTGGTTATCATGCGCTTAGGAGTCGAAACCAAGTGAGGAACAATCAAGCTCAATTGCTTGAATCGGGTAGTATAAGCCAGGTTATCATCTCCAACCTGCTTCAGGTGCCAAAACTCTTCTTCAAGCTTCAACTGTTCATGAGGAGGGCAGAACTCAAGTATCATCAGTTCTCACACCTCAGCCCACGGAAGAGCATAGGCTTCTTCATTAATATGGGTGTTTCTCTCATTTGACCACCACTCCAACGCTCTGCCTTGAAACATTCCCGTTACGCTCCTAGTCTTTAAATGCTCCGGGCACTTACTGTTAGTGAAAGTAACTTCAATGCTGTAAAACCACTTAAGCATTGCAGTCACTCCATCACTGCCCGTGAAAGGCTTAGGGTTGCACGAGACAAAATGTTTGTAGTTGAACTTTGCAGTCGTCGACTTCTCCGTCTTAGAGTCCACAGAGGATGGAGGAGTGTTCGATCCTTGGATCTCAGAGACGATCTTTGGCACGACTCGAGCGATCTGGTCGTGTAACACCCCGTGTTTCGAAAGTCAAAGTCAAGATTGAAGTCAAAGGAAGAAAAGATTGCTAATTGCGATCTGTCACTCCTTGCTCAACTCCTGTTTTGACTTCTTTGACTTGTAGATAATCTATTTATTTTATCGCATTAGTTGTATTATGTGGAGTACATGTTAATAATTGAGATTTAATCGCTATTTATCGCTTTATCGCTTGTCGCATCGCAATCGCATTCGCGCCTTGAATTGTAGATTCTGTATATTGTTTTACGTGTATGTGTTACTTATGTGCTACTTGTGCATGTATACTTTATGTTTTGTGGTGATTAAATGTAACGCAATCGCAACTCGCATCGTAACTAAATCACAAACGCTAAACGCAAGTTATTTAGGATGATTGTATGTTAGATATAGTGGGTGATGTCTAGGTCTTATATTGCTTAATAATATCGCATCTCAAACTCGTTCGAAACACACCACAACGCTCTACACGCGAATCGAAACGACGAAACTCAACACGTCGGATACCTGAATCGGGTGGCCACCCGGTTGAGTGGCCGTCCGATCGGATTGCCATCCGATCGTATTGTCACCCGATCGGACAGCCATCTGATCGGTGACCCACTCGACCCTCTGAACTTTCCTTTTTGGGAAACCCTATAAATACCCTCACTTGTCACATCACTTGATGTGACAGCTCCACACTCGACCCGGCCGCACTTCAACCTTCTTTCTCTCGATTTCTTGCGATTCTTGTAAGTTTTCAACCTAAATCTTGTACTTCTATGATCTACACGCACTCCTTCATCTTTTTCACCTTTGAATCTTAACTTTTAACCGTGAAATCAACGGATTTGAGGTGTTCTAGGATGATGTCATCATGGAGTTCTTATGAACTTCAAGTGTTAACCTCATTCCACCAAGAATAACTCAGATATGAAGGATTTCCACAAGATTAAACAATGTTTTCGCATAGATCTACACATGTTCATGATTAAAAGGACTGAAAGATGGTTTTCCAACTTTCTTTCAACTCTTTTACACTCAATGCACTCAAAACCGATAAACTCGGAGCTCGTTCTGATCTTCTACTCCTTCTTAGTAATGTGTCGGCTCGAGATCTGAATCATATCAAAGAGACTACCGATTTCGGGTTAAATATAAACGACCGTCTCGAACAGTTGACTGAATCGGACTAGGGTGATTCCTGTTCGGTCGGGTCACTTGGGTCAAGATGGGGTTTCTATTGTTTAGCACGCTATCACACCGTCTCGATCAAAACTACAAAACTTTCAAAACGAACAAGTGTCAAGACGATCAGGTAGTTGGGACAGATTGCCGTCCAATCGGATTGCCATCCGATCGAACAGCCGTCCGATCGGACTGCACTTGGTTTCAATACTTAACAATTTTCAACATGTTCAATGTTCATCAGTAACCAACTGACTGCCACCCGATCGGATTGCCATCCGATCGAGTGACAATCCTGCATATTTCTCTGTCGATAACCTACTTGCCTTCACTTTGTACATGTTACATGCTGATTATGCGTAAACTATTTCGAACTCTATTACTATTATCAAACTTGTATGCTCACCTTTACACTATGTGTATTGACCTGTTTTTTAACGTATGTGACAGGTGTTTAGGGTGCTCCCTGCTAGGATGCTTGCTATGTGGAACCAAGTTAGGAAGAGTCTAGAAACAAACAAACAGTTTATTTTTATTTGAAATCTGAGTTGACGAAACATGCTTTTGTTTGGAGAATATCGACGTCTGTAATAATTAGATTACTTTATGGGTTATGGTATGGGACATAATATTAACTATTTGGTAATCTAGTCGTTATGGAATTTCTCTTGACAATCTGTTTCGCTTAGTGCCGCGCCCGGAGGTTTTCGCCTTCGGTTGGGGTGTGACAGATTGGTATCAGAGCCATAACTATAGGGAATTAGGCAAGACTCGACCTAGTCCGGGTCGATGTCTTAGAAACGACCTAGTCTATAGTCTAAGTACCAACAGACCGACTTGTGCGAGCCCGTTAGGGGTTTCGCACGAGCTTATTGCTATTTCTCGATCGCCTGGCACTCACGCTATACTATCACACTGCCTTTCCTAAGGCAGTCGCACTACACTATTTTCGAAAGTAAACTAGTGATTGGATCGAGATTAGGTGTGAAAACCGCAAACTCTCGATTAAATCGCTTGTCCGACCCGCATTTTACTATAAAACACGAGAATTTGCGTTGAATCAGGAGTGAAATCCGTACTTCGACGCAGATTCCTCTCTCAATCTCATGATTTCATCACACAAATAGGAATGAAGTCTCTAAGTTAGGGGTGAAACCTGAACCTTGATGACTTGTTCCGCCTTTATTTTGGTTTTGCAAAACTCTCACCAAAGTCTCAATGGACTCCTCAGGTAGTTGGGACAGATTGCCGTCCAATCGGATTGCCATCCGATCGAACAGCCGTCCGATCGGACTGCACTTGGTTTCAATACTTAACAATTTTCAACATGTTCAATGTTCATCAGTAACCAACTGATTGCCACCCGATCGGATTGCCATCCGATCGAGTGACAATCCTGCATATTTCTCTATCGATAACCTACTTGCCTTCACTTTGTACATGTTACATGCTGATTATGCGTAAACTATTTCGAACTCTATTACTATTATCAAACTTGTATGCTCACCTTTACACTATGTGTATTGACCTGTTTTTTAACGTATGTGACAGGTGTTTAGGGTGCTCCCTGCTAGGATGCTTGCTATGTGGAACCAAGTTAGGAAGAGTCTAGAAACAAACAAACAATTTATTTTTATTTGAAATCTGAGTTGACGAAACATACTTTTGTTTGGAGAAGACCGACGTCTGTAATAATTAGATTACTTTATGGGTTATGGTATGGGACATAATATTAACTATTTGGTAATCTAGTCATTATGGAATTTCTCTTGACAATCTGTTTCGCTTAGTGCCGCGCCCCGAGGTTTCCGCCTTCGGTTGGGGTGTGACAGATTGGTATCAGAGCCATAACTATAGGGAATTAGGCAAGACTCAACCTAGTCCGGGTCAATGTCTTAGAAACGACCTAGTCTATAGTCTAAGTACCAACAGACCGACTTGTGCGAGCCCGTTAGGGGTTTCGCACGAGCTTATTGCTATTTCTCGATCGCCTGGCACTCACACTATACTATCACACTGCCTTTCCTAAGGCAGTCGCACTACACTATTTTCGAAAGTAAACTAGTGATTGGATCGAGATTAGGTGTGAAAACCGCAAACTCTCGATTAAATCGCTTGTCCGACCCGCATTTTACTATAAAACACGAGAATTTGCGTTGAATAAGGAGTGAAATCCGTACTTCGACGCAGATTCCTCTCTCAATCTCATGATTTCATCACACAAATAGGAATGAAGTCTCTAAGTTAGGGGTGAAACCTGAACCTTGATGACTTGTTCCGCCTTTATTTTGGTTTTGCAAAACTCTCACCAAAGTCTCAATGGACTCCAACGACTTGAAGTCACGCTGTAATTGGAAGGATGCGTGCCGTTCGCCCGAATAGAGGCGAGAGCATAGTCCCGAAAGCCAAAGTGTGTACCAAAAGTCCTTGAGAATAGTCGAATCACTTTGGCTAGTCGATGTCTATCTAGCCTTAGACAATCTATTCTCGATTTCAATCTCGCAATCACTGATTTTACGTGTTTCGATTCTGAGCTCGCAACTGCTGACTCTGATATTTGTCGATTTTATGTGAAATTTTATGTGGTTTTACCTGTTTACATGTTTCGATTTTTAGTGATTTGTACGCTTTCCGCTACTCGCTTTGATCGACACACACAAATCGCACTACACATCTATCTCAAATCGCTAACAAATCGTTGTTACTTAGGAAGATTGCATGCTATGTTATTCGCTTATGCTATACTACCTGGTGTATGCTCGCTATTTGCAATTGCTATTCTCGAACGCGCGGCTTTGAATGATAGGTTTATGTATTCTGACTGCTTCATGTGCTTATGTGCTTCTATGCCTTACGTGCTTATGTGCTTTACGTGCCCCTACGTGCTTATGTGTTCTGTGATTGTATGATTTTGTGATTATGTGCTTATATGGAAGACGTGTTCCTGTGCTTTATGTAAGGTAGTTTTTGGTGTTTCGCTAGACTATAATAGGCTCAATTGAAATAGTGTTTTGAATCCTATGGCGCTGTCTATTGCAGACAATGTCGTCATTTGGATCTTTTCACTCACGATCAGCGCGCCGCAACCACGATGACAAACGCATCGCCGCCATTGTCGCTAAGCAAATGGAGAAAGTCATCCCCCAGATCGTCAGTGAACTGAATGGAAACACTAGCAAATCGTCTGAAGATTCCAGGACCGATTCGCCAAAGTCTGCTTTCAGCTTCAAACAGTTCAAAGCTTGCGGTCCAAAGGAATTTATCGGCGAAGATGGTCCTACGGCCATGTTTCAATGGTTCGATTCCATTGAAGTCACTCTGCGTCAGAGTCACTGTCCTGACAACCTCCGAACTGTTAACGCCACCGGCGTCTTCCAGTCCCGCGCTTTAGACTGGTGGAAGGCCGAGAGAAATAAGAGGGGAAACGACGCATCTTATGGATTGACGTGGGATGAGTTGAAGGACCTGATGATGAAAGAGTTATGCCCTCCCCACGAACTCCAAAAGCTTGAGGACGAGTTCTGGCATCTGAAGCAGAAGGAGGGTGACAACTCGGCTTTGACTGCTCGCTTTAAGCAGCTCAGTATAATCTGCCCTGACCAAGTGAAGACGCCCGAAATCACCATCAAGAAATACATCCGTGCTCTTCCGGACTGTGTGGCTGATTTCATCCAAGCTGCCAAGACGACAACCATCGAGGAAACCTTCCTGCTCGCCGCTGAGATCAATGATAAGCGAGTCAAGGCTGGTGTCTGGGACAAGGCCTCAAAGAATCTGCATCAAGTTACTACCACTGCAACCGCTGAAACCGCCGCCGCTCCTCAATCATCAAAGTCCTCTTGTCGCAAGAGGAAGAACAACAACAACAACAGTAGCAAAAATTGCGCTGTCACTACTGTTGCCCCACTCCAAGCTGTTCCAGTTCAACCGCAACCCCAGCACCGATAAGCTGCAGCACCAGTCACCTATGCACCGCCAGCCAAGCGTGCATGTACTGGCCCTCACCCTGCTTGCCCAACATGTACCTATCATCATCCAGTGGGAATCGCCTGTAGATACTACATGCACTGCAACATGTACGGCCACTTCACCGCAAACTGCCGTACTGGTCCTCGTTAAGCTACAGCTCCAGCTCCTGCTCAACAAGCTCTTCTTACTGCCCCTCAGGGTCAACAACAACCAGCTCCTGCAATCACTGCTCATGCTAGAGCTTGTTTTGCATGTGGTGATCCCAACCACTTCGCAAATATGTGTCCCAATAGGGTGGTTAAACAAGAGCCACAACAGCAGCAGCCCCAGCAACAATCGCCACAACAGTAGCAGCAAGCAGCACGCGGACGAACTTTCAACATCAACGTCCTTCAAGCTCAAGCCGACAACAATGTGGTTAATGGTACGTTCTTTGTGAATGGTATATATGCTTCACGTTTATTTGATACTAGAGCCAATAACTATTTTGTGTCGTTAGAATTCGAAAAGCTCCTTAATCGTCAGCGCGCCGATCTCCCTTCGTCACTCGACGTTGAAGTTGCCATCGGAAGAACCGTCGCTGTCAATTCTGTTCTTCGTGATTGTACTCTCAAACTCAACAATCACATCTTTCCTACTGACCTTATTCCGATGCAACTCGGTAGTTTTGACGTCATAGTAGGCATGGATTTCCTTCGGGAAAATCATGCTGAAGTTGTTTGTTTCGATAAGATGATTCGCTTCTCGCTCTCTAATGGTGATATATCGTGTATCTATGGTGAAGTCGCGTCAAAGAAACTCCAGATCATGTCATGTGTCCAAGCTAGCAAGTATCTTCGCAAGGAATACAGAGCTTTCTTGGCCAACATTGTAGTAGCAGAGAAGGAAAAGAAAGGTAATCCTGGAGTGAAAGATGTCCCCGTTGTCTGTGAATTCCCCAACGTCTTTCCTGATGAGTTACCCGGTTTGCCTCCAAGTCGTGATATCCACTTTTGCATCGACCTCATTCCTGGAGCCAATCCTGTTGCTAGAGCTCCTTATCGACTCGCTCCGTTCGAAATGCGCGAACTCTCGAGTCAGCTCCAGGACTTGCTTGATAAAGGCTTCATTCGCCCTAGTACCTCTCCTTAGGGCGCACCAGTCCTTTTCGTCAAAAAGAAGGATGGGTCGTTCCGGATGTGCATCGACTACAGGGAATTGAATAAGCTGACAATCAAGAATCGCTATCCCCTGCCTCGAATCTATGATTTGTTTGATCAATTACAAGGTGCTATGTGTTTCTCGAAATTCGATCTACGCTCAGGCTATCACCAACTACGCAATCCAGAGGAGGATATACCCAAAACCGCTTTTCGCACTCGTTACGGCCACTATGAGTTCGTTGTTATGCCTTTTGGTTTAACTAACGCACCCGCGGTAGAATCGAGTGTGTAAACCATTTCTTGACCGCTTCATCATCGTGTTCATCGATCATATCCTGATCTATTACAAGTCGAAAGCCGAACACGCTCAACATCTACGTTTGGTTCTCAAGCTACTCCAAGGGAATCGACTCTATGCCAAGTTCTCCAAGTGTGAATTTTGGCTAGCGGAGGTTCAATTCCTCGGTCATATTGTCAAAAGTCAAGGTATTCACGTCGACCCCGTGAAGATCGAAGCTGTTAAGAGTTGGGTTACGCCTAAGAACCCGTCTGAAGTCCGTTCTTTCCTCGGACTAGCGGGCTATTATTGTCGATTTATCGAAGGATTCTCAAAGATCGCCGTGCCGCTTACTTCTCTCACGCACAAAGACAAGCCTTTTGTCTGGGGAACTGGATAAGAGACTGCCTTTCAAACCCTCAAGCATATGCTTTGCAATGCTCTCGTGCTTGCTTTACCCGACGGAAACGATGACCTTGTTGTCTATTGTGATTCCTCGAACCTTGGTCTTGGTTGTGTTCTCATGCAACAAGACAAGGTTATCACTTACGCATCTCGTCAGCTCAAGATCCACGAGAAGAATTATACAACCCATGACCTCGAGCTAGGCGCTGTTGTTTTTGCGTTGAAGATTTGGCGACACTACCTTTATGGTACAAAGTGTACGGTTTTCACTGACCATAGGAGCCTACAACACATCTTCAGCCAAAAAGAACTGAATATGCGACAACGCCGATGGGTGGAACTACTCAATGATTATAACTGCGAGATTCATTATCATCCTGGCAAAGCAAATGTCGTTGCCGACGCCCTCAGCAGATGAAGCTATTTGCATAGTGTTCAAAATGTTCACGCCCAGCATCATCTCGAAACTCTCATCCGCGAAGCCCAACATGCTTGCTTTACCGAACGCACCTTAAAGAAGGAAAGGATTCTCAATTGTCACACCCCGACCGCGTAAAACAACAAATTGCGGCGGAATCGTTGGGGAGTGTTGTAACAGAATCATTGTTTCATACCACATGGAAATTGAAATTTTTGTTTTATTGAATAAGAGAAGTTACGATGTCTTAAAAACAGAAATACACAACATAATTAACTAGTCTTGCATCTTTTATTGTCACTAAGGCCCAAGTCCGCCTAAGTGTATCTTGATTAATCCTATGCATCATCTCCTGAAAACACATGTGAAAATAGGTACGTCAGCATAAAAATGCCTGTGAGATACATAGGTTTTATTAAAATAGGATTCATGACTTGTAAGTTTAAAAGAAAATGTTTAACAAAAATTAGTCATGAACCTTGTAAAATGTTTTCTTTTATAAATCATACAAACAGTGATAAGAAATCAGATGATATAAAAGAAAGATGCATAGATAAATAAATGACCAAGTAAAATGAGTTTGTATAAAATATGTTGTTTGTAAAACTATGTTTCATGAAGATGTGATACAAGTGTAAAATGTATTATGTCTAACTTGAAATGGTTAAGTAACGCTACGATATGTAATACCATAAAAACACTTATATATAGGAAGTACCAGCGGCGTATCCACCATGCTTTTATCATATTACACACGCCTCATTACTTAAATCACTTACCAAAACAAACCACCAAAAATGTCTTGTTTAAACTAATTGTTAAATGTTTATGTAAAAACCATGTCTATTGTCAAATGTAAATCATGTAATGTGTAAACAAATGGCATGCATGACAAGTAAAAAGTGACTACATAATCATATGTAAAAATGCACAAAACAAAGTATTTGAATAAATCAAAAGTTATGCTTTGTAATATAATGCATGCTTTACTGATACAAACATCTATGCGGTGTTGTTTTAATGCATACACTCAAGCCTTGCGACTGTGGCGACAAACCCTTAAACGAAGTTAAAGGTTTATCTAAACATTGTATATCGAATTCAGTCATTCCTTCGACCCAAACAAACCTAGGATCTCAGGAATGGGAGTTGTCAATTCCTATTGTACCACTACCTACTAACGAACGGCGTGATCAATGTTAATGAATGTATTTTTGTCCCATTTAAACAAACCAAATGTCATACCAAAATGTAAGTATGTTTTATGAAAATAATGTACTAAGTATGCCACAAATGAACATACATAGCATGAAATGTAATGTAAAACAATGTACTAAGTATGCACTAAATGGACATACATAGCATGAAATGTAATGTAAAACAATGTACTAAGTATGCACTAAATGGACATACATAGCATGAAAGGTAATGTAAAACAATGTACTAAGTATGCACTAAATGGACATAATAGCGAAAATGTAACACCTTTACCGATATTTAACGAGTTTCTTATAAATTAAGACTAAAAATGTGTATTAATGATTACACATACTAATCAAAATACGGGTTTATTTAAACTTTACTTAGTATTAAAATAATACAATAAAATGTGATTGAGTCCATCGTTCAAAACGACAACGTAATAATATGCGGAAGCTTGAACTTGATCGTGTTCGGTTCTTCGTTGAGCTTGATCGTCCTCCGGTACTGTAAATATACCTTCAATCCATAAAACATGAATTGAATCAGGCATACGTAGTTTAAAACGTGTTTAAACGAGTTCGGGAGTCAAAACTAATTAAAATACAAATTTTTCGCCGAAACAGGGCGCCGTCGCACCACGCGCCGGCACCACCTTCCTCCCTCGTGTGGCGCGGGGGAGACCGTTTTCCAGCAGGTTTGCATCTGGGACCTGCATTTTCAGCAATGCCAGTTTTTACGGAAACGACCATAACTTATTCGTTATTGATTTTTTTACTCGATTCTTTTTCCTACGCGTCCGTAATTTAATTCTCCATCACTTGGAGTTAAAATCCGACATCCGAATTACAAATTTTCTAGATTTTAAACCCTTGGCTTTGTATTTAGTTCTACGTATTTGACCCGTTTGTGTTTAAAAATCACAAACTTGTTTCTAGTAAATTCTAAGTCATACATCAATGTATTTAACACAAAATATTTATCTTGGATTCATCACTTTTGTGAATTACACGACCAATATCCAAGTTTTACACATAATTCGTTTTGACCCGTTTAGAGGACCTTTTATGCATTTAAGCGTCGACTCGCTCTTCTCATTTCACACTCTGCATTTCCATATTTAAATAACTACTTATATTCCGTCACCACTATATTTGTGGTGGATTTAACATAAGGAGCCCATCATCCTAAATTTTACCCTTCGGAAGGTCATTTACGGAAAATATCCATTTGTAGGCATTTGACCCAAAAAGGCTTATGCCTAAAACCTTTATACTTATCAAAGATTACATGGTCGTACTACATGTTCCTAAACAACCTCTAAGGGTCGTCTACCCGATTTACCCATCAAGGGCGTTTTGGTCAACTTTAGTCCCTTATTTACGATGAAGGACTTTTACTAAGAATTTGACCAAAATCGCATGTTTAACTATAATCTAATTTATGCGTACTTGGCTCGGGTCAACATATAGACCCGTTTTGTACCTTTCTTTTATTAGCCGCTACTTTACAGCGACGCAATAATCCACTTCTCGTTCACTCCTTTGAACATCTAACTTGACAACCAAACATTAGTCGATATTGTCAAATGGTGTCATTACCACCATTTAACCCATTTGGTCTTTATGACCAAACATTTACACTTATGTCAAAACATGGTTTTTAATTACCCATTCACACATCCGACCCATTTCGGATTTTACCACAAGATCCTTTTTCTTACATATTTAACCCGTTGTGGCTTACGCCATGGGTATCCTTTTAATCTCAACTTACATTGAGTCAACACGTGACTAATTTACCCTTTTCCCCCTTTTTCCCATTACTAGTTACGCTATAAGGTAACCTTAAAGAAAACTTATTAATTCTTAGTCAATTCATGACTAAATTACCATTTTGTCCATTTTTACCATTAACCATGGTTTTGATCGTTTTTATTCATTCCGACTCATTTCGTTTCGTGTCGGAACTCAAATTTCGAATATAATCGGTTGTCACATTTATCACCTATAAAATACATACGTATACTACAAATGGGTGTAAGCTTTACTTACCTTGCATCCGAAGTACGCTTTCCCCTTTACACTTGATTCGTTTGACCCGCTTCCTTTCCAAGCCTCCACCTAGCTTGTCAAGCGTCAAACTATCATCATGATTCGTAAGACGATTAGATTAGTCGTCATCGATTATGACTATCCCACCTTACATATTTCATTAAAAATTATCATTCATTGTATTGTAGGTTGGTTTGACTTTTAAAAAGTCAATGCCCATTAGTGTATAAATGCACATTCAAGTTTATCAACTAGTTTTGGCATTTTCTCAAATCACACGGTAGGCGTTCTTTTAAGCCACCGTCTAACAATTCTTTTATCCGGTTCATTATATTTCCAATATCTCAACTAGTTTAAGTGATTATTAAATCTAACTTATTTATTTATTTTTGCAAGAACTAAGGGTTCTCTTCTATAAGTGAGACCCGTTTCATTATACCCCTAGCATTCATTCCGAATACCTATTATAAAAATCAAGTTCTACATATCAACTAGTAGATATCATGATTTCAAACTTCCATGTACATGAAAAAACTCACCAATTTCACCATAACATACTTAACCCATTTCATGGCAACTATGAACATAAACTTAAACTCACGATTTGTTCAAGTATCATTCCTAATACTACCATTCATGATGGTTTGATTATCTCATTAGCTTCATCATATTATCAAAACCCACTTGATAATCTACTTATTCATCTCTTAGAAGTAACCTACATCAAGTATTTCATAATTTCATTATATCTAACAAAATTAGGCATACATAAACATCTAATTTCATCTTTGGATCATAATCCACCAATTTATTCGCAAGTAACCTATTTGTCTTGAATTTCAACTTTAACCAATCTAGGTTTTGTGACATACCATATGATCCCCATGACTAGGTGATCGTTTTTATGTGCTCATGCATCGATTTAGGGCTTGAATCGAGCTTCGATTTGGATGCTTTGTTGAAATTAGGGTTTGAGCTCCATGGGAACTATCTCCTAGCTCTGGTCGATCGAATACAACCCTTGTGTGTGTTTTTCTTTATTTATTTTTTTTAATAAATGTTTTAACCAAAACACTTTCCTAATTACCCACTTTTAGCCCCTCATGATTTGGTTTGTTACAAGTAGGCTTTAACCTCTTTATTTCTAGAAATATTTTCTTTTAATTAGCTAGGTTAATTACTCCTAGTTAATTTGGTGGGTTCCGGGAGATTTGGTGGGTTTCGGGAGATTACCACCCGTTTTATTTTTAAGTCTCGTTAGCTCGGGTCTCTTACAAACATTATTTCATCAAAACTTTTTATTCTCTTTTTATTTAATATTAGGTTTATTTATTTACTTTCTAATATTCACCGGGTTTATTTTTACCACTAGCGGTATTTTACCCGTTCATGTTTATTAACGTGGTTTAATTACCAAATCCCAATTTCGGGATGTTACAAGTCTACCCCCTTAAAGAGGTTTCATCCCCGAAACCTTATTTACGTAGTTCATTGGTTTAATCAAACGAACCTAGTTTCATTTTCAAGGCACCCGTTTCTTTTGGTCAAAAGTTTTCATTTCTATATTGGCATGTGTGTCTTTTATGTGTAAGGCCTCGTGGGCCGTTACTTTCAGCTTGTATCCATTATCTTTATTGATTATTTATTTGGCGGTTAGACTTGTTAGTCACCGGTTACCTTATACCCCATCACCCGGGTTTATTATATTGTCGTTATCGTCCTTTTGCGTATTTATGATTTCATAGCTTATAACTCACGTTATAACGTGGTTATATTCTATATCAATTTTGTGATCGTGATCACATCACGTCGTGTTTAAGTCTATTTCGACTTTTCATCATCGAAATTCTTTCTTTCAAATGTATCGTTTTACACCTATCGGTGTTAGGACCTATATCCTTTAATATTAACCATTTTCTAATCTCTCTCGTAATATCCATATTTGTTAAAACATTGTTTCTTCACTAAAACTAAATTTTAGTTTAACGTTTCCTTTTCTCCTTGTCTTACATCCTTTTCTCATTTCCAGGACTTTTACGTCAGACAATTTATTCCTTTCCGTTGTCGTTTCGGTAATGTTTTTGCCCTTTTTGTGAACTATCACAACTTAAATAATTGTGAATTCTTTTTGTCATTTCTACCTGTTTAGATGTTTTAGTGAAATCTCTCACTTTTGTCAACCAAACCTTTCATGATCTCTTCATTTTAACTCATTCAGTTAAGTTAACGAAACCTCTCGCTTTTATACTACCTTTAACTTCCGTTATTATTTTACGCGGGGAGTTTAACCAGTTTCCTCGCTTCATGTTATTGACCCATAGGTTCTTTCACTTAGACTCGCAGGCCTTTTCCTTAAATTCCCACCTTTTAAGGTGAGACCCCAATAGATCGTTTCTTTCTGTTTGTGACTTCGTAGATCATACTTTATTCGAGTTTTTATTCATATGTATATATGTTTATATATGTACATGGTGTCAAAGCACCCCTTTTAATGTTTGGAATTATTTATTTTTGCTTTTTGGATTTCATTTATCCTTGACCGTAGTCTAAGGCTACATTTATCTTCTTTCGATTTATCTTTCCGTCTTTATGACTTCTAACATCATTTACACGTCAGTTTCTCCTACGCCTACCGTTACCCGGTGCTTACCCATACTTCTTTACGACCCGTTACCCGAGTTCTTTATCTTAATGTTTTTAACATGTCACACCCCGACCACGTAGAACATACAAAACGTGGCGGAAACATCGGGGAGTGTTGTAACAGAATTAACTGTTTCAAATCCATGGTAATTGAAGTTTCGCTTTATTAATCAAACATGAAAGTTTACATTGTTTTAAACAAGAACCAAAGAGTACATAACATAAATTAACTAGTTCTTGTCTCGTTTTAAGTCACTAAGGCACAGGTCCGCCTAAGTATGTCTTGATAAGTCCTATGCACCATATCCTGAAACACATGTGAAAATAGGTACGTCAGCATAAAAATGCCTGTGAGATACATAGGTTTTGTGAAAATAGAATTCATGACTTATGTTTAAGAAAATGTTTAGTCATGAACCTTGTAATTTGCTTTGTCTTGTAAATCATTTGAAAAACGATAAGATCAGATGA
The DNA here is from genome assembly GCF_002127325.2 of Helianthus annuus. Classification (NCBI taxonomy): domain Eukaryota; kingdom Viridiplantae; phylum Streptophyta; class Magnoliopsida; order Asterales; family Asteraceae; genus Helianthus; species Helianthus annuus. Next base: position 106,655,141 of record NC_035444.2, on the reverse strand, counting down.
TATGTATAATTAAATGTAAGGTTAAATGAATAACCTAGTAAAATGAGTTTGTACAAGATAAGTTGTTTGTAAAAATAATGTCTTGTGAAGAATATGTTATCTGTGTAAAACGTAATATGTCTAAACTGAAATGATTTAAATAATGCTACGATGGGTAATATTATACAAACACTTATATATAGGAAGTACCAGCGGCGTATCCACCATGTTTGTATCATATTACATACGCCACGTTACTCAAACCAACCACCATGTAAATTGTTCATGTATAAATCAATTGTCAAGTGTTATTGTGTAAACCATACCAAAATGTCCATGTCTAATGTATATCACCAAATGTGTATATCAATGTCAAATTATTTATGTTTAATGTAAATCATGAATTGTGTATGTAAATGTCAAAATGTTTGTATATGGTAAGTGAGATATATCAACTAAACCATACGTAAAATGCACAAAAACAAGATTTTGAAGTAAAACATGGTTTAAATCAAAGTTATGTTTTGTGTAATAAATGCATGCTATACTGATATAAACATCTATGTGGTATTGTGAAAATGCATACATTCAAGCCTTTGTGACTGTGGTGATAGGCCCCTAAACGAATTTAAAGGTCTATCTTGTTATTTTGTTTATCGTATTTTGTCATTCCTTCCAATCCAAACAAACCCGAGATTTCAGGAATGGGAGTTGTCAAGTCCTATGGTACCATTACCTACTAACGGGCGGCATGATCGGTGTTAATGAATGTACATTGTATAATTTGAACAAACCAAATGTCATACCAAAATGTGAGCATGTGATGAATAAATGTACTAAGTACGCACACAATGGGCATACATAGCATGAAATATAGTGTAAAATGATGTACTAAGTACGCACACAATGGGCATACATAGCATAGTATGTAATATAAAACAATGTTCTAAGTACGCACACAATGGGCATTCATAGCATAAAATGTAATGTAAAACAATGTACTAAGTACGCACACAATGGGCATACATAGCATAAAATGTAATGTAAAACAATGTACTAAGTACGCACACAATGGGCATACATAGCATAAAATGTAGTGTAAAATGATGTACTAAGTACGCACACAATGGGCATACATAGCATAGAAAGCAATGAAATCATGTACTATAAATGTACTATTGAACATAGCAAGTATATGATGTGAAAGCATGAAAAGCACGAAAGTAGCAAGTAGGCACATGTGTTTCACCCCAAAACAGTTTGGAAAACAGTAAAAGAGGGGTCAATGTACTCACATAAACACCTTGAAAACATTTAAAAGATGGGGTTCAATGTACTCACCTGAGATTTCTTAGAAGTCCTTTTGTAATAATCACACAATGCTAGAGATCACGGAATATCAAACGGCACCTAGTAGGTAGCTATATTAATATACCGGACCTAAATCGGAAGATCGGATAGAATGAGGGTTCGTAAACCAAATGAGTATAGAGACTCGTGTAATATGGTTTAACAAAGCCTACATTCTAAAATGAAACCTAACCTAAGTGCTTACGACCCATTACGACCCGTTTAGGTAGCTTACGCTACTTTAACGCGTCGTTCGCGTAAAACGCGTTCGGACCGCCTAACTAGCCCCATGATAAGTAAAATATGCCTTAACATGTCTAATATTGTTGCCAAATCAGTTTAGATATCAAAAGTTATGTTACATATGCTTAAAATGAATTTTGGCGTAAAAAGGGTATTTTGGTAATTTACCTAAGGCATATAAATTACCTATCACACAACTACATAAACGAAGCGACCATAAGGTATAACCTCGAAAGGTTATTCCCTATATACTATGGTCACCTAATGTGTTTGGTCGAATCCTAATGATCGACCAAATGGGTTGGGTTCGAAAGTATAAGCGATTGTTTAGATCGCTTACCTTACGACCCTATATAAGCACTACACTAAAAGTGACGAGCTAAGCATGTTAAAACATGCTTAACTAAATTTAGAAAACAGGTTTGGTATGAAAACAAACGGTTTTGATACCCACGAGTAGTTTGGTTACAAAATACGCAAGAATGCGCATTTCGGCCGAAACTACGACTCGTCACTGAGCCTAGATAACGTGGTAATCAGTAGGTATAGTCACTGCGGACTATAACCATCGTGATCACACTCACGTTATGAAGTTCCAACGAACTTCGTGTTGACCATAGGCTGGTCAATGCAGAAAGTCAAACAAAGCTTGACTTTCGGACTCGAAAAGCGAATAAAAGAACGAAAGAACACTTACGAAGGGTCCCCGAAAGCTAATCTCGATCCAGGAGCTCAGGTATGAAGCAAAGGCCTCAACTTAGAGCTTTAGATCAGATTTTGTGGGTTTTTAACCAAAAGGGGGGGGGGGGGTATTTATAGGAAAAGCAAGACCGTTAGGATCGTTTCTTGAATATCGTGCCACGATCCAATCCGTACACTTGTCGCAAAGTTGTGGTGGCTTATTTTGCCCCCACCATAGGGTTTTGACACGTGTCGTTGCCCTTTGGGTGATCGAAAGGGTGCTGCAAGTGGATTAAACATTGAATCTGGTCTGTAATTCTGACACGGCCCGCGTGAGGATTTAGACAAATCTTACGCGCCCCGCCTGGGAGTCCAGATCAGAAAACAAGTTTCAGAATTTACAGTTTAGGTCCCTGTTGTGGTTTAAGGCCATTTCCGACATGTTTAAGGCCCGTTAAGCCATCTTTAAGGCCCTAAAATGAAGCTTAAACATTGAGGACATGAAACATGCTCAAAAATATGTCGGATGTCGGTTCGTTTGGCCGTACGATCGCGATGTTCACTTAATTACGACGGAATGCGCATAAGCGCGAAAAACGATCCAAATTGCGCGACGAATGGATTTTTCTCATGCCAAACACTAAGGCATAATATTATGATGCTTACATAAATTTTTGGATGTCCGGATGTATTCAGAACGTAAGTTATGCGCGAAAGTGCAAACTTATGCACTTTTTGACACTTTTAGTCCCTGAATGATCCAAAAGTTTATTTTAGCACACCAAACCCTTCAAAGCCTATTTCTAAGCTATGTAAAGGATATTTATGGTATGTTTAACTTATGGACATGTTCCGGAATGTTTGTTATAGTTCAAATTGGCATACTTTCGCAGTTTGTCAAGTTTAGTCCCTGTAAGCGAATTAACTTGTTTTTGCCATACCAAAGCCTTCAAAACTTATTTCTAAGTTATCTAAAGGTTATTTAAGGTATGTTAAGTATATGTTGATGTTCCGGAGTATTTGTCGCATTAAACTGAGTACATTTACGCACCAGTTTGCGTATAATTCTTCAGAAAGCGATGTAGAGTTTAAAATCGAACAAAAGTCAAAACGTGAAAAAATGTAGAACACAACCAAACAAACATTGGGATCAAATAACATTGTTTTATTGATACATGAACTGTTCAAAATGATTTCAAGCACAGATGTTACATAACACTCTTGTTTCGCTAGTCTGCGTTTTTCCTGCCTACATTACTAAGCGTTAACTCATTTGACTTGTTCGTGTGAAATTTCATCACTTGTGAACGTCAAACTTCATTGTTTATTCGACCCATTCAACTTTAAAATAGTTGAACAGAGTTATCAGAATTGGTGTTTGCAAAATCTCATCGTCCTATAGTCATGACTCATAATCCGAGTCTTTTGACTTTCCATCCGCGTTCCCGTTTCTCGGTCTACGCGTGAGTTTATATCCTTACCCATTAACCGGGTGTTTTACTGAACTCATCATTATTGCAACCCTTTCGGTAAGCACTAAGACTTCGTTTTGATTCATTTGATCATCTTAGCGAAATCCATCGCTTTTATTCAATCATATCTTTTATTCTTTATGTGACCATCCTTGACGGCCTTATAGATTATAAGTGGTGATTATCATCGTCGTCCTTACTTTACTACGACCAAAGTTAACGACCTCAACTGCCTTTTTGTGTGGACATTACCTTCGTTTTTATGACCATGCGGGTCATCTATACTTTGGTTTTACTTGCCCCTTTTGTCAACCATGGTTCTTTCTTCCATATTGACTTATTTTCTGGAATTTTCCTTGTAGGATCGTATTCTGACCCGAACGAGTCTATCAGAGGAGTTTTGATCAGATACAGGTGCGGAAAACAAGTACCTGACGTAGAAACAGCTAGATCTTCACTTAAATCACACTTTTGATTGATATTACAGCGTTTACAACCAAATCTCACACCGGCAGCACCTCGGTATGGATAACAAGAACACCTTTCAACTGATTTCGTTCTTAGGGTATATATAGGGATAGAGATTTCGCTCATATGGACATGTCCCGTATTCTGACCCGAACGAGTCTATCAGAGGAGTTTTGATCAGATACAGGTGCGAAAAACAAGTACCTAACGTAGAAACAGCTAGATCTTCACTTAAATCACACTTTTGATTGATATTACAGCGTTTACAACCAAATCTCACACCGGCAGCACCTCGGTATGGATAACAAGAACACCTTTCAACTGATTTCGTTCTTAAGGTATATATAGGGATAGAGATTTCGCTCATATGGACATGTCCATAAAAGCGAAACCCCCTTCTAGGTTTCCCACATACGGACATGTTCATAAAAGCGAAACCCCCTTCTAGGTTTCCCACATATGGACATGTGGTTTCCCACATATGGACATGTCCATATATGTGAAATCAACTTTCTCGGGAAATCTCGTACAATGTGCCCTAATCTAACATTCTAAGACTAAGACTCGATACAAGACGAAGTCGACAGATGCATGCACTAACAGACTCCCCCTCAGATGTTGACGAGTCTTAAGTGTCGAGTCTTCGCATCTTCAGTCTTGATCTGTCTCTGGGCTTCACTCTCTCAATCTTTTCACACAAGTCTTCAGACTCCCCCTTGCGATATGCTGGCATTTCTTCACTTCATCAGCATCATCAGCTTTAGGATCGTTGTCTGGCTTTCCATCTCACAGCTTCTCAGGATCAATCAGCCCGGCTCTTCATGTTCCAAGATCGTTGCCTGGCTACCTCTAACCAGAATCTTCAGGTATCGGAACCTGGCTCTCATCTAGCTCAGATCTCAGGAACGAATAACCTGGCTCATCTTATCCTGCAACAACTCTACCTCAAAGTAAATTTCTCTCACATACATATTTCAAACATATAAACTTGCACTAACTCAGACTCTCTTTCAAAACCCAAACACAATGATTTTTCAATCTGATGAACCACTTTAAGGTTTGAAAAAAAAAACAGTTTTAAAGACAAAACTCCCCCTCAAATTATACTCATCATGTTTAGCACTTAGAATTTTGAAAATCAGCTTTTCAATATCAGTTGTCAAAAATCTTTTTGGATTTTTTAAACTTTATGCTAAAACACATTGAAAATCTTTTTGGATTTTGTAATAAAGAAACATGTAATGCAGTAAAGAAATATTTACAGACAATATTTTTGTGAGTTCGTGTAAGAGGATCATATCAGTTTTGAAACAAGTCACCAACACCGTTAAGCTTCATTTCATTTTGAGTTTTAAACAATTCACCTAGATTGCCAGTATACTGGTCCATTTAAATTTTCACACAAATTTCAAATGATCCGAGATACGATGTTAACGTTTTAAGCTCTTGAACTTATCCGTGTGTCCCACTACTTGAATATACTCTCGTATCCAGATCCCAATATTCAGTCTTACAGGTGAGTATACCACAGATGATATCTGTAAAGGGGTTAGATGCGAGGGCCGTGAGAGCTCAGGTCGATACTTCCGTATACGCAGAGAGATGACGACTTCGACTTTTCGATGTGTCCCCTTTAGAGGATCTTTTTGATTTCAACAGCAGCGACTATCAATTTTATTGTTTCATCAGCATGCTGAGGGCGATGCTATGTTTCAAGCATTTGCGGAAAGTATTATCCGAGGACTAGGTCAGTACTTCCATACAACAGAAGTCCCGGGATAATACCCCAGATATCACTGAGCATAAAGACCTAGTATCTCAGAATAAGGGACATTTCAAACAAGATTTCAGGGGTTACCTATATATCCAAGATGTTGTTCCCCACAGAATAAGCAAGTTTGAATTTTTAGGTTTATATCTCGTCACAATCTACTAAACGTGTAAAAACCTACTGGCATATCCGCAGTGAGATTGTTTATCACATTTTAACTTTCCAATTCTTTAGCATGTTGTGACAGTCCACTGATGTACTATCATTTCCTCTTTTCACAACGAAACTCATTTTTGATTTTTATCATGTTTTTGGCTTTTTCAAATTTTCTAATGTTTTTGGATTTTCTGAAATTTTCTACTCCCCCTAAAATGCAAACACATTAAAGAAATTTGAAAACTATCTAAGCTCTTGACCCACTTGAAGAAAATTCAAAACAAACTGTACAGAAACATGACAACCGATATCAAATCACCTCAATTCGCCATTCACTAGGCATAAACAATCTGAACTCCCCCTATCACAAACCATTTTCTCATTTAGATTTCAAAACACTTAAGTTTGTTTTAATCAAAATGATTTTTCCGAAAATGAATTTGTTTTTACCACTTGTAAGTTTACCACTTGTTTAAGTACGGGGATGTGGTTCATCATCTTGTCAGTTTTATCAAATGTAGTAAATCAAGTACAACTTAATGTCGTTGATTCACTGTTTGCAATCAAGCAACCTCTAAACCACTTGTAAGAATAACCACTTGTAGATATAACCAATCAATACCAATTGTAGGAATGAGTCATCTACATTTTACCCATCAAAGTGCCGATTCCTGCTTCACACTTACCTACCAGGAAGCTCCGGCGTAGTCATTCAACCTGTAAAATTTTAACAATTTCAAGCATTTTCAAAACAACCTTATTAAACATAAAAGATGCCGATTCCTGATCCACGATTACAAACTTGGGATCTCCGGCAAGTCAGGTTTTTCAAGCAAAGAAAATGTCCACCCAAGCCTGACCAGCCTTGGGTGATTTCAATTCGGATTTAGTTGGGGTGTAAGTTGCTTTCTTTGTAGCGTAAAAGTCTTTTACCCCTTTCACCTTTTCATCAACCATTTTTCCGAAAATCTTCTTAACTTTCCCATTAAATGCTTTCTCAACATCAAAATTATCCTTTTCAGAATAACCCTGATTTCAAATTTCAGACTTTCCAACTTTCCTTTTAAAATTCTCAGTCCTTAATGGTGGAAAATTCTCACCATCCATTGAAGGAACTGAGTTTTCATTACTCTCATCAAACTGTGGCTCCTCTGATTTTGTGGAATCAGATTCATCACCAGATTTTACTTCAGATTTCTTAACAACCCATTTTTGGTTGTCAAGTTTCACACTTCGTCTGTAAAATCTCTTCGAACATTCACCAACTTCAAATGTTGAATTTTTGAAAACTTTAAATTTTTCAGTTGGTGGTTCGGTTTTGTCAACAAAAACTTCTTTCAGTTTTGCAGAAACTCTCTGTTTTGTCTTGGTTGATTTAGGACAATTCCATGCAATGTGTCCAACTTCATTGCATCTAAAACAGGTTCTGGTTTCTTTACTCTGAACTTCATTCTGCTTTTTCTCAGCTAGGAATTCTTGATTTATTTGTCTCCAAAATGAGCTCTTCTTCTCTTCCTCAGCAGACGGTCCTGAAACAAATTTTGTATTTGTTTTAGAAAATTTTTCATTTTTATAGTTTTCAAGTGGAATAAAACCTAAGCCTTTCCTTTTGTAGCTACGATTTTGGTTAGGTTTCTTTTGAGAACCAGAACTAGAATTGTAACCCTTTTTCTTGTTTAAACGTTGTTGTGCTCTTGAGGTGTAAGGTTTTGGTTTTCTTGTAAGATTTTCATCTTTTATTTCAGAAATATTAATTTCTGTTAGTTTGAAAACCTTTTTGATCATTTCTGGTTTAACACCTCTTATTGGAAACTCTTTATCAAAATATAATTTGTCAGAATCATTCAAAGTATACACAACTTCAAATGTTTCATCATTCAAATTAGATTTTGACAACAAAAATTCTTTGTTATAAACCCGTTTTCCCGATGATTTTGAACTCTTTTCGGACGAATTTGAACTCCCGACTGACTGACACGAACTTTCGGACTCGGACTTTGACTCTGACTCCTCATCCTTATCCAACACCTGATCGACCACTCGTTTTATCAGTTCGGACTCATGATCTGTGTCGGACGCTGTGAATGTGACATCAATATTGTCTGGTAAAACATCGGTTATCTCAGATTCTAGCTTAATATTGACCGCCTGTTTTAGTTCTTCCTTGTTAGGTTTTCTAGGTGAGTACCGTTCCCAAATTAGAGGCGGACACTTATTATAACAGACACCCTGTTTCTTACCAGTATCCTTCTTCTTCTTTGGCTTTGTTTCTTCACCTTTAAACGCTTCAAATCCTTCAACTGTTGGATAAATTCTATCGATTATGTAGTCACAACCTTTGTAACTTTGCAGCAATCTTCTGATTCTTTCATTCTCAGTTGCTTCACTATCCAACTCTTTCTTCCACTTTGCACATTCTTCTATGTACAAGTTGATCTCTTTCTGCTTTGTCATCATGGTAGCATTCATCATTTTTAAAGCTTTCTCTCTTTCAGAGTTAGTCTTCTCCAGACTATTCACATGTCTGTTCAATACATCATACGACTTTTTCAAATTCTTTACATCAAACAACAATTGTTCTTTCAACTTTTCTAACTCACTAAACCTCTCATCTTTTTCTATCCATTGTTTACAAGACTCTAAACATGTAAGACAGGGTTTTGTGATTTCAACAATCTTCTCGACTTCAACTATCTTTTCAACTTCCACAATCTTCTCAACCACTTTGACTTCTTTCAATTCTTTTGCAGCTTTCTTCTCTTTCAGTTTCTTCAATTTTTCTGCAAAATAAAATTCAAAAGTGTCAGTAGATAAATGAATTTTTCCAAGATTTATCTGTTCCATCTCTTCATCACTATCACTTGTTTCTGATGAACTGTTTTCAGATGAAACAGATCCTTCATCTTCACTTTTCTCTTCACCAGATAACACATCTATCCATTCCTTCAACATTTCTGGCTTTCGAACAATATGTGCAATAAATGCTTGAACATTTGAATCAGCTGGAATAAACTTGTCCCAGCTAAAACCTTCAGCCATCTTCTCATCATCTTGATCAACGATGCCATAATAAGCTTTCCTGTTTGCATCCTCGATCATTCTTCCATGTGCCATTTGAGCTTCTTTTTGTTGATGCGGTTGATGAGTGATTTGCTGATAAATGGATTTCCTATAATAATCATCTTTCCCAGACGTCTCCTTCGCTCCTCTCGGCTCTTGATTCTTGCATTCTCTTTTAAAATGACCTTTCTCCCTGCAACGAAAACAGACAACTTTAGATTTATCAAATCCTAGATTAGAAAGGTTTGCATCCAAGAAGTCATTTCTTCCTGTAATCAATCTAAACTTTTCTGCTCTCCTCAAAACACTCGCTAAAGCCCATTTAATATCCATCAGTTCTAGCTCTTCGACATAAATTTGGTCATAATCTTCCTTTGTAAGCATCGGATTACCAATTCTTCCGGCAATCAACCCTTCATAAGACTCTAATGCAGTGACCAATAATCCCATATGATGCTTTACAACTTCTTTAGAATAATTTTGTCCATTCTGAAGATGTAGAGCTACATTGCACTGAATCAAATGCCCATTTCCAGCCGATGCACTTTGAACACTTGGAGGATTTACCGTTGAGAATCCACTAGTGTTGACTGATCCTTGACTGCTTGGTGTAGACTGATTTCCAGCACTAAATGCAGTTTGTATCTTTGGACTGGCTTCAGCAGTTTGAACATTTCCTTTATAGTACAATTTAATATCTTGTTGATGAGTTGAACTGTTCATTCTAGCAATTTTCTGCTGCTCCAGATCTTGTGCCTCCAGCTTCTCGATAAACTGTGCAATTGATAGTATGCTAAACTGTCCGGAATTCTTCAATATCATCAGATATGTACCCCATTCCTTTTGTGGTAACGCATCAGCAAGCTTTTCAACCCATTCTGCCGGAGTTTTTGTAATCTTCAACTGTGACATAGTGCGTACAAGATGACAGTATCTTTCAATAAGAGTCTTTGTTGTTTCACCAGGCATGCACGTAAATAGTTCAAACTCCTTTTTCAACAAAGCTGCTTTACTTTGTAGCATTTCGGTACTTCCCTCAAATTTCTTTTTAAGAGCTTCCCAGATAGAGTAAGCATTGTCATCATGTTGAAGCAGCACAAATATATCTTCCTTTACTGCTTGTTGTAAAAGATTAATCATCATTTTCTCTCCTTTATAACTATCTCTTTCTTGCTCTGTGAATTATGAAATGATTTTATCGACCCCCATTGAATTCTTTGGCCTCTCATATTCAGTTTCGATGCTCTCCCAAGCTTTTAGATGATTCGCATGAACCCAATTTTCAAACCGTTTCTTCCATCCGTGATAATCTTCAATTCCCATAAGTTTCGGGGGTTTTTGCATTGTTCCGGTTTCATTTTCCATTGTCATGGCCTTAGTAATGTCGGATGGACTAGTCGGGGTTGTAGCAAATGCGTTGTAAAACTCAGTATCCATGATGACTTATCACGTTTTTCAAGATCAGTGACAAATAAGCGAAATCAGATGTTTGTGCACGAAGAGCGAAATCCCAGATGTTCACAAGAGTGGAACCCTGATGTTCACAAGAGTGGAACCCTGATGTTCACAAGAGTGGAACCCTGATGTTCACAAGAGCGAAACCCCAAGATATATGTGACACAAAAGCGAAACCCTGATGTTCATAAGAGCGAAACCCCAAGATATATGTGACACAAAAGCGAAACCCTGATGTTCACAAGAGCGAAACCCCAAGATATATGTGACACAAAAGCGAAACCCTCTTCTAGGTTTCCCACATATGGATATGTGGTTTCCCACATATGGACATGTCCATATATGTGAAATCAACTTTCTCGGGAAATCTCGTACAATGTGCCCTAATCTAACATTCTAAGACTAAGACTCGATACAAGACGAAGTCGACAGATGCATGCACTAACATTCCTTAGGTCATTCATTTATATCTTCCTTTACGTTAATCTTTGTCTCTTCTCTCGGGCTCATTATTCTTATGTAATACGCTTCCGTCATCCAACTTGCTTTTACGTTTACCATCAAACATTTTATTTATTTGATTCATTTGGGTACCTTTTAATTTGTCCCATTAACCCTATCCTTACTACATCTGATGTAAATGTGTCCGCTATAAGAAGTTCATGGTATCATATGCCACTACTTACTTGGCCAGAGTAAGCGATTAACACATGACACACATGACCTTTTTATAGTTTTCACATCACACACTATGTAAGTAACACCTCTATTTATTTCATATCTCTGATTTCATTTAGTAAAACTTTATTTAATTGCAAAACAACAATCATTAGTTTTACTAGTTTTTACATTTGAACATATAAAAGTTTTTCTTTTCTATCGAACTATTATATAATCACCTTCGTTAGTGTGAACGCTACTTTTCTCAGTAGCATTATATTGAGAGTTTTCCACTTGGATAATTACCCCCCGTCCAAGTTTCCATATGAACTAATACTATTATTTCTTTGTTATTCACCGTCGTGAATAACACATATTTCTGTTAAACTTCTCTTAGAAACATAATCCTGAATAGATATCCTATTCAGGTTTTATCAGATATATGCAACCGTTATCCCCTACGTGTTTGTTGCATATTACTACTTGTGCGATTAAATTTAAAAACGTGCACATGGTAATGCTTGCCCTAACGGGCTTCTCTTGCCATTAACTTGTTCGCGATCGTCACACGATTTAGGTCCTCAATGAGTATTCTGTGCTTGTCATACCTCGGACCGTTCCACCATCATATCCACAATTCGTTCAACTCTCGTCATCTTCAGATGCGAGTGTACTTCAACTAAACATTTACCAAAGTTAGTAATTTTGACACTAATAAATGCCCGTATTGTAATACAAGGCTTTTTACTGTACGTGTCAACGCACGTAATTTCGTTAACTATATCAATCATTTTAATTGGGGAAACGTGTATTACACGATAACCCCATGTGTTGTTTTCAACACTTTAACATGCTAAACCATTACTATATACTTGTACTTACCGGATTTGCGATCAAGCCTCGAACCGAACACGCTTTACTCTTTAACCATGAGCTCTGATTACCAACTTGTAACACCCTTACCGATATTTAACGGGTTTCTTATAAATTAAGACTAAAAATGTGTATTAATGATTACACATACTAATCAAAATACGGGTTTATTTAAACTTTACTTAGTATTAAAACAATACAACAAAATGTGATTGAGTCCGTTGTTCAAAACGACAACGTAACAATATGCGGAAGCTTAAACTTGATTGTGTTCGGTTCTTCGTTGAGCTTGATCGTCCTCCGGTACTGTAAATATACCTACAATCCATAAAACATGAATTGAATCAGTCATACGTAGTTTAAAACGTGTTTAAACGAGTTCGGGAAGCAAAACTAATTAAAATACAATTTTTCGCCGAAACAGGGCGTCGTCGCGCCAGGCACCGGCACCACCTTGCTCCCTCGCGTGGCGCGGGGGAGACCATTTTCCAGCAGGTCTGCATCTGGGACCTGCATTTTCAGCAATACCAGTTTTTACGGAAACGACCATAACTTATTCATTATTGATCTGTTTTACTCGATTCTTTTTCCTACGCATCCGTAATTTAATTCTCCATCACATGGAGTTAAAATTCAACATCCGAATTACAAATTTTCTAGATTTTAAACCCTCGACTTTGTATTTAGTTCTACGTATTTGACCCGTTTGTGTTTAAAAATCACAAACGTGTTTCTAGTAAATTCTAAGTCATACATCAATGTATTTAACACAAAATATTTATCTTGGATTCATCACTTTTGTGAATTACACGACCAATATCCAAGTTTTGCACATAATTGGTTTTGACCCGTTTAGAGGATCTTTTATGCATTTAAGCGTCGACTCGCTCTTCTCTTTTCGCACTCCGCATTTCCATATTTAAATAACTACTTATATTCCACCACTACTATATTTGTGGTGGATTTAACATAAGGAGCCCATCATCCTAAATTTTACCCTTCGGAAGGTCATTTACAGAAAATATCCATTTGTAGGCATTTGACCCAAAAAGGCTTATGCCTAAAACCATTATACTTATCAAAGATTACATGGTCGTATTACATGTTCCTAAACAACCTCTAAGGGTCGTCTACCCGGTTTACCCATCAAGGGCGTTTTGGTCAACTTTAGTCCCTCATTTACGACGAAGGACTTTCACTAAGAATTTGACCAAAATAGCACGTTTAACTATAATCTAATTTATGCGTACCTGGCTCGGGTCAACATATAGACCCGTTTTGTACCTTTCTTTTATTAGCCGCTACTTTACAGCGACACAATAATCCACTTCCCGTTCACTCCTGTGAACATCTAACTTGACAATCAAACATTAGTCGATATTGTCAAATGGTGTCATAACCACCATTTGACCCAAACATTTACACTTATGTCAAAACCATGGTTTTTAATTACCCATTCACACATCCGACCCATTTCGGATTTTACCACAAGATCCTTTTTCTTACGTATTTAACCCGTTATGGCTTACGCCATGGGTATCCTTTTAATCTCAACTTACATTTAGTCAACACGTGACTAATTTACCCTTTTCCCCTTTTTCCCATTACTAGTTACGCTATAAGGTAACCTTAAAGAAAACTTATTAAATCTTAGTCAATTCACGACTAAATTACTATTTTGTCCATTTTTACAATTAACCATGGTTTTGATCGTTTTTATTCATTCCGACTCATTTTGTTTCATGTCGGAACTCGAATTTCGAATATAATCGGTTGTCACATTTATCTCCTATAAAATACATACGGATACTACAAATGGGTGTAAGCTTTACTTACCTTGCATCTGAAGTACGCTTTCCCCTTTACACTTGATTCGTTTGACCCGCTTCCTTTCCAAGCCTCCACCTAGCTTGTCAAGCGTCAAACTATCATCATGATTCGTAAGTCGGTTAGATTAGTCGTCATCGATTATGACTATCCCACCTTACATATTTCGTATAAAAATTATCATTCATTGTATTGTAGGTCGGTTTGACTTTTAAAAAGTCAATGCCCATTAGTGTATAAATGCACATTCAAGTTTATCAACTAGTTTAGCCATTTTCTCTAATCACCCGGTAGGCGTTCTTTTAAGCCACCATCTAACAATTCTTTTACCCGGTTCATTATATTTCCAATATCTCAACTAGTTTAAGCGATTATTAAATCTAACTTATTTATTTATTTTTGCAAGAACTAAGGGTTCTCTTCTATAAGTGAGACCCGTTTCATTATACCCCTAGCATTCATTCCGAATACCTGATGTGTGCGAGGTGTTATATATTTTAGGTGTATATTTTAAGCCCTTTTACACTTTTTAGCCAAGTTTTAAATTTATAAAACACGATATTTACTAACACTAAACACACATATGGGCAAGTGCACCCATCGTGGATGTAGTATAGTGTTGGCAAGATACCGAGGTCGTCCAAGGACACAAGAGCTTTTAATACCCGTTTATCATCAACATCTAATCAAATCGAAATGTTAGAAAAAAGGTTTTTAAACTGGAAAAATAAAACTAACTAAAATGCTGAAAAGTAAAATAAAAGTAAAAACAGATAGACAAGATGAATCACTTGGATCCGACTCGTGTATAGTGTAACCTTTGATTATTTCCGCACTTTTGCACTTGTTTAAGAGATTATCTTAGTTATTGTAGTAGGCCCCTCTTTTGAATGTGACGTTACCCTCAACCCAGTAGTTTGAGTCAGCAAGGATACAATCCTAAAGGGTCAGATTATTGAAAGATAATTAATTAAGTTATTAATGCATAATGTGGTAGACCCCTCTTTTGAAGGTGACGTTACCCTCGGCTAAGTAGTCTGAGTCAGCAGGGATACAGTCCTAAGTAGCCGGGTTAAAGTTTTAATAGTAGTTTAACTTATGAGGGGGTCAAAGAGTTTGGACCCCCACCATCCAATACCATTGGGTATTGAAGGATGTCCTACTAAATTTGACCCAGTTCCTTTGCAGGATCTATACACTGAACAATGGCAAGACTCTTACCAAACCGTTCCCTTAACCCCGACCAGGTAGCCAACATACCTCCATATATACCGTGGAGATATGAATGGTGAAAATCTTTTATTTTATATAGATAGTAAAATAATGCCAAGACACCACGGACAAACGATAAGGAAGAATCACCTTCAACATAAGAAACTAGTTATTAAAGTCATTAATACATAACCAATTAAAAAGTGAGAAAAGATTAAAAATAAAAAGTATTACACTAAACACTTGTCTTCACCAAGTGATGTAAGAGACATAGGCAAACATGGCCTTTGATTGTCAAGAACTCTTATGATCAATCTTGGATCCCGAGATAACTCACACACTCTATGATGGACAATGGATGATGGTGGTGGATGATGGTGTTGTGATGGTGGTGGGTGGTGGGTGAAGTGTGAGAGAGGTGGTGTGCCAAGGGATGAGTTGCAAGAGCTCCAAGCACTCCTATTTATAGGCTGAACAGATGCTCGGGCACGACCCCGTGTCCATCCTCCTCTCTTTCTTCATTAATTGCAGTTTGTCTGCATTAGTTGACCACACCCTCGTGTCCGCTGAGCACGACCCCGTGTGCAGAAGCATATCTGTACTATCAAGATTTGCTTGGATTCCGCGAATCTTATAGTTGACCACGACCCCGTGTCCGCTGAGCACGGCCCCGTGGTGGGCGATAGAAGCTTCTACAACTTTGTCTTTTCTACTAACACTTGGGCACGCCCCCGTGCTCATTGAGTACGGGGCGTGTTCAGCCCTCTGTTTCCTTGTTTTGCTTGGGAAGATGCTGTCGGGAGGTCGGGCATGCCCCGTTTGTTCCTTTTCTTGTATTTATGTTAGATTTGGCTGCCTTTTTGCTTCTTTTGTTTATTTGAGCTCATTTAATCCTGAAAATACAAAAGGAAGACAAAAGAACACTTTTTCCAACATTAGTACTAAAAAGGGTTAGTTTTATGCCACAATTGATGTAATTTATATGTTGCATTTTGTGCACATCAAATACCCCCACACTTGAATCTTTGCTTGTCCTCAAGCAAAACTCCTTATAATGTGGCTTTTTCACTCCCAAATGGAATGGGTAGAAGAGAAGGTTTTTGGGCTTGTCATAGAGTGTCGGGATTTCCAAGATTCTTTATTAAGTTTTATTTTTATTTATTTACAAGTCCTATTCTTCATGATTTATTAAAAACATTACATAAGATAAATTACTTATTACGGCATAACATGCCTTTTTTTTAAAAAAAAATCATTTATATACAAGTTCACACACCTCACGGGGAATCACTCAACACTCGGCCGAAGATGTATTTTAGTGAATCACTCGAGAGCGGCATGGAACTTACTCCTACCATAAGCTTTCCAAGCAATCAATCCTCCTCCTTTTTAACTATATACCTTTGTAATTATCAAGAGGACTTTTTGGGTGAAGGGCTAGACTTGGGCTAAAGGTGAGTGGTTGGGTTAGTGGTTAGTAAAAAGGCGAAAAGCATAAAAAGTATCAGTTTTTTCGAAAGACTTTTTATTTTTGACAATTTATTTTATTTTGATGAACCATTTCTTTCAAACAAAGTTATTTTTGATAAACTTGTTTGTTTATTTGGTTTCATCATATATTTTTTTTTTCATAAGTCATAAGAAAAACCGAGCTTTGTTACTAAAAGAAAGGGTTAAAATGAAAAAGGGTTTAGGTGGGTAAAAAGGGTGTTTGTTTTGGGTTAAGAAATGAAAAGGTTTAGGCTCAAAGGGGTTAACTAGGGGGATTTTGGGTAGGTGGTAAAAAAAAGAAAAATAATGGTGTAGAAAGAAAAAGGGTTAGTCCTAATGCCTCCATCATTTACTTACTCGGGTTTAAGTTGGTAAGGACCGGGAATGCATTATCGTGGCAAGTTCTAGAGTTGTAAGAACCAAGCGGCTATTCACAAAAGAAACAAAAAATGAGCATTTAGTATAAAGATATGTATTTGTATGCTCAATAAAGGCTCAAAACTCACTTTTGTGGGAATAGGTTTTTATGTGATCAAGTATATATAATCAAATTTTAACTAAGTTTGTCATGCTGTTTCATAATTTTCTTTTGTTGGTTCTTTTTATCACAACGCTATCGGTTGTAAATTTGTAAAAATATAACCTTGTTAGAATTTGAAATTCCCAAATTAAACCAAGACAAGTAAAAAAAATTAAAATTTTTGAAAAAAATTTGGGGTGATTAGCGGTTCCAATAGAGTTTTGTGTAAGGCTTGTTAATTAGGACTTGCAAGATTCAAAGTTTTAGCATCCCCCCACACTTAAATTACACATTGTCCTCAATGTGTCCCAAAAATAAGTTTTTAGGTTGATTAAATGTGTAAAAAGGTGTAAAAAGCAAAATTTTTGTGTTACTGGGAGCCTGGACACGGCCCCGTGTCTGGCAAAAATGTGCAGAAATAAACAAACAGCAGGTCTGGGGGAGTGGGCACGGGGGCGTGTCGGCTGGACACGACCCCGTGTCGACAATCTGCAAGGTTGAAAAACAGGTTTCTGGCTTCGTTTTTCCTGTCCCGACTTTAGTAGTACTAATATTTAGTACTCTAAGCCTCGTATGTACTGTCTTATCAATAAACACCATACCAAACCATTGCAAACATCCTAAATTACCAAAGTTTATCATCCACGTCACAAAGTTAAAAATAAATGCAGAAAAATAAAAGGAGTTAGGGAAAGTAAATTGTTCAACACTTCGGCATGCAGGCCAGAAATTATTTGATAGAAGAAAGGGGTTAACCTGTGGGATTACCAACCAGCCGCTCCTGCTCCTACTCCACCCGCCTAGTCCATGTCTTCATCATCGTCATCACCTCCTCCTCCATGCCCCGCCATGTACTCCCGGATGTTCCCGATGTCATCTTGAATATCGGAGATGTTTCTCTCAATGGCTCCGACCCGGTTGTACGTGTTGTTGGTGAGGTTGTATGTGTTCCTAGTGCACATGAGGTTTTCCTGCAATAAATCATGTAAACTTTGGAAGTTAGGAAAACCACCTCCTTGTGAGGAGGATTGGCCAGGATCACCGTGAGGCTGGTACTGGTAATGAGGAGGTTGTTGAAACTGTGGAGCGTGAAGGACTAGCGCCTCTTGCGGGTCCATGCATGCCCTTGCATCCTCTGGAAGCTAACCGACCCGTCTTCCGCCTCATAGATTAGGTTCATGGAGCGGTAGATGTGTACATCCATTCTTCCCGACCATGGTCTCCTTTCGAAAGACCTAGGTATGTTCACGAAGTGCTTGAAGAGACGGTATATCCATCCCCCAAAGAAGATAGGGGTTGGTGCACTAGCAAGCCGGTTCCAATGCATGTTTCAGAGCAGGAGATAAGGAACATCGAGGGGTCTTCGGGTATGAATGCAGTGAAGGACTATCAAATCTCTCAACCCAACAACGCCACCGCTAGGGGTTGGTGCACTAGCAAGCCGGTTCCAATGCATGTTTCGGAGCAGGAGATAAGGAACATCGAGGGGTCTTCGGGTATGAATGCAGTGAAGGACTATCAAATCTCTCAACCCAATAACGCCACCGCTATCATGCCTTTGGTTAAGAGAGTAACCGAGGACCCTATGGATGTATTGGTAGAGTGGGTCCCTCAACTTAGTACTCTTAGTGCTGCTTGGGTTGTAGTGCCCTTCACCAATCTGAGCCCACGCGGTTTGGCGTTCGTTCTCATCCAAATCTCGCACCCGTCCGGTGTTCTCTTCATTACCTGAATCTTCCTCCGTATACAGCCCAACTATTGACCCAAATTGTGCCATTGAGATCGAGTACTTCGTTCCACCGCATCGAAATGCCACCCCATCATTGTCGAAAGGGTCGCACCTTGAATTGAACGTGAAGGTGCTATAGAACTCCATAGTGCACTCGTGGACGGAGCGAAGTCGAGTGGTTAGGGCAATCCTCAGCGGGCCGGTAACGAGGTTGTTAAACCGGTCAAGTTGGTTCACAATGGCTAAGAGATCCGTGCACACTTGTCTTGGGTATTCTTCCGGTCTTGTTTGAAGTACGTCATATCTTGCTTTAGCATCGAGCTCATTTGCGTTGAACCTCGTGAACTTCTTCGACATCTGAAAGAATACACCAAAAGTTAGCACGAAATAATGAAATTTTCGGAGAAAACTGAAAACAGTGGGCTGGACACGGCCCCGTGCTCAGCGGGCACGACCCCGTGTCCAGGCGTCTGTTACTCAAAATTTTCATTTTTCGACCCGGTCCCGAAAACTTGAAAATTTTTGGTCAAGTAGGTGCGGTTTCCCCCGAAAATGAAACCCCAAGTGCCTTTTTCCCAAAACAAACCGTTTACCGCTTCAATTTTATCTTGTTTGGTTCAAAAACAATTTTTCCCGCTCCTCAAAAGCCCACAGGAACGGAGTTGATGCTCCCACATCCATAGCATGAGTAGTTAAAGCATGTGAATGATTTGAAATTCGAGTTATTTCACGGAATAACACTCGTATATATTGAGCTCGTAATGGTACCTCGCAATTCAAAAGTCTCTCTATTTGGGGTTTTTGTGAGAAATCGGGCAAATCTATGAACAATACAAGTGGATTTACTTCCCATAGCACTAATCTAAACTAATGCTAACAGATTTATGCAAAAATTTGAGGTTCAATCCGGATGAACTTCAAGAACCCTAGATTTTTCCCCAAATTTTTGATGTTTTAACTACATGCAAGTAACTAATCTAACTATTAATGGTGATAGAATCATACCTTGATGTTATTAGAACGAGAGGAGACGTCGAATTTCTAAGGAAAATCGCCCGGACCAGAGCGTTTTGTGGGGAAACGAGGCGTGTTGAAATGAAGAAACTATTTTGAAAAGGGGTTTTATCCCGACAGCTGCGCGGACACGGCCCCGTGCCGAGCAACCCTTTTTTTATTTAGTGCTCGTGTGAGTGCCCTGTTTTCCCAAAACTCGGTTAGAAGACTTACCAGTTTCGATGTTCATCCGCTTGTTCGTAACATACCAGGTATGATGTTGATGCTTTTACTCGTCGACCGTTTGAAGCGAGATTTCTTCCTCCTCATCCTCAATAAATCCTTGATAGAGTTTCAGCCGTTGGCCATTGATTTTGAATGGAATTCCATTCCGAGATTTAATTTCTACTGCACCGTGAGGAAAAATATGGGTGATGGAAAAAGGTCCTGACCACCTAGATTTTAGTTTACCCGGAAATAATCGAAGTCGTGAATGAAACAAAAGAACTTGATCTCCTACTCGAAATTCATTAGGTTTAATATATTTATCATGCAAAATTTTCATTCTTTCCTTAAAAATTTCAGAGTTAGAGTATGCATAATTCCTTAATTCGTCTAATTCGATTATTTGACAGAATCGATTTTTACCGACAAATTCTAAATCTATGTTTACATTTTTATTGCCCAGTAGGCCTTGTGAGCTATTTCTACCGGCAAATGACAACTTTTTCCATAGATGAGCTTATATGGGGTTGTGCCTGTCGTTGTTTTATAAGCAGTTCGAAAAGCCCATAAAGCATCATCTAATTTATCGACCCATTCATTTTTATTTAATCCTACGGTTTTTTCAAGTATTCGTTTTAAACCTCTATTAGTCACTTCGGCTTGTCCGTTTGTTTGAGGGTGATATGCTGTTGAGACCCGGTGATAGACCCCATATCTTGTTAAGATTTTTTCAAGTTGATGATTACAAAAATGGGTACCTCTATCACTTATTAATGCTTTAGGTGTTCCAAAACGAGAGAATAATTTTTTTAGAAATCTTACCACGACTCTTCCATCATTTGTTGGAAGTGCCTCGGCCTCGGCCCATTTAGACAGGTAATCGACCGCCACAAGTATATATTTGTTTCCTTTCGACGGTGGGAAAGGTCCCATGAAGTCGAGTCCCCATACATCAAAAATTTCACAAACAAGAATGCCATTTTGTGGCGTTTCGTTTTTGGAAGAAATATTACCGGTTCTTTGGCAAGCGTCACATGTCTTGACAAGACTTTGGGCGTCTTTGTAAATGATCGGCCAATAAAATCCTGAATCAAATACCTTTCGTGCGGTACTAGCGGCACCATGATATCCTCCGTATGGACCTTCATGACAATGGCGGAGAATTCTTCTTGCTTCACTACCATGTACGCACCTCAGATGAGTTGGTCGGCACACATTTAGAAAAGATAAGGATCTTCCCAAAAATAATGCTTTACATCCTTTGGCGACTATACCGCTAGCTAAGTAATTAGCATAGTCGGCATACCATGGTTCTTGTCTATATTCCACCATTTCTAAGGACTCCGTTGGAAATTTTTCGTTGATTTGCTCGTCCCTAGTTGCCTCCATAGCTGGGTCTTCTAAGCGTGAAAGATGATCTGCTGCGGTGTTTTTTGCTCCTCTGTTGTCTTTGATTTCTGTAACACCTTGGAATTTGCGTCCTATAATGTATTGACACGTGTCATAGGTTTGCACATGGTAATAAATACTAAAGAAGGACTAAAGTTGACAAACAAAGAAAGTATGTGAATTTAAGGGTTCAAAACGTCACGAGGGATAAATATAATTTACAGTGACCCTACAAGATGCTCGTACCTTCAAACGAATGAATCATGGATCATACGGAACGAAATGTGGGAGAAAGTGAGGAATTACAAACTACAGGGGCCAAATGTGTCAACATGTTTAAGTCATACCTCTGAGTGACCCTTTGGCATACCCGAGGCTTTGTAATAGTAAATTATACTCACTAGAATACGTGATATAAATTTCATCACGTTCCGTTACAATATGAGAAGGTTATGGCCAAATTCGTTTAAGAAGGGTTAAAAGCGTCAAACATTGAAAGTTACGACTTTTCGGGTAATTATAAACTAACCGAGGATTAAAATGTTGGGTAAAAGTCCCGAGGCCCTTATTCGTAAATAAGAAAGGCCCAAAACGCAAAGTTACCCCTTCGAAACGCCAAGAGCCGACGATAATAATTGAAAAAGATTTGAAAATCTTACAGCAGGCCTCAGGCGGGCCGCGTAAAGGTTGCAAAGGGCCTTACGCGGGCCGCACTGACAGTGGAAGATATGGACTCTGACAATAGGATTCAGACGGGCCACATAAAGGTTAAGAGGACCCTTACACGGGCCGCGTCAGCCTTCCAGATACAGAAAATGCGGACAGAAGCACTGTTTGCTGTTTTAACCGACTTAGGAGCCATTATGAGCAGCATGGGCGCCCCCTAAACGACCCCTAGCACTCAGGGACACTTGTTGATGATCAGAGAACCCTTGTAGACCTTGTTGTCATGATCTAATTCATCCAAGATTGCTATAAAAAGCCACTCATGTTGTAACAAATGATCACACCTCATTTCTTCACTTCCGGAGCTTTCTGAAGCACAAGAGTCCTCTCTAAGCATCTCTGGTCGTTCACTAGACTTCGTAAGTGTGCCTAACCCTTCTTAGTTGAGTTTTTGCTTAGTTATTGCTTAAAAGTCAATCCGTCGTAATTAACGATTGACTTAACGATTAATCACAAATGGTCCGGTGATTAGTCGGATCAAAGGTAGTTATATGTTGGTAATTATGTGGGCCTTAAACCCCAAAAAGGGCACCCTCTGATTCCCACTCTAACTAGTCCAAATGACGGGTCAAAGTTGCTTAGAAAAAGTCAACAGAATGCTAATTTTCGATTTAATGCATAATTAACAACGTAGATGGCATGTAACCTGTTTTATCACTCATATAACTTGATAATTGGCATAATGACTGGTCTAAGCTTGTTTGATCCGACCACTTACTGTTTTGACCCGGTTCGGAACCGAAAGTCGCAAAACTTTGACTTTTGCTTTGACTTCAGTTCTGACCCGCTTTGGTATGATTTAGATATGCCTTAGGACTCTCTTAGGACCAGGTTACATGGTGGTATAACCCTCTGTGGCTGGTTCGTTGTTTGTCCGAGTCATTTGCACATTTCCGTTATATGCTTAAAGTTGACCATAATGCCCTTTTGATCTTAAAATGAGAATTTTGGATATGTGAAAGGACAATAACCTTAGTTACTGATTTCTAAACATATCCCTAAAATTTCATGTCAATCCGAGGTCTAGAATAGGAGTTTGCTAAATAGCGCAATTATGAAAACTTTTGTAATTAATCGGTGCAATTAGCATAAAGCCTATCTAAACCCAAATTTCGACACCAAACCTTTTACACCCTGATGTAAAATAATATTTTGGAATTTTTAAAGATTTTTAATTATTTTTAACCTGCGCATAACCTGCGGTTATGGCATTGATTCGGTAAATACCGAATATACCCTTTTCAAACATAAAATGAGTTCTACATGGTATTTTGACCCGAATCCAGTTGCTACTGATTTTAAATAAATAATAGAGCATTTTGAACTTTATAACCTGTTCGGAAAACTCAGATTTCCTGAAGAACCCGGAAATCTCTTTTATAATCCTTAAAATGACCAAAATACCCCTACGGGGCGTATATTGGAATTAAACTCGTTATGGGCATAATGGAAGGTATTCTACTAATACCACAACCTCTTTAGAGCATATTGACTTAGGAACCTGTGTAAGACTCTTACGGTTACCCGTTACGCCATTTACGCGTTCGGTCCGGTTTATGTAACTAGTTTACATAAATTATCCGAAACGGGTCCAACCTTGTCGTTTCACCTCAAAACCCAGAATGTGTTTAGTTGACCCATAATATACAAGTCTCCGAACTTGTTGGGTCTAAACCACATTCCATTCCCGGTTTTCGTCTTTCGTGCGATTAAACCGTAATTATCCTTCGAAACTAACCGGTCTAAGCTTAGGCTAAATTAAAGACCCGTTAGGATTCTAATAGGTTATTATAAACCTTCGTTCCAGAATAGGAGACCAGTAAAAGATACTTGCATTTGCTTGTTGTGGTTAATACTTGCTCAGGTAAATACTTTTAACTTATTTTCCCTTATACGGGCTTGGGGTACGGTATATAAAATACCGCTTGGTCGGGCAATTGACCCTAACTCATTAGTAGTTGGGTATTATCAATGTGACCCGCTTGAAAATTGGTTTTGTTTGTTTTATGCCTTTGGGAGTTTAATGACCATGTCCCGGATATCCTTGGCATCATTTTACGAGATGGCCACGACTTTGACACGCGGGTGTAGGCGTACACCCGACAATGTGTCCATAATTATAAAGGTATAACCGTTGGTTTTCCCACCGCGGTTTTATACTATGTGGTGTGTTAATTAACCTTAAACCCGGCACGAACCGGGCGACTGAACGCATAACGAACATGTAATTCTTTTACAAGATTAAATTTGATTAATTATCCCAAGTTATAAAAGTTTGTGCCTCGTGCATTCAAATCAATTTTATTAAACTTTTTAAAAGTGTCGGTTGAATGTATTTACCAGTGTAAACTGACGTATTTTCCCCAAAAAGATTAAATGCAGGTTCTACACGAAATAGGCTGGCCACTCCTTAATATCGATAGGGTCTCGCAAGCCTGGATGCCACTATCTGTTGAATATTATTTGCTATTTTATTTTTGATCCCCTGTGGATTATTTCGACTACTTGTGATACTTGGATATTACATTTTGTTGGTTGAAATATATCTATCTTTATGCTTCTGCTGTGCATTCAAATATTGTGTGGTTTGACTATAATGTTGCCAACTACGTCACGGTAATCCCCCACCGGGCCCACCGGTGAAACGTGTGGAAATCGGGGTGTGACAGGTTGGTATCAGAGCCAACGTTGAGTGAATTAAACACTACCCTTATGTGTTTACTCTCAATGACACAATTGCACATACTCGAGTCTAGACAAGAACATAGGACAAATTCGAATTGTTGCTCTAGTTGTCCTTTATTGTTTGTTGTTGATTTAAAATTGTTTAAGCAGGAAATATGCCGCCAGCAATCAGAAGAGGAGGAAGAGGCAAAGGGTCGATCA
Source organism: Helianthus annuus (assembly GCF_002127325.2). Taxonomy (NCBI): domain Eukaryota; kingdom Viridiplantae; phylum Streptophyta; class Magnoliopsida; order Asterales; family Asteraceae; genus Helianthus; species Helianthus annuus. The sequence continues at coordinate 106,629,975 of NC_035444.2, read as the reverse complement.
CTACTCACAATGATCACGAGGCCGGACTTTCACACATGCGAGCTCCTTCCAGCACAAGGAGTGAAGAACCTCTGAGGCGTAGGAGGAACCTCTTTGAGCCCGCTAGACGGTCTACCTCACACAGTTCGACGCCTTCATACCGTCACTCTTTTGGGCCGAACTCAGAAAACGAGCCCAGTAACCCTCAACCTTCGTTCATACCTCTCCAGCGTTCTGTTTCGCACCGTTCCTTTGGCGATCCCACTCCTTTCTTCCAAGGCCAGTTTTACCCGGCAGACTATGTCCAAGAACCAGTAGGTTTTAACCCTCTAGGACCAGAGGACCATTTCTCCGAAGACAATGCGGTAGATATGGACGAAGACACGGATCCCATCGAACCTGCAAGAGATACCCCCAACCATCCTATCGAGATCTCTGATGGGTCATCCTTCCATGGAACACCCTATCAAGGTCCAGACAGTTACCAGTAGAGGTTCAACCAGTGCGAGTGGTATTTTACACCCTCTCACCATTCTTCACCTCACCAACAACAGCAGCGGCAGCAGGATCCTTCCGAGGATTCGCGTTTCGTGGCAGTTACGCCACCGCCTCCACCGCCACCAGTTCAACAAGCACCTCCGGATCCGCCAAGGCGTAGGAGATCAGGCGCGCGGATATCCGCACGAAGAGGGGATTTTCATTTCAGCACCCCTCGACACTCCAGTGGCAGTCATTTTCCGCCACTTCCGGAAGACCCACAAATGGGTGGACCTTCGAGTCACCCTGCAGAGGTAAATTCTGCACCAGTTGCACCACCTCCGCCACCATTCGGCTATGATAACCCGATACCTGCGTACGCCGGTTCCACCGCGTACAATCCATTTGAGCAGCCAACTCACACTCACTATAACTATATGAGTGGCGACCCATACATAGAAGCGGCGGCAAATTATCACGCCCTTCACCCAGAAGTGCCTTATGAAACACCTTGGGGAATGGGATACTCAACTCATAGGTATCCAATACCCGCTAGAACTCCGGCTCAACGCTTATCGCAACAGCCACGTTTTTCCCCACCAGAACAGGAAGAAATCCTCCTCCGTTTGAACAGAGTGGAACGAGACTTTGAGCAAGAACGTAAGAACAATCGTGGATTCCTCAAAGGCCTAGCAAACCTGTTAAAAGGGAAGAAGAAGCGAGATCATTAGTCTCTATATGTACTATTGTATTTCCTATTGTAATCAAGTCCCTGTGTCGACATTTATTTGTTTTAGTCCCTCTGTGGACATTTATTGTGTATTTAGTCCCTGTGTGGACTTGCCTTTCAGTCCCTACGTGGACTTATCTTTCAGTCCCTGTATGGACATCTATCCTAGTATTTGGTCCCTGCGAGGACTTGTTTTCTGTATAACCTCTGCGTAGGTATTTCGTCTTTTAAAAGTCCCGTTTAGGGCAGTGTGTAACTTTTCATATGTATTGGAATGTTAAGTTTATAAATTTCATCTCTGTCATTATATGCATAATTATATGAAATAAATAAATAAAAAATCATTCCTTTTTAATTAATCTGCCTACCAGTTGTTAAATAAAGAATCTTAATGGTGAAACCTAGCCTGGTGTCGTTATAAGACCCGGCCAAGATGGTAAGACCTGATTAAAAGATTCAGATTCTGGTTAACCTCTGTAAACATGTTAACCCTCCTGGCAGACGTGATTCGTTAAAATCTCACGTGTCATTTTACACAAGGATCCTCCTAAGGATTCCAAAACCTAAATTAATGATTTATAAATCATGGGTTTACATCATCAAGTAAGATGATCACTTATCAAACATCCATTAGTGATGTAGTGCCCACAGGCTATACTCATTGTCATATAAGACAAAGGACAGCTGTAGTCTATGACTCCCTGTCAGAAAGGTAAGGAGCTATGCCCAAACCTGCATGCCTTGATTCTCTAAAATCCTAGCTTATAATATAAAAATATCCCTGTGACTAGGCTTCTGTGCCACTAACAATATTATTTATAATTAGGATAAGTTATATTCAAATCCTAAATAAATGTGAGTAACAAATTAACCAGATATGGTCTATGTTTACCATGGTTGATGAATTACCCAATAAGGGGTAATTCCATAACAAACTCCCAAATAAGACTTCTGTTATTATCTTTTGTAGCAGATCAAGATTTCAATGGCTGACTCAGGCGAGAATAGCAGTCATCCAAAGGAGGATGAGAATGATAACGCCCAAGTTAATATAACGGGCGCTGAATTAAAAGCGTTAGTAGACAACGCTGTTAAAGAGGCCTTAGAGTGGCAGTATGAAGAATATAGCGAGTCTCGAAGTAGGACCCGATCTGCACCACACTCTAAACCAAGAACCCATTCTGAATCACACAGCAAACCACCCTCTACCCAGTCTAAACCTAAGAAAGATGATGACCGACATTCATCAAATGAGAATAGTGCCCGTCCTAAGAACATAGTGTTCGACGATGCACCTCGCACCAAGGGTTGCACATATAAGTATTTTGTTTCCTGCAAGCCCTGAGATTTTACTGGGGAAAAGGGCGCTGTGGATTGCATGACCTGGCTGGACAAAATGGACACTATTGTGGACATTAGTGGTTGTGCTGAGAGAGATGTGGTGAAGTTTGTATCCCAGTCATTTAAGGGTGAAGCCCTAGCGTGGTGGAGGTCGTTGGTTTAAGCCTCAGGAAAGGTTGCTTTGTACAGCATGTCATGGGAGCAATTTGTTGCTCTCATTAAAGAAAACTACTGCCCTCAACACGAGGTCGAGAAGATAGAATCTGATTTCCTATCTCTGGTCATGAAGAACTTGGATTGCCATGCATATCTTACCAGTTTCAACACCCTGTCCAGATTGGTTCCGTACCTTGTGACCCCGGAACCCAAACGGATCACGCGCTTCATTGGGGGTTTGGCGCCAGAAATCAAAGCTAGCGTGAAGGTCTCTAGGCCCGCTACATTTAGGTCCATAGCAGATATATCTCTGTCTCTCACACTGGATGCAGTGAGACAGAGATCATTGAGAAATGCTGACTCTGAGAAAAGAAAACGTGAAGATGATAATTCACGTCGGTCGAGCAAGAAGCATAGGGGAAACCGCGACCACAAGAAGGGATCTGAGACCAAGAAGAATGACCAACAGTCGGGCGATAAGCCCAAGTGCAAGGTTTGCAATAAGCACCATTTCGGGAGGTGCAGGTATGAACAGAAATCCTAGCCGAAGGCATGTGGGATTTGCAAGTCCTCTGAGCATAGGAATCTTGAGTGTAAGAAGCTAAAGGATGCAACTTGTTATAGTTGCAATGAAAAAGGGCACATAAAGACTAACTGCCCAAAGCTGGTAAAGAAGGCTGAAGAAGGGAAAAAGACCAATGCCAGGGTCTTTCAAATGAATGTTCAAGAGGCTATCCAGAACGACAACGTTATAACCGGTACGTTTCTCATTAATGATGTATTCGCAAGAGTATTATTTGATTCTGGAGCAGATAAATCCTTTGTGGATAGTAAGTTTTGTGAGTTGTTAAAATTGCCTGTTAAAGCCTTGAGTGTGAACTATGAGGTAGAGTTAGCTGATGGGACTATGGAAACGGTCTCAACTGTGATAGATGGATGTGTCATATCCATTAGGAACCACTCATTTCCTTTATCCCTGTTACCCTTTAAGCTAGCTGGTTTCGACATAGTGTTGGGTATGGATTGGTTATCATATAACCAAGCTCAGATTGTGTGCAATAAGAAACAAGTGGTGATCAAGACTCCGTCTGGAGAACCACTTACCATACAGGGAGATACTCGGCATGGATTGCCTGCGCAAGTGTCTATGCTAAACGCATCCAGATGTTTGAAGAAGGGATGTGTCATCTATATGGCACAGGTGGCCATTGGTGAGGAGAAACCCAAGATTGAAGACATCCCAGTCATCTCTGACTACCCTGAAGTGTTCCCGGAAGAACTGCCTGGTTTGCCACCAGATAGGCAAGTGGAATTCAGTATCGACATCATTCCAGGAGCAGCGCCTATTGCAAGAGCACCTTATAGATTGGCACCCACAGAAATGAAAGAATTCAGAACGCAGCTAGATGATCTGCTAGCCAAAGGTTTTGTTAGACCTAGTTCATCTCCATGGGGAGCACCAATCTTGTTCGTCAAAAAGAAAGATGGTTCGATGCGTCTATGCATCGATTACCGTGAGCTTAATAAGGTTACTATCAAGAATAGGTATCCGTTGCCCAGGATCGACGATCTGTTCGAACAGTTACAAGGAGCAAGCTACTTTTCCAAGATTGATCTAAGGTCAGGCTACCATCAATTGAAGGTCAAGAACGAAGATGTGCACAAGACTGCATTTAGGACTCGTTATGGTCATTTCGAGTTCCTAGTGATGTCTTTTGGGCTCACTAATGCACTTGCCGCATTCATGGATCTCATGAATTGCGTCTGCAAGCCGTATTTGGATAAATTTGTCATTGTCTTCATCGATGACATCCTCATCTACTCAAAAAGTCAAGCTAACCACGAGAAACATCTTCGATGTATTCTTAAACTGCTTCATCAAGAAAAGCTTTATGCCAAATTCTCTAAATGTGAGTTTTGGCTACGAGAAGTCCAGTTCCTTGGACATGTAGTCAATGAGCGTGGTATCCAAGTGGATCCCGCCAAGGTTGAAGCCGTCATGAATTGGCAGGAGCCGAAGACGCCTACGGAGATTCGCAGTTTCCTAGGTCTAGCAGGATACTACAGGCGCTTCATCGAAAATTTCTCAAGAATTGCAGCACCCCTAACTTTGCTGACTCGCAAGAATAGCAAGTTTAATTGGGGCCCTAAGTAGCAAGAAGCTTTTGATATACTTAAGCAGAAGCTAAGCAATGCTCCTGTGTTGACATTGCCGGACGGAATGGAAGAATTTGTAGTATACTGTGATGCATCACACACCGGGATGGGATGTGTGCTTATGCAGAAAGGCAAGGTCATTGCCTATGCTTCACGTCAGTTGAAATTGCATGAAAAGAATTACACCACCCATGACTTGGAGTTGGGTGCCGTTGTATTTGCACTAAAGCTATGGAGGCATTATTTGTATGGCATTAAATTTGTGATCTATTCTGATCACAAAAGCCTTCAGCACCTGTTCAATCAGAAAGATTTGAATATGAGGATCAATGCCATCCAGGCAAGGCCAACGTAGTCGCAGATGCCTTAAGCAGAAAAGAAAGAGTGAAACCGATAAGGATCAATGCCAAGAGCATCGAAATCAAGAACAGTCTGAATGAACGATTGTTAGCTGCACAGAAGGAAGCTGTGTCAGAAGCTAACTATCCCAACGAAAAGCTAGGAGTAACTGAAGAACAGTTATCCTATGGCAAAGACAGAATTCTGAGATTAAATGGAAGGATATGGGTTCCTGTTTATGGAGGTCTTCGGGACGTTATCCTTCAGGAAGCCCACAGTTCCCGATATTCCGTTCATCCTGGAGCGGACAAAATGTACCAGGATTTGAAGGCAAACTTTTGGTGGATAGGCTTGAAGAAGTCTATAGCCACCTATGTAGCAAAGTGTTTGACTTGTGCTCAAGTAAAAGCTGAACATCAAAAGCCGTCAGGCTTGCTGCAACAGCCTGAACTTCCCGAGTGGAAATGGGAAATGGTGACGATGGATTTCATCACCAAGTTGCCAAAGACAAGGAAGGGAAACGATACGATATGGGTAATAGTTGATAGACTGACTAAGTCAGCCCATTTCCTACCCATTAAGGAGACTCATAGCTCCGATATGTTAGCCTAGTTGTTCGTAGATAAGATTGTATCCCTTCATGGCGTGCCCGTGTCTATTATCTCTGACAGAGATACCAGATACACGTCACACTTTTGGAAAAGTTTCCAACAATCTTTGGGCACACGCTTAAACTTTAGTACGGCTTACCACCCTCAGACGGACGGACAGAGTGAGCGTACAATCCAGACGTTGGAAGACATACTTCGTGCATGTGTGATCGATTTAGGTGGTAGTTGGGATAACCACCTACCATTAGTTGAGTTCTCATATAACAACAGCTACCATATGAGCATTAAAGCTGCTCCTTTCGAAGCGTTGTATGGTAGAAAGTGTAGAACGCTTGTTTGTTGCGCAGAAGTTGGAGATGTCCAGATGACAGGACCTGATATAATTTTTGAAACGACGGACAAGATTGTCCAGATTCGTGACCATTTGAAAGCTGCCCGAGATAGGCAGAAGAGCTATGCAGATTTGAAGCGTAAACCTTTTAACTTTGAAGTAGGTGACAAGGTATTGCTTAAAGTATCACCCTGGAAGGGAGTGATGCGATTTGGTAAGAAAGGCAAGTTAAGCCCGAGATACATTGGACCATTCGAGGTAATCGAACGTGTCGGATCGGTTGCCTATAAGTTAAACTTACTGGAAGAGCTCAGTAGTATTCATAATGTGTTCCACATCTGCAATTTAAAGAAGTGTTTCGCTGATGAATCGCTAGTTATACCGCATACAGATGTACACATCGATGAGAGTTTAAAGTTTGTTGAAAAACCGGTGTCGATCGAGGATCGACAGGTTAAGAAGCTTCGGAGGATGTATATACCGATTGTGAAGGTAAAATGGGATGCCCGTAGAGGTCCCGAGTACACGTGGGAAGTAGAATCCATGATGAAAGAAAAGTACCCTCATTTGTTACAATAAATCTCGAGGTCGAGATTTCTTTTAAGGGGGTGAGGATGTAACACCTCGGAATTTGCGTCCTATAATGTATTGACACGTGTCATAGGTTTGCACGTGGTAATAAATACTAAAGAAGGACTAAAGTTGACAAACATAGAAAGTATGTGAATTTAAGGGTTCAAAACGTCAACGAGGGATAAATATACTTTACAGTGACCCTACAAGATGCTCGTACCTTCAAACGAATGAATCATGGATCATACGGAACGAAATGTGGAAGAAAGTGAGGAATTACAAACTACAGGGGCCAAATGTGTCAACATGTTTAAGTCATACCTCTGAGTGACCCTTTGGCATGCCCGAGGCTTTGTAATAGTAAATTATACTCACTAGAATACGCGATATAAATTTCATCACGTTCCGTTACTATATGAGAAGGTTATGGCCAAATTCGTTTAAGAAGGGTTAAAAGCGTCAAACATTGAAAGTTACGACTTTTCGGGTAATTATATACAAACCGAGGATTAAAATGTTGGGTAAAAGTCCCGAGGCCCTTATTCGTAAATAAGAAAGACCCAAAACGCAAAGTTACTCTTTCGAAACGCCAAGAGCCGACGGTAATAATTGAAAAAGATTTGAAAATCTTACGGCAGACCTCAGGCGGGCCGCGTAAAGGTTGCAAAGGGCCTTACGCAGGCCGCGCTGACAGTGGAAGATATGGGCTCTGACAAAAGGATTCAGATGAGCCACGTAAAGGTTAAGAGGACCCTTACGCGGGCCGCGTCAGCCTTCCAGATACAGAAAATGCGGATAGAAGCACTGTTTGCTGTTTTAACCGACTTAGGAGCCATTAAGAGCAGCATGGGCACCCCCTAAACGACCCCTAGCACTCAGGGACACTTGTTGATGATCAGAGAACCCTTATAGACCTTGTTGTCATGATCTAATTCATCCAAGATTGCTATAAAAGGCCACTCATGTTGTAACAAATAATCACACCTCATTTCATCACTCCTGGAGCTTTCTGAAGCACAAGAGTCCTCTCTAAGCATCTCTGGTCGTTCACTAGACTTCAGTAAGTGTGCCTAACCCTTCTTAGTTGAGTTTTTGCTTAGTTATTGCTTAAAAGTCAATCCGTCGTAATTAACGATTGACTTAACTATTAATCACAAATGGTCCGGTGATTAGTCGGATCAAAGGTAGTTATATGTTGGTAATTATGTGGGCATTAAACCCCAAAAAGGATGTTGGGATTGAACCCTATCAGAGGAACGGATAATGTAAAGCCAAAACTGGATCAGAGTAGTGGATCCAGAATAAGCAGATGTTTACATACAAGTCTCTCCCCTTGAAAGTGATTACAACAACTGATGACCTCCTATCTGCTGATCTTGCAAAGTGCTGACCTACAACTGCTGCTCAAGTAAAAGATCTGATGGAAGACTAAAGTCCTGCTGATTCAATCTACTGCTTTGAGTCAAGCACTGCTAATCCGGACAAGTGCTGCTGGGTTCACAGCACTAGAAGGTTGCAACAGCTGTTCTAAAGTATGTTTTGTAATAGAATGTATTAGCAGTAGTTAACACAAGCAGTGTCTGTATAGATCAGAGGTTAGAGTTTGTTAGGAGGTTAGATGTCACTTTCATGGTGACGTCAGCTAAGATGCTCAGTAGTTTGCAAGTGCCTATAAATAGTTCAGTACTTTGTACTGTTCTATTAGCTCTTTTGCATCATTCGTCTTCTTTGCACGAACAAACAACTGAGCTCTGGCTGAGGGGGAGTTTGCATTCATTCATCAATCATTGTAATCATTGTTGAAATAAATTCAATCTTTCGGTTCAATGTGTAAAGATGTCTGATCAATGTATTACTCTCGTTTGATTGTATGCAAAGTTTGTTTTCATCTTAATTCCGCTGCACACTCATCCACTTTCATCTTAATTTCAAACACAAAATACAATCAAAATCAAACTCAGATCCAACAATTGGTATCAGAGCTAGAACAGTCAAACTTGATTTAACAATCATTTTGACGTAAATAGTTCAGCTCAAAACAGTTGATACTGATCGTTTGTTCGTCGTTGAAAAACAGAGTAAGGATTAATCACCATTAAAGTTGATTTCTCAGTATCTGTAAAACAACAAGAATGACGTCACAATCTCAGGACGATAAAAACAACATCGGCTCGCTTTTTAAACCACCTATGCTAAAAAGAAATGAGTACAACATCTGGCAGAGGAGGATGGGTCACATCCTCGCTCAACAAAGCACAGGTTGTTGGAGGTCTGTCGTCTTTGGTCCCCATGTTCCTACAGTGCCAAGCGCTGAAGATGCTAAAGCATCTGTTCCAAAACCTATTGAAAATATACCGAAACCGATTTTCAAAGGATTGAACTAGATGCTAAAGCATTTAGCATCATAGCATCAGCGCTGCCCAATGAAATATATGCTGGACTGTTACATTGTAACAGTGCCAAAGAATTGTGGGACGCGCTTAAGGAACAGTTTGGGGGTACCGAAGAAGTCATAGAAAACAATAGGGAAATCCTGAACCAACAGTATGAAACATTTTGTCATGTTAAAGATGAATCACTGACGCAACAATTTGAGCATTTCAGTTGTCTCATCAGTGAACTGAGGTTTGTTAAAACCACTTTTACAAACTCAACTCAAAATAGCAGGTTCCTCAGGTCACTGCCAGAAAAATGGGACACCATAGCTTTTGTCACCCGAAATTCACCTGAGTTCAAGGATCAGACCTTGACCCAACTCCATGGTCGACTCCTGACCTACGAAAGGGAGTTGAACCAAAAAAGGAAGTTACAAGAGTCAGGAAAAACCGTTGATGATTATACATTCGGTAACACTGCTCTTTTGGGTCAAGAAGAATCTGGGAGTAGTGGTAAGGATCAGGGTTATGATCACTTCATTGACATAACTGCTGGTGCAAATTTTAATAACCCTGATCCTCACTCTACAAGTTATGCATTCACTGCAAACGAAAACCAGATGTCAGACAATCTAAGCTTTGAACTCAATGATCTACAGCATTTTGACCCCACTGATTTAGAGGAAATGGACATCCTGCATCAACTGGCCTTGCTAAGTGTCAGAACTAGCAAATTTTATAAAAGAACAGGGCGAAAATTCTCAGGGTTGCATGGGAATCTAAGGGTTGGGTTGGATAAATTGAAAATCAAGTGCTACAAGTGTAATAGGTTTGGACACTTTGCTAGGGAATGTAGGAGTCAAACTGCTGGCCCCATAATCACTCATCCTAGTTCAAACCCTAGACCTCAAAATTAAAACACTGTGCATTATGCCCAATATGCCCCAGCAGCTCAAGTGAACACTGCTCACTATGTTGTTGCCCCTGTGCCAGTACATTATGTCCAAACAGCTGCTCCACAGATCCAATATGTTCAAACCCTTGTCCCTCAGGCACAAGTGCAACCTGCACCTCAAACCACTGCTCCAGCAGTAGTACAACCAGATCAACAAAGCTTTTTCACTCAAGGGTTTGTTGACTGGAGCAGTATGCCTGAAGACCTTAGTGATGAAAATTTTGCACTCTATGCCTCCAATGTTTCTTCTCATGATGAATTTTGTTTGATGGCATTAGAGTCAATACAGGAGGGTGTTGAATCTGAAGAGGAACAGCTGGCTTCTGAAACAGTGGATGAGGTGATTGAAGCAGTGGTTACTACTGTGGCTAATGAAGTACTGTTGGGAGAAAGTTCAGGCACCCTGATTGAACCACTGACAGATCCATGGTCAGAAGAAGAAAAGGCAGGTGAGAAAGAAGAGAGAGCCGAAGACGAGGAAAATCCTCAATGTGATTGTGCAATGATGGCTGCTGCCAAGGTATCACCTCAAGTTCTTGAAAAACTGTGTTCTGACAATTGCATTATTGCTTTTGCTGACATCAAAGAGGTGAATGAAAACCTTCGTGATAAAATCTTATCTGATGAAGTCAAATTTGAAAGATCTCTAAAAGAACTTAAAAACAAATTGGCTGAAAAAGAGAAAGAGATTAGCAGCATGAAAGAAGAGCAAAGCATAACCAAAACCCAACTCCAAACCTTGGTAGAAAAATACCAAGGTTGCAAAAAGGAGTTAGAATCCACCCAGATCACATGTGAGAGATGGGTGGAATCATGCAAAGGGTATGAGGTTATGCTTGAGAAACAGATAAAAAGCAATGTGAAATTTGGGGTTAGCTATAGAAAACATGATGATGAAAACATTGCTTTTGGAAAATCTGTCTCAACCACTGATGGGACTGCTGAGTTCATTCCCACAAACAAGAATGGCTAAGAAGTGAAGATTACTGTAACACCTCGAAATTTTGTGTCCAATAATGTATTGACACGTGTCTTAAGTTTACACGTGGCATTTCATATTAAATAAAGGACTAATGTTGACAAACCTTGAAAGTATGTAAATTCGAGGGTTATAAATGTCAAACAAGGGTAAGTATACTGTATAGTAACCCTAAATGGTGCTCGCACCTTCAAACGAATAAATCATGGATCGTACGGAAGCGAAACGCGGAAGAAAGTGAGAGATTACAAGCTACAGGGGTTAACTGTGTCAACATGTTTAATTATACCTCTGAGTGACCCTTTGACGTACCCGAGGCTTTGTAACAGTAAAATACGCTCACTAGAATATAATATATAAATTCCGCGAAGTTCCGTTTTAAAACAAGAAAGTTATGATCAAATTCGTACGAGAAGGGTTAAAAGCGTCAACAATGAAAGTTAAGACTTTCCGAATAATTAACAAACATAACCAGGGACTTAACAATGCGGGTAAATAACACGAGGCCCTTAGTTGTAAATAATCAAGGGCCAAACCGCAAAGTTACCCCTTCAAACCCGAAAGGTCAGGTTAATAAATACCAAAGATTTCGTTATTAATTACCAGGATTTCGTCATGATTACAAAAGATTTAAAAAAAAACTTGAAAATCAACCCTCTCGCGGGCCGCGTTATGTTTTTGGTTAAGTTGAGGCGGGCCGCGAGCCTCCTAAATTGTACGCGTCTGATATTGAACTCAGGCGGCCCGCGTACAAAGTGCATGATTCCTTCATGCGGGCCGCGTGGGACGCCCAGATTCAGAAAGTTTGGACTTGCATGCCTTTTGAGCTTGTGAACGATCATTTAGCCAATAAGTGAGGCATGGGCGCCCCCTACTCGACCTATACCACCTTGGGACACCTGCCCATCATCCATACTCAGTTGTAGGGTGTGTTGTGATGATCTAAGAGCATTTCTTGCACTATAAATAGACCTTCAATGTTCACAACTTAAACACACCTCAAACACACTCTTCTGATCATACTTGGAGCTCTCAAAGCTTTCTCTTATCATTCTAAGTTGTGCACATGTCTCTGTAAGTATGCCAAACCTTCTATGGTTTTGTTTTTGCTTAGATTAGCCTAAAAGTCAATCCGCCGTAACTAACGATTGACTTTGCGATAACTCACGAATGGTTCAGTGAATTGTCGAATCAAAAGTGGTTATGTGTTGGTATTTATGTGGGTAATAAACCTCTAAAAGGGTTCCCACTGATCACCACTCTAACTAGTTCAAATGTCGAGTCAAACAAGCCGTTTTTGCGAATCTTGCATAATCTGTAATGTATATGCTATGAAACCGGTTTTGATGATCATAAAACATGATATTAAGTATATAAACTTGTCTAAACTCGTTTGATTCGGCCGTTTGATATATTGACCCGGTTCGGAGCCGAATGTCGCAAAAGTTTGACTTTTGCTTTGACTTCAGTTCTGACCCGTTTTAGTACAATGTAAATATACTTTAGGACTCCCTTAGGACCAGGTCACATGAGGGTATCACCCTCTGTGGCCGGTTCGTCGTTTGTCCGAGTCTTTTATGCATTTCCGTTAATTACTTAAAAGTTGACCGTAACGCCCTTTTTAAAATAAAACGAGTATTTCGGACACGTGAAGGGACCATAACCTTGCTTACTAAATTCTAAGCATGTCTCGAAAGTTTCACGCCAATCCGAGGTCTAGAATGGGAGTTATGCTAAATAGCGCATTTATAAGAAACTTTTGTAATAAACGGCGCAATTAGCATAACGCCTACCTAAACCAAGATTCCGTCACCAAAACTTTTACCCACTATATTAAAATAATATTTTGGAATTTTTAAAGATTTTTAATTAATTTTAACCTGCTCATAACCTGCGGTTATGGCTACGGTTCGGTAAATACCGAATATGCCCTTTTCGGCCAAAACTTGAGTTCTGCAAGGTCTTTTGACCCGATTCCAGTTGCTACTGATTTTAAATAATAAATAAGATATTTTGGACTTATCAAACTGATCGGGAAACTCAGGTTTCCTGTAGAACTCGGAAATCCCTTTAAAAGTCTTTAAAATGACCAGAAAACCCCTACGGGGCGTATAATGAACTAAAACTCGTTACGGGCATTATGGAAGGTATCCTACTGATACCACAACCTCTTTAAAGCATATTGACTTAGTAAAACAGTGTAGGACTCCTACGGTTACCCGTTGCGCCTATCGCGCGCACGGTTCGGCTTATGTAACTAGTTTACATAAATTAGCCGATACGGGTCAAGCCATATCGTTTCGACCCCAAAATCCAGAGTGTGAATATTAAACCCATATAAAACAAGTCTCCGAACTTGTTGGGTCAGAATCACATTCCATTCTCGGTTTTCGCCTTTCACGCGATTAAACCATATCTATCCCTCGAAACTAACCGGTCTAGGCTACGGCTAATATAAAGACCCGTTAGGATTCTAATAGGTTATTTTAAAACCTTCGTTCCAGAATAAGGAGCCCCAGTAAAAGATATCAGTGACTTAATTGATTAAGGAATATACATTGCAAAGGTAAATACTTTTAACTTATTTTCCCTTATACGGGCTTGGGTTACGGTATATAAAATACCGCTTGATTGAGCATCAAATAATTCCATCGCTCAGGTGGTTAATTGAATAGTTTGATCAGCTCATTTAAACAGTCTAGTTACTTAAAAGCCTTTGGGGGGTTAATGACCATGTCCCGGATATCCTAGGCATCATTTTACGAAATGGCCACGACCTTGACAGTCGGGTGTAGGCGTACACCCGGTATTATGTCTATATTATTAAAAGACGTAGCCGATGGTTACCCACCTCGGTTTTACGCAATGTGGTGTGTCTATTGATCTTTAACCCGGACAGGATCCGGGCTACTGAACGCATAGAAGGAACATGTAATTCGTTCACAAGATTTTAATTTTAAATAATTCTCCCAAGTTAAATAAACATGTTTATGCCATGTGCATCCAAACCAATTTTCAACCATTTTACAAAATGAGTCAGTTGATTGTATTTACCAGTGTAAACTGACGTATTTTCCCAAAAAGATTAAGTGCAGGTACTACACGTAATTGGCTGGTAGTAGCTCCCTAGCATCCAAGGAAGTCTCGCAAGCTTGATGTCTATCTGTTGAACAATATTTTTACTTATTTTGATCCATCCTGTGGATACTATTCAACTACTTGTGATACATTTGGATATTACAGTAAATGGTTGAATTATATTTATCTTTATGCTTCCGCTGTGCATTCATATATTGTAGTTTGACTATATTGTTGCCAACTACGTCACCGTAATCCCCCACCGGGCCCACCGGTGATACACGTGGAAAACGGGGTGTGACAGGTTGGTATCAGAGCCAACATTGAGTGAATTAAACACTATCCTAATGTGTTTAATCTCAGTGACACAATTGCACATACTTGAGTCTAGACAAAAACATTGGACAAATTCGAATTGTTATTCCAAATTTGTCTTTTTCTTTTATTACTGTTATTTAAAGTTTTGAAAGCAGGAAATATGCCGCCAGTGATATTCCGAGGAAGAGGAAGGGGAAGAAGAGGCAGAGGAGAGATCGTTACACATCACGATCACGAAGCCGGACCTTCAAATACGCGAGCTCCTTCAACCACAAGGAGTGAAGAACCGCAAAGGCGAAGAGACCTTTATGAACCTGCGAGGCATTCCACCTCGCATAGCTCAACGCCAACATACCGGCACTCATTCGGGCCAAATTCCGAGAATGACCCCAACAAGCCACAACCCTCCTTCATACCTCTACAGCGTTCGGTATCACACCGAAATTTTGACGACCCTACTCCATACTTCAGAGGTCAGTTTAATCCAGCTGACTACATCCAGGAACCTTCAGGTTTTGTTCCATTAGGGCCGCAAGATCACTTCTCCGAAGATCATATGGACGAGGATACTGATCCGATAGAACCTGCTCGTGGTACGCCCACGCACCCAATAGAAATCTCTGATGGGTCATCCTTCCATGGTGCACCCTATCAGGGACCAGATAGCTTCATGGCGTTGTTTAATCAACACGAGTGGTACCATACGCCACAGTCATCACAACAGCCGCAACATCCGCGAGATCCCTCCGAGGATCCACATTTCGTGGCAGTTACGCCACCACCTCCGCCACCGGCACAGCCAGTAATGCCTGATCCGCCAAGGCGTAGGAGGACAAATGCCCGTATGTCCACACGAGGAGGAGGGGATTTCCACTTCAGCACCCCTCGACACTCTAGTAGTAGCCACTACCCGCCACTACAAGAAGAAGGACCTTCAAGTCCTGTACAAGAGGCGAACTCCGCACCAGCTACACCAACTTCGCCACCATTTGGGTATGACCACCCAATACTTGCGTACACGGGTCCAACGGCATACAACCCGCTCGAACCGTCATCGCAAGCACATTACAACTACAACTATGAGCGCGACCCATATGTGCTGTCGGCCAGGTATAATGCACGATATCCCGACGGAGCTCATGGGAACATGGGAGCACCGGACTACTCAGCTCATGGGTATCCAGCACCTCCCAGACCTCCAGTTCCGCAACAGGCGCCACAACCACGTTTCTCTCCTCCCGAACAAGAAGAAATACTCCACCGTTTGAGCCGTGTGGAGAGAGAATTCGAGGAAGAACGTAAAAGCCACCGAGGATTCCTCAAGGGCTTAGCAAACCTACTAAAGGGCAAGAAGAAGAAACGTGACCATTAGTCCTTATGTATGATCTAATGTAATGTTTATTTTAAAAGAAGTCCCTGCGTGGACATTTATCGTATTTCAGTCCCTACGTGGACTTATCTTTTAGTCCTTGCATGGACACTTATCTTGTATTAGTCCCTGCGTGGACTTGCCACTTATTTTAAACCTCTATGTAGGTATGTACTATTTAAAAGTCCCGTTTAGGGCGGTGTGTAATCGTATTAAAATTTTGGAATACTATATTACGATTTTCATTTTGTTATCACTATATATGAAATAAATCAAAACCATTCCTTTTAATTTGATCTGCCTAAATAAAGAATCTTCAGAGTGAAACCTAGCCAGGTGTCTTTTAAGATCCGGCCAAGATGGTAAGACCTAATTTAAAAGATTCTGATTTCCTGTTAACCTCTGTAAGCATGTTAACAAGTCATGACAGATGTGATTCATTAAAGTCACACACGTCATTCTTATACAAGAATCCCTTAAAGGATTCCAAAGCCCAAATAAATGATATAATCAATCATGGGTTAAATCATCAATAAAGATGATCACTTGTTAAACATCCATTAGAGATGTAGTGCCTAAGGGCCGAATTATCAAACATCCGTTAGTGATGTAGTGCCTACGGGCCATAATTGTTGTCATAATAAGACAAAAGACAGTGGTGGTCTATGACTCCCTGTCAGAAGGAGTAAAAGAACTACGGATCAAACCTTCATACCTTGATTCTCTGTAATCTCGGCTAATATTATAACGTCCTCATGACTAGGCTTTTATGCCACAAGCAATATTAATTGTGATTAGGATAAGTAGGTTTAAATCCTAAATATAAAGTAAGTAGCAAATTAACCAAATATGGTCTTCAATACCATGGTTAATGTTTGCCATAAAAGACAATTCAATGATAAACTCCTAAATAGAATTTTCATTATCTTCTGCAGCAGATACAAGCTACTATGGCGAATCCAAATGGAGGAAGTAGTCATACAAATGAAGATGATTATGATAATGCCCAAATAAATTTAACGGGTGCTCAACTCAAGGCTCTTGTCGACAATGCTGTGCAAGCAGCTCTGGATCGACAATATACAGAATCCCGAAGCAGAACAGTTTCCAAACCACCATCAAAGCCAAAGACACACTCAAAAACCCACAGCAAACCACTATCCAAACCTAAGAAGGACGATGATAACCACTCGTCCAAGCCCAAGAAAGACGACGACAACCACTCGTCAAACGAAAATAGTGTTCGTCGCGAACGGGAGTATACTGATGCTTCCCGTGCCAGGGGCTGCACATACAAGTACTTCGTATCTTGTAAACCCCGAGACTTTACAGGGGAGAAGGGTGCCGTCGAGTGCATGACATGGTTGGACGAGATGGACACAGTTGTGGACATCAGTGGCTGCGCTGAAAGGGATGTAGTGAAGTTTGTGTCACAGTCATTTAAGGGCGAGGCCCTAGCATGGTGGAGGGCACTGGTTCAGGCCTCAGGAAAAGCTGTGCTTTACAGCATGACATGGGAGGAATTCGTTTCTCTCATCAGGGAAAATTACTGCCCTCAGCATGAGGTGGAGAAAATAGAGTCCGATTTTGTGTCATTGGTGATGACAAATCTGGACTGCCAGGCCTATTTGACGAGCTTCAATACGATGTCTCGCTTGGTTCCTTATCTAGTCACCCCGGAACCAAGGAGAATTGCTCGTTTTATCGGGGGGTTAGAACCCGCGATAAAAGCTAGTGTGAAGGCCTCTCGGCCAACGACCTTCAGGTCTGTGACTGACCTCTCTTTGTCCCTCACGATGGACGCGGTCCGACTGAGATCGCAGAGGAACAAAGAGGCCGAAAAGAGGAAGCGTGAGGATGACACCTCGCGAAGGTCAGGAAAGAAACACCGTGGAAACAGTGATGGCAAGAAAGGGGGCGAGTCGAGAAAGGATGGGCAACAATCGGGAGAGAAGCCCAAATGCAAGAACTGCCAGAAATTCCACTTCGGGAAGTGCAGGCTTGGGTCGAACTCACAGTCACAGTCAAAGACGTATGCTTGTGGACTGTGCAAGTCCAAAGACCACAAAACTGTGGACTGTAAGAAGATCAAGGACGCAACCTGCTACAACTGTAGTGAGAAGGGGCACATCAGGAGCAACTGCCCCAAGTTCGCTAAGAAGACTGAAGAACCCAAAAAGAATAACGCTAGAGTCTTCAAAATGGATGTGAAGGAAGCCCTGCAAGACGACAACGTAATAACAGGTACTTTTCTCGTGAATAATATATTTGCAAGAGTACTTTTCGATTCAGGCGCTGACAAATCCTTCGTAGACCAAAAATTTTGCAAACTGTTGAACATACCTATTAAAACCCTAAATGTAAAGTACGAAGTAGAGCTAGCAGACGGCACTGTAGAAACCGTCTCAACTGTATTAGAGGAATGTATAATATCCATTAAGAACCATTCTTTTCCTCTATCTCTACTTCCCTTTAATCTAGCTGGCTTTGACATCGTTCTGGGCATGGACTGGTTAGCGCACAATCAGGCCCAGATAGTCTGCAATAGAAAACAAATTGTGCTAAAGGCCCCGACCGGTGAATCGCTCACCATTCGAGGGGATACGCAGTATGGACTGCCTGAGAACGTATCTATGCTCAAAGCTTCAAGGTGCTTAAAAAGAGGTTGTGTCATCTACATGGCCCAAGTGATTATTGAAGAATCCAAAGCAAGGATAGAAGACATTCCTGTCATTTCGGAGTATCCAGAAGTTTTCCCTAAAGACCTACCTGGGTTGCCACCAGATAGGCAGGTGGAATTCAGGATAGATATCATTCCTGGAGCAGCTCCCATTGCTAGAGCACCCTACAGGCTAGCACCGACTGAAATGAAGGAATTGAGAACCTAGCTGGATGAACTGTTAGCAAAAGGATTCATCAAGCCTAGTTCGTCTCCCTGGGGAGCACCTGTCCTGTTTGTGAAGAAAAAGGACGGATCGATGCGTCTGTGCATCGATTATCGTGAACTCAATAAAGTCATGATAAAGAATAGGTACCCATTGCCAAGGATCGACGACTTGTTTGATCAATTGCAAGGGGCTAGCTATTTCTCAAAGATCGACTTGAGGTCGGGATACCATCAGCTGAAGGTCCGAGATGAAGACGTACACAAAACAACATTTAGGACTCGCTACGGTCACTACGAGTTCCTAGTGATGCCTTTTGGGCTCACAAATGCACCGGCTGCGTTCATGGATCTCATGAATCGCGTCTATAAGCCGTACTTGGACAAATTTGTCATCGTTTTCATCGACGACATCCTTATCTATTCAAGGAGTAAAGCCGACCATGAGAAACACCTACGATGTATTCTCGAATTACTGCATCGCGAGAAACTCTATGCCAAATTCTCTAAATGTGAATTCTGGCTATGAGAAGTCCAATTTCTTGGACATGTCGTAAGTGAAAGTGGTATCCAGGTGGATCCCGCTAAGGTAGAGGCGGTCATGAATTGGCAAGAGCCAAAGACGCCCACAGAGATCCGTAGTTTCCTAGGATTGGCAGGATACTACCGAAGATTCATTGAGAATTTCTCAAGGATTGCTGCGCCCTTAACTTCTCTAACCAAGAAGAAGGAAAAGTTTATTTGGGGCCCTAAGAAGCAAGAATCCTTTGATATTTTGAAACAAAGGCTGAGCAACGCTCCTGTGTTGACGCTACCGGAAGGTACCGAAGAGTTCGTAGTTTACTGCGACGCGTCACACACAGGCATGGGGTGTGTGCTCATGCAGAAAGGCAAAGTGATTGCCTATGCTTCACGACAGTTAAAGGTGCACGAAAAGAATTACACCACCCATGACTTGGAGCTGGGTGCCGTTGTATTCGCACTAAAACTGTGGAGGCATTATTTATATGGAATCAAGTTTGTGATCTATTCAGATCACAAAAGCCTTCAACATTTATTCAATCAGAAGGAGCTAAATATGAGGCAACGCCGTTGGATGGAGACCTTGAATGATTATGATTGTGAGATCAGGTACCATCCCGGCAAAGCGAATGTAGTCGCTGATGCCTTGAGCCGGAAAGAGAGGATGAAACCCATCCGAATCAATGCGAGGAGGATGGAAGTAAAGAATAACTTGATTGAAAGGATATTAGCTGCACAGCGAGAGGCTGTGTTGGAAGCTAATTATCCTAAGGAAAAGTTAGGAGTAACTGAGGAGCAGTTAACTCTTCACAAGGATGGACTTTTGAGATTGAATGGGCGGATATGGGTTCCTATTTATGGAGGACTACGAGATGTTATCCTCCAGGAAGCCCATAGTTCCAAATACTCTATCCATCCCGGAGCAGACAAAATGTACCAGGATTTAAAGGCAAATTATTGGTGGATAGGCTTGAAAAAGTCTGTAGCCGCTTATGTAGCCAAGTGCTTGACTTGTGCGCAAGTCAAGGCTGAGCATCAAAAGCCATCTGGTTTGCTACAACAGCCTGAACTTCCTGAATGGAAATGGGAGTGTGTAACTATGGACTTTATCACCAAGTTACCAAAAATGAGCAAAGGAAACGACACAATATGGGTTATAGTCGATCGACTGACCAAGTCAGCTCATTTCTTACCCATCAAGGAGACTTATAGCTCCGATACATTGGCCCAACTTTATGTTGATAAGAATGTAGCCTTACACGGCATACCTGTGACTATTATCTCCGACAGGGATACTAGGTACACGTCTCATTTCTGGAAGAGTTTCCAGCAATCTTTGGGCACGCGTTTGAACTTCAGTACGGCTTACCATCCACAGACGGACGGTCAGAGTGAGCGTACCATTCAAACGTTAGAAGACATGCTGCGAGCATGTGCTATCGATTTAGGTGGTAGTTGGGATAAGAACTTACCCCTAATCGAATTCTCCTACAACAATAGCTACCATACCAGCATAAAGGTTGCGCCTTTCGAGGCATTATACGGTAGGAAGTGTAGATCGCCTGTTTGTTGGGCGGAAGTGGGAGAGGTCCAATTATCAGGACCAGAGATAGTTTTCGAGACAACGGACAAGATTGTCCAGATCCGGGAACGTCTCAAAGCTGCCCGTGATAGGCAGAAAAGTTACGCTGATCCGAAGCGTAAAGATTTTCACTTTGAGGTAGGTGAAAAAGTGTTACTAAAAGTATCGCCCTGGAAGGGGGTGATGCGTTTTGGTAAGAAGGGTAAACTGAGCCCGAGATACATAGGACCTTTTGAGGTTATCGAACGGGTCGGGTCAGTTGCCTATAAATTAAACTTACCGGAAGAGCTCAATGGAATTCATAATGTGTTCCACATCTGCAATCTAAAGAAGTGCTTCGCCGATGAATCATTGGTGATCCCACACACGGATGTGCATATAGATGAGAGCTTGAAGTTTGTGGAGAAGCCTTTATCGATTGAAGACCGACAGGTGAAAAAGCTCCGAAGAAAACATGTGCCGATAGTTAAAGTTAAATGGGATGCCCGTAGAGGTCCCGAATTCACGTGGGAAGTTGAATCCACGATGAAAGAGAAATATCCCTATTTGTTTGAGTAAATCTCGGGTCGAGATTTATTTTAAGGGGGTGAGGATGTAACACCTCGAAATTTTGTGTCCAATAATGTATTGACACGTGTCTTAAGTTTACACGTTGCATTTCATATTAAATAAAGGACTAATGTTGACAAACCTTGAAAGTATGTAAATTCGAGGGTTATAAATGTCAAACAAGGGTAAGTATACTGTATAGTAACCCTAAATGGTGCTCGCACCTTCAAACGAATAAATCATGGATCGTACGGAAGCGAAACGCGGAAGAAAGTGAGAGATTACAAGCTAAAGGGGTTAACTGTGTCAACATGTTTAATTATACCTCTGAGTGACCCTTTGACGTACCCGAGGCTTTGTAACAGTAAAATACGCTCATTAGAATATAATATATAAATTCCGCGAAGTTCCGTTTTAAAACGAGAAAGTTATGATCAAATTCGTACGAGAAGGGTTAAAAGCGTCAACAATGAAAGTTAAGACTTTCCGAATAATTAACAAACATAACCAGGGACTTAACAATGCGGGTAAATAACACGAGGCCCTTAGTTGTAAATAATCAAGGGCCAAACCGCAAAGTTACCCCTTCAAACCCGAAAGGTCAGGTTAATAAATACCAAAGATTTCGTTATTAATTACCAGGATTTCGTCATGATTACAAAAGATTTAAAAAAAAACTTGAAAATCAACCCTCTCGTGGGCCGCGTTATGTTTTTGGTTAAGTTGAGGCGGGCCGCGAGCCTCCTAAATTGTACGCGTCTGATATTGAACTCAGGCGGCCCGCGTACAAAGTGCATGATTCCTTCATGCGGGCCGCGTGGGACGCCCAGATGCAGAAAGTTTGGACTTGCATGCCTTTTGAGCTTGTGAACGATCATTTAGCCAATATGTGAGGCATGGGCGCCCCCTACTCGACCTATACCACCTTGGGACACCTGCCCATCATCCATACTCAGTTGTAGGGTGTGTTGTGATGATCTAAGAGCATTTCTTGCACTATAAATAGACCTTCAATGTTCACAACTTAAACACACCTCAAACACACTCTTCTGATCATACTTGGAGCTCTCAAAGCTTTCTCTTATCATTCTAAGTTGTGCACAAGTCTCTGTAAGTATGCCAAACCTTCTATGGTTTTGTTTTTGCTTAGATTAGCCTAAAAGTCAATCCGTCGTAACTAACGATTGACTTTGCGATAACTCACGAATGGTTCAGTGAATTGTCGAATCAAAAGTGGTTATGTGTTGGTATTTATGTGGGTAATAAACCTCTAAAAGGGTTCCCACTGATCACCACTCTAACTAGTTCAAATGTCGAGTCAAACAAGCCGTTTTTGCGAATCTTGCATAATCTGTAATGTATATGCTATGAAACCGGTTTTGATGATCATAAAACATGATATTAAGTATATAAATTTGTCTAAACTCGTTTGATTCGGCTGTTTGATATATTGACCCGGTTCGGAGCCGAATGTCGCAAAAATTTGACTTTTGCTTTGACTTCAGTTCTGACCCGTTTTAGTACAATGTAAATATACTTTAGGACTCCCTTAGGACCAGGTCACATGAGGGTATCACCCTCTGTGACCGGTTCGTCGTTTGTCCGAGTCTTTTATGTATTTCCGTTAATTACTTAAAAGTTGACCGTAACGCCCTTTTTAAAATAAAACGAGTATTTCAGACACGTGAAGGGACCATAACCTTGCTTACTAAATTCTAAGCATGTCTCGAAAGTTTCACGCCAATCCGAGGTCTAGAATGGGAGTTATGCTAAATAGCGCATTTATAAGAAACTTTTGTAATAAACGGCGCAATTAGCATAACGCCTACCTAAACCAAGATTCCGTCACCAAAACTTTTACTCACTGTATTAAAATAATATTTTGGAATTTTTAAAGATTTTTAATTAATTTTAACCTGCTCATAAGCTGCGGTTATGGCTACGGTTCGGTAAATACCGAATATGCCCTTTTCGGCCAAAACTTGAGTTCTGCAAGGTCTTTTGACCCGATTCCAGTTGCTACTGATTTTAAATAATAAATAAGATATTTTGGACTTATCAAACTGATCGGGAAACTCAGGTTTCCTGTAGAACTCGGAAATCCCTTTAAAAGTCTTTAAAATGACCGGAAAACCCCTACGGGGCGTATAATGAACTAAAACTCGTTACGGGCATTATGGAAGGTATCCTACTGATACCACAACCTCTTTAAAGCATATTGACTTAGGAAAACAGTGTAGGACTCCTACGGTTACCCGTTGCGCCTATCGCGCGCACGGTTCGGCTTATGTAACTAGTTTACATAAATTAGCCGATACGGGTCAAGCCATATCGTTTCGACCCCAAAATCCAGAGTGTGAATATTAAACCCATATAAAACAAGTCTCCGAACTTGTTGGGTCAGAATCACATTCCATTCTCGGTTTTCGCCTTTCACGCGATTAAACCATATCTATCCCTCGAAACTAACCGGTCTAGGCTACGGCTAATATAAAGACCCGTTAGGATTCTAATAGGTTATTTTAAAACCTTCGTTCCAGAATAAGGAGCCCCAGTAAAAGATATCAGTGACTTAATTGATTAAGGAATATACATTGCAAAGGTAAATACTTTTAACTTATTTTCCCTTATACGGGCTTGGGTTACGGTATATAAAATACCGCTTGATTGAGCATCAAATAATTCCATCGCTCAGGTGGTTAATTGAATAGTTTGATCGGCTCATTTAAACAGTCTTGTTACTTAAAAGCCTTTGGGGGGTTAATGACCATGTCCCGGATATCCTAGGCATCATTTTACGAAATGGCCACGACCTTGACAGTCGGGTGTAGGCGTACACCCGGTATTATGTCTATATTATTAAAAGACGTAGCCGATGGTTACCCACCTCGGTTTTACGCAATGTGGTGTGTCTATTGATCTTTAACCCGGACAGGATCCGGGCTACTGAACGCATAGAAGGAACATGTAATTCGTTCACAAGATTTTAATTTTAAATAATTCTCCCAAGTTAAATAAACATGTTTATGCCATGTGCATCCAAACCAATTTTCAACCATTTTACAAAATGAGTCAGTTGATTGTATTTACCAGTGTAAACTGACGTATTTTCCCAAAAAGATTAAGTGCAGGTACTACACGTAATTGGCTGGTAGTAGCTCCCTAGCATCTAAGGAAGTCTCGCAAGCTTGATGTCTATCTGTTGAACAATATTTTTACTTATTTTGATCCATCCTGTGGATACTATTCAACTACTTGTGATACATTTGGATATTACAGTAAATGGTTGAATTATATTTATCTTTATGCTTCCGCTGTGCATTCATATATTGTGGTTTGACTATATTGTTGCCAACTACGTCACGGTAATCCCCCACCGGGCCCACCGGTGATACACGTGGAAAACGAGGTGTGACAATCACTGACAAACTTGGTAACAAAATCACACTTGACAGACCAATGGGTCCCTCTGCTTTTGAGGAGATTGAAAATCATCAGTTTAAACCAAAATGGTCTGATGAGTGTGATATTCTTGAAAATTTCAAGCCAATGGACTTTACATCAACTGATGGTGTTAAAGCTCCAAAAGCTAAAGTCATACCTCTCAAGGACATCCCAGCAGTGGTTAAAACCTCTGCTGCAAAGGTTCTGAAAAGAGAAAGAAGAAAGAAAAAATTGATAACTTGTTTTGTGAATTTTGTGAGAAAAGGAATCATCTAACAAAAGACTGCTTCCACTTAAAAGCTTATGATTTAAACAAAACAAGTGTCATTACTTCAGCTGAAAGTTGCAGTATTTGTGGTAAAACAAACCATAAAACTCAAGCATGTGTGTATCTCAAAAACTTTGATGTGAAGAAGAATGAGTACATTGCTAAAACATCCTTGAGTTCATCAGCATCATCACCATCTGTCAAATTCACCAAGAAACAACCACTGTTTGTGCCAGTTCAAACAGCTGTCACAAAACAGCTGAACCAAACATCTGTCAAAAGAGATGTTCAGGTTACTGATGCACCTCCTGCCAACCAGTTCAGAAAAGGCAAGGAAAAACAGTCTTACCAAAGGATTCCACACGTTTATGAGGTCTACAAAAAGCCCTCTAAACCCAGAGTGAACAGGCATCCTTTTGGTTATTAGCAGGTGATTGGTCAAGACCCCCAACAGTGGTTAGCTAGAAACAGTACTAAAACTGTCCAAACCCCTGACTTAACCACTGTCCATCACACTGCATCCATACCAGACACTGTTGAGACTCCATCCAAAGCCTTGTTGGCTTTGGAGTCCTTAATGAACTAATCCTTTTACTTCATGTGCAGGGAGCTTCTGCATGCTTTGATAGTCTTTGGGATGTAGATAGTGGAGGCTCCAGGCACATGACAGGATGTAAAGCCCTACTTAAAGACTCTAAAATCCATGGAGGGGGTGATATATCCTTTGGGAATAATAGTAAAGGGAAAGTTCTGTGGTCTGGTACAGTGCAATCTGGAAATGTAAAATGTGAAAACGTCAATCTAATAGACAATCTGAAATTCAACCTTCTGAGTGTATCTCAAATGAGTGACAAAGGGTTTGGGTCATTATTCACAAAGATTGTTGTAGGATTATTGGACCAGACATGGTCAAAAAGATTGAAGCAATAATCAAAACTGGTCAAACTAAACTTGTTGCTCAAAGAAGTGGCAATGTTTATGTTGTTGATATGTCAAAAGAGTGTCCCAGAGCTGATGCCTGTCTGTTCTCAGCTGCCTCTAACAAAGAGACAGAACTTTGGCACAGAAGGCTGGGGCACACAAATCTTAAGACAATCACAGAAATTTCAAAAAATGGTTTGGTGAGAGGCCTACCACAAAAATTGTTTTCTTGTTCTGAACATTGCATTTCCTGTTTAAAAGGAAAACAGCATAAAAGTTCTTATAAGTCCATTGAAGAGTCCAAAACAACCCAGTGTTTGCAAATGCTGCACATGGATTTGTTTGGCCCAGTTCAAGTCATGAGCTTCAAAAAGAAAAGATATTGTTTGGTTATTGTGGATGACTTTTCTAGGTTTACATGGACTTTCTTTTTACACTCAAAAGATGAGACTGTAGGCATTTTGCAAGACTTTGTGACACATGTTGAAAAGCAATTTGATCTTCCAGTGAAAAGCTTCAGGAGTGACAATGGCACAGAATTTAAAAATAAGGAGTTGGATGCCTTCTGTGTGAAGAAAGGGATTGTAAGGCAGTACAGCATCCCTAGAACACCAGAGCAAAATGGGGTTGTGGAAAGAAAGAACAGAACTTTGATTGAGGCTGCCAGAACTATGCTTGCAGATTCAGGTTTGCCATTAACTTTCTGGGCAGAGGCAGTAAACACTGCTTGCTATGTCCAGAACAGAGTTTTAATAAACCCCAGGCACAAAAAGACTGCCTATGAAATTCTGTATAAAATCAAACCACTGATCTCATACTTCAAGGTGTTTGGCTGCCCATGCTTTATTTTGAACTTAAAAGATTCCATTTCAAAATTTGCAGCCAAAATTGATTGTAGTTATCATCTGGGATACTCAGCCACTGCCAAGGCCTACAAAGTGTTCAATACACGGACCAAGGCAGTGGAAGAGACTTTGAATGTAAAGTTTAATGAACTTTCTTCAATGAAAATCCCAGCAAATCCTGCTGATCTGTTTGATCTTGAAAAGTTTACTTTTGAAAATACTGTTGTCAAGACTAACAGTGCAGGTCCATCAGAGGATACAACACCAGACTATGGGTATGAAATCATCATCCCTCAAAGGTCTGCCACAAAGGGAAAAGCACCAGCTGTTCAAAACAGCTGCCAAAGCTCAACCACTGCTACCTCAACAGTTGTTGACCAAAGTAGCCCATCTACCACTGCTTCCACATCCTCAAACATTGCTGACAAAAGTCCTCAATCAGTGGATAAAAGTCAGCAGTGGTCCACTTCATTACCTCCTATTCCACCACCTTTTGAAGCCACTGCTGGGTCATCAAAGTCACCAGCAGTGGTTAGCTCAGATGATACACATTTGCAGCCTTCACCAACAAATGCCATCATACCATACCAAGGAGATTTAATCTTCTTGAGATCTCATCCACCTGATCAAATCATTGGCAACATCAATGAAGGGGTGCTCACAAGAAGCCAAACCCAAAACATTTGTCTTTTTGCTGGTTTTCTATCACTCCATCAGCCAGTCAAGTACCAAGAGGCACTAAAAGACAACAGCTAGGTAGAAGCCATGCAAGAGGAGCTCCAACAGTTTAAAAGACAATAAGTATGGGAGCTTGTACCACTGCCAGAAGAGGTTAGTCCCATTGGCACAAAGTGGGTCTTCAAGAACAAAACAGATGAAAGGGGCATTGTTGTCAAGAACAAAGCCAGACTTGTGGTTCAAGGTTACAGACAGGAAGAGCGGATTGATTATGATGAAACATTCGCCCCTATTGCAAGATTGGAAGCTATTAGACTGTTCCTGGCCTTTGCTGTCAACCACAACATGAAGGTGTTTCAGATGGATATCAAAAGTGTTTTCCTCTATGGTACATTGCATGAAGAGGTGTATGTATGTCAACCTCTAGGTTTTGAGGATCCATTTTATCCTGATCATGTCTACAGGCTAAATAAAGCCTTGTATGGCTTGAAACAAGCACCAAGGGCCTGGTATGAAACTCTTTCCAACTTTCTACTCTCAAATGGTTTCAAAAGAGGTACCATTGATAAAACACTGTTTCTTAAATGGAGAGGGAAAGATTTAATGATTGTCCAAATTTATGTGGATGACATTATTTTTGGAAGCACATGTACCAAAATGTGTGAAGAGTTTAGAGAGCTCATGACAGCTGAGTTTGAAATGAGTGCAATGGGTGAGCTGCAATGCTTTCTTGGTCTCCAAGTACAGTAATTGCAAAATGGAACTTTCATTCATCAAAGCAAATATGCTAAAGAACTTTTAACCAAATTTGATATGAATGATTATAAACCATGCAGCACACCCATGGCAACAAATAAGCTGGTCATGTCTGATGAAAAGGATGAGCTGATTGACCAAACACTTTATAGAAGCATGATTGGGTCTTTATTGTACCTAACTGCATCTAGACCAGACATCATGTTTGCAACATGTGTCTGTGCAAGAAGTCAATCAGCTCCCAGAAAATCAAATCTCATTGCTGTAAAAAGGATTCTTAGATACATAAAAGGTGCTCCCACACTTGGTATCTGGTATCCAGCTAATGGGAATATCAAGCTTTCAGGTTTTTCAGACAGTGACTTTGCTGGATGTCACACCACAAGGAAGTCCACTTTAGGAGGGTGCCAGTTTCTAGGTGATTGGTTAGTTTCTTGGCAAAGCAAAAAGCAAGCAGCAGTTTCAACATCCACTGCTGAGGCTGAATACATTGCTGCTGCAAGCTGTACAGCCCAACTCCTGTGGCTTCAAAATCAGTTACTGGATTTTGGTATCACTGCCTTAAAAACACCACTCATGTTGGACAACCAGGCAGCAGAAAATATCATAAAAAATCCAGTTTCCCACTCTACCACAAAGCACATTAACATCAGACATCACTTTGTGAGGGATTGCTATGAAAAAGGTTTGATTTCTCTGCATCATGTCCCAAGTAAAGACCAGCTGGCAGATGTGCTCACAAAAACACTTGATACAGCCACTTTTGAAAGTCTGGTCTCTAGGATTGGGATGCTAAACATGGAATAACAAGCAACATCTTGTTTTTCTATGAATAAAAGCAACAAAATGTTTTCAAAAAATCAAAAATCCATCCCTGAAAATAGCTAAAAATGAAAATTTCATTAAAATCCTTAAAAGTCTGCCATAACCACTGATTGTTCAAAAGTCTGCTCTACTTCAAAAAGCCTGCCCACTGCTGAAAGGCAACCTCTGTTCTCTCATTTCTTGATAACCTCTGTTGTACAAAAGCAGTGTCTTATCCACTGATATGATATCCACTGATAGTGAAAATCATCCACTGCTTCCTTACCACTGCCTTCATCAGTTGCTTTCATCAAAGTACTATCCTTCATTTTTCACCAGGGGTTGTCACGTGGGCAGTACATAGCAGTCAGACCTTTTGTAACGGCTGCCACGTCAGCATTCACTTTCTTCCCCATAAAATCCCCCACTCACCATCAAAACAGGGTTTTACTGTCGAATTGAATTCTTAAAAATTCTCTTCTCAAAGCAGTTTTTCTTCTCATTTCTCACAAATTTCTTCGATCATTCGTTTCAAAAATGACAAAATCGAAGCCATCTGCAAAACCCTCATCCAAATCATCATCGAAAACAGCCTCTCAAAAGGCAACTTCCACTGAAATTCCATTCAAATCATCTCACAATCTCCTGGGTCTTCTCACAAAACCAGGAACCACCAATGTTTTCGATTCCGTTATTTCCATCATGGCAAAATCAAAGTACAAAACTTTGTTCACCGCCGATGCACCAATCTATTTGGCGACCCAAAGGGAGTTTTGGAAGAATGCAACCCTTGAAAAACAAGGAGACATTGCAACCACCATACACTCTTCTATAAAGGGTAAAAAGGTCCAAATCACGCCACAATCCATCTCCGAAGTCTTTCAACTCGATGATCAGGCAGGTAAAACTTCCTTCACTAAAAACGAGTTGCACATTGACTTCATTGAACGAGGGAATGAAGCCACAATGATGAAGGAACTTACCTTAGAAAAAGGTTATTTTCCTCCTGTAACCAGATTCCTATTTCATACCCTCCTACTATGTGTTTCAAACAAAACCACTTCTTTTAATGAGATCCCTATAAAGATTCAAAATCTGGGATATGCAATTCTTCAAGAAGAAAATTTTAACTATTCTCGGGAAATCTTTAAAGATTTGGTTAATAATGTTGAAACCAAATCATTCTTACTGTTTCCAAGGTTTTTAAGTTACTATTTTGAAAAGAAATTCAGTAAGGATGATTTAGCTTTAATAAACCAAGGTGGGATAACTGTAATAAACTGCCTAACATCTGAAACTTTTTCACGAATGTTAGCACCTTGCAAAACACAAGCAGGGGTGAGATACCAGAGTTAATGCCTGTGACAACATAAATGTCACAAGAAACCACTGTTGCTCCTTCCTCACAGCAGTTGGTACAAATATCTCAACACATAACCATAACTCCTCCTGCTTCTTCACAAAAAGAACAGGTTGTACACAAAGGGCCACCACATTATGATGCTCTGGATACACTCGTTTCCATCATCCACAGCTCAATGCCTGGGGCAAATCCTTTTTCTACACCCACCATCACATCCACAATTCCACCAAAAACACAACTACTGTTGGATGCAATCGATTTGAACCAGGCATTACCCAGTCCTTCTCAATCACCTGTTAATGAGAATATACCTCAACAATTGACTGAGCCTGATGTATCATTCTTTGCTAACCCACCAACACAACCTGAGGAGGTTAAACCCCTTGAGTTACAAGTAACTCTTGGTGGTAATCCAAGTGAAGCAGCCACTACAACTGTTGAACCCACTGGTTTACAGTTGGACAGTGGTTACATCAATAAGTCTTCCTTGGAGGCAATTTCTTTTATAGCACCTCTACCAACCACCGGTGGATTTATTTATCCTACTGGCAATATCAAAAGGTTGTCAAGTGTTGAAGGAAGAAGACCCCAGTACCAAGAAAAAGGGGCATCAGTGGTTAATGTTTGGAGTAAACTCCCTACCTCAACCACTAATAAAACCACTGTTAGTGGGAAATTAGATGATCCCATTAAGTTGGGTGATGGTTTAAAGTACCAGAAATTGACGGCTCGTGTTGAAAAACTTGATAACTCTGTTGCAGAACTCAAAGATATGCTACAACAGTTGTTACAAGTACAAAAGGTAAAATCTACTGCTGTTCCATCTCCAGCACCTGCTCCACAACAGGCATCTGCTACCAAAGAGCTCTGGAATCTATTTCAACCTTTTCTCCATCAACAAGCAAGAATAGCAGATCAGCAACATGAAAAACATGTTCAACAGCTGCGAAATGCAATGGAGTCAAGATTCAAAAACACCCAGGCAGATCTAAAGGCTCTCAAATCTCAGATCCTGCACACCACTGGCACTGCTCCTCCACCAGTTTTCTTCATTGATAAACTTCCCGAAGATAATGCCTAAAAGGGGGAGAAAATTCAGGAATGGAGAAGAAAGGGAATAGAGGATGGCCTTTACCTTGCACCAGAAAATTCAAACATGACCAAAAAGATCCCTTTGCCAGATGGGAGCAAGAAAATTGATGTGACCACAAATGCACTTGCAGAAGCAGTTGCATGTGTAAAAAGGGATAGAGAGGCCAAAAAGAAAGCCATGGTTGATTATCCGGATCAGGGTACTTCAGGATCAAGAGATGATGAAAATCTTATTGATGAAAAGAAGAAGCCTACAAGAAGAATCAGGCTACCCAAATCCATTCCAACCAGACGTTCAAAGTCTGCTCCAAAACCACCACCTAAAACAGCTGTTGTAACTTCTGCTGTATCCACTACTGTTGGTACTTCAGTGGTTTCAACATCTGCTCCCACTTCAACACACACCACTTCAACATACACTACATCCACTGCCTTATCTCCATCACCACCAAAAACAAAATCACCTCCTGCCAAAAGGGAGAAGACAGCAGTTGTTATAACATCTGCTGTAAAGACAACAGTGGTTGGAACACCAGTTGTTTCAACAACTGTTAGTCTATCACAAACCACTGCCACTACAACCACCATTCCATCCAAAACATCATCAGTCCCTCCTCAAATAAAGAGGAGAAGGCTAATTCTTAAAGATGATGTCACTTCACCATCCCAAACTTCTTCAAAATCTTTAGCTATTGTCACAATACCAAAACCAGTTCCTCTTTTTTCAGTTCCAATGCACAAGCCCTTACCTCCTGCAGGTGTTCAATTTCCTCTTGAACTAGAAGCTGTTAGGGAAGAAATAAAATCTTTTTATTATGAAGATGACCCTGCCAAAAGGAGTTTGCCATCAATAAAAGGATATCCCTGGCCTAAAAATGTTGATGAGTACTTGAAAATCAAGGCCAAGCAAGCAGAGGATATCTCAAAGAAAAACACTCAAGGGAAGTCTGACAAAGAAATTTCTAGAAACTATCAATATCTGCTCACACAAGTCAGCTCCCTTGAACGATTTGCAAAAAATGTTAGTCAATAAATTTCAGAAAGAACAGCTGAAACTTTGAAGAAAGACTACATTGAAAGCATCATGGCTCACAAGAAGTACAAAGGAGAGAGATACATGTACAAAGAGTGGACTGTTCCTGAGCTTGAAGATGAAGCAGCAAGAATTCAAGACATGATAAAAAGGAAAGTCACTCACACTCCTCCTGACTGGGCAAAGTTTAGAAAGAATGTACCTGACAAACAGGTAGAACTGAAAAGAATGAGAGAAGAACTGGTTGCTGCTGAATATGGTAACAAAAGACAAATTGCAAGATGGAAAGAAGATGTGGTCAGGACAACCTACAAAAGGTTGGAGGAACTAAGAAAGAAAGATCCAAAAGTTCCTCAAAAACCTGACTATCCTGAAGTAGCAGTTTCAAAAAGACCATCAAAGCTACAAATCAAGAGAGCCACCGCTCCAACTGGTACTGCCTTTTACAAAAGAAGGAGACAAAGCCAGTTAGGTGCTGAAACAGTTCAAGAAATTCTTACTGGAAATGCCGTTGTGAAAGAAGGCTTGTTGAGAAAGTTAAAAGAAGAATTTGAACTGGAAAACTCTGCTAACACTGCTCAGCCAGTGATGAATAGGCCAGCCTCACCAAATACTTCTGCTAATAAACATCTCCCAAGAAACCCACCAGGCTCAAAAATACAAAAGTGGGAAACTGACAAACAGACCTGCGTATTGACTTTGCTCAGGTCTGGTGGAGAAGTGAAGAAAATATCAAGGGAACAAGCTCTTGGCCTGAGTCTTGAAGATTTGCAGGATCTCCTTGATCTTCCACTTAGCAGGGATGATGAAGACACAGATGCCCTTGACTTTGAATTACAATTTAAAGGTCAGATAAGGGAGCTGTTAATGAGGCAATAAAATGTCCACAATAATGAAGAGTTTTGGCATTATCTGTTCCAGGGGGAGATTGTTGGGATTGAACCCTATCAGAGGAACAAATAATGTAAAGCCAAAACCGGATCAGAGCAGTGGATCCAGAATAAGCAGATGTTTACATACAAGTCTCTCCCCTTGAAAGTGATTACAACAACTGATGACCTCCTATCTGCTGATCTTGCAAAGTGCTGACCTACAACTGCTGCTCAAGTAAAAGATCTGATGGAAGACTAAAGTCCTGCTGATTCAATCTACTGCTTTGAGTCAAGCACTGCTAATCCGGACAAGTGCTGCTGGGTTCACAACAGTAGAAGGTTGCAGCAGCTGTTCTAAAGTCTGTTTTGTAATAGAATGTATTAGCACTAGTTAACACAAGCAGTGTCTGTATAGATCAGAGGTTAGAGTTTGTTAGGAGGTTAGATGTCACTTTCATGGTGACGTCAGCTAAGATGCTCAGTAGTTTGCAAGTGCCTATAAATAGTTCAGTACTTTGTACTGTTCTATTAGCTCTTTTGCATCATTCGTCTTCTTTGCACGAACAAACAACTGAGCTCTGGCTGAGGGGGAGTTTGCATTCATTTATCAATCATTGTAATCGTTGTTGAAATAAATTCAGTCTTTCGGTTCATTGTGTAAAGATGTTTGATCAAAGTATTACTCTCGTTTGATTGTATGCAAAGTTTGTTTTCATCTTAATTCCGCTGCACACTCATCCACTTTCATCTTAATTTCAAACACAAAATACAATCAAAATCAAACTCAGATCCAACAAAGGACACCCTCTGATTCCCACTCTAACTAGTCCAAATGATGGGTCAAATTTGCTTAGAAAAAGTCAACAGAATCAAAGTTGCTTAGAAAAAGTCAACAGAATGCTAATTTTCGATTTAATGCATAATTAACAATGTAGATGGCGTGTAACCTGTTTTATCACTCATATAACTTGATAATAGGCATAATGACTGGTCTAAGCTTGTTTGATCCGACCACTTACTGTTTTGACCCGGTTTGGAACCGAAAGTCGCAAAACTTTGACTTTTGCTTTGACTTCAGTTCTGACCCGCTTTGGTATGATTTAGATATGCCTTAGGACTCTCTTAGGACCAGGTTACATGGTGGTATAACCCTCTGTGGCTGGTTCGTTGTTTGTCCGAGTCATTTGCACATTTCCGTTATATGCTTAAAGTTGACCATAATGCCCTTTTGATCTTAAAATGAGAATTTTGGATATGTGAAAGGACAATAACCTTAGTTACCGATTTCTAAACATATCCCTAAAATTTCATGTCAATCCGAGGTCTAGAATAGGAGTTATGCTAAATAGCGCAATTAAGAAAACTTTTGTAATTAATCGGCGCAATTAGCATAAAACCTATCTAAACCCAAATTTCGACACCAAACCTTTTACACCCTGATGTAAGATAATATTTTGGGATTTTTAAAGATTTTTAATTATTTTTAACCTGCGGTTATGGCATTGATTCAGTAAATACCGAATATACCCTTTTCAAACATAAAATGAGTTCTACATGGTATTTTGACCCGAATCCAGTTACTACTGATTTTAAATAAATAATAGAGCATTTTGAACTTTATAACCTGTTTGGAAAACTCAGATTTCTTGAAGAACCCGGAAATCTCTTTTATAATCCGTAAAATGACCAAAATACCCCTACAGGGCGTATGTTGGAATTAAACTCGTTATGGGCATAATGGAAGGTATCCTACTAATACCACAACCTCTTTAGAGCATACTGACTTAGGAACCTGTGTAAGACTCTTACGGTTACCCGTTATGCCATTTACGCGTTCGGTCCGGTTTATGTAACTAGCTTACATAAATTAACCGAAACGGGTCCAACCTTGTCGTTTCACCTCAAAACCCAGAATGTGTTTAGTTGACCCATAATATACAAGTCTCCGAACTTGTTGGGTCCAAACCACATTCCATTCCCGGTTTTCGCCTTTCATGCGATTAAACCATAATTATCCTTTGAAACTAACCGGTCTAAGTTTAGGCTAAATTAAAGACCCGTTAGGATTCTAATAGGTTATCATAAACCTTTGTTCCAGAATAGGAGACCAGTAAAAGATACTTGCATTTGCTTGTTGTGGTTAATACTTGCTCAGGTAAATACTTTTAACTTATTTTCCCTTATACGGGCTTTGGGTACGGTATATAAAATACCGTTTGGTCGGGCAATTGACCCTAACTCATTAGTAGTTGGGTATTATCAATGTGACCCGCTTGAAAATTGGTTTTGTTTGTTTTACGCCTTTGGGAGTTTAATGACCATGTCCCGGATATCCTTGGCATCATTTTACGAGATGGCCACGACTTTGACACGCGGGTGTAGGCGTACACCCGACAATGTGTCCATAATTATAAAGGTATAACCGTTGGTTTTCCCGCCGCGGTTTTATACTATGTGGTGTGTTAATTAACCTTAAACCGGGCACGAACCGGGCGACTGAACGCATAAAGAACATGTAATTCTTTTACAAGATTAAATTTGATCAATTATCCCAAGTTATAAAAGTTTGTGCCTCGTGCATTCAAATCAATTTTATTAAACTTTTTAAAAGTGTCGGTTGAATGTATTTACCAGTGTAAACTGACGTATTTTCCCCAAAAAGATTAAATGCAGGTTCTACACGAAATAGGCTGGCCACTCCTTAACATCGATAGGGTCTCGCAAGCCTGGATGCCACTATCTGTTGAACATTATTTCCTATTTTATTTTTGATCCCCTGTGGATTATTTCGACTACTTGTGATACTTGGATATTACATTTTGTTGGTTGAAATATATCTATCTTTATGCTTCCGCTGTGCATTCAAATATTGTGTGGTTTGACTATATTGTTGCCAACTACGTCACGGTAATCCCCCACCGGGCCCACCGGTGAAACGTGTGGAAATCGGGGTGTGACAATTTCAATATCAAATTCTTGGAGGAGTAAAATCCACCTAATCAAACGGGGTTTTGCGTCCTGTTTCTTGAAAAGGTATCGAATGGCTGCATGATCTGTATGGACTATTGTTTTAGAAAGAACAAGATAAGAACGAAATTTATCAAAAACAAATACCACAGCTAGCAACTCTTTTTTAGTTGTTGTGTAATTTTCTTGTGCATCATTAAGTGTTTTACTAGCATAATAAATTGGGTGAAAATGCTTCTCTTTTAGTTGTCCCTAGACTGCTCCAACTGCAAAGTCACTTGCATTACACATGATTTCGAAAGGTAATTTCCAATCAGGCGCTATCATGATAGGTGCATTGATTAGCATTTCCTTAGGTGTAAGAAATGCTTGATTGCAATCCTTGTCAAAGATGAAAGGGGCATCTTTTTCAAGTAATTTCGTTAGAGGTCTTGAAATTTTAGAAAAGTCTTTGATAAATCGCCTATAAAATTCGGCATGCCCTAAGAAACTTCTGATTGCTCTAACGGAGGATGGTGGAGGTAATCGAGAAATAGTGTCTATTTTTGCTCGATCAACTTCCATTCCTTCGCTTGAGATCTTGTGACCGAGTACTATTCCCTCCGTTACCATGAAATGGCATTTTTCCCAATTAAGGGCGAGGTTAGTTTCCTCACATCGGGATAACATTCGTTCAAGGTTATCGAGGCATTAGTCGTATGAATCTCCAAAGATAGAAAAGTTGTCCATGAAGATTTCCATTGTTTTTTTCTGTCATGTCATGGAAGATGGCCACCATGCAACATTGGAATGTTGCGGGGGCATTACATAGACCAAATGGCATGCGTCGATAAGCAAAAGTTCCATAGGGACATGTGAAAGTTGTCTTTTCTTGGTCTTCGGGTGCTATCAGGATTTGAAAGTAACCTGAAAAACCATCCAAGAAACAATAAAATTTATGACCGGATAATCTTTCTAACATTTGATCAATGAAGGGCAAAGGAAAGTGATCTTTCCTTGTTGCTTCATTTAATCGCCTATAGTCTATACATACTCTCCATCCTATGACGGTTCTTGTTGGTATTAATTCATTCTTTTCATTAGTTATTACCGTCATACCTCCCTTCTTTGGAACTACTTGGACGGGGCTTACCCAAGGACTATCGAAGATAGGGTAGATAAGTCCAGCGTCAAGTAATTTGATGACTTCGTTTTTAACCACTTCTTGGACATTTGGATTGACCCTTCGCTGTGGTTGTATTACCGATTTGTAGTCATCATTCATTAAAATTTTGTGCGTGCACATGGAATGACTTATTCCTTTAATATCTACAAGCTTCCAAGCGATCACATTTTTATGTTTTTTCAAAAGTTTAATTAATTTTTCTTTTTCTTTACTACTTAATTTAGATGAAATAATTACAGGAGATTTACCATCTTTGTCTAGAAAAGCATATTCCAAACCTTTTGGAAGTTCTTTGAGCTCAAGAGGTGGGTCTTTAGGAGACTCCTTATTTGGTTGCTCATTTTGATCAAGAACCTTAAAAGTTTGTTCTACGGCGACCTCTTCTTCAACAAAGTGATCATCTTTTCACTTGTATCGGGTGGCTCATCTTCATCTTCAATTAGGGGGTCATTATTGCCAAAAGGATATTTCATTGAGCGCTCAAGATCTATGCTCCTTTTGAATGCCCCTAATTGAAGAGGTAGGTTGTTGTATTTCCGGTTTTTCAAAGCTTCATGAGTTTTTACAAAGGTCGTCCCAACACTAGAGGAGCGTTATCAAGGATGACAAAGTCGGTTGGGATTACCATTTGATTTGTTTGAACCAAGACATCCTCAACTACTCCGATTGATTTTATTACCTTCCGATTAGATAAAAAAATGGGTATTTGAAGTGGAGAAAAATCACGAATACTTAATTTTTCGGAAATGTAATTAGGCATTATGTTAACACAAAGATCTTTATCAATTGTGACATTACTAATAAATGAATTTTGAAAAAAAACATAGAACCGCTGTAAT
Organism: Helianthus annuus; assembly: GCF_002127325.2. Classification (NCBI taxonomy): domain Eukaryota; kingdom Viridiplantae; phylum Streptophyta; class Magnoliopsida; order Asterales; family Asteraceae; genus Helianthus; species Helianthus annuus. The sequence goes on along the minus strand of NC_035444.2, from coordinate 106,591,623 downwards.
GTTGATTTCAAAAGGGTCTTCTTTTATTAGTGAAGTTTGATCATTAGTTAACCTAACGCTTACTGTTTCGTCAATTTTAGTGTTAGTGTTTAACTCTTTTAAAAACTTAGCATGAGTGGGTACTAAACAATGATTTTCAAAAGAAGGTGACAAGAGATTAATTTTTTCAAAATTAAACTCTTCTTGAATTTTAACGTTAACGGACTCACCACTTTCGTTGTTTAACTCATGTGTCGGTTCTTCACTTATTTGTTCTTCCATTTTTACCTCTTCAACTATCTTTTCTTTATTTAATTCTTCTCTTGCGTGGGACTCCTCTTCCCTTGCGCGAGATTCTATTATGTAATGTTCGATAGTTTTAAGGTGTTCTAATATCCTATCGGTCACTTCGGTGATAGAGAAAGGATCGGGATTTTCAAAGCTTGAATCCGGTTGTTCGATCCTTGGTTCCTCATAGTACTCATATGAAGTATATGGTTCATACCATTGTTCTTCATTGTAAGTGTATGATGGATAAGGGTCGTAATTTTGTTCTTCATAGTACTCATATGAGGTGGGTTATTCACGCCATGGTTCCTCATAATAAGAGTATGAAGGTGGTGGCTCATATCTTGGTTCCTCAAAGTATGAGTATGAAGGCTCAAACCTTGGTTCATCAAAATATGAGTATGAGGGAGAAGGTTCATACCTTTGGTCTTCATAGGATGTGTATGAAGTCGATGACTCGTACCTGGGCTCCTCATAACAGTTGTATGAAGTGGATGGTTGAGATGAGTTGTAATATTGAACAGAGTGCAGGTTACCACAATTAGTGCAATACTCTCTCCTATAATCATCCTCCTCATAGGTGTAGTTGTAGCCTCCTGAGTATTGATCCATAAGAATCACTCAACAGACCACAACAGAGTCTCAGGACAAGAAAACAAAAATAAAGACGGAAACAGAGGCTGGACACGGCCCCGTGTTCAGTGGACACGGCCCCGTGTTCAGTATCTATATCTGGGCGTTTTAATTAAAGTTACTGGTTTCGTTGAGCACGGGGGCGTGTTCAGTGAGCACGACCCCGTGTTCAGACTCTGTATCTGGGTGTTTTATGAAAAATATGCAGCACGGCCCCGTGTTCAGTGAACACGGCCCCGTGTTCAGGCTACTGTAAATGCAAACTAAACTAAAATGCAGAAAAATGTGCGTGCTTTTTGAAAAGGTTTTGAAAAACTGATTAGGCCGTCGATTTTAAGCTTTCTTAAAATCATTATGTCCCCGGAAACAGCGCCAAAAACTTGATGTGTGCGAGGTGTTATACATTTTAGGTGTATATTTTAAGCCCTTTTACACTTTTTAACCAAGTTTTAAATTTATAAAACACGATATTTACTAACACTAAACACACATATGGGCAAGTGCACCCATCGTGGACGTAGTATAGTGTTGGTAAGATACCGAGGTCGTCCAAGGACACAAGAGCTTTTAATACCGGTTTATCCTCAACGTCTAATCAAATCGAAAAGTTAGAAAAAGGTTTTTAAACTAGAAAAATAAAACTAACTAAAATGCTGAAAAGTAAAATAAAAGTAAAAACAGATAGACAAGATGAATCACTTGGATCCGACTCGTGTGTAGTGTAACCTTTGATTATTTCCGCACTTTTGCACTTGTTTAAGAGATTATCTTAGTTATTGCAGTAGGCCCCTCTTTTGAAGGTGACGTTACCCTCAACCCAGTAGTTTGAGTCAGCAAGGATACAATCCTAAAGGGTCGGATTATTGAAAGATAATTAATTAAGTTATTAATGCATAATGTGGTAGGCCCCTCTTTTGAAGGTGACGTTACCCTCGGCTAAGTAGTCTGAGTCAGCAGGGATACAGTCCTAAGTAGCCGGGTTAAAGTTTTAATAGTAGTTTAACTTATGAGGGGGTCAAAGAGTTTGGACCCCCGCCATCCAACACCGTTGGGTATTGAAGGAGGTCCTACTAAATTTGACCCGGGTCCTTTGCAGGATCTATACACTGAACAATGGCAAGACTCTTACCAAACCATTCCCTTAACCCCCGACCAGGTAGCCAACATACCTCCATATAGACCGTGGAGATATGAATGGTGAAAATCTTTTATTTTATATAGACAGTAAAATAATGGCAAGACACCACGGACAAACGATAAGAAAGAATCACCTTCAACATAAGAAACTAGTTATTAAAGTCATTAATACATAACCAATTAAAAAGTGCGAAAAAGATTAAAAATAAAAAGTATTACACTAAACACTTGTCTTCACCAAGTGATGTAAGAGACTTAGGCAAACATGGCCTTTGATTGTCAAGAACTCTTACGATCAATCTTGGATCCTGAGACGACTCACACACTCTATGATGGACAATGGATGATGGTGGTGGATGATGGTGTTGTGATGGTGGTGGGTGGTGGGTGAAGTGTGAGAGAGGTGGTGTGCCAAGGGATGAGTTGCAAAATCTCCAAGCACTCCTATTTATAGGCTGAACAGAAGCTCGGGCACGGCCCCGTGTCCATCCTCCTCTCTTTCTTCATTAATTGCAGTTTGTCTGCATTAGTTGACCACGCCCCCGTGTCCGCTGATCACGACCCCATGTGTAGAAGCATATCTGTACTATCAAGATTTGCCTCGATTCCGCGAATCTTATAGTTGACCACGACCCCGTGTCCGCTGAGCACGACCCCGTGGTGGGCGATAGAAGCTTCTACAACTTTGTCTTTTCTGCTGACACTTGGGCACGCCCCCGTGCTCATTGAGCACGGGGCGTGTTCAGCCCTCTGTTTCCTTGTTTTGCTTGGGAAGATGCTGTCGGGAGGTCGGGCATGCCACGCTTGTTCCTTTTCTTGTATTTATGTTAGATTTAGCTGCCTTTTTGCTTCTTTTGTTTATTTGAGCTCATTTAATCCTGAAAATACAATAGGAAGACAAAAGCACACTTTTTCCAACATTAGTACTAAAAAAGGGTTAGTTTTATGCCACAATTGATGTAATTTATATGTTGCATTTTGTGCACATCAATACCTATTATAAAAATCAAGTTCTACATATCAACTAGTAGATATCATGATTTCAAACTTCCATGTACATGAATAAAATCACCAATTTCACCATAACATACTTAACCCATTTCATGGCAACTATGAACATAAACTTAAACTCACGATTTGTTCAAGTATCATTCCTAATACTACTATTCATGATGGTTTCAAACATGATTATCTCATTAGCTTCATCATATTATCAAAACCCACTTGATAATCTACTTATTCATCTCTTAGAAGTAACCTACATCAAGTATTTCATAATTTCATTATATCTAACGAAATTAGGCATACATAAACATCTAATCTCATCTTCGAATAATAATCCACCAATTTATTCGCTAGTAACCTATTTGTCTCGAATTTCAACTTTAACCAATCTAGGTTTTGTGACATACCTTATGATCCCCATGACTAGGTGATCGTTTTTATGTGCTCATGCATCGATTTAGGGCTTGAATCGAGTTTCGATTTGGATGACTTGTTGAAATTAGGGTTTGAGCACCATGGGAGCTTTCTCCTAGCTCTGGTCGACCGAACACACACCCTTGTGTGTGTTTTTCTTTAATTTTTTTTAATAAATGTTTTAACCAAAACACTTTCCTAATTACCCACTTTTAGCCCCTCATGATTTGGTTTGTTACAAGTAGGCTTTAACCTCTTTATTTCTAGAAATATTTTCTTTTAATTAACTAGGTTAATTACTCCTAGTTAATTTGGTGGGTTCCGGGAGATTTGGTGGATTCCGGGAGATTACCACCCGTTTTATTTTTAAGTCCCGTTAGCTCGGGTCTCTTACGAACATTATTTCATCAAAACTTTTTATTCTCTTTTTATTTAATATTAGGTTTATTTATATACTTTCTAATATTCACCGGGTTTATTTTTACCACTAGCGGTATTTTACCCATTCATTTTTATTTACGTGGTTTAATTACCAAATCCCAATTTCGGGTTGTTATAGAAAACATAATGAAATCATGTACTATAAGTGTACTAATGAACATAACAAGCATATGATGTAAAACATGAAAAGCACGAAAGTAACAAGTAGGCACATGTGTTTCACCCCAAAATGTTTGAAAAATAGTAAAAGAGGGGACTATGTACTCACTTGAGGATGCTTAGAAGTCTTGAACAACAACCAAGCAAAGCTAGAGGGATCAAGGAAATCAAACGACACCTAATATGGGTAACTACATTAATAAACAGACCTAAATCACATGATCGGATAAAATGATGTTTTGTAAACCAAATGAGTGTAGGAACTCATGTAATATGGTTTAACAAAGCCTACATTCTAAACCGAAACCTAACCTAAGTGCTTACGACCCAATACGACCCGTTTAGGTAGCTTACGCTAGTTTAACGCGTCGTTCGTGTAAAACGCGTTCGGACCGCCTAACTAGTCCTATGACAAGTATTATATGCCTTAAAAAGTCTAATAATGTTTCCTAATCAGTTTAGATGTCAAAATTTTGGTTACATAGGCTTAAAATGAATTTATGCACAAAAGGGCATTTTGGTCATTTTCCTAAGGCATATAAACTACCTATCATACAACTAACTAAACGAAGTGACCATAAGGTATAACCTTGGAAGGTTATTCCCTATACAACTATGGCCACCTAATGTGTTTGGTCGGATCCTAATGATCGACCAAACGGGTCGGGTTCGAAAGTCTAAGCGGTTGTTTAGACCGCTTATCTTACGACCCTATATATGCACAAAACCTAAAGTGACGAGTTAAACATGTTAAAACATGTTTAACGAAGTTAGAAAACAAGTTTGATATCAAAACAAAGGCTTTTGATACCCAAGAATAGTTTGGTTGCAAAATACGCATAAACGCGTATTTTGACCGAAACTATGATTCGTCACTACACCTACTTAACGTGGTAATCAGTAGGTATAGTCACAAGGGACTATAACCATCGTGATTACGCTCACGTTGCGAAGTTCAAATGAACTTCGTGTTGACCAAAACGAGGTCATAGCAGAAAGTCAAACTCTATTTGACTTTCATGCTTGAAATACAAGAACAAGCATGAAGGAAAAATTACAAAAGGTCCAAGACTTGAATGAACACGAATGAACGCGAAAAACGATCCAAATTACACAACGAATGAAATTTTATCATGCCAGTCACTAAAATAAAATATTTTAATGATTACATAAATTTGTGGATGTCCGGATATATTCAGAATGTAAGATATGCACGAAAATGCAAACTTATGCACTTTTTGATGCTTTTAGTCCCTGAATGACCAAAAAGTTTATTTTAGCATACCGAACCCCTCAAAGCCTATTTCTAAGCTATGTAAAGGATATTTAGGGTATGTTTAACTTATGATCAAGTTCTTGAATGTCTGTTACAGTACAACTCGACATTCTTTCGCAGTTTGTCGAAATTAGCCCCTGTAAGCGAATAAACTTGATTTCGACACACCAAACCTTCCAAAACTTATTTCTAAGTTATGTAAAGGTTATTTATGGTATGTTATCTGACACTTGTGCCTCTGCAACCATCAAACAAATACCAAATTAATGAAATATTGTGTTTCATAATTGGGATTTTTTAAAAATATGTGTATCGTTTGCACATATCAATTCTTGTTCGATTTCGGGCTTTAAATCGCTTTCTGGAAGGTTATACGCGATCTGATGCGTAAATATAACCAGTTTAATGCAACAAACACTCCGGAACAGTTACATAGGCTTAACATACCTTAAATAACCTTTACATAACTTAGATATGAGTTTTGGAGGGTTTGGTGTGGCGAAATCAAGTTTATTCGCTTACAAGGACTAATTTCGACAAACTACGAAAGTATGTCGATTCGTACTGTAACGAACATTCCAAAACTTGATCATAAGTTAAACATACCCTAAATATCCTTTACATAGCTTAGAAATAGGCTTTGAGGGGTTCGGTATGCTAAAATAAACTTTTTGGTCATTCAGTGACTAAAAGCGTCAAAAAGTGCATAAGTTTGCATTTTCGCGCATATCTTACGTTCTGAATACATCCGGACATCCAAAAATTTATGTAATCATTAAAATATTTTATTTTAGTGATTGGCTTGATAAAAATCCTTTCGTCGCGTAATTTGGATCGTTTTTCGCGTTCGTTCGTGTTTCGTCATAATTAACCGAATAACGCAACCGTACGGCCAAACGAACCAACATCCGGGATATTTTTGAGCATGTTTCAAGTTCCCTATACTTTAACTTCATTTTAGAGCCTTGAAATGAGGTTAACGGGGTTTAAACGCATCAAAAAATGGCTTAAAAGTGTTGCAGGGACCATTTCTGCCATTTTGGCAAAATTGCTGGAGCTGGCACATGGTGGCACTGCGCCGCCACCATAAGCCTTTGCCGTGATGCGACGCCACGGCCCTTCCTGGGCAGAAAATTTATTTTTAGCATTTTTCAGCAATGGGATTGAACTTGGGGGTCTTTTTGTAACTTTTACAATACCATTTGATGGTTTTGGGGCACCCCTAGTATTCCAAAACCTTGTGCCCACTTGGACGGTCCAGATTGATGCTCGTTTATCGAGGAAAGATCCTAACGGTTCTTCACTTTCTATAAATACCCACCTTCCTCATTTGCATTCTTCACACTTGATCTGATTGATCTCTAAGTTGAGGTGCTTTTCACTTCATACCTGAGAATAATTGGATTAAGTCTCCATTGCTTGGACCCGTTGTAAGTCCTCTTTCATTCTTTTATGCGTTTTAGCACGAAAGTCAAACTTCGTTTGACTTTCTGCATTGACTAGTTTATGGTCAACACGAAGTTCGTTTGAACTTCATAACGTGAGCGTAATCACGATGGTTTTAGTCTCTCGTGACTATACCTACTGATTACCACGTTATTTAGGCATAGTGACGAGTCGTAGTTTCGGCCAGAATACGCGTTTATGTGTATTTTGTAACCAAACTACTCTTGGGTATCAAAACCGTTTGTTTTGATACCAAACCTGTTTTCAAACCTTGTTAAACATGTTTTAACATGTTTAGCTTGTCACTTTAGGTTTAGTGCTTATATAGGGTCGTAAAGGTAAGCGGTCTAAACAACCGCTTAGACTTTCGAACCCGACCCGTTTGGTCGATCATTAGGATCCGACCAAACGCATTAGGTGACCATAGTTGTATAGGGAATAACCTTCCGAGGTTATACCTTATGGTCACTTCGTTTAGTTAGTTGTATGATAGGTAGTTTATATGCCTTAGGAAAATGACCAAAATGCCCTTTTTACGCATAAATTCATTTTAAGCATATGTAACCTAAATTTTGACATCTAAACTGATTAGGTAACATTATTAGACATGGTAAGGCATATAATACTTGTCATAGGACTAGTTAGGCGATCCGAACGCGTTTTACGCAAATGACGCGTTAAAGTAGCATAAGCTACCTAAACGGGTCGTAATGGGTCGTAAGCACTTAGGTTAGGTTTCCTTTTAGAATGTAGGCCTTGTGATGCGGGCCCAAGTGTGGAGGAACGGGCTATTTTGTATTTGGAGGCCCAAGACCGCGTAACAAAAGGGGCTTCACTAAAATGGCTCTAACTTGGGCTACGGGGGTCCGTTTGGGACGTGCGACCAGGCGATTCGAACGTGAGAACGAGCTCCATCTTGCTGCAAACAGCCTACGGCGGTTTGGGTCATCGTCCGGGCCGAAAAACACTTATTTCTATTAGTTATTTGCATTTTTATGTTTTTTGGACTATTTTGGGCATTTTGTTTTAGGCCGTGTGTTTGGCCCGTTATCTTTTTTAGGCCCGTTTCGAATTTCTGTTCTTATTTATATGTCCCTTTAGTAAATGAAACAATCAGACTTGAATTTTGAGAAAACTGAATTTTCACTTCAAATTTTGTGCCCTTTGGGTTGCAATTTGGGGGTTGGGGAAGAACTACACGGGTATTCGTAGATTCAACGTGTTTGATCTTCATTTATCGTACCACGCACTACATCACCTTGTTAAACCATATTATATGAGTTCCTATACTCATTTGGTTTACGAAACCTCATTCTATCCGATCTCCCGATTTAGGTCCGTTTATTTACATAGTTATCTATATTAGGTGCCGTCTGATTTCCGTGATCCCTCTAGCTTTGCTTGATTGTTATTCAAGACTTCTAAGCACCCTCAAGTGAGTGCATAGTCCCCTCTTTTACTGTTTTCAACTGTTTTGGGGTGGAACACATGTGGCTACTTGTTACTTTCATGCTTTCCATGTTTTCATATCATATACTAGCTATGTTCATTAGTACACCATTAGCTATGTTCATTGGAAGGCACTCAAGGGTCGTGATTCTCTCTCTCCTTTAGGCGATTTTTTGATCATCTTCTTCTGCTCGATTTCCCTTGTTTTTTCTTGTGATCTTATGCATAACAGTCTGTGATTGGATCTTGATCTTTCAAGAATCTATAACGAACTCGTTAGCATTAGGGATCAATTAAGAACTAGGGTTTCACTTTTTTTCCTCAAAATCGCCGCCTTATTAATATATTCTGAAACCCTAATCTATTAATCTGGTAGCCATTGATTGCGGTTAACTGAGATTAATTTAGCTAGATTGATGACACTAGTTTAATCGATCAAGGGTTGAGGTTTTGTTCTAGGGTTTAAAGGATTTCAGGTTCTTTTTTCTTGGGATTTTGGGTTTTTGTTCTTTGCGTAAGATTGTCTATTGTCGGCCGATTAGGGTTTAAGATTTACTCTTGTCGGCTGTTTAGGGTTTATTGCATGCATGGAGGGGGAAAGTGACGGGGTGAAACCTTTGGATCAACGTTCTCCTGGGAATGATGATAATACACCTCCGGTTCGTGGGATTGGTTTGCGAGTTACAAATATTGAGAGTAATCCTATGTTGCCGAGACGTGGTATGTACTCTACAAGTAATGTGTCTGTGATAGATGGGTTGTTTGAGATTTCGAAACCTGTGGAATTGGATGGTACGTGGGGATATGGAGGGGGTATACGGCTGCTAAGATGGATACCCATGCAAACCCTAGTTCGAGTAATGTGGTGAATGACACACCCATCTTATCTTATGCGGACAAGGTTAAAGTGCAGAATTCGCTGAAAAGAGAGGTAAATTTCCGTAAGCTGGATGCTACAGAGACGGTTTAGGATGCTGATGTGCTTATTCCTCGTGAGGTAATTAAAAAGGTCCAGGACAAATTTGAGAATGTTTTGTATGGATATTTTTTGGGCAATCGGCTCCCATTTCCTGTTGTGGAATACTATGCCAAAAATGTTTGGTCTAAACATGGGTTCGCCAAGATTATGATGAACTCTGAAGGGTTCTTCTTTTTTAAATTTGATTCTAAGGAGGGGATGATGAAAGTACTTGAAGGAGGGCCATGGTTAATTAGAAAGGTGCTTCTTTTCTTGAATGTTTGGTCGCCTTCGGTCAACCTCAGGAAGGAGTGTATCAAATCAGTTCCAGTTTGGGTAAAATTCCATAATGTCCCTATTGCAGTTTATACGGATGATGGGCTGAGTTTGTTAGCATCTAAGCTGGGTACTCCTAAAAGGTTAGATGGCTATACGGCAGATATGTGTGTGGATAACTGGGGGAGAAGTAGTTTTGCCCGTGCCTTGATTGAGATTAATGCGGATAATGATTTAAAGGACTATATTACGGTTGCCATTCCGAAGCTTCATGAGGATGGCTATATTACTGAGAAGGTGAAGGTTGAGTATGAATGGAAGCCTCAGCGGTGCTCGGTGTGCTGTGTCTTTGGTCATAATGACCAAACATGCCCTAAGAATGTCGTAACTAAAGCTAAGCAAGTTGTCATTGATGATGAGGGTTTCATAACGGATAAGAGGAAAACGGCTAGAATAGGGGTTATGCAAAAGAAACAGAAGGCCAAGTTTGTGTATAAGCCGAAAGTAGGAAACTCGGGTGCGAGCTCGTCGGGTATGAAGAATGATAAGCCGGAATCTAGTGTTAATGGCAATGTGGCAACCAAAAACTCCTTTGAAGCTTTATCGAAGTCAGATGGGGATGCGGACAACCCTAGTGCTAATGTGAAAACAACGGGGTAAAAGGCGGATGTAAGTAATAGACCGAATGATAATTATGAGGAAGAGGTTTTAGAAGTGGTGCCTACGGAAATGTATAAATTTATGAGTGGTAATTCTCGTGGAAATAATGCTGAGGGGGCAAGCACTCCCGGGTTTACGGGTTTAAATGGATAGTCTAGCCGCTTGGAATATTAGGGGCTTGAACCGGCCCCTTAAACAAGCTGAGGTTCGGGTTCTTATAGCTGAAACAAGTTAAGTATTTGCGCAGTGTTAGAATCTCATATCCATGTTAATAAGTTATCCGATATTTGTAACAAAGTCTTTAGGAATTGGAGTTGGACGTCTAATGGTGGGTCCAGAGGCACTAGAATTATTCTTGGGTGGAATGCAGATGTGGTGGATATCATGGTTATCTCTCAATCGGACCAGGTGATGCATACCCAAATCCTCATTAAAGCTGATAATAGAGTTTTTTTCTGCTCATTTGTCTATGCAGAAAACAAATACCATGATCGTCGATCACTTTGGGAAGATTTATGCAATTTTAATGCCTTGGCTCGTGACAAACCGTGGATAGTCCTTGGTGATTTTAATGTGGCTCTTAATATGGAAGATTGTTTATCTGGCCCTTCTAACCATTCTATTGGCATGAGGGAGTTCTACGATTGTAACGCCTCGCGTTTTTGAACTTTCTATTTATAGCATAGTGGGTTGTACTTTCCTTTTTAGTCAGTTGTACTCTCATTCTATCCCAGTTTGTATTCGAGACTTGAATCGTAATGAAAAATGCATCATTTTGATCATATACTTGTTTAACATCTATGATTATGTTATTACACGTTGAAACACGTTGAAACAATATTAAACACGTAAAAACAGTGAAATTCCATCTGAATCTCAGCTCTTAAATTCATCGTTGCCAAGAGATTACCCTAAACCGTACGGAAATTGGGAATTCGTACGCTAATTCGGTAATTTTACCTGAAAGTTTGGGTTAAATCAAATAAGTACGATATTTATTATTATTAGTTTAATATTGTAAACAATTAAACTAACATTTTAATAATTATTAAAATATATATATATATATATATATATATATATATGATTTTTTTAACAAGGTTAGTTTAAACCTAACCTAGTTAGTAAACCCTTTTGGAACCTTCAAAATTAACCTAGTTAATTCAACTAGGTTAGTTTTTATTAAGCAAATCACTAACTGAGTTAGGAAACTCAGTTAGTGCAGTTAAATGTCAAAAATAAGAACAAAAAGGGATAGATCCCCTGGAACCGGTGTAAGTAAGATTCGAACCCGCGCCCTTGCAACCAAACCCAAGCGTCTTAGCCAGTTTTTCCTCCAGGCAGGAGCTGTAAGAATATAATTAATTCCTTTTATACGCTAATTTGAATTCAAACTCAATCCCTTTTAACCGCTAAACAGCAACAACTGTGATATTTTTTTTAGACATGATCACCGGGAATCATGCTTTCCTTTCTCTCGTTCCATCATTTCCTAAAATCCGATGTTGCCAAAAACCATCACCCTATAAATACCAAGCCCTCACCACCGAAAACCACACCACCTTCTCCTCCACTTCTCTCCTCTCGACACCACCACCGCCGCCGGAGAAGACCACCCTTGCCGGAATCTCCCTACCGACCACCGGAGAACACCGTCGCCGTCCCTCTAACTCCGGTAAGCCCTCCTGATTCCAATTCCGGCCAAATTCCGGTTATGTCTTTCATTTTCATTTATATATTTTATTACTATTATATCTATTATTATTATTATTATTATAATACAGGTATAATAAACAATCAGATTTATTATTATATATTTTTTTTATTATCTGAATTATTGTTCAAATAAAAACAGAAATTATATTTTATTCAGAATTTTATATAATAAGCAGGAATATTAATTAAATCAGAAGTTATATCTTTTAGATTCGAATAATTAATATATTTTAAATCAGATTTATTTATAAATTTCAGAAATTATATTTTTAAATCGGAAATTAAATCAGAATTATTATTTCAAATAATATTCAGGATTTATATTATATTTCAGATGTATTATTTAAATCCGAATTTTATTTTTGTTTTATTTACAGAAATATTAATCATTAATATAAATACTATTATTACTATTTAAATCAGAATTTATTTTTATAGTTTAAATCTGAAATATTATTTAATTGTGAATTTCAGAATATATATATATTTTCAGATTTTAAGACAGAAATATTACTTTAAAATAATAATCAGAATTTTTATAAATAGACTTATTAATTATTTAAAATAGAATTGTTATTCTATATATATAATTGGAATTATTATTCAATCTATAATATTTCTACATATATATCATAAATTATTATTATTTATTTAATACAACATTTTAGTAAACGATATCTATAATACTAGGTAAAAATCAGTATTTCATATTTACTTATTGTCATGTATTTTATTAAATACGAAAATGTGAGACATATGAATATTAACTTTAGACATATTTATATGATTAATGCCTTAATTATTCAAATAATCCCTAAATTCCCAATATTAATCAAAACCTCAAAATTAATAGGGTAAATCTCTTGTGCAACGACACTTGGAACAATCCTCATATTCTTATTCCAAGAAATACGCAACGCACTCCAAGGTGAGTATACATGACCCATTTTCGTTTTACACTTTTGGGTGCAATATGTATTACATATCAAACATCACAACACATTAAACATTTTATGCACACTCATTCCATATTCTATGTGACACACTTTATTCATGTTAGACATGTTATGCTACTGTAAACACCTAATGACTATGTGTTCATTAACTTCGTACAAGCCTCCTCTAACAATGGTAGCGCTATAGGTTGAGAAACGCCCCTCCTGTTCTATGAGCAGGTATTGTTAGGTTAAACTATGTCAACATACTCAAACTCGTTTGGGTACACTTTAATTGCGTTAAACTTTGGTTTGGGCACATAGAGTAACATCGTTTCGAGTATATACTGTTAACATGATATTGTATTTCACATTTGGATATGAGTAAACATTTTAAACACGTACTATGCTATGTATGAAAACTTGTATACTCGCCAACATGCTTTTGTTGATTTATTTTAATACATATTGCAGGTTGATTGAACAAGAACCAAGAAACAAGCTAGGATGGATTTAGAAACCCATTTTAGTATTTCAATTATGGTTGCAACTTGTTTGTTTATTTGAGACTATGTAATTGACTTTGATTATCAATAAAATGATTTAATTATTATCGTCACATTTAGTGTTATGTTGTTTTGAGCAATTTGTACGTCCCATCCCGATGTTTCCGCCATCGGTTGGGGTGTGACAGATTGGTATCAGAGCCATAACTATAGGGAATTAGGAATGCCTTGCCTAGTCTATAGTTTAGGAGCTTTTTCACTATGTGTTGCTTAAAACAACTTCCTTTCTATCTTCTTTGCTTCCCTCTACCTTCTTTTGGACTTCTAAATTACACATGCCTTTCCTAAGGCTAACACAATACACACTTGGAGGCTTTGAAGACACTCTTACAACACAATCGAAAAGACTCATCAAGATAGGGGTGATTCCCACACTTGGTGATGATTTTCACTCAGCTATACTTTGATTTTGCACGAAATCTACCCTCAAGTTAGGAGTGATATCCAAACCTTGATGGGAGTTTTCCATTTCATATTCTAGTGGACCCTTATCTTTTGATAAGTACCAACCACGTTAGGGTACGATGTTATCAAGTTAGAGGTGATACTCGCATCTTGCTAACTAGTCCCACTCCTCGATTTTCGCTCTCGCCAAAGTCTCGATTTCCCAATCGATTAAGAACGTGTAGTAACTGGAAGGGTTAAGTACCGGTAGTCGGGACGTCCTGTCTAGGTTTGGCATTCGTATAAATCCATTAGGGACCCGTTGCCTACCTGGGGACCATCGATGAGAGTACTAATACCTATTAGGCCAAAGCACGTTTCCTTAATTCGAGAAGGACTTCGATTCACTTTGGAAGTGTCGTATGTTACGTTCCGTGACAATCCATATTTTACGTTAAATCTCTTTTTATGTTATCTCAATTTCTATGTGATTTTACATTGAGCGTTATCTTCATTCCTAGCTAGGAGACACATTTCGCACCATTGTCGTAACCAAAAACAATTAATGATACCTCTTGCGAACAAATTAAATTTATTATGCTTTCATTATGCATGTTACACTATGTGAAAATCTATGACGTTTCATTCATTTCATTCTATGTGAACAACAATGTGAAACAATGTGCTACATGTTGCATTCATAAAAACAAAATCTTTTAAACATTATGATCAAGTCTCACTTCTATTTCATTTTGAATTCATAGATGTCTTCATCGCGTCAAATCTCTTCCAAAAAGTCCAAGGTCAACTCCCAAAAGAAGATGATGGCATTTATGGCCAAGCAGTTCGCTCGTCTTATCCCCAAGGTTGTGACTGAAATTCAAGCTTCCAACACACCCAACTCCTCCATTGACTCCAAGGTAGCCCACCCAAAGCCAATTACCTTTAACTACAAGCACTTTGCCTCCTGCCACCCAAAGCCATTCACTGGCAAGGAGGGTGTGACAGCTATGTTCGAATGGTTCGACAGCATAGAGGTCACATTCATAAATAGTGAATGTCCTGACGAGCTAAAGACACGAAGTGCTACTGGTGTCTTTCAAGCTAGAGCCTTGGAGTGGTGGACGAATGAGAGGAATATTCGTTCGAATGAGATGGCCTATGCCCTATCTTGGGAGGAACTGAAGCAACTCATGATGGAGGAATTCTGCCCTCCTCATGAACAGCAAAAGCTCGAGGAAGAATTCTGGTCGCTTAAACAGATTGGTGATGACAACCTAGCCTACACCACCCGTTTCAAACAGTTGAGCTTCATTGTACCCCACCTTGTTCTCACAGTCGATCGTATGATCAAGAAATATATCCATGGTTTACCACCTTCCATGAGGGACACCATTGAGGCAGCTCGACTCGATAACATCGAGGATGTCTATCGTCTCGCAGCCAGTTTGAACAACAATCGCATTCGCGATAAACAGGCTGCAGCCGCCTCTAAGTCAGCCTCCAATACTCGCCCAGCTCACCAAATTACCCACCAAAGCAACCACAATCGGGGCAAGAAACGTTCCCACCAAAACCCTGTTTGCAATGCCGTTGTACCAGCTGTACCTCAAGCCCAAGAACACCCAGAGAAGAAACAGTATATCGGGAACCAACCTAAGTGCAACATTTGTCAGTTTCACCACCCACCTACCAGCAAATGTCGCCATTGTACCTCATGCAATCGTTATGGTCACTTTGCTACCCAATGTCGTACTAACCCAGCACCTGCCCAAAACCCTAAGACAACCAATGCTTTGAGAGCCTGCTTCAATTGTGGGGATACTACTCATCTTCGCCCTCAATGCCCTCAGCTAAGGCAAGAACTACGTCAACCAGATCCTCGAGGTCGTGCTTTTCAAATCAATGCCAAGCAAGCTCAGAACGACAATGAAGTCGTAAATGGTATGTTCCTCGTTAACAATTTATATGCTTCAATTTTATTTGATACTGGTGCGGATAAAAGTTTTGTATCTATTGAATTTGAGTCATTGGTAAATTGCCCACGCTCGAAACTACCAACGTCATTCTCAGTCGAAATTGCCAATGGCAAGTCTATTCGCGTCACTTCAATTCTTCGAAATTGCACTATCACCCTCAACGAGCATACCTTCTCTATCGATCTCATACCCATGGAATTGGGAAGTTTCGACGTCATAGTAGGCATGGATTGGCTTCGAAAGAACCATGCCGAAATCACGTGTCACGAGAAATGCGTTCGTTTACCTCTTCCATCTGGTGCTGTTTTGAATGTCTATGGAGACAGGCCCTCTCGAGGACTAAAGTTAGTGTCTTGCACCCAAGCGAATAGATACTTACGTAAACGGTACTTTGCCTTTTTAGCCCACGTAGTGGAAGAAAAGGGCAAGGGAAAGGGCGTAAGCGAAGTTCCAGTGGTGTGTGACTTTCCTGATGTCTTCCCAGAGGATTTACCTGGTCCTCCTCCTCCTCGATCAGTTGATTTTCGTATTGACCTCGTACCTAGTGCAACTCCAGTTGCTCGGGCTCCTTATCGACTTGCACCCTCAGAGATGCAAGAACTCTCTAGTCAACTTCAAGAGCTTCTCGATAAAGGCTTCATTCGACCAAGTACCTCACCTTGGGGTGCTCCTGTCCTATTCGTCAAGAAGAAAGATGGTTCGTTTCGCATGTGTATCGACTATCGTGAACTCAACAAGCTCACTGTCAAGAATCGTTATCCCCTCCCTCGCATCGACGACCTCTTCGATCAATTGCAAGGAGCCACTTGTTTCTCCAAAATCGATCTTCGATCAGGTTACCATCAACTTCGTGTCCTTGAAGAGGACATTCCAAAAACCGCCTTTCGTACTCGCTATGGACACTACGAGTTCGTAGTTATGCCTTTTGGCTTGACTAACGCACCCGCTGTGTTCATGGATCTAATGAATCGTGTTTGCAAACCATACTTGGATCGTTTTGTAATTGTTTTCATTGATGACATCCTCATTTACTCCAAAACTCGAGTCGACCATGAACGCCATTTACGCCTCATTCTAGAACTTTTGCGTGGTGAACAGCTATACGCAAAGTTTTCCAAGTGCGAATTTTGGATCAAGGAAGTCCAATTTCTTGGTCATGTCGTTAGCGAGAAGGGAATCAATGTTGATCCAGCCAAAATCGAAGCGGTGAAAAGTTGGATAGCACCTAAAACCCCATCGGAAATTCGTTCCTTCCTTGGATTGGCGGGGTATTATCGTCGATTCATCTCTAATTTCTCGAAGATTGCTGTTCCCCTCACCATGTTGACCCAAAAAGAAAAGCCTTTTGTTTAGGGTCGCGAACAAGAAGAATCATTTCAAACTCTCAAGAGCATGCTATGCAATGCTCCTATTCTAGCTCTTCCTAATGGAACAGAAGACTTCGTGGTATATTGCGATGCATCAAATCGTGGTCTTGGTTGTGTTCTCATGCAACGAGACAAGGTTATCGCATACGCTTCGCGACAGTTGAAAATCCATGAGAAAAATTACACTACTCACGATCTCGAACTTGGCGCGGTTGTTTTTGCGTTGAATATTTGGCGACACTACCTATATGGTACTAAGTGTGTGGTTTTCACCGACCATAAGAGCCTACAACACATCTTCAACCAAAAGGAACTTAATATGCGACAACGTCGTTGGGTAGAATTGCTAAACGACTACGACTGCGAAATTCGCTATCACCCTGGTAAGGCGAACGTAGTGGCCGATGCTCTTAGTCGTAAAGTTCATTCGTTTGGCGTTCGTTGTTTCCAAATCACCAGTGACCTCCACACTTGCATTCGTGAGGCACAATACTCAGCGGCCAATGAAGGAAGTCTAATCGTCGAAATACGTGGTGCTTCTATAGACCAACTCACGACGAAATCAGATGGACTTCAATACTATCTCAATCGCATTTGGGTGCCTGATCGTGATAATCTTCGTGAATTCATCCTAAACGAGGCTCATAAGTCCAAGTACTCTATTCACCCTGGTGTCGATAAGATGTACCACGACCTTCGTACATCCTATTGGTGGCCAGGAATGAAGAAAGACATCGCCCTATACGTTTCGAAATGCCTCACGTGTTCCAAAGTCAAGGCTGAGCATCAGCGTCCTTCTGGTTTGCTTGAGCAACCAAAGGTTCCAGTTTGGAAATGGGATAGCATTGCTATGGACTTCATAACCAAACTCCCTCGAACCCCTTCTGGTCACGATAGCATATGGGTCATCGTTGATCGTTTGACCAAATCAGCTCACTTCTTGCCTATTCGTGAGGATTTCAAGGTCGAAAAGCTTGCTCAAATCTATACTGATAAAATCATTTGTCGTCATGGTATTCCTCATGACATCATTTCTGATCGCGATGGTCGTTTTACGTCTCGTCTTTGGCAAACATTTCAGTCCGCTATGGGTACACACTTAAACCTCAGTACGGCCTTCCATCCCCAAACAGATGGACAGACAGAACGTACTATCCAAACTTTAGAAGATATGCTTCGTGCTTGTGTCATTGACTTTGGTGGTAGTTGGGATAAGCATTTACCATTGGCTGAGTTCTCGTACAATAACAGCTATCACTCTAGTATTCAAATGGCCCCATTTGAAGCATTATATGGTCGTAAGTGCCGATCTCCTATTAGTTGGCACGAGGTTGGACACAAACAATTCACAGGTCCTGAGCTAATCCAAGAAACAACAGACCGAATCCTTCACGTTCGCGATAATTTACTCAAGGCCAGAAGTCGGCAAAAGAGCTATGCCGATAAAGGACGTAAACCCATGGAATTCAATGTTGGGGATCACGTCTTGCTCAAAGTATCCCCATGGAAGGGGGTTGTACGTTTTGGAAAGAAGGGTAAACTCGCTCCTCGATATGTGGGTCCCTTCAAGATCCTCGAAAGGGTTGGCAAGGTGGCTTACCTACTTGACCTGCCCCAAGAGTTAAACAACGTACACCCAACGTTTCATGTGTCCAACCTAAAGAAGTGTCTTGCGGATGAAGGACTTCATGTTCCAGTTGAAGACTTGCAAATCAATGAAACACTTCACTTCGTGGAGAAACCAGTCGAGATTGTGGACCAAGGAACCAAGCACCTTAGGCGTAGCAAGATTCGCATAGTCAAAGTGCGATGGGAGGGCAAACGAGGTGCTGAGTTTACTTGGGAACTCAAGAGCGACATGAAGGACAAGTACCCACATCTCTTCAGTCAGTCTGATTCATCTTAATTTCGAGGACGAAATCTCCTAAAGTAGGGGAGACTGTAACGCCTCGCGTTTTTGAACTTTCTATTTATAGCATAGTGGGTTGTACTTTCCTTTTTAGTCAGTTGTACTCTCATTCTATCCCAGTTTGTATTCGAGACTTGAATCGTAATGAAAAAATGCATCATTTTGATCATATACTTGTTTAACATCTATGATTATGTTATTACACGTTGAAACACGTTGAAACAATATTAAACACGTAAAAACAGTGAAATTCCATCTGAATCTCAGCTCTTAAATTCATCGTTGCCAAGAGATTACCCTAAACCGTACGGAAATTGGGAATTCGTACGCTAATTCGGTAATTTTACCTGAAAGTTTGGGTTAAATCAAATAAGTACGATATTTATTATTATTAGTTTAATATTGTAAACAATTAAACTAACATTTTAATAATTATTAATATGTATATATATATATATATATATGATTTTTTTTAACAAGGTTAGTTTAAACCTAACCTAGTTAGTAAACCCTTTTGGAACCTTCAAAATTAACCTAGTTAATTCAACTAGGTTAGTTTTTATTAAGCAAATCACTAACTGAGTTAGGAAACTCAGTTAGTGCAGTTAAATGTCAAAAATAAGAACAAAAAGGGATAGATCCCCTGGAACCGGTGTAAGTAAGATTCGAACCCGCGCCCTTGCAACCAAACCCAAGCGTCTTAGCCAGTTTTTCCTCCAGGCAGGAGCTGTTAGATTTCTATAATTAATCCTTTTATACGCTAATTTGAATTCAAACTCAATCCCTTTTAACCGCTAAACAGCAACAACTGTGATATTTTTTTTAGACATGATCACCGGGAATCATGCTTTCCTTTTTCTCGTTCCATCATTTCCTAAAATCCGATGTTGCCAAAAACCATCACCCCAAACCACCCTATAAATACCAAGCCCTCACCACCGAAAACCACACCACCTTCTCCTCCACTTCTCTCCTCTCGACACCACCACCGCCGCCGGAGAAGACCACCCTTGCCGGAATCTCCCTACCGACCACCGGAGAACACCGTCGCCGTCCCTCTAACTCCGGTAAGCCCTCCTGATTCCAATTCCGGCCAAATTCCGGTTATGTCTTTCATTTTCATTTATATATTTTATTACTATTATATCTATTATTATTATTATTATTATTATTATTATAATACAGGTATAATAAACAATCAGATTTATTATTATATTTTTTTATTATCTGAATTATTGTTCAAATAAAAACAGAAATTATATTTTATTCAGAATTTTATATAATAAGCAGGAATATTAATTAAATCAGAAGTTATATCTTTTAGATTCGAATAATTAATATATTTTAAATCAGATTTATTTATAAATTTCAGAAATTATATTTTTAAATCGGAAATTAAATCAGAATTATTATTTCAAATAATATTCAGGATTTATATTATATTTCAGATGTATTATTTAAATCCGAATTTTATTTTTGTTTTATTTACAGAAATATTAATCATTAATATAAATACTATTATTACTATTTAAATCAGAATTTATTTTTATAGTTTAAATCTGAAATATTATTTAATTGTGAATTTCAGAATATATATATATTTTCAGATTTTAAGACAGAAATATTACTTTAAAATAATAATCAGAATTTCTATAAATAGACTTATTAATTATTTAAAATAGAATTGTTATTCTATATATATAATTGGAATTATTATTCAATCTATAATATTTCTATATATATATCATAAATTATTATTATTTATTTAATACAACATTTTAGTAAACGATATCTATAATACTTGGTAAAAATCAGTATTTCATATTTACTTATTGTCATGTATTTTATTAAATACGAAAATGTGAGACATATGAATATTAACTTTAGACATATTTATATGATTAATGCCTTAATTATTCAAATAATCCCTAAATTCCCAATATTAATCAAAACCTCAAAATTAATAGGGTAAATCTCTTGTGCAACGACACTTGGAACAATCCTCATATTCTTATTCCAAGAAATACGCAACGCACTCCAAAGTGAGTATACATGACCCATTTTCGTTTTACACTTTTGGGTGCAATATGTATTACATATCAAACATCACAACACATTAAACATTTTATGCACACTCATTCCATATTCTATGTGACACACTTTATTCATGTTAGACATGTTATGCTACTGTAAACACCTAATGACTATGTGTTCATTAACTTCGTACAAGCCTCCTCTAACAATGGTAGCGCTATAGGTTGAGAAACGCCCCTCCTGTTCTATGAGCAGGTATTGTTAGGTTAAACTATGTCAACATACTCAAACTCGTTTGGGTACACTTTAATTGCGTTAAACTTTGGTTTGGGCACATAGAGTAACATCGTTTCGAGTATATACTATTAACATGATATTGTATTTCACATTTGGATATGAGTAAACATTTTAAACACGTACTATGCTATGTATGAAAACTTGTATACTCGCCAACATGCTTTTGTTGATTTATTTTATACATATTGCAGGTTGATTGAACAAGAACCAAGAAACAAGCTAGGATGGATTTAGAAACCCATTTTAGTATTTCAATTATGGTTGCAACTTGTTTGTTTATTTGAGACTATGTAATTCACTTTGATTATCAATAAAATGATTTAATTATTATCGTCACATTTAGTGTTATGTTGTTTTGAGCAATTTGTACGTCTCATCCCGATGTTTCCGCCATCGGTTGGGGTGTGACAACGATTGTGTAAAGGAGACTGAATTACTTGACATTCCGAGCCATGGCATCCACTTTACGTGGAACCAAAAGCCTAGAGAGGGTGTGGGAGTCATGAAGAAGTTAGATCGTGTTATGGATAATCTTAAATTCCTGGAACTTTTTCCGGATGGTTATGCGCTTTTTAAGCTGGCTCGTATATCGGATCATTCTCCTTGTATTTTGAAGATATCGTCGGCGGCCCGTATCAAACCAAAACCGTTCAAATTTCCTAACTTTATTGTTAATAAAGCGGAGTTTAGGCAGGCTGTTTCATGTGAATGGGCTAAGGATGTTCAAGGTCACTCTATGTTTGCTGTAGTGAAGAAAATGAGAAACTTGAAGCCTATCTTTCGCAAAATCCTCTTTCGGCAAGGTAACTTGCATGAGAGGGTTGCTGATTTACGGCTTAAACTTGACCATATTCAGCGACAAGTGGATGCTAACCCCTTGGACTTGTTACTTCGTGACGATCATGCCAAATGTCTTCGGGAGTTTCAAACGGCTGCGTATGATGAGGAGTGCTTCCTTAAGCAAAAAGCCAAGGTTGAGTGGTTGTGTGCGGGGGATGCAAACACGGCTTTCTTTCATAAGTGTGTGCAAAGTAAGAATGCTAGAAGTAAAATTTCGAGTATTATGGATGTGCATGGGAACCGGTATGATGGTGATCAAGTTCCGACAGCCCTTCTTAATCATTATACTAATTTTTTGGGCATGGATGACCAGGTTGAGAACTTTGATTTTGGGGACTTATTTGCTAACACTCTGACCGACTTTTCAGCTAATCATATGGTTCGTTCGGTGACTCGTGATGAGGTCAAAAAAGCTATGTTTGGAATTGGTGAAAATAAAGCTCCAGGTCCGGATGGGTACACTTCGGCTTTCTTTAAACATTCTTGGGATGTGGTGGGTGATCAAGTTACGAACGCAGTTCTGGATTTTTTCGAGAATGGTCAATTGTTAAAGCAAATCAATCACACTATTATAGCATTAGTGCCTAAAAAGGAATCCCCTAACACGGTGCTGGACTACAGGCCGATTTCCTGTTGTAATGTCCTCTTTAAATGCATAAGCAAGATTATTACTGATAGAATTAAAGGAAGCTTGGATGGTTTAGTCAGCATAAATCAATCAGCTTTTGTCCCTGGTCGTAAAATAACGGATAATATTCTTCTGACGCAGGAGCTTATGCATAATTACCATATTGATAGAGGCCCGTCTAGATGTGCCTTGAAGATTGATATCCAAAAGGCTTATGATACGGTCAACTGGTCTTTTCTTGAAGCTGTCTTGGTGGGTTTTGGGTTTCATCGAAAAATGGTCATGTGGATTATGAAATGTGTGTCTACAGTGTCATATTCTTTGAGCATTAATGGGGAGCTACATGGGTATTTTAGTGGAAAGAGGGGTCTTAGGCAGGGTGACCCTTTGTCTCCATACTTATTAACCTTAGTCATGGAAGTCCTCTCTCTTCTTCTTCAGCGTGCGGCGACGGTTGACTCAGGTTTTAAATTTCATGCGCATTGTGCTAAACAAAAGATTATTAATGTGTCTTTTGCTGACGATCTGTTCATATTTGCTCATGCTGATTGTGTCTCGGTTAAGTTGATAAGGGACGCTCTTCAAAGGTTTACAAGGATATCAGGTTTGGTCCCAAGTGCTCCAAAAAGTACTATTTTTCTTTGCAATGTTACGCCCCGTACAAAGGACCAGATTTTGAGGTTAATGCCATTCCAGGAGGGTTCCCTTCCTGTTCGCTATCTTGGAGTGCCACTTATATCTTCAAGACTTGCATACAACGATTGTAAAATTCTGATTGAAAGGGTTCAACGGAGGATCGACAATTGGTTGTCTAAGTCGTTATCTTTTGCGGGGAGGCTCCAGTTGATTAATTCGGTCATATCAGCTACGTATACTTACTGGGCTTCAGTTTTCATGCTTCCGGTCAGAATTGTCAAGGAGCTTGAAAAGTGTATGCGTCGGTTTCTATGGAATGGTGGGGTTCAAGGTCATGTTCGTTCTAAAGTGGCTTGGAAGGATATTTGCTTGCCTAAGACGGAAGGCGGTTTGGGTATTCGGAGTGTCATGGGTGTTAATAAAGCGTTGACTTCTAGCCATGTATGGAGTATCATCAATAATCGGCGCTCTCTGTGGGTTTCATGGATTCATTCCTACAAGCTTAAAGGCACTAGTTTTTGGGAGGTTAAATGCTCAGCTAATCCAAGCTGGGGTTGGAGAAAAATTCTTGCGCTGCGCAATCAGATTCGGCCTTATGTTTGGAAGTCTATTCAAAGCGGTCGTCAAAATAATGCATGGAGTGATAATTGGTGTTCTTGCAGCCCGATCCGTTACTTTATTTCCCCTAGGCGTATTGCCAATGCATGTTTCAAACTGGACACGACGGTTGCGGAGTTGCTCGATGATAATGGTCAATGGAAATGGCCAATGGCTTGGTATAATCTATTTCCGGTGCTAATAAATATTTCAGCTCCCACTTTAGTAGAGGATGTGGCTGATCGTTCTTGCTGGAAGGATTATGAAGGTAATATACGACATTTTCACTCTTCTGAAGCTTGGAACTCTTTTCGGATGAGAAATGATAAAGTTGCTTGGGTTGATGCGGTTTGGTTTAGCCAGTGTATTCCTAGACACTCGTTTCATGTTTGGCTAGTAATTAACAACAAGCTAAAGACTCAGGATAGGATGACTATCTGGGAAGCGGGCAGTGCCACTAATCTCATCCTCATGTGTTGTCCGCTGTGTTCTTATGATCGCGATACTAGGGATCATCTCTTTTTTCAGTGTCCGTATGCCTCTGAGGTGTGGGTGACAGTTAGAGAATGGGTTGATATGGGGAAAGTCAATAACACATGGAGTTCGGTTATGGATTGGATGGAGAACAGTGCTAGCTCGAGGAAACTTGACAGGATTGTATGCAAGATTCTCTTAGGGGCTGCTACTTATTTCATTTGGCAAGAAAGAAATAATCGGCTATTCTCGAACCTTCAGCGGTCCCCGGCTATTCTTTCGCAAGTTATTATTAATACAGTTCGACTGAAGATAATGGGATTCAGGATTGCTAGACACCCGGACCACACCAAGATCCTTGACCGTTGGCAGATCTCGAAGAAGGATATGATTTCGGATCCAGGCTAAGGAGGCATTGGATTGTTTTTTGTTTTAATGTTTAGTTTGGGGTAGTGTTCGGTCGAGTAGTTGTCTTGGTTGTGTTTGCTTTCTCTTGTTTTGTTTGTTTGGTTCCCTAGTCGGGGTATGCCTTGGCTAGTAGTGTGTGTCGAGTTCATGACATACCCTGTTCTTATTTTTGGTTATTTATAAAATTCACCGAGGTAATCCCTTTACCCAAAAAATGTTCACTTAACATGCTAGCGCAATTGTTTTACGTTTTGAACCATTTGTAACCGTTGGATGTATGTGAACCATTTGTAATCGTTGAATGTATGTGAACCATTTGTAATCGTTTGATGTATGTGAACCATTTGTAACCATTTGATGTATGTGAACCATTTGTAACCGTTTGATTTATGTGAACCATTTGTAACTGTTTGAACCATTAGGTTAGGGAAGTGATTAGGTAACGGGCGGGTGTAATGTGTTAAAAGCATGGTGGATACGCCGCTGGTACTTCCTATATATAAGTGCTTTTAACACATTATATATCGTTGCGTTATCTAGATCACTTGGGTAAACGATTTTGAAAAGATATCACTCAATGATGTTTTCTGAATAATATAAACCATACGAGTTTTATTAATGAGTTTCTATGAGATGTTTTACAATTTGATTTAATAAAACAAATGTTTTGGAGTTAAGAATCATGGCTATGAGATTTTATAAATTATAACCAACTTGATTTGAGTTGGTTAATTACGTCGCAATACTATACTTTTCAAAAACAAGGTTTTTAATTAAGTATTGCAACATGTAAACTAGCCATGGATCTGACACTCATATAAAACCTATGTACTCGCCGGCATTTTTATGCTGACGTATTTTCACATGTGTTTCAGGTACCATAGTTGATGATGATTGATGATGATATTTGTGTACGCTCACCTAGGAATGGACGAGGCCTTAGTGACTTAATAACAATGAAAGTCTACTTGTTCATGTTTTGTTTCAAATTCCAATGTAATGTAATACATTTAATTCGATAAAACGAAATTGTTTAATCCATGGTTGTGAAACAATGATTCTGTTACAACATTCCCCGACGTTTCCGCCACGTTTTATTGTTTTACGTGGTCGGGGTGTGACATGTTAAGCCCATGTCACTATTCCGGAGTGTTTGTCGCGTTAAATTGATTACGTTTACGCATCAGCTCACGTATAACTTCCCAGAAAGCGATTTAGAGCTCGAAATCAAACAATAATTGTTATGTGCAAATGATACACATATTTATACAAATCCCAAGTATGAAATACAATATTTCATTGATTTGGTATTTGTTTGATGGCCATGGAGGCACAGATGTCACATCAACGATGGAGCCCAGCTAGTGAGTAAGTTGAATGGAATATTCCATTATCTGGACCGAATCTGGATCCCTAAGCGGACCGATTTACGACAGATTCTGATGGACGAAGCCCACAAGTCTCGATATTCTATTCATCCCGGTGCCGATAAAATGTACCAGAACCTTCGCTACAAGTACTGGTGGCCGAGCATGAAAAAAGATATCGCTCTCTACGTTTCAAGGTGCCTGACTTGCTCGAAAGTCAAGGCCGAGCACCAAAGACCCTCTGGCTTACTCGTCCAACCCGAAATTCCCATGTGGAAATGGGAGAGTATAGCTATGGACTTCATTATGAAACTCCCGCGTACAATCTCAGGTCACGATAGCATCTGGTTGTCGTTGACCGTTTGACTAAATCTGCTAATTTTTTGCTAATTCGAGAAGACTACAAGGTAGAAAAATTAGCCCGAATCTACACCGACGAGATCATTTGTCGACATGGGACGCCTCGTGACATCATTTCTGACCGCGATGGTCGGTTTACCTCACGTCTTTGGGAAACGTTTCAATCTGCTCTCGGTACTACGCTTAATCTAAGTACCGCATTCCATCCCCAAGCCGACAGTCAGACTGAAAGAACGATTCGTACCCTTGAAGACATGCTCCGTTCGTGTGTCATAGATTTCGGTTTAATTGGGACGCATACTTACCATTAGTCGAATTCTCATACAATAACAGTTATCATTCTAGTATACAAATGGCACCATTCGAGGCATTGTACGGAAGAAAATGTCGATCGCCGATTGTGTGGCATGAGATCGTAGATGCGCAGCTAACCGGTCCTGATGCTACTGTAAGAAACGACAGACAAAATCCTCCAAATTCGAGACAACCTGCTGAAAGCTCGGAGTCGTCAGAAAAGTTACGCCGATAGACGACGTAAGCCCCTTGAATTTGACGTTGGCGACCATGTACTCCTAAAGGTATCACCTTGGAAGGGTGTGGTCAGATTCGGCATGAGAGGAAAGCTCGCGCCTCGATATGTTAGACCCTTTAAGATTCTGGAAAGGATCGGCAAAGTGGCCTACAGGCTCGAACTACCGGAGGAACTTAAGAATGTCCACCCGACTTTCCACGTTTCGAACCTCAGAAAGTGTCTGGCTGAGCATGATTTACAAGTTCCGTTGGAGGATCTTCAAGTGAATGAAACATTACACTTCGTGGAGAAGCCTGTCGAGATCATGGACCGAGAAACCAAGCAGCTCAGGCGCTCACGCATTCCCATTGTGAAGGTCCGATGGGAAGGCAAATGAGGCGCACAGTTCACCTGGGAACTCGAAAGCGACATCAAGGCGAAGTACCCGCAGTTGTTTGTTACATCTAAAGCCTAATTTCGGGACGAAATTCCCTTAAGTAGGGGAGGCTACCCCGTGTTTCGAAAGTCAAAGTCAAGATTGAAGTCAAAGGAAGAAAAGATTGCTAATTGCGATCTGTCACTCCTTGCTCAACTCCTGTTTTGACTTCTTCGACTTGTAGATAATCTATTTATTTTATCGTATTAGTTGTATTATGTGGAGTACATGTTAATAATCGAGATTTAATTGCTATTCATCGCATGTTTTATCGCTTGTCGCATCGCAATCGCATTCGCGCCTTGAATTGTAGATTTTGTATATCGTTTCACGTGTGTGTGTTACTTATGTGCTACTTGTGCATGTATACTTTATGTTTTGTGGTGATTAAACGTAACTCAATCGCAACTCTATCGCATCACAACTTAATCACAAATGCAAAACGCAAGTTATTTAGGATGATTGTATGTTAGATATAGTGGGCGATGTCTAGGTCTTATATTGCTTAATAATATTGCATCTCAAACCCGTTCGAAACACATCGCAATGCTCTACACGCGAATCGAAATGACGAAACTCAACACGCCGGACGCCTGAATCGAGTGGCCACCCGATCGAGTGGCCATCCGATCAGATTGCCATCCGATCGGATTGTCACCCGATCGGACAGCCATCCGATCGGTGACCCACTCGACCCTTTGCACTTTCCTTTTTGGGAAACCCTATAAATACCCTCACTTGTCACATCACTTGATGTGATAGCTCCACACTCGACCCAGCCGCACTTCAGCCTTCTTTCTCTCGATTTCTCGCGATTCTTGTAAGTTTTCAACCTAAATCTTGTACTTTTATGATCTACATGCACTCCTTCATCTTTTTCACCTTTGAATCTTAACTTTTAACCGTGAAATCAACAGATTTGAGGTGTTCTAGGATGATATCATCATGGAGTTCTTATGAACTTCAAGTGTTGACCTCATTCCACCAAGAATAACTCAGATCTGAAGGATTTCCACAAGATTAAATAATGTTTTCGCGTAGATCTATACATGTTCATGATTAAAAGGATTGAAAGATGGTTTTCCAACTTTCTTTCAACTCTTTTACACTCAATGCACTCAAAACCGATAAAATGGGAGCTCGTTCTGTTCTTCTACTCCTTCTTAGTGATGTATCGGCTCAGATCTGAATCCTGTCAAAGAGACTACCAATTTCGGGTTAAACATAAACGACCGTCTCGAACAGTTGACTGAATCGAACTATGGTGATTCCTGTTCGGTCGGGTCACTTGGATCAAGATGGGGTTTCTATTGTTTAGCACGCTATCACACCGTCTCAATCAAAACTACAAAACTTTCAAAACGAACAAGTGTCAAGACGATCAGGTAGTTGGGACGGATTGCCGTCTGATCGGATTGCCATCCGATCGAACAGTCGTCCGATCAGACTGCACTTGGTTTCAATACTTAACAATTTTCAACATGTTCAATGTTCATCAGTAACCAATAGATTGCCACCCGATTGGATTGTCATCCGATCGAGTGACAACCCTGCTGTGAACTTGTTCTCACTAAGTGTCCTACCAATCGGATCGTCACCCGATCGAACCGCCGTTCGATCGATCGACCTGAAGGGTAGAGATACTTCTCCGTTTTCAAAATGCTACAACGAAAACTTCAAAGCCATCATACACAAACACATCCTTACCAAACGAGATGACAATCCAATCGAATGGTCACCCGATCGGATGACCATCCTAACGGATGGTCACCCGATCGGATGGCCATCCTAACGGGTTGTCATCCAATCGACTGGCCATCCGATCGGATTGCCATCCGATCGGATTACCATCCGACACTTGGTTTGATGCACCGTTTTACGCGCCGCTTATCGTTTATGATATCGTTAACTGTTCAGGCTAATCTCTCTCAGTACTCCCTTCAATCCAAGACTGTGTTTATTTGTTAAACACGATCTATGAGTATAGTCGAACCCTTTTTGCTTTATGCACTTTTGGGTGTTACATACGTTACTTATTCCAAATCACATCAACACACAACGCAAAGACTATTTATACGCTAATCGCTCTCACATGTTATACATGTTATTCGATGAATGCTAGTATGTTGTGTTTACACAGTAATTGTTGCCTGACACCTTAGCAACGATAGTACTATAGTTTGGACTCAACACCTGTCGTGGACAGGCTTTGTTAAGGGCTTTACTTCACGTGTCCCAGTGGGGATATGTGTTGCGCATTCTACAACTCGCAGTCACGTCTGTGCATATTTCTCTGTCGATAACCTACTTGCCTTCACTTTGTACATGTTACATGCTGATTATGCGTAAACTATTTCGAACTCTATTACTATTATCAAACTTGCATGCTCACCTTTACACTATGTGTATTGACTTGTATTTTAACGTATGTGACAGGTGTTTAGGGTGCTCCCTGCTAGGATGCTTGCTATGTGGAACCAAGTTAGGAAGAGTCTAGAAACAAACGAACAATTTATTTTTATTTGAAATCTGAGTTGTCGAAACATGCTTTTGTTTGGAGAATATCGACGTCTGCAATAATTAGATTACTTTATGGGTTATGGTATGGGACATAATATTAACTATTTGGTAATCTAGTCATTATGGAATTTCTCTTGATAATCTGTTTCGCACAGTGCCGCGCCCCGAGGTTTCCGCCTTCGGTTGGGGTGTGATAGGTCGGCCATGAAGGACGTCATCTTTTTCTGAGACTTTTCCCTGGATCTCTTGAGGAGTGTCGGATAGCTTACGAGATGACATCTACAGATCCAATCAAGAGGATCGTATGAGTCTTGATTACGAAGTCTCACAATAAAGATTCACACACGATAGATTAAAGAATCGAGATTTATCACCGCAAACTCACGACCTTCACATGGCACGTCGTACGAAGTTTGGTCAACATGCCGGAAACGCTTATATATAGGAAGTACCAGCGGCGTATCCACCACGCTTCGGGCACATCGCCTCTGCCTCGTACTTGGTGTCATGTTACGTGTCGCAATTACCAAATAATACACTCATCATCATCATCATCATATACACATAGATTGCCCAGATAGATTTACACAGATTCCTTAAATAGATTTACATAGATTAACTCAACAGATCATCATAGATTAACTCAATAAACTAACACAGATTAACTCAATAGATTAACATAGATTACGCTAGAGTGCACATAGTTCATACATAGATTTCTCATAGGCTGCACGAGTAGTTTTAGAGTTCACATAGATTACATAGACTTCCCATAGATTACATAGACTTCTCGTAGATTGCATAGACTTCTCATAGACTACATGATTAGTTTTCACATAGCTTAGATTTCAACATTCTCATCACCAGTCTGCAAACACTAAGTCTTACATGGCACTTGGTACGAAAGTTGGTAACATGCCGGAAGCACTTATATATAGGAAGTACCAGCGACGTATCCACCATGCTTCAGACATGTCACTTCTGTCTCATATTTCTATGCCATTTAGTGTTCCATACCCACAACAACACATATATCCATCAGATAGGTTTCGCATAGTATCTTAGTCGATTAAGATTTCCACATAGATTACACATTGTATAAAGCTTCATAAATTTAGTTCGATCCTGAGATTAGAGTTAACGTTTTAGATTGCGGACACACGTGTGAGTCGTATAAAAGCATTTCAAAATGAACGAAGAATCGAGTTTAAAACCACACACATAAAATCGAGATAACATAAAAGATAGGCTTATAAAACATAGTATTGTTCCGGGTAGAGGAACGGTGACTAACCAAAGTGATTCGAATCCCTTTCGAATTGAGGTAACGTGTCTTGACTTACTTAGACAAATACGTCATCGATGTTAGGCCTACGACATTCGTCCTTTTGGTCATTTCACGTTCCTAATTGATCGGAAGTTTCGAGACCTTGGCGAGATATAAAATCATTAAAGAGTGGGACTAGTTATCAAGGTCTGAGTTTCACCTCTAGCTTGACAACATCGTACCCTAATAGCGTCGGTACTTATCCGTCCGGATGTCACTCCTGTCTTGAGGGAAAATCTTGTGCAAAATACAAACACTGGTGAACAGTGTCCTCAAAGTATCAAGTGTATATTATGTTAGCCTTAGGAAAGGCATGTAAGTTTAATAGGAAAAATGTGCAGCTAGGAAGCAGATACGGTAAAATGCATAAGTCTTAAACAACAAATAAGAGTCAAGATTTCCTAGAACTATAAACTAGGGCAAGTATTCCTACTCATCCTAAATCCCTATAGTTATGGCTCTAATACCAATCTGTCACACCCCAACCGATGGCGGAAACATCGGGGTGCGAGCACTAAGCGTTCAGATTGCTCATGAGATTCCATAACGCTATTGGTTCAATATAATTTAATAAATTTCATGCAGAATTTGTCTAAGTCAAACATCACCACAAAATAACAAAATACATAGCATAAATAAAGATTGTTCAAATTATTCAATGATTCAAATTTACTAAGATGTGTTTCTAAGCAGCATCCTAGCTTGATTCAAGAATTCCTAGCATCTTGTCAGCCTGCAACATGTATTAAAATGGAGCCAGTACAAAAATGTACCGGCGAGTATATGATGTGCACAAAATGCAACATATAAATTACATCAGTTGTGGCATAAAACTAACCCTTTTTAGTACTAATGTTGGAAAAAGTGTGCTTTTGTCTTCCTTTTGTATTTTCAGGATTAAATGAGCTTAGATGAACAAAAGAAGCAAAAAGGCAACTAAATCTAACACAAATACAAGAAAAGGAACAAACGTGGCATGCCCGACCCCCTGATAGCATCTTCCCAAGCAAAACAAGGAAACAGAGGGCTGAACACGCCCCGTGCTCAATGAGCACGGGGGCATGCCCAAGTGTGACAACTCGTACTTTAGACTTACCTTGTGTAACGTTACATACTTATGTAAACCATATTATTTGAATGAATAAATGATATGTTATGGTTTTATGCTATGTGTTGAATGTTAGAATAGTAATTGAGCTCAAACCGCACAACACTTCACAATCAATCGCACAAGCCCTTTGGGCCGTGTTGCTTGGAATCGGACCAGAAGGGGGCAGCCATGATGGGCCGGCCCACTTCTCTTCTACGCAAACAAATAATCACCCTTGGGGGTTGTTTCCTCATTTGTTACAATTCTCATATCACACACACAAAACCCTAGACTTTCTCTCTCTCTCGTTTTGCTTGGAACCCGACGGCACAAGATCATCCTCTTGTTCGGATCACACTTCTTTACCCGTAATCGGACGTGGTTGACCACTTTAGTTCAAGAAACCTCTTTGTGTATCTGCCGAGCAACCCAAGGTGAGTTCACACAGCCAAGGCATGGGGTTCCCAGGGTGGGAATGGGATTGGATGATTATTTCGTGCGTACATAGTTAATGGAACCTAATGATATGGTCCTCAGGGTGAGGATGGCAAATGATAAGATACGGCTAGACTAGTATACCTACTTGAACTGATCTTCGCACACACGCCAAGGGTTGGCTGCGATATTATGACTGATCTTCGCACACATGCCTTAGGGAGGCTGCGAACTATACATACTAAACTTCGCATACATGCCAGGGTGGCCAGCGATACAAATATACCTAGTCTAGAATACTTGAGAACTTTCCTTAATCTTCGCATACATGCCTAGAGGGCTGCGATGGAAACCAATACTATACATGAACAGCGAACGAACTAATACGATATATGATTAGATGAACGAACGCAATGCTTGCTATACCATTTCTATTACTGAACTTACTTTCTGTGAACTCGCTCAACTAGTTGTTGACTCTCTGCTGCATGCCTTGCAGGACCTAAGGTACTTTATGGAGCTTGCACAGGGAGGAGCAGGTCGTTGTGGGCAAAGGATCGTGAATGCTATTTGAACACTTATGATGTTTCACACATTAATATTTATGTTTGGGTTTACTTAAATGCTTCCGCTATACTTAACTATATTACATGTTCAATATGATTGGTGGTTAAGATCCTGGTCAGTCACGCCTCCAAGCGGTGGTACTCCGCATGTGGATTTTGGGGGTGTGACAGATTGGTATCAGAGCCATTGGTTATAGAGAACTAGGTTTTAATATGGGAAAACGTTTTTATTAAAACCAGACTATAACCAGAACAGTGCTCTCAACGATCCACAACGACGCTTCGCTCCACGTGCAAGACTCGACATCCTAGGTAATAAGGTTTATGTTTATTGCCTGTTTGCTAGAACTGCTTAGAACTTTGCTCGCGTTACGCTTAGATACACATGACTTTATTTCATGAGAACACCTACGTGCTTACACTTTTCTGTCATCGCCCTATTCGCGAACCACTCTCACTTACGTCACTTTTACTATGAAGATCATGTCTGGGCGAATTAACATGACACAAGCCCAGCTAGAGGCTCTCGTTCAAGCTCAAGTTGCTGCGGCACTTGCAGCTGCTCAAGCAGGTAGTATATCCTGTAGTCATAACTTACACTAGGATCTTTAGATCCTACACTCCTAAACTAGCCCTTATATTTAAACTTTGCCCCATTCGTACACAATAGGTCAACCAGCGCAGCAGCAGGTTTGCACCTTTAAGAACTTCATGGACTGTCGTCCAAGTACTTTCAGCGGCACAGAGGGGGCAGTGGGACTCCTCCACTGGTTTGAGAAGCTAGAGTCAGTCTTCGAGATGTGTGAATGCCCTGAGGCTCGCAGGGTGAAATACGCCACTGGCACGCTAGAAGGAATAGCACTAACTTGGTGGAACGCCCAAGTTCAGATCTTAGGGTTGGCAGCTGCTAACGCCACACCCTGGAACGACTTCAAGGAACTCATTAAGAGGGAATACTGCACGCGTGATGACATCCACAAGTTGGAGAACGAGCTTTATCACTTGAAAATGACGGGGTCGGAGATTGAAGCCTATACAAAGCGGTCAAACGAACTGGCCATTCTGTGTCCAACTATGGTGGACCCTCCAGTGAAGCGCATTGAGTTGTATCTCAAGGGACTTGTGCCAGAGATCCAGAGCCATGTTACATCGGCAAACCTCGACAACATCCAAGACATCCAGCGTCTTGCTCATCGCCTCACAGATCCGGCAGTAGAACAGAACAAGCTACCCAAACGCGTCAGTGCAACTACTACTCCAGCTGCTACTTCTGCTACACCCAACGACCACAAACGGAAATGGGATGGAGATTCCAGCAGGGGATCAGTTTCCGTTCAATCTCAAGCACAGCAGCGCAGGACGAACGACTACCAGAATTCGAGTCAGCAATCATCTGGCAGTCAGGGGCAGGGTGGATACCGGGGAGTTCACCCACCATGCGACAAGTGTAACAGGCACCACAGTGGAAGGTGTCGCAAAGAACGTTGTCAGAGATGTCTCAAGCTAGGGCACGAAGCCAATGATTGCAGGAGTTCACGACCTGCGAACCAGAATCAGCAACTTCCGCCACCGGTTCCTCAAAACCCACAGCAGCAGCAGCCACAGCGTGGAAACCGGGGATGTTTCCAGTGTGGGGCTGAAGGTCATTACAAACGCGATTGCCCTCAGTTGAACCAGAATCAGAACCACAACAATAACCAGGGCAACGGGAACAACAACAACAATGGCAACGAGGCAAGAGGTCGAGCTTTCGTGTTAGGACGAGGAGACGCAATGAACGATATTTGAACTTATAACTTATTTTGGGTTTTCATTATTATGTTTCCGCTACTCAAACAAAGTTTGGCTTGAACATCAATCGTATTGGGTTTTATGAATTATTTTTAACTACTATACTTTATGTTTGATATGATGGATGGTTTGATATTATTGAACGCACCTGCCGTATTTATGGACCTTATGAACAGGGTGTGCAAACCCTATCTTGACAAGTTTGTCATTGTCTTCATCGACGACATTCTGATCTACTCCAAGAGTCAGGAGGAACACGAGCAGCACCTACGCCTTATTTTGGAACTCCTACGGAAGGAACAGCTGTGCGCTAAGTTCTCGAAATGCGACTTCTGGCTTCGTGAAGTCCATTTCTTAGGCCATGTAGTAAACAAGGATGGGATCCATGTCGATCCATCCAAGGTAGACTCGATCAGGAATTGGCCTGCACCACGTACGCCAACGGAAATACGCCAATTTTTGGGTTTGGCGGGTTACTACAGACGGTTTATTAAAGACTTTTCAAAGATAGCTCAGCCGCTTACGCTACTGACACAGAAGGGTGTCACCTATCGCTGGGGAGAGCCCCAGGAGACTGCTTTTCAGCACCTAAAGGATAGACTTTGCAGTGCACCTATCCTCTCTTTGCCAGAGGGCACAGACGACTTCGTGGTTTATTGTGATGCATCCATTCAGGGTCTTGGATGTGTGTTAATGCAGCGCGACAAGGTCATTGCTTACGCTTCGCGCCAACTTAAGATTCATGAACGAAACTACACGACACACGATTTAGAGCTGGGAGCTGTTGTTTTCGTGCTTAAGATATGGCGACACTACCTGTACGGTACCAGGTGCACGATTTACACCGATCACAGGAGTCTCGAGCATATTCTTAAGCAGAAGGATTTGAATATGCGTCAACGGCGATGGGTCGAGTTACTGAACGATTACGAATACGCTATCTGTAACACCTCGAAAATTTCCGTCCAATAATGTCTTGACACGTGTCATACGGTTCCGGTATGTGAAAACATACTTTAGAGGGACTAAAATTGACAAACAGTGAAAACTATGGAACGTAAGGGTCCAAAGTGTCAACAATGGATAAATAGACTCTATAATAACCCTACATAATGTTCATAACCTTAAACGGATGGATCATGGATCATACGAAGCGGAAATTGCACGAAAGTGAGGAATTACAAACTGCAGGGGCCAAAAGTGTCAACATGTTGAATTTATACCTCTGAGTGATCTTTTGGCAGACCCGAAGCTTTGTAATGCTAAAATATACTCACTAGAATATGTGGTAAAAATTTCATGAAGCTTCGTTATCGTATGAGAAAGTTATGGCCAAAACCGTACTTGAGGGGTTAAAAGCGTCAACGTCGAATTTCATGACTTTTCGGGTGAGCGCAAAGTTAACCTAGGACATTACCATGTTGGTAAATGTCCCAAGGTTCCTGAAAACCAAGTTTGAGGGTTTTCGAGTCGAGATAAATGGTCAAAACCTCGTAACCAAAGTGCAGGGACCAAACTGCAACATTTAAACAATTTTTGGGGATCAGATAAAGCCAGGCGGCCCGCCTGGCACCCTTAAGCGGGCCGCATGGCTTGCCCAGTAACAGAAAATCGCGAAGTTTGCAATTTGGGTCCGAATTTGAAGTGGTAAACAGCTCATATCACCTCCATTTTGCACCAATTAAATCCCTTGCATGCCTAGGCTACTGAGAAGCTCTCTATACATCTGAATTCCTCCATAAGTTGATCAAAAAGCTCATTTCTTTGGCACTTGCATTGTGATCAAGAACACCCAAAACTTGCAAAAGCTCTCAAGGCACTTCTGGAGCAAATCTGAACGACAAGGCCACCTCCTAGTGTTAACTAAGCTTCATTAGGACCTTTGTAAGCCTTCATAACATTCTATAATTCGTTCTTGCATTGATTAATTGTTAAAAGTCAAACCGTTGTTCTTATACTTTGACTTTTCGATTAAACGAGTTTTACTCTGTCATTTCTCAAATTGAAACCACTGATATGTTGGTATTTATGTGGGAAACAAACCCTCAAAAGTGTATTCTCTGATTCCCACTCTAAGCATGCTATTTGTCGAGTCAAAGTTATTTCTAAAAAGTCAACAGAAATCGTTTTTGCGAAATATAGTATAAATAGTAGTGTAGATGACATGCAATCGGTTTGATCATCAAAATAACTTTATAATAAGTGTAAGAATGTGTTTTACCATAATCAACTCGACAATCTTTAGTATAAACACGAATCGGAACCGAAAGTCTTGTAAAACGACTTTTTCGTTGACTCTCGATTCGGATCCGTGCATGCATGTTTGAGATCTGTATTAGAGTTTATTTTTGACCATTTTTATTTTAGTTTAACTCTCTGGAATTTGCATTACTTGAGTCTATGTTTAACCGATTCATATGCATGTTTTCGATTATGCTTAAAAGTTGACTATTTTGCCCTTTTTGATATAAAACGTGATTTTTGGAAAAGTGAAAGAGTAGAAATCTTTATTTAAAATTTATAAACTTGCACCGAAAACTTGAGACCAGTTGGTGGTCCAGATTTTGAGTTATGGCCGATATCGTAAAACTATATCTTTATGTTACATAAACGGCGCATTTAGCGTATAACCCATTTCAGGCCACGTTTTGATATAAAACTTTTTACCCACTGATGTTATATAATATTTTGGGATTTTGATGATTTTTATTTAATTTTTGGCTGATCGTTTCTTAGATCGCTAAGTTATTTCGGTTTATGTCGGTTTTGACCGTTTAAGCCATAAAATGAGTTTTATACATTCTTTTGACCCGAAACCTTTTTCTACTGATTTTATGTGTTAAATAAATTATTTTAAGCATTCTGGAAATATAAAAATCTCAGCTTTCTTTTGAAAACCCGGAAACGGCGTTGAATCGCATTTTTAGTATTTTAACGCATAGTAAGCGTTATACCTATTTTTTAACATATAAGACTTATACCTACTGATGTAATTAGTATATTTTCATATAATAACAGTAAGTATAAGTATATGAACTCAAATTTCCAGTTTTGGCATTTTTAGCCCTTGTGAAATTACTAAAATGCCCCTACGGTGCATAGTTTGATTTTAAATGTTAAGTTTGGTATATGGGTCATACCCTACTGTTATAATATGTTAAATGAAGTATATTTACTGTATAAACCAGACCCGAAACTCAGATTTCTAATTTGACTCTTTTATAATCTTTTAAATGACCAAAATGCCCTTATAAGGCATAAATTGAGTTTAAAATTATTCCGGGCAATATAGAACATAACTTACTGATATTATATCATATTTAAAGCATATTATCTCAGGAAACTTGCATTTGACTCATTTGACTACCCGTAACGCCCTTTTTGCGTTCGGTTCGGTTTACGTAACTAGTTTGCGTAAATTGACCGAAACGGGTCAAACGTTATCATTTTTATCTCAAAATCCAGAATGTATTTAGTATACCCATATTATACAAGTATTCAAACTTGTCGGGTCTAAATCACGTTCTATCCGGTCTTCGCTTAATCGTGCGCTTGAACCGTATATTTCCTTAAAACTAACCGGTCTAAGCTTAGGCTTAATTAAAGACCCGTTAGTATTCTAATTGGTTATTTATACCATCGTTCCAGACTAGAGCCTTCTGGTAAATTGTACCTACGCTTACTTAAGTGAATACGGCTGAGATATTATAATTCTTGCTATTTAAGACAGGAGCTAGCTCAGGTAAATACTCTTAACTTATTTTCCCTATTACGGGCTTGGGATACGGTAATATAAATACCGCATGGTCAGGTATGGGATTCGAAGACCAATGTGTCGGGAAATTCAAATAACCTGTTTTAATTCGTATTGCTTGACTGAAACATTGGGGGTTAATGCGACCGTGTCCTGGATATCCTTGACTCATTAATTGCAATGGCCACGACCTAAGCACGGGGTGTAGGCATACACCTGACAGATGCTTCATGCTTATTATTTGATTATACCCAATATGGGATTCCCAATAGGGGAATAGTGGTGTGTCGGTTAATCTTGAACCGGCATAGGACCGGGCCCCGTATGTAGAGCAAGTTATGTAAAACTGATAACATGAGATATAGTTTATCCCAAGTATAAAAGATTAATCTTGCCTTGTGCATTTTAATCAAGTGTCAAAATAGTTTTGTGCCTTGTGCGCCTAAACCAATTTTCATAAACTCTTTTCAAATGAGTCAGTTGAGTGTATTTACCAGTGAAAACTGACGTATTTTTCCAAAGTCTAAGTGACAGGTACAAGTACGTAATAGGCTGGAAGCTGCTCAGGGCGTTAATAAGGAATCTTGCAAATTCTAGGCGTCTAAAGTCTGTTGAACAATATTTAAGTTTTAAGATCCGCCTGTGGATCCCCTACTTTCCGTTGTAATACTTGATATTACTTTATAATCGGATTGTAATATATTTATCTTTTGCTTCCGCTGTGCATTTATATATTGTGTTGTTTGACTATGATGTTATCAACTACGTCACGATACTCCCCACCGGGCCCACCGGTGACATGTGGAAATTCGGGGTGTGACAGGTTGGTATCAGAGCCAACATTGAGTGAATTAAACACTATCTTTTTGTGTTTAATCTCAATGACACAATAGCACATTCCTTAACCTTCTGAGTCTAGACTTAACATAGGAATACCCTCATCTCTATTCGGAGAATTTTTGTTTTCAATTCTATATATTCTTGATATGTCGTCAAGCAAAGAAGCTATAATGGAAATTCTCCCCATTAGAAGCCTAGGGAAGGCTGAGCTTCGTACCGCGAACAGGATTAACGTACGACCAAGGACAGGACATGCAGGACAAAAATGAAGAGGAGACTCCTTTTATTGAAGATCGTTTCCTTAAAAGTCTTTATAACGATATTTATCTTTTGGTCCCTTTGAGGACAACATTATCTCTTTTAAGTCCCTTTTGGGCAATTCTATACCTCTTTTAAAAATCATTGGGATGTTTTATCTAGATTTCATTTATATCATGATGTATGAATATAATATATGAAGTAAATTAAAATAACAATTTTGTTATAAGATCTACCATTATATTAAGATGGCAAAATCTAAAAAAGGACAAGACCTAGCTCAGGTGTCATTTAGGACAGAGCCAAGATGGTATCTCCATAATTAGATTCAGATCCATAATTAACGTCTCAACTTAGGATTGATCTGCGTTATGTTAAAAAGAGAATCTTAGGGGTGAGACCTAGCCACGTGTCGTCGCAGACATGGCCAAGATGGTAGAGCCTGTCAAAAAGATTCCAAATTTATGTTAACATCTGAAAATATATATGAACATGCTAGGCAAATTGTGATGCAGTATAAATCACACAGGTCAAATTGAACATTGGGATTTATTTAAAAATTCCCTGCAAGTAAAATAGCCATCCATTAAGGATGAAGTGCCTACGGGTAATAAATTTGAAAATTGGGATTTATTTAAAATTCCCTGTAAGTAAAATAATCATCCCTTGAGGATGAAGTGCCACGGGCTATAATACACTGTCCGATTGCGACATCGACAGTTGTGATCTTTTGAGATTCCCCGTCCTAAGGGGGGTGAGCTATGCTCAAAGCCCTCTAGGCGATAATCTGGTCGTCATGTCATTGTTATGACCGCTGAACGACAATTGATTCAAATTAAGTACTAATCCTGTTGTTATGTCATTATTATGACCGCTGAATGACAGTTGATTTAAATTAAGTGCTAATCCTGCCGTCATGTCATCATTATGACCACTGAACGACAGTTGATTAAATGAAGGACACTGATCATGGCGTCATGTCATTACTGTGACCGCTGAACGTATCATCAGTACAATGACTATATGTCTTAACATCTTACGAGATGTCAATTGATAGGCCCACGGACCAGAAATTTTAATAAAGACAGTCGTAACCTATGACTCCCTGTCAGAAAAAGGTAATGAACTAGGTTCAAACCTCAAGGCTTTGATTCTCTGAACTCCTAGCTTATAATTTATAAATGTCCTTGTGACTAGGCCTTGGTGCCACCTTAATATCCGTAATGTTTTATAACTAGGATAAATTGTAATGCCTCGATTCTCAGAAATCATGACTTACAAATTAAACTTGTCTACTCGACTAGGCCATTTATGCTGTTACTAACTTATAAATTAGGATTCATGATAAAAATCCTGAATAAAATAAACATTATTCCTTTTCTGTTAAGTGTATGTATTAAAGGAGAATCTTAAAAGGTTTGACCTAGCTTGAATGTCATTGAAGACCTTGCTAAGATGGTAAAACCTGTTTAGAAGAGATTCAGATCCTGATTAACACTTGAAAACGTGTTAACACTCCCGACAACAGTGATGCGATAAAATCGCGATTGTCACCTTTATATTAGGAACTTCCAAACCCCTTAATTAGCCTATATGATCGATAGGAATCATGGCTAATAAACGTCGAACATGATATACACATCTAAACACCCACCTGGGATGTATACCTACGGGCAAAGATGCATACATGAAAACGATAGTTTTATTTCATAACTTCTTGTCAAGACAATGAATTATGAAATTTTCCGATCCAGAGGAATCATTGATTATGTATTAAAAATTTCCCTAGTGACAAGGCATCTGTGCCATCGAAAAGTCCTATGGAACAAGCCGTTGTGCTATATAAGATGTCGCTATGACATTGACAGTCGTGACTTATGTCCCCTGTCTAGTAAGTATAAAGGATTTATTCCATTTAAACGCCAAAGATGGTTTATTTAAAAATCTAGGCAGAACATAATCAAATAAACTAAATACTATCTATTGGCCTATATGGTTTGTTTGCACCATGGCTATTTAAATTATCAAGTTCGACAATTCCCTATAATTAAGTAAGCTATTACTTCATGGTTAGTTGGCCTTCAAAGCTTCACCATGGCTGACTCCTCTGGGGCTCACAACCATCCAGTTAGTCAGAATGATGTACATTGACTAGCCTTTGTGGCAAAATAAATTATCTTCCACAAGATGACGGTTGTAGTCTTTGACTCCCTGTCCAAAGGTGAAGAACTATGTTCGAACCTTAAGATCTCTGATCCAATAAGATTGCGGTTTATATATTAATGCCTTAAGTGCCATATTTTGTATGTCCTTTGTGACAAGGCCTTCGGGCCTATGATTATGAATGTCCTTCATGACAAGTCTTCCAACTATCTAAAGATTGTCGTTATGACAAGGACAGTTGTGACATCGAGATCCCCAGTCTAAAGGTAATGGACTCGGTCCAAACCATAAACACAATTGATGGTCCTTTTGACCTAGGCTAAATATAATTGACATACTCTCTAGTAGCATACTATAAGGAAGTTATAGACCTAACAGCCCTTATGGCTTAGTTATACCATGACTTTATAAATCATCCGTTACGATGATTCCGTAATAACTTGCATCTAAGCATACGTTATTCTTGGTGTTAGTACCAAAGCTCCAGAATGGAAGTTTCCGACAAAGCACACAGCAATACAGCGGCTAAAAACAAGGATGCAAATATAAATATAAATGTTAATGGCACTACTCTTCAGGCCTTGCTTAGCGCAGCAATTAGTGAAGTTGTGGATAAGGTTCTTGAGAACAAAAAGGAACCGAGTGTCACTCAGTCAAAGATCTATACGGAAACGCATACATCAGCTCGTAAGGAGAGCTCCGTTCACTCTTCAGATGAAAAGAGCGAACCTCAGGAGTTAGTACTCTATGATAAGCCCCGTTCAACTGAGGGCGGGTGCACCTACAAATATTTCGTCTCATGCAAACCCAGAGATTTCAATGGCGAAAAAGGAGCAATTGATGCTATGGAATGGCTTGAGGAAATGGAAACGGTTGTGGACATCAGCGATTGTGCTGATAAGGACGTAGTAAAATTTGTTTCACAATCTTTTAAGGGAGAGGCTCTTGTATGGTGGAAGGCCATGATGCAGTCCACGGGGAAAATTCCCCTATACCTTATGGGATGGTCCAAGTTTGTGGACCTCATCAAAGAGAACTACTGTCCACAACACGAAGTGGAAAAGGTGGAGACAGATTTTCTGAATCTCACTATGAAAAACCTAAATTGTCAGCAATATGTTACCGACTTCAACTCCCTATCTAGACTAGTACCCTATTTAATCACCCCGGAACCAAAACGCATTGCGCGTTTCATCGGTGGTTTGGCACCAGAAATAAAAGGGGATGTTAAGGCTTCAAGGCCAACCAACTACAGATCAGCTGTAGATCTATCCTTGTCTCTCACTCTAGATGTAGTGAGACAAAAGTCGTTCATGAATGAAACTAATGACAAAAGACAAAGGGAGGAAGATAACTCTCAGAATCCTAAGAAGAGCAAATCCAAGCTCAACAATAACCAACAGGATTCCAACAAAAAGCCTACATGCAAAACCTGCAAAAGAAGACATTGGGGGCAGTGTCGATTAAACCAAAAGATAAAGCAATGTGGCATCTGTAAAAGAACTGGCCACCAGTCCCACGAATGTAGGGACATGAAGGATGCAAACTGTTTCAACTGTGGTGAAAAGGGGCACATCAGTACTAATTGCCCTAAGGCTGCCAAGAAAGGCGCAGCTAGGTCGGGAAAGGATAAGAAAGGAACCGCCTGGACTACCGGTTGAATACCTGAGACAGTGCACATCGATAATAGCATTAGGTACGTCCTTTACCATTTAGCATTGATAGTGACTGCCAAGTATTTTTTTACATTGATGCAAGGGATAATAAATCTTTAGCAAACCATAAGTTTAGCAAACTCTGGATTACATTCATAAGGACTTCATATATTAAGTATGAGGTATAATTTACCAATGGAATCTTTAATGACCTCTCTCCCATCCTCGAAGAAAATCCTTTCATAAGAATCTGGAGTACTCTTCCCCAGAAAGAGTACGACAATATATATTA
Organism: Helianthus annuus; assembly: GCF_002127325.2. Taxonomy (NCBI): domain Eukaryota; kingdom Viridiplantae; phylum Streptophyta; class Magnoliopsida; order Asterales; family Asteraceae; genus Helianthus; species Helianthus annuus. The sequence continues at coordinate 106,547,367 of NC_035444.2, read as the reverse complement.
ATTATTTATTTTATTATTTTTCTCATTGTTTTCTATCGTCTGCGAATGCCGAACTATGTTTGATAAGAGTACCATATGAGGATTTGCGTATCCTAGTGTGTCCCATAGATTGCTTCCATGCCTGATCAGTATGGAGGTTTAATGCATGGGATCCCCGAAGATATCCCAATTGTCATATTGTACTAAAGTCGACTAGTAGTATTCAAAGAAGATATCCAATATAAAAATTTCCTTATAAGTATCTCTACTTAGGGCATCTTTGCAATGGTAAAGGGAATGTGTCATTTATCTGACACGGACAGCGATAGATGAGCCAAAGCCTGAGAATGCGGAGATCTCTGACATCTCTATGTGTCATAATTAGCTTCTTTATAAGAATTACCATGGTTACCTTCTGAGAGGCAAGAGGATGTTAGGTCAAACATCCCGCTTAGGGCTGCAGTTATTATAAGAATCTTATATCTGTTATTACCAACGAAATAGGAAGAACTAAGAGCCAAATAAATAAGTTTTGGATAAGGTTTCGAAAAGCCAAAATTCAAGGTTCTAAGAACTCCGACTTTTAGTAAATAAGAAAGACGGTTCATCTTGCTTATGCATTGATTACCGCAACCCTATTTAGGCAATAGCTAGGAATCCCCAAATTGCTGCCAGGATCGTCGATTTATTCGACCAGCTGTAAGGAACATCTATTCTTTGAGATTAGTCAAGCAGTGATTGGAATAACCATATCGCCTTAAGATAAGCTTTCGGTAATAGTTGTTATATAAGTATCAACGCTGCTCCTTTGGGAGACCTTGTATAGATAGATGTTAAACATCTATTGCTAGACAGAAAATTGGTAAGTCCAATTATCAGGATCTAAAAGTCGCCTTGGAAACAACGAATAAGATCGAGCAAATCCATAACCATCTATAAGTTGCCAGTATTCGGCAGAGAATCAAGGATTCATGGAAATAGCAAACCTCCTAAGTTCTTGTCAAGAAATAAGGTTCAACAAAAGATATCGCCCTGGAAAGGTGTGCCACTCCGTTAATTGTCAGGCTAGTAAGCTCTGAATATATGAAATCATTCGAAGTAATCGAATATATCAAGATCAAATAACTTATGAGCTAAAACCTATTTAAGGAGCTTGGTGGAGCTCGCAATGTATTACACCTTAAGGATTAAAGGATATGTTTCGTCAATAAGTCAAGAAGCACTATCACATAACGGTTGGCAGACAGACGGACAGAGCGAGCGTACCATCCAAACATTGGAAGACATGCTTCGAGCATGTGTGATTAATTTAGGTGGCAGTTGGGATAACCACCTACCCTTGATAGAATTTTCCTATAAAAAAAATAGCTACCATACTAGTATTAGGGCCGCGCCTTTGGAGGCCTTATGCGGTAGAAAGTGTAGATCGTCCATTTGTTGGGCAGAAGTTGGAGATGTCCAATTGTCAGGACCAGATATCGTCTTCGAGACAACGGACAAGATCGTGCAGATTCGCGATCGTTTGAAAGCTGCCAGGGATAGGCAGAAAAGTTATGCGGATCCTAAGCGCGAAGATTTTCACTTCGATGTAGGTGATAAAGTGTTACTTAAGGTATCACCCTGGGAGGGGGTGATGCGATTTGGTAAGAAAGGCAAGCTAAGCCCGAGGTACATAGGACCCTTCAGGATTGTCGAACGTATCGGGTCAGTTGCTTATAAGTTAAACCTGCCTGAAGAACTTAGCGCTATACATAATGTGTTCCGCATCTGTAATCTGAAGAGGTGTTTCGCTGACAAATCACTGATTATACCGCATACAGATATACACATAGATGAAAGTTTGAAGTTCGTGGAAAAAAACCATTGTCGATTGAGGATCGACAGGTGAAGAAGCTTCGAAGGAAGCATGTACCTATTGTTAAGGTCAAATGGGATGCCCGTAGAGGTCCCGAATATAAGTGGGAAGTGTAATCCACGATGAAAGAGAAATATCCTCATTTGTTCCAGTAAATCTCGAGGTCGAGATTTCTTTTAAGGGGGTGAGGATGTAACACCTCGAAAATTTCCGTCCAATAATGTCTTGACACGTGTCATAAGGTTCCGGTATGTGAAAACATACTTTAGAGGGACTAAAATTGACAAACAGTGAAAACTATGGAATGTAAGGGTCCAATGTCACACCCCCAAATAACCACCTAGGGCATATCCCTATTGGAGGTGCAACGATCCAACAAAGAGCCACCAACCATATCAAACACAAGTTATAATGTATTGAAATACCCAATTGAAAGAAATGTATCATTTGAAAAGTTAAACCAAAACCAAAGTATTGAGCGGAAGCATAAATGTATAAGTGCGTATATGTATCAAAAGCAAATCAAATAACTGTTTATTATGACCACAACCACTCCAGCAGCATCAGACAGCAAGCTCCCAAGTTCCTTCAATAATTACCTACAAGCATGCAACAAGTGTGTCAGACTACGCTGGTGAGTTCAAGGTTTCGTTAACGTGTTGTGTTACCAGATATATGTTAATGCGATTCAATGTTGTGTTACGACGTTGCTCATGTTAGATACCCTAGGGAATGTGCCCATGTGTATCCGGGGAGTGGTTACCCCTTAACGACTGTTTGCCATGTTGCCATCGTTAGATACCCTAGGGAGAGTGCCCATATGTATCCGAGGAGTGTGCCTCTAACAACCATAGCCATACCCAGATAATTAGTTCACGCCCGTCCTTACGGCCCGGTGTGAGGTTTCCCACCTAATAGCGCTATCAACTAATCACCCCCATTGCCCTTCCGGCAAAAACCAAAACCGATTAAGTTGTTTACCCATAGTTTCCCTTCCAAGTGTTTACCAGTTGTCCCAAACCACCGGGACGCATGCTTGAGAAAATGCAATGAACTCACCTTAGGTTTGCTCGGTAGATTATGTTACTTGCTTAATAGTTGATCACAAACGTCCTAACATGATTAGCGACAACAATTAATCTTAGTTGCACATAATCCACACGTTACGCTTACAGTTAACTCACGTATCCCATGTTCACATAATACACCGTAATTGTTCGTATAATACACTCATGCAATTCAAATCATAGCAGTTAATCCAGTATCATCACATAATCCCTTAGTACATACCACCCACTACATTCCAAACCCAATCCAATATATGTTTTAGACAAAGTAGCCCATTATTACTTAAAATAAATATAATAACAACTAATCTGTAAACCTGATGAATTTTGTAATCCATTTATTTTGTTTAACCAAACATACCAACCGGCCCACAACACTAAACCTAAATCCAATCAACAGCCCATTCTCTCGTGAACCCTTAACCCCCAAAATAGCCCAACTATGCTAGTCCACAACCCGCTCGACAGCACTGGATTCTCCGACCCAGCTGCACCCTAGGCCCACCCGATGGTGCGGCCAGAACCAGTGAAATAACCCAGTTGTATAAGGGCCCAAGCCATCTGTGATCTGTTGGTTTAGTCGACTTGGGCCTATTATGATTTTCCTTTAACAAACAGTCCACTACATAACACTATTAATGACATGCCCAATATTCATCTGATCTTACTAACTGAATTCACATATCATCATCAAGTAATAATCATCCATCTCATTTAATCATACATACCCTAAACATCATGTTACCCTAGCATAGCCACTACATAATCTGCTCATATGAGAGTCATGTGATTCTTGTTCATAGCAAACCAACCAACATGACTTCCTATAACTAATCATTATCATCATCACTAGTTAATTAATGCCTTTGACTATCTTGGACAATATTATCAAAATATGCACATGAATTAAGGAAATCAAGATCACAATCATGTGGCCGCCATTTACCTATGCATGCACAATGAAATCAAAATACAATTAAATCATGCAATTACACCTCAACATCCAGTTCGATGATAGCATATATTTTTTTAATCAACCATACAACTTGTTCAATAATCTAATCCCTCTAATCCCAGAAATCAAGCAATCATGCGCAGAACATATATTACATACACAACATATAGCATGCATGTATATACGAACATAATTAACACTTATGAATTAAAGATTCATCCATGAATTTACTAACCCGAAACAATTACTGGAACGATGCTTCAAAGGAGGGAGGGGTCTCGTCCACAGAAGTCGTGCGATCAGGGAATCAAAGATGAGAAGAGGTAGAGTTTGTTTTACTTTTATCCTTAAAACCCTCCTAATCCTTTACGTATTATAACACACCAGTTGGGCGGTTAATCTTTTAGCTGGAATGGACTTGAGTCCATTTACTTAAAGGGTGCATTACATTGGGCCGATTGTTCTCAAGAATTAATGAACAAGGAATGGGCTCAAGCCCAATCACCTAATTACAACAATAAGGAGGAGCCGGTTACTAATGGATGGATAAATTGGGCCAAGTAGACATAACATGGGGTGTGTGCATTGTTGACTAAAGTGTACGTTCATATAATAAGTGTGCATAATATTTAACATAATAAATTCACAACCAAACAATCCTAAACGGGTTTAAATGAGTTTACGCAACCTATACGTGCTGACGTCGTGTAATGAAACATGAAAGTCCAGGTTGTCACATCATCCCCAAGTTGAAAGAAATTTCGTCCCGAAATTTAGCAAACAGTCACTGAGGAAGCTAGTTTTGTTAAGCGTTTTCGCGGGGTGTCACATCATCCCCTACTTGAAAGAATTTTCGTCCCGAAAATTGATCTAAACAATGGCTTGCAGTGAGTTCCGACGAACTCGATCTATAGATACCTTACAACGCTTGGGGGGCTAATCTTGTGATCGGTGGAGATCATGGTATGGTGGTTAGCGTTTTGTTATATCAGTTGCCAATCAAAGAAACAGGGAATTAATGAGGTTCGTACAAAGAATCAAGCAAAACAGGGGTCCATTAAACATCCGAAGGATTTGGCCAGCAAATTTGTTGTCAAGAAGTAATTTCCAGTAGTGGTGCATGGCGGCATGGCACAACAGGGAGGTTCGTCACATTGCGGTCGCGCGAGTGTATCATTTGTCCAAAACAGAGTTTGGTGGGTAAAGGTTAGTGTTGCAAAACGACAAACGCGTGTAACTGTGACTGCTTCACTTCTAGCGGCGATGACAAGTGAAAGTGATAAGGTTCGTCTACAGGGATGCGTGGGTATAGTTCTCCTAATCCCGTGTTCGTTCGGAAGTTCCATCTAGCGATGCCATCACATGGTTAGCTCTATTGAAACAAGGGTGCACTGGAGGCCCTTGTGATCGGTCTAGGTAGTGCATTTGGTACCGTCCAAGTAATGCCTCCAACATAAATCCAAAGACCAGGGCTTCCACCGCAGGTCGTGACTCGTGCACATTACGTAAATCACCTTCGTTTCCATACTGTAAGCTACAATCACGAGTACCTTGATGTTTCCGTGACTGTTGCCTCTAATATTGTTGCCTGTAACGATGTCCTGCGTCCTTTCACCAACAAGGTCCATCTTTTCACATTCCGTGCCACGTCCTAAGGCACTACTCATTGTGCGGGCGGTTACACAGTCCGCCCTACAGTCAATCATCATCGATTTTGTCCCGATTGGTTCGTAAGAGTCGACTCCCATGAGTCGCTGGCTGGGGTTAAGGATTCGATTGGAGTCAAAGCGCTGTTGTTCGTTGCCGGTAACCAGGGTTGTCCAAATACTGAGGTCGGTAAAATACTACGCTCACCCTTTTGTCTATCGATCTAGTAAGTCGTTTGAGTAATACACGGTATGCTGCGAGAGTGTTGCAGAAGTGATCTCACTTCAGGGTCTAAGGTGTCAACACGCTAAGTTCCAGCAGGCAAAGATAAGTGAGGAAGGTATAGTCCAATCATTTGACGTTGAGCCATCCAACTCAGGGACGTTCGTACTAGCACCTAACATTCTACACGTTTCGCTAGGCGTTCAGATGTGTGATCAGGTGATACTCGATAGCATCGAGATTCGTAAGGATTCAAAGGAAAAATGGAAAGATCACATTCGTGTAGGAGACAATCTCGACTATTTCTCCTATAGGTTATCAGGTTTCGCATCGATCAAATGATAGTTCAAAATGAGAGAAAAAAAAGTCAAGCATCACCTTAAAGTCTACAACTTTCAAGTTCACATACAGTAGGGAGATTCCCTCTTGCACTCGTTAAGCCTCATTGGGAATTGCATGCACCACGCATTATTATTATGTGTGCACCCATGATAATAAGGCGGTTTGCATGCTCCTCTCGACGCTTCTTAACTTATGTTCGAAGTTTCTCCCACTCCAATCAACACAGGTATGTACTAACAGCAAAACTAGGATTTACAAGATGCAAGTGTTGTGTTATGCTATCGACGTGTCATGATATCTATCTTGTTGTATCGTGCATGCTATGTGTATAGATATGTCTACTAAACATGTGATGTATACTGTAACGAGGAACGAACCTTGCAATCTGAAGCTGAGTGTCATGGTCATCGTTTGGATCAATTCGGTTATAGTCTGGTTTTATGAAAACGTTTTAAAACCAAGTTCTCTATAACCAGTGGCTCTGATACCAAACTGTCACACCCCCAAATAACCACCTAGGGCATATCCCTATTGGAGGTGCAACGATCCAACAAAGAGCCACCAACCATATCAAACACAAGTTATAATGTATTGAAATACCCAATTGAAAGAAATGTATCATTTGAAAAGTTAAACCAAAACCAAAGTATTGAGCGGAAGCATAAATGTATAAGTGCGTATATGTATCAAAAGCAAATCAAATAACTGTTTATTATGACCACAACCACTCCAGCAGCATCAGACAGCAAGCTCCCAAGTTCCTTCAATAATTACCTACAAGCATGCAACAAGTGTGTCAGACTACGCTGGTGAGTTCAAGGTTTCGTTAACGTGTTGTGTTACCAGATATATGTTAATGCGATTCAATGTTGTGTTACGACGTTGCTCATGTTAGATACCCTAGGGAATGTGCCCATGTGTATCCGGGGAGTGGTTACCCCTTAACGACTGTTTGCCATGTTGCCATCGTTAGATACCCTAGGGAGAGTGCCCATATGTATCCGAGGAGTGTGCCTCTAACAACCATAGCCATACCCAGATAATTAGTTCACGCCCGTCCTTACGGCCCGGTGTGAGGTTTCCCACCTAATAGCGCTATCAACTAATCACCCCCATTGCCCTTCCGGCAAAAACCAAAACCGATTAAGTTGTTTACCCATAGTTTCCCTTCCAAGTGTTTACCAGTTGTCCCAAACCACCGGGACGCATGCTTGAGAAAATGCAATGAACTCACCTTAGGTTTGCTCGGTAGATTATGTTACTTGCTTAATAGTTGATCACAAACGTCCTAACATGATTAGCGACAACAATTAATCTTAGTTGCACATAATCCACACGTTACGCTTACAGTTAACTCAAGTATCCCATGTTCACATAATACACCATAATTGTTCGTATAATACACTCATGCAATTCAAATCATAGCAGTTAATCCAGTATCATCACATAATCCCTTAGTACATACCACCCACTACATTCCAAACCCAATCCAATATATGTTTTAGACAAAGTAGCCCATTATTACTTAAAATAAATATAATAACAACTAATCTGTAAACCTGATGAATTTTGTAATCCATTTATTTTGTTTAACCAAACATACCAACCGGCCCACAACACTAAACCTAAATCCAATCAACAGCCATTCTCTCGTGAACCCTTAACCCCCAAAATAGCCCAACTATGCTAGTCCACAACCCGCTCGACAGCACTGGATTCTCCGACCCAGCTGCACCCTAGGCCCACCCGATGGTGCGGCCAGAACCAGTGAAATAACCCAGTTGTATAAGGGCCCAAGCCATCTGTGATCTGTTGGTTTAGTCGACTTGGGCCTATTATGATTTTCCTTTAACAAACAGTCCACTACATAACACTATTAATGACATGCCCAATATTCATCTGATCTTACTAACTGAATTCACATATCATCATCAAGTAATAATCATCCATCTCATTTAATCATACATACCCTAAACATCATGTTACCCTAGCATAGCCACTACATAATCTGCTCATATGAGAGTCATGTGATTCTTGTTCATAGCAAACCAACCAACATGACTTCCTATAACTAATCATTATCATCATCACTAGTTAATTAATGCCTTTGACTATCTTGGACAATATTATCAAAATATGCACATGAATTAAGGAAATCAAGATCACAATCATGTGGCCGCCATTTACCTATGCATGCACAATGAAATCAAAATACAATTAAATCATGCAATTACACCTCAACATCCAGTTCGATGATAGCATATATTTTTTTAATCAACCATACAACTTGTTCAATAATCTAATCCCTCTAATCCCAGAAATCAAGCAATCATGCGCAGAACATATATTACATACACAACATATAGCATGCATGTATATACGAACATAATTAACACTTATGAATTAAAGATTCATCCATGAATTTACTAACCCGAAACAATTACTGGAACGATGCTTCAAAGGAGGGAGGGGTCTCGTCCACAGAAGTCGTGCGATCAGGGAATCAAAGATGAGAAGAGGTAGAGTTTGTTTTACTTTTATCCTTAAAACCCTCCTAATCCTTTACGTATTATAACACACCAGTTGGGCGGTTAATCTTTTAGCTGGAATGGACTTGAGTCCATTTACTTAAAGGGTGCATTACATTGGGCCGATTGTTCTCAAGAATTAATGAACAAGGAATGGGCTCAAGCCCAATCACCTAATTACAACAATAAGGAGGAGCCGGTTACTAATGGATGGATAAATTGGGCCAAGTAGACATAACATGGGGTGTGTGCATTGTTGACTAAAGTGTACGTTCATATAATAAGTGTGCATAATATTTAACATAATAAATTCACAACCAAACAATCCTAAACGGGTTTAAATGAGTTTACGCAACCTATACGTGCTGACGTCGTGTAATGAAACATGAAAGTCCAGGTTGTCACATCCAAAGTGTCAACAATGGATAAATAGACTCTATAATAACCCTACATAATGTTCATAACCTTAAACGGATGGATCATGGATCATACGAAGCGGAAATTGCACGAAAGTGAGGAATTACAAACTGCAGGGGCCAAAAGTGTCAACATGTTGAATTTATACCTCTGAGTGATCTTTTGGCAGACCCGAAGCTTTGTAATGCTAAAATATACTCACTAGAATATGTGGTAAAAATTTCATGAAGCTTCGTTATCGTATGAGAAAGTTATGGCCAAAACCGTACTTGAGGGGTTAAAAGCGTCAACGTCGAATTTCATGACTTTTCGGGTGAGCGCAAAGTTAACCGAGGACATTACCATGTTGGTAAATGTCCCAAGGTTCCTAAAAACCAAGTTTGAGGGTTTTCGAGTCGAGATAAATGGCCAAAACCTCGTAACCAAAGTGCAGGGACCAAACTGCAACATTTAAACAATTTTTGGGGATCAGATAAAGCCAGGCGGCCCGCCTGGCACCCTTAAGCGGGCCGCATGGCCTGTCCAGTAACAGAAAATCGTGAATTTTGCAATTTGGGTCCGAATTTGAAGTGGTAAACAGCTCATATCACCTCCATTTTGCACCAATTAAATCCCTTGCATGCCTAGGCTACTGAGAAGCTCTCTATACATCTGAATTCCTCCATAAGTTGATCAAAAAGCTCATTTCTTTGGCACTTGCATTGTGATCAAGAACACCCAAAACTTGCAAAAGCTCTCAAGGCACTTCTGGAGCAAATCTGAACGACAAGGCCACCTCCTAGTGTTAACTAAGCTTCATTAGGACCTTTGTAAGCCTTCATAACATTCTATAATTCGTTCTTGCATTGATTAATTGTTAAAAGTCAAACCGTTGTTCTTATACTTTGACTTTTCGATTAAAAGAGTTTTACTCTGTCATTTCTCAAATTGAAACCACTGATATGTTGGTATTTATGTGGGAAACAAACCCTCAAAAGGGTATTCTCTGATTCCCACTCTAAGCATGCTATTTGTCGAGTCAAAGTTATTTCTAAAAAGTCAACAGAAATCGTTTTTGCGAAATATAGCATAAATAGTAGTGTAGATGACATGCAATCGGTTTGATCATCAAAATAACTTTATAATAAGTGTAAGAATGTGTTTTACCATAATCAACTCGACAATCTTTAGTATAAACACGAATCGGAACCGAAAGTCTTGTAAAACGACTTTTTCGTTGACTCTCGATTCGGATCCGTGCATGCATGTTTGAGATCTGTATTAGAGTTTATTTTTGACCATTTTTATTTTAGTTTAACTCTCTGGAATTTGCATTACTTGAGTCTATGTTTAACCGATTCATATGCATGTTTTCGATTATGCTTAAAAGTTGACTATTTTGCCCTTTTTGATATAAAACGTGATTTTTGGAAAAGTGAAAGAGTAGAAATCTTTATTTAAAATTTATAAACTTGCACCGAAAACTTGAGACTAGTTGGTGGTCCAGATTTTGAGTTATGGCCGATATCGTAAAACTATATCTTTATGTTACATAAACGGCGCATTTAGCGTATAACCCATTTCAGGCCACGTTTTGATATAAAACTTTTTACCCACTGATGTTATATAATATTTTGGGATTTTGATGATTTTTATTTAATTTTTGGCTGATCGTTTCTTAGATCGCTAAGTTATTTCGGTTTATGTCGGTTTTGACCGTTTAAGCCATAAAATGAGTTTTATACATTCTTTTGACCCGAAACCTTTTTCTACTGATTTTATGTGTTAAATAAATTATTTTAAGCATTCTGGAAATATAAAAATCTCAGCTTTCTTTTGAAAACCCGGAAACGGCGTTGAATCGCATTTTTAGTATTTTAACGCATAGTAAGCGTTATACCTATTTTTTAACATATAAGACTTATACCTACTGATGTAATTAGTATATTTTCATATAATAACAGTAAGTATAAGTATATGAACTCAAATTTCCAGTTTTGGCATTTTTAGCCCTTGTGAAATTACTAAAATGCCCCTACGGTGCATAGTTTGATTTTAAATGTTAAGTTTGGTATATGGGTCATACCCTACTGTTATAATATGTTAAATGAAGTATATTTACTGTATAAACCAGACCCGAAACTCAGATTTCTAATTTGACTCTTTTATAATCTTTTAAATGACCAAAATGCCCTTATAAGGCATAAATTGAGTTTAAAATTATTCCGGGCAATATAGAACATAACTTACTGATATTATATCATATTTAAAGCATATTATCTCAGGAAACTTGCATTTGACTCATTTGACTACCCGTAACGCCCTTTTTGCGTTCGGTTCGGTTTACGTAACTAGTTTGCGTAAATTGACCGAAACGGGTCAAACGTTATCATTTTTATCTCAAAATCCAGAATGTATTTAGTATACCCATATTATACAAGTATTCAAACTTGTCGGGTCTAAATCACGTTCTATCCGGTCTTCGCTTAATCGTGCGCTTGAACCGTATATTTCCTTAAAACTAACCGGTCTAAGCTTAGGCTTAATTAAAGACCCGTTAGTATTCTAATTGGTTATTTATACCATCGTTCCAGACTAGAGCCTTCTGGTAAATTGTACCTACGCTTACTTAAGTGAATACGGCTGAGATATTATAATTCTTGCTATTTAAGACAGGAGCTAGCTCAGGTAAATACTCTTAACTTATTTTCCCTATTACGGGCTTGGGATACGGTAATATAAATACCGCATGGTCAGGTATGGGATTCGAAGACCAATGTGTCGGGAAATTCAAATAACCTGTTTTAATTCGTATTGCTTGACTGAAACATTGGGGGTTAATGCGATCGTGTCCTGGATATCCTTGACTCATTAATTGCAATGGCCACGACCTAAGCACGGGGTGTAGGCATACACCTGACAGATGCTTCATGCTTATTATTTGATTATACCCAATATGGGATTCCCAATAGGGGAATAGTGGTGTGTCGGTTAATCTTGAACCGGCATAGGACCGGGCCCCGTATGTAGAGCAAGTTATGTAAAACTGATAACATGAGATATAGTTTATCCCAAGTATAAAAGATTAATCTTGCCTTGTGCATTTTAATCAAGTGTCAAAATAGTTTTGTGCCTTGTGCGCCTAAACCAATTTTCATAAACTCTTTTCAAATGAGTCAGTTGAGTGTATTTACCAGTGAAAACTGACGTATTTTTCCAAAGTCTAAGTGACAGGTACAAGTACGTAATAGGCTGGAAGCTGCTCAGGGCGTTAATAAGGAATCTTGCAAATTCTAGGCGTCTAAAGTCTGTTGAACAATATTTAAGTTTTAAGATCCGCCTTTGGATCCCCTACTTCCCGTTGTAATACTTGATATTACTTTATAATCGGATTGTAATATATTTATCTTTTGCTTCCGCTGTGCATTTATATATTGTGTTGTTTGACTATGATGTTATCAACTACGTCACGATACTCCCCACCGGGCCCACCGGTGACATGTGGAAATTCGGGGTGGGACACTATCAAGTACCATCCAGGCAAGGCCAATGTTGTGGCTGACACCCTCAGTCGGAAAGACACTTTACCTCGGCGCGTGCGAGCGCTACAGCTTACGATTCAGTCTAGTCTTCCTACACAGATACGAGACGCTTAGGTAGAAGCATTGAAACCAGAAAACGTCAGGGCTGAAGCCCTACGCGGCTCACGACAACGGTTAGAATAGAAGGCAGACGGTGCCTACTATGTAACGGGGCGTATTTGGGTCCCACTTTATGGCGGTCTACGCGAACTTGTAATGGATGAAGCTCACAAGTCTCGCTACTCGGTACATCCAGGGTCGGATAAGATGTACCACGACATCAGAACTACTTATTGGTGGCCTAGCATGAAGGCCCACATCGCTACGTACGTTGGAAAGTGCTTGACTTGTGCGAGAGTCATGGTTGAATATCAGAAACCAGCTGGCCTACTTCTGCAGCCTAAGATACCTCAATGGAAATGGGAAGAAATTTCCATGGATTTCGTTACAGGCCTACCCAGATCCCAGCGTGGGAATGATACCATATGGGTGATCGTGAATCGACTCACCAAGTCTGCACACTTCCTAGCTATAAAGGAAACGGACAAGTTCTCCACGCTCGCGGACGTCTATCTTAAAGAAGTTGTTTCGAGGCACGGGGTGCCCACATCTATCATTTCGGATCGGGATGCACGATTCACGTCAGAGCTATGGCAAGCGATGCACAAATCTTTCGGCTCACGATTAGACATGAGCACAGCGTATCATCCTCAGACGGATGGGCAGTCTGAGCGAACGATCCAAACTCTTGAAGACATGCTTAGGGCATGCGTAATTGATTTCGGCAACGGCTGGGAAAAGCACCTCCCTTTAGTGGAGTTCTCATACAATAACAGTTATCACACCAGCATACAAGCCGCTCCATTCGAGTCATTGTACGGACGTAAATGCCGGTCACCTCTCTGTTGGGCAGATGTGGGGGATAGTCAGATTACGGGTCCAGAGATTGTAGTGGACGCCACAGAAAAGATTTCACAGATACGACAACGCATGGCGGCAGCACGCGACCGTCAGAAAGCCTACGCGGACAAGCGTAGAAAGCCATTGGAATTTCAGGTCGGGGACCGGGTTTTACTTAAAGTCTCACCCTGGAAGGGTGTGGTACGTTTTGGCAAACGGGGCAAACTAAATCCGCGGTATGTCGGACCATTCGAGATCATTGAGAAAATCGGCAAGGTTGCCTACAGATTGAACCTACCAGCTGAACTCGGGGCAGTTCACAATGTCTTTCACGTGTCGAATCTGAAGAAGTGCCTATCAGATGAGACCCTTATCATTCCTTTTAAGGAACTCGCTATCGACGAGCGGTTGCAGTTCGTCGAGGAACCTGTAGAAATCACGGACCGGGATGTGAAGGTCCTCAAAAACAAGAGAATCCCTCTTGTTCGAGTACGTTGGAACTCCAAACGTGGCCCAGAGTACACCTGGGAACGCGAAGACAGGATGACAGAAAAGTACCCCCAGTTATTCAGAACCAATGCAACCACTACTGAGGCTGAAGCTACTACTTCGGAATTTCGGGACGAAATTCCAGATCAACGGGGGGAGGATGTGACACCCCAGGAAAAATCAGTGAACGAACGATTGAACTTACCTAGCTCCCTAAGTGAGTGCATACCAAATTTCGGGACGAAATTTCTTTTTAGTTGGGGATAATGTGACAACTCGTACTTTAGACTTACCTTGTGTAACGTTACATACTTATGTGAACCATATTATTTGAATGAATAAATGATATGTTATGGTTTTATGCTATGTGTTGAATGTTAGAATAGTAATTGAGCTCAAACCGCACAACACTTCACAATCAATCGCACAAGTCCTTTGGGCCGTGTTGCTTGGAATCGGACCAGAAGGGGGAAACCATGATGGGCCGGCCCACTTCTCTTCTACGCAAACAAATAATCACCCTTGGGGGTTGTTTCCTCATTTGTTACAATTCTCATATCACACACACAAAACCCTAGACTTTCTCTCTCTCTCGTTTTGCTTGGAACCCGACGGCACAAGATCATCCTCTTGTTCGGATCACACTTCTTTACTCGTAATCGGACGTGGTTGACCACTTTAGTTCAAGAAACCTCTTTGTGTATCTGCCGAGCAACCCAAGGTGAGTTCACACAGCCAAGGCATGGGGTTCCCAGGGTGGGAATGGGATTGGATGATTATTTCGTGCGTACATACTTAATGGAACCTAATGATATGGTCCTCAGGGTGAGGATGGCAAATGATAAGATACGGCTAGACTAGTATACCTACTTGAACTGATCTTCGCACACACGCCAAGGGTTGGCTGCGATATTATGACTGATCTTCGCACACATGCCTTAGGGAGGCTGCGAACTATACATACTAAACTTCGCATACATGCCAGGGTGGCCAGCGATACAAATATACCTAGTCTAGAATACTTGAGAACTTTCCTTAATCTTCGCATACATGCCTAGAGGGCTGCGATGGAAACCAATACTATACATGAACAGCGAACGAACTAATACGATATATGATTAGATGAACGAACGCAATGCTTGCTATACCATTTCTATTACTGAACTTACTTTCTGTGAACTCGCTCAACTAGTTGTTGACTCTCTGCTGCATGCCTTGCAGGACCTTAGGTACTTTATGGAGCTTGCACAGGGAGGAGCAGGTCGTTGTGGGCAAAGGATCGTGAATGCTATTTGAACACTTATGATGTTTCACACATTAATATTTATGTTTGGGTTTACTTAAATGCTTCCGCTATACTTAACTATATTACATGTTCAATATGATTGGTGGTTAAGATCCTGGTCAGTCACGCCTCCAAGCGGTGGTACTCCGCATGTGGATTTTGGGGGTGTGACACCAAGTGTCAGCAGAAAAGATTAAATAATGTTTTTGCATAGATCTATACATGTTCATGATTAAAAGGATTGAAAGATGGTTTTCCAACTTTCTTTCAACTCTTTTACACTCAATGCACTCAAAACCGATAAAATCGGAGCTCTTTCTGTTCTTCTACTCCTTCTTAGTGATGTGTCGGCTCAGATCTGAATCCTGTCAAAGAGACTACCAATTTCGGGTTAAACATAAACGACCGTCTCGAACAGTTGACTGAATCGAACTATGGTGATTCCTGTTCGGTCGGGTCACTTGGATCAAGATGGGGTTTCTATTGTTTAGCACGCTATCACACCGTCTCAATCAAAACTACAAAACTTTCAAAACGAACAAGTGTCAAGACGATCAGGTAGTTGGGACGGATTGCCGTCTGATCGTATTGCCATCCGATCGAACAGTCGTCCGATCGGACTGCACTTGGTTTCAATACTTAACAATTTTCAACATGTTCAATGTTCATCAGTAACCAATAGATTGCCACCCGATTGGATTGTCATCCGATTGAGTGACAACCCTGCTGTGAACTTGTTCTCACTAAGTGTCCTACCAATCGGATCGTCACCCGATCGAACCGCCGTTCGATCGATCGACCTGAAGGGTAGAGATACTTCTCCGTTTTCAAAATGCTACAACGAAAACTTCAAAGCCATCATACACAAACACATCCTTACCAAACGAGATGACAATCCAATCGAATGGTCACCCGATCGGATGACCATCCTAACGGATGGTCACCCGATCGGATGGCCATCCTAACGGGTTGTCATCCGATCGACTGGCCATCCGATCGGATTGCCATCCGATCGGATTACCATCCGACACTTGGTTTGATGCACCGTTTTACGCGCCGCTTATCGTTTATGATATCGTTAACTGTTCAGGCTAATCTCTCTCAGTACTCCCTTCAATCCAAGACTGTGTTTATTTGTTAAACACGATCTATGAGTATAGTCGAACCCTTTTTGCTTTATGCACTTTTGGGTGTTACATACGTTACTTATTCCAAATCACATCAAAACACAACGCAAAGACTATTTATACGCTAATCGCTCTCACATGTTATACGTGTTATACGATGAATGCTAGTATGTTGTGTTTACACAGTGATTGTTGCCTGACACCTTAGCAACGATAGTACTATAGTTTGGACTCAGCACCTGTCGTGGACAGGTGTTGTTAAGGGCTTTACTTCACGTGTCCCAGTGGGGATATGTGTTGCACATTCTACAACTCGCAGTCACGTCTGTGCATATTTCTCTGTCGATAACCTACTTGCCTTCACTTTGTACATGTTACATGCTGATTATGCATAAACTATTTCGAACTCTATTACTATTATCAAACTTGTATGCTCACCTTTACACTATGTGTATTGACTTGTATTTTAACGTATGTGACAGGTGTTTAGGGTGCTCCCTGCTAGGATGCTTGCTATGTGGAACCAAGTTAGGAAGAGTCTAGAAACAAACGAACAATTTATTTTTATTTGAAATCTGAGTTGTCGAAACATGCTTTTGTTTGGAGAATATCGAAGTCTGTAATAATTAGATTACTTTATGGGTTATGGTGTGGGACATAATATTAACTATTTGGTAATCTAGTCGTTATGGAATTTCTCTTGACAATCTGTTTCGCACAGTGCCGCGCCCCGAGGTTTCCGCCTTCGGTTGGGGTGTGATAGGTCGGCCATGAAGGACGTCATCTTTTTCTGAGACTTTTCCCTAGATCTCTTGAGGAGTGTCGGATAACTTACGAGACGACATCTACAGATCCAATCAAGAGGATCGTATGAGTCTTGATTACGAAGTCTCACAATAAAGATTCACACACGATAGATTAAAGAATCGAGATTTATCACCGCAAACTCACTACCTTCACATGGCACGTCGTACGAAGTTTGGTCAACATGCCCGAAACGCTTATATATAGGAAGTACCAGCGGCGTATCCACCACGCTTCGGGCACATCGCCTCTGCCTCGTACTTGGTGTCATGTTACGTGTCGCAATTACCAAATAATACACTCATCATCATCATCATATACACATAGATTGCCCAGATAGATTTACATAGATTACTCAAATAGATTTACATAGATTAACTCAACAGATCATCATAGATTAACTCAATAAACTAACATAGATTAACTCAATAGATTAACATAGATTATGCTAGAGTGCACATAGTTTATACATAGATTTCTCATAGGCTGCACGAGTAGTTTTAGAGTTCACATAGATTACATAGACTTCCCATAGATTACATAGACTTCTCGTAGATTGCATAGACTTCTCATAGACTACATGATTAGTTTTCACATAGCTTAGATTTCAACATTCTCATCACCAGTCTGCAAACACTAAGTCTTACATGGCACTTGGTACGAAAGTTGGTAACATGCAAGAAGCACTTATATATAGGAAGTACCAGCGACGTATCCACCATGCTTCAGACATGTCACTTCTGTCTCATATTTCTATGCCATTTAGTGTTCCATACCCACAACAACACATATATCCATCAGATAGGTTTCACATAGTATCTTAGTCGATTAAGATTTCCACATAGATTACACATTGTATAAAGCTTGATAAATTTAGTTCGATCCTGAGATTAGAGTTAACGTTTTAGATTGCGGACACACGTGTGAGTCGTATAAAAGCATTTCAAAATGAACGAAGAATCGAGTTTAAAACCACACACATAAAATCGAGATAACATAAAAGATAGGCTTATAAAACATAGTATTGTTCCGGGTAGAGGAATGGTGACTAACCAAAGTGATTCGAACCCCTTTCGAATTGAGGTAACGTGTCTTGACTTACTTAGACAAATACGTCATCGATGTTAGGCCTACGACATTCGTCCTTTTGGTCATTTCACGTTCCTAATTGATCGGAGGTTTCGAGACCTTGGCGAGATATAAAATCATTAAAGAGTGGGACTAGTTATCAAGGTCTGAGTTTCACCTCTAGCTTGACAACATCGTACCCTAATATCGTCGGTACTTATCCGTAGACAAGACCTACTAGAATAATATTGAGATTTTCCATCAAGGTCCGGATGTCACTCCTGTCTTGAGGGAAAATCTTGTGCAAAATACAAACACTGGTGAACAGTGTCCTCAAAGTATCAAGTGTATATTATGTTAGCCTTAGAAAAGGCATGTAAGTTTAATAGGAAAAATGTGCTGCTAGGAAGCAGATACGGTAAAATGCATAAGTCTTAAACAACAAATAAGAGTCAAGATTTCCTAGAACTATAGACTAGGGCAAGTATTCCTACTCATCCTAAATCCCTATAGTTATGGCTCTGATACCAATCTGTCACACCCCAACCGATGGCGGAAACATCGGGGTGCGAGCACTAAGCGTTCAGATTGCTCATGAGATTCCATAACGCTATTGGTTCAATATAATTTAATAAATTTCATGCAGAATTTGTCTAAGTCAAACATCACCACAAAATAACAAAATACATAGCATAAATAAAGATTGTTCAAATTATTCAATGATTCAAATTTACTAAGATGTGTTTCTAAGCAGCATCCTAGCTTGATTCAAGAATTCCTAGCATCTTATCAGCCTGCAACATGTATTAAAATGGAGTCAGTACAAAAATGTACCTGCGAGTATATGATGTGCACAAAATGCAACATATAAATTACATCAATTGTGGCATAAAACTAACCCTTTTTAGTACTAATGTTGGAAAAAGTGTGCTTTTGTCTTCCTTTTGTATTTTCAGGATTAAATGAGCTCAAATGAACAAAAGAAGCAAAAAGGCAACTAAATCTAATACAAACACAAGAAAAGGAACAAACGTGGCATGCCCGACCCCCTGATAGCATCTTCCCAAGCAAAACAAGGAAACAGAGGGCTGAACACGCCCCGTGCTCAATGAGCACGGGGGCGTGCCCAAGTGTCAGCAGAAAAGATAAAGTGGTAGAAGCTTCCATCGCCCACCACGGGGCCGTGCTCAGCGGACACGAGGCCGTGGTCAACTATAAGATTCGCGAAATCTATGAACAACTGTGCTCTGTAATCGATGGACGATGTAAAATAATGTTGATTATTAATAAAACAATGTGCTTTGGTATTATTATATGTGTTTTGGTTTTATTTTGTGTATTTGTGGTTGGTGATTTTACAATTCGATTCAATTCCAAATTTCAAGCTCTAAATCGCTTTCTGGAAGGTTATACACGCACTAATGCGTAAATATAACCAGTTTAATGCAACAAACACTCCGGAATAGTGAAATAGGCTTAACATACCTTAAATAACCTCCACATAACTTAGAAATAAGTTTTGGATGGTTTGGTGTGTTGAAATCAACTTTGTTCGATCGCAGGGACTATTTGTGTCAAACTGCGAAACTATACCGATTTGTATAGTAATGAACACTCCGGAACTTGATCATAAGTTAAACATACCCTAAATAACCTTTACATGGCTTAGAAATAGGCTTTGAGGTGTTCGGTATGCTAAAATAAATTTTATGCTCATTCAGGGACTAAAAGCGTCAAAAAGTGCATAAGTTTGCATTTTCGCGCATAACTTACGTTCTGAATACATCCGGACATCCAAAAATTTATGTAAGCATTAAAGTATTTTATTTTAGTGTTTGGCATGATAAAATTCCATTCGTCTCTTAATTTGGATCGTTTTTGCGTTCGTTACGACTTCCGTCGTAATTAAGCGAATAACGCAACTGTACGACCAAACGAACCGACATCCGAGATGTTTTTTAGCATATTTTAAGTTCCCTATACTTTAACTTTATTTTGAAATGGGGTTAACGGGGCTTAAAAGTGCCAAAAAAAATCAAGTTTTACAAGTGTAGGGACCATTTTTTAAATTTCTGGCAGATTCAATGAACCTAGTCCATTTTGAAGTATTGATGGTTTTCACCCATGGTTTTGCAAAACCATGGGCTGGTATTCAATGAACATAGTCCACATTAGGGGCTCCCATGGTTTTAGAAAACCATGGGCACACATGTAAGGTCTAGATCAAAGCTCAGTTTTCGAGGAACGATCTTAACGGTTCTAGAAATCCTATATATACCCCATCCATTTCACTTCAAAACCCACAATTTGAAATCTGATTTATGCTCTCTAAGTGAAAGTATATGCTTCCTACCTGAGAGAAAAATCGGAATCAAATCTTGCGGGGACCTTCTGTAGGCGTTCTTTCGTTCTTTTCATTCGTTTTAGCGTTAAAGTCAAACTGCGTTTGACTTTCTGCATTGACCAGTTTATGGTCAATATGAAGTTCGTTTGAACTTCATAACGTGAGCGTAATCACGATGGTTATAGTCCCTAGTGACTATACCTACTGATTACCACGTTATCTAGGCTCAGTGACGAGTCGTAGTTTTGGCCAAAATACGCATTTACGCGTATTTTGTAACCAAACTACTCTAGGATATCAAAACCGTTTGTTTTGATATCAAAACCTGTTTTCTAACTTAACTAAACATGTTTTAGCATGTTTAGCTCGTCATCTTTTTAGTCTAGTGCTTGCGTAGAGTCGTAAGTCAAGCGGACTAAACACCCGCTTAGACTTTCAAACACGACCCGTTTGGTCGATCTATAGGATCCGACCAAACATGTTTAGTGACCATAGTAGCATAGGGAATAACCTTCCGAGATTATACCTTACGGTCACATAGGTTGATTAGTCGCATTATAAGTAGTTTATATTAGAGGGGGCAGTTCTGACCCAAAGTCTTTAAGATGGGTCAATTTAGGTTATTTATAAAATACAATGGGTGGATTTGGGTAAAGTAATTTAAGTAAGAGGTTTGAAATGGGTCAATTAAAAAAACAAGTAAGGTAACTACGGGTCAAAACGGGTTGAACATTGTGAATGAACTGTTCTTTAGGGTTGAGTATCATCAACCACGGGTTAGACTGTTAGAGACGTTCCCGGCTCCGCCATCTCCTCCGCCGTCTCTCTCCGCCATCTCCTCCGCCGTCTCTCTCCGCCATCTCCTCCGCCGTCTCTCCGCCACAAACCCACCCATCAGATCTTTGATTTTCATCGGCAATCACTTCAAAACAGTCAGATTAAGAATAAATTTCACCTTCTGGCGAAAGTTGCAGGTAATCTTTGAGTTTATAAGCACTTTGACTTCGAATTTATACGATGTAAGGGGTGTGATAACAGTCAGATCTGAAATTTTGTTACTAACAATTTTCAAGCATTTTTTATAATATTTCGTTTATACAATGTAAGGGGTTCGAATTTATACGTGAAGAAATTGTGTTAATTGTGTACGTGAAGAAATTTAAGTGTTTGATGTTAGTGCTTTCATGGGGGTACAACTGTTTATGCTTAGGATACAACTAGGAGGTTCTCATGTGTGAATGTGGGTAATTACTTTATCTATATCAGTATATGTTTATGTACTAGACCTTCGAAGTATATGTTTATGTATGTATATCAGATTAGTTTTGAAACAGGTTAGATAGGTTTGGTTGTGTTGTGTTGTGTCGTGTCGTGTCGTGTCGTGTCGTGTCGTGTTACTGAAGATGTAATATTTGTCGTGCTAAATAGGTCGTGTCGTTTGATTTTCTTTGACAATCTCCGTGTTCATGTTTGAGAAAATGACATAGTTAGCCGTGTCGTGTTCGTGTTTAATACATGTGTTAACATGTGTTAATCGTGTCATGTCGTATTAGATCTCTTTAATTATCAAGTGGGCTTTGTTTGATCTCGTAGGTGGTGTTGGTTAAATATTAAGTTGGGATGAGTGGGGTAGATAGATAGTTTAAAAACGTCTATGTTAATCTCGGTTGATTATATACTGTAAGATTTTGGATGATATTGAGAATAATATGCTTTAAATGCTATAGAGATGGTTTATACATGCTTATGTTTATCTCGGTTGATAAGATTTTTAGACTTATTTGATTATTATTTTGAAAGGTATGTCAAACAACTCGGAATTTGGACAACATAGTGTAGAAGGGGAACATGAGGATGAAGGCAATTCATATAGTTCGGGTAAACATCGTTCTTATGTTTGGGACTATTTTGAACCATTACCGGTTGCACCCAATGGGGACAAAAAAGCAAAATGCAGTGCTTGCGGACATGTGTATGTTACGAATGCAAGCTCGGGAACATCTAACTTAAGACGACATATCCCTAAGTGTTTTGATATTGATGGGCCTGGTCCGGCGAAAAAACAAAGATGCGCCCCTTTAGATCAAGCGATGTACAGGGAGATGTTGGCGATTTCAATTATCAAACATAACTACCCTTTCAGTTATGTTGAACATGAGGAAACAAGAAAGTTGCACAAATTTCTACATGGTAATGTGAAATTCATAACAAGAAATACTGCAAAGGCGGATGTCTTAAAAATATACGAGCGAGAGAAGATGATTATTAAAGACAAGTTAGAAAAGGTAACCGGTAGGATATGCTTGACTTCTGATTTATGGAGTTCGATCACGACAGATGGATTTATGGCATTAACAGCTCATTATGTTGATGAGAACTGGAATCTAAGGAAAAAAGTGCTAAACTTTAGAGTTATACCCCCTCCACACAGTGGTTCCATTTTAGCAGAGCACTTGATCAATTTTTTAGCAGATTGGGGCATCGAGAAAAAAGTTTTTACCATCACACTAGACAATGCAAAATACAATGACATATTAGTAGATCGTTTGAAAGGTCATTTGCGTTTGAATAACGCATTAGTGTGTGATGGAGATTATACTCATGTGCGTTGTTCAGCGCACGTGCTAAATCTTATCGTTCAAGCCGGATTGAAAGCAATTGAAGGGGCCATTGAAAAGGTTCGAGAGTCGGTGAAATATGTGAGAGCAAGTGCTGCTAGGAAGTATAAGTTTGCGGAATGCATACAAATACTTTCACTACAATGTGGGAAGCATGTTCGTCAAGATATTGTAACGAGATGGAACTCTACATATCTTATGCTTGATTGTGCATTAGCTTATCAACGGGCTTATACTCGGTTAGCCTTAGTTGATTCAGCTTTTAAAACTTCTCCGTCAGAAGAGGAATGGGCAAGGGTGGAAACAATGACACGACTTTTGAAACCTTTTTATGAAATCACTACTTTGTTTTCTGGAATCTCCTATCCGACCTCGAACTTATATTTTCATCACGTGTGGAGAATTCAGTTGTATATTGAAGAGGAGATGTGCAATGCGGATCAAGTTATTAGTGACATGGCGAAAGACATGAAAGAAAAGTTTGATAAATATTGGAAAAATTATTCCATGATTTTGTCTTTTGCGGTTATTCTAGATCCTCGGTACAAGGTTAAGCTTGTTGAATATTGTTTTTCAAAGCTTAACATGACATTTGAAGAGCGTGAAATGAAATTGAAGTGTATTGTGGATGGTATGCATAAGCTATATGATACGGAGTATAATATTCAATCGAAGACAATGCATGATTCTTTAATACCCGAGAGTTCAAATGTTGGTGGCAATACGCTCGATGAGATGGATGGGTTCGATACATTTCAAAGCCAATTCAAAGTTGCTGATAATAAAAAGTCACAGTTGACATTGTATTTGGAGGAACAAAACGTTGATAGAAAAGTAGAACTTGATGTTTTACAATATTGGAAGGAAAATCAAGTAAGGTATCCAAAACTGGCTATAATGGCTCGCGATATATTGAGCATCCCGATTACTACTGTTGCTTCCAAATCATCTTTCAGTATCGGAGGTCGGGTGTTAAGTAAGTATCGAACTTCATTGCTATCATCAAATGTTGAAGCATTGCTATGCACACGTGATTGGTTATTTGATTTAAAAGGTATTAAAGTTCATTCTCTTTGCAAGTTAATTTGTATAATTATAAATTATTTAATAATTCAACTTTAATTTTTTAACGTGTTCAGATGAAAACGAGAACGAAATGGATGAAGATCTTGTTGAAGACATTGAAGCATTGATTCCAACTTTTGGCAACTTTTAGGTAATTAATTTAGACTATGTTAAAACAATTTATTATATATATTTACGATAAATTTGACCCGTTATAACATAGGGACTTTAAAGAAAGCATCCATGAAGAAGCGGAATTCGTCAAGACGTTTTGTATGTTATTGAATCAGATCTTTTGTAATTGCAAGGAACCGAACTAGATCTTTTGTAATTTTAGGTTTACTTAACGGTTTGCAACTCTAGTAATTTGTAACTTGACTTCTATGATTATTATCTTTAGTTTTATGGTTCTGGTTTGATTATTATCACACTAGTTCAAGTTGGCAAATTTGGATCTATTAGCTGTTGGTGCGGTGCTCGTCCCATTGAGCAAGTGAGAATGCATTTTTCGTCGATCGCTTCTAGTTTCTCCAGTTTCAAGAATTAAGTTAACGGGTAAACACTCTATATCCTCTAAAGTCCTGGGTATTATTTTATTTTGGAAAGTTTGAACCTTTGCTATTTGATGCCGTATAGTGCTTTACGAAATCTGATACTTGTTGATTCCAACATAAATATTAGCCTAATCCATCATAAACATCATTCTCCTCCGTTGTTTTTGGCTTGCAAAATTCCAGGTTATATATTTAAATACTATATCAATTTTTGGAATGATAATATTTTACGTACTGTTGTATATCTTGTTTTCACATGTACTTTGACTATTACAAATTTTCTGTGAATTTGTATTACCTTTTTTGAAGATAGTAGCAGTCCCTTTTTTGAGTATGATACAACTATATATTATCTAAGGTTGCAATATTATATATTGTCACACAATAAAGTCAGCTTACTCTTGAAATAATGAAGTTTTCTTAGTCACATTTGACAAGCTAATAGTTTATAAAATTATTCACAAATTTGGACAAAAAGTGTTTGGGGGTCAATTTGTAGCGAGTGGCGACCCTTATTGACGGCTGCACTCCAAGAAGTTGATTGACCCGTCATCTAACATGCCGAAATTGCCACCTCTTAGTGCTTTCGTGTTTGTGGACATAATTTTATGGTTTTAAAGTATACTTCGTCAAATCTA
Source organism: Helianthus annuus (assembly GCF_002127325.2). NCBI lineage: Eukaryota > Viridiplantae > Streptophyta > Magnoliopsida > Asterales > Asteraceae > Helianthus > Helianthus annuus. The sequence goes on along the minus strand of NC_035444.2, from coordinate 106,521,903 downwards.
ACTGGCATTGAACTTTTTGTCAGGTGCTATGGAATAGCATTCACGAGAGGCTATTCCTATACGAAACTGATGCGGAGCAGTTCATCACAGAAAGCACCAACATTTACGACATGGTTTTTGTGGATGCAACAATAAGCTTCAAGAAAAAAAAAAAAAACTGACCCGATCCGACCCGAAACCCGTTCTAACTCGGACCCGACCCGACCCGAAACCCGTTCTGACCCAGACCCGTTATGACCCAGACCCGTTTCGACCCGAACCAAATCAACCCTTTTTTATAATTGACCCGTTTTGACCCAAACCCGTTTTGACCCGAACCCGTTTTGACTCATGACCCGACCCGACCCGTTTGCCAAGTTTAGTTTATATGCCTTTGGTAAATTACCAAAATACCATTTTCATACATAATTGGTAATTAAGAATATGTAACCTAAACTTTTGTCACGTAACTGATTATGTAACATAATTAAACATGTCTTGGCATATAATAATTGTCATAGGACTAGTTAGACGTCTCGAATGCGAAATTGCACGCACGACGCGTTAAAGTAGCGTAAGCTACCTTAATGGGTCACGATGGGTCGAAAGCACTTAGGTTAGGTTTCATTTTAGGATGCAGGCTTTGTTAAACCATATCACATGAGTTCCAACACTCATTTCGTTTACAAGACCTCATTCTATCCGATCGTCCGATTTAGGCGTCTATTGTTTGACTAGTGGTTCGATTACTAGGTGCTACTTGATTTCTCTGGTTTGCTTGAGTTTGCTTGAGTTCTATTTATCGAGGATACCTTGCACTTCATGTGAGTACATAGTTCCCCTATTTTACTATTTTTAAATATTTTGGGGTGATTCATATGTACGAAATGTTTTCAAGGTTTAAACGATGATTTTAAAAACGATTAAAACGATTTTTACTAAACTAATAACGATTTCAATAATGTGAACGAAACTTGATGGTTGTAGTTACATAGCAAATGACATTCATTAATTTTGGCCCAACCGACCAGTATTAGGTTATGGTACCATAGGATCTGACAAATCCCGTTACTTTACTACACCCATGGTTATGTGTGGGGGTTGTGGGTAACGACTAAATCTGATGTTTGTTAACTTACCCTTTAGTGGTTTGTTAATTCAAGAAGCGAGAAGCGAGGTGATCGAGTCATGAAGGTTTGAATGTTGTTAACGAGACGACCATATATAAGTTATCACAATTAAAACGAGGACGATTTAAACGATTTAAACTAGTAAACGATTTGGGAACGATTTGGAAACAATTTGGAAACGATGTTAAACAATTTGGGTAAACGATTGGTTTTTGGCTAGTGTTTAGATAACGGGACGGGTGTAATATGGTGAAAACATGGTAGATACGCCACTGGTACTTCTTATATATAAGTGTTTTCAACATATTACATACCGTGGCGTTATTTAGTTCACTTGGGTAAATGATTTTGGAACGATATCCACAAACGAGGTTTTCGAAAGGATATAAACCATACGGGTTTTATTAACGAGATTTTATTAACGATTTAATACGAGATGTTTTACAAATTGCTTTACTAAAACAAATGTTTTTGGGTAAAGAATCATGGCTACGAGGTTTTTATAAACTATAACCCACTTGATTTGAGTTGGTTATTTAAGTTGCAATATTATACTTTTTTTAAAACAAAGTTTTTAATAAAGTATTGCAACATTTAAACTAGCCATGAATCCAACACTCCTATAAAGCCTATGTACTCGCCAGCATTTCTTTGCTGACTAAGTTTTTACATATGTTTCAGGTGTTGATGCTTGATTGACTTCTAGGATGCATGCGTCACATAGGATCTGGACAAGACCTTAGTGACATAATAACTATGATAGACGATATAAAACTTGTTTGTTCTATGTGTTAAGACAATGTAATGTTTAATTTTATCAATAAAACAAAACTATTTTGTATCCATGGTTATGAAACAATAGCTTCTGTTGCAACACTCCCCGACGTTTCCGCCATGGTTTGTTGTCCTACGTGGTCGGGGTGTGACAGAAGAAGTTGGTATCAGAGCCAATGGTCATAGGGAATTAGGTTATTAGTAATGCTTTGACCTAGACTATAACTTTAGGACCCTAACACAATTTTACTTGTGTTTAGATTTTAAAACAACACTGTCACCTATCCTTAGGTGATAACCACAACGAGAACACGAATCCGAATCTGCTTCAAAAATTAATCATCCGTTCTAGGATGATTGATTACTAGGTTTTGAACCCTCTGTTATATGGTTTTGAACCCTCCCAGTTTGATTCATATTTGGCTTAGTGCCTTTTGAATTTTCAAAATCTCGTCAAAGTTTGGGTCTAAATAATGTGAACACGTGCAAACTGGAAGAGTGAATGCCTGTACTCTGAGTTTTCTGTCTAAGGCTAGAGTGTTCGTACAAATCCACATAATCGGACCAGTCACTCTTACCTAGGAACTCTTGGGGTGAGTGTTCACTTATAGGCGAGCATGTCTTCGCGATACATTATTTTGATTCATTTACTTTAATTAGTCACTGCGTGTCGTTTTGTTTGTTCGAGGTAACGAACAAATGATCACCTATCTTGTGTTTTGTCGATGTTTTCAATGCCTCTTTTGTTTTTCCAATCGACGATCCCGCTCGTGGATGGGCATTCAATCTGAATGCAACCGAGGCTCGAGCTGACAACCTCGTTGTCAGTTGTACCATGGTTGTCAATGGTACGTTTCTTGTTAACAATCGACCTGCATCTATTCTTTTTGATTCTGGTGCCGATAGAAGTTTTGTTTCGTTATCTTTTGGACCTTTGCTTACGATACCTAGAACTAAATTAAGGAAACCCTTATCTGTCGAAGTTGCTACTGGTAAACCTCTTGTCCTCGACTCTGTTATTCGTGATTGTCAATTAAACCTTGATAACCATCTTTTTCCTATTGACCTCACACCGATGCAACTTGGGAGCTTCGACGTTATCATTGGTATGGATTGGTTAACCAAACACCACGCTGAGGTGGTTTGTTTCGATAAGATTGTTCGTATTCCTTTGTCTTCTGGCGATGTTCTAGAGATACGTGGCGAGAAGCCATCTGGTGGCTTGAAGCTTGTGTCGTGTACAAAGGCCCAAAGTTATTTGAGAAAAGGATATGTCGCTTTTCTAGCACATGTCACCGAGGAGAAAGACAAGAGTAAGAGTATTCAGGATATTCCGATTGTTCGGGATTATCCAGAGGTGTTTCCTGATGAACTGCCTGGTTTGCTTCCAGTTCGTCAAGTTGAGTTTCATATAGACCTTGTACCCAATGCCAACCCGATTGCGAAAGCACCTTATCGTCTTGCACCATCGGAAATGCAAGAGTTATCGAAACAGCTTCAAGAGTTATCTGATAAAGGATTCATCCGTCCGAGTTATTCACCATGGGGAGCTCCTGTCCTTTTCGTGAAAAAGAAAGATGGATCTTTTCGAATGTGTATCGATTATCGTGAGCTTAATAAGCTTACCATCAAGAATCGATATCCCCTACCTTGAATTGATGATCTCTTTGACCAGCTGCAAGGTGCTTCATGTTTTTCTAAGATCGATCTGCGTTCTGGGTATCATCAACTTCGTGTTCTCGAAGAAGATATTCCCAAAACTGCTTTCCGCACAAGATATGGGAATTACGAGTTCACTGTCATGCCTTTTGGTTTGACGAATGCCCCAGCTATCTTTATGGACTTAATGAATAGGGTCTGTAAACCTTATTTAGACAAGTTCATTATTGTGTTCATCGACGATATTCTCATTTATTCGAAGACTCGAGCCGATCACAAGCAACACCTTCGCTTAACGTTGGAACTCCTTAAGAAGGAACAACTTTTCGCTAAATTCTCCAAGTGTGAATTCTGGCTTAAAGAAGTTCAGTTTCTGGGTCATATAGTCAACGAGCAGGGTATTCATGTGGATCCATCCAAGATTGTTGCTATTAAGGATTGGAGTACGCCAACGACACGTACAGAGATTCGATCTTTTCTTGGTCTTGCTGGTTATTATCGTCGATTCATTTCTAATTTCTCAAAGATTGCGGTTCCACTCACTACTTTGACTCAGAAGAATAAGCCTTTTGAGTGGGGACCCAAACAAGAAGAAGCATTCCAAACGCTGAAGCAGAAGTTATGTAATGCTCCTATTCCATCTCTGCCCGAAGGAAGCGATGATTTTGTTGTCTATTGCGATGCGTCCAACTTAGGCCTTGGTTGCGTCCTCATGCAATGAGGCAAGGTTATAGCATATGCATCTAGGCAGTTGAAAGTTCACGAGAAGAACTATACGACTCATGATCTTGAGTTAGGAATTGTGGTTTTCGCGCTTAAAATCTGGAGACACTACCTCTATGGAACGAAGTGTGTGGTTTTCACGGACCACAAAAGTCTCCAGCATATTCTTAATCAGAAAGAGCTGAACATGAGGCAACGACGTTGGGTTGAACTCTTGAACGATTACGATTGCGAGATTCGCTACCATCCTGGTAAGGTGAATGTCGTGGCCGATGGGCTTAGTCGAAAAGAGCGAGTCAAGCTTCATTCTGTTCAAATGCTATCTGATCTTCAAACTCGTGTTCTTCAAGCTCAACAATTTTGTGTTTCACAAAATTTGATAGGTGAGGAGTTGCCGCTTTAACTTGAGCTTAAGCTCGAAAGGAAAGGCGATGGTTTACTCTACTTCAAGGATCGTTTGTGGATTCTAAAACAAGACGATCTTCGCACCCTAGTGATGGACGAATCTCACAAGTCTCGATATTCTATCCATCCTGGTGCTGATAAATTGTACATGGATCTTCGTACTAAGTTCTGGTGCCCTGGTATGAAGAAAGATGTTGCCTTGTATGTAGCGAAATGCCTAACTTGTCTCAAAGTTAAGGCTGAACATCAACGGCCTTCTGGTTTGCTTGTACAACCAGAGATACCGGTTTGGAAGTGGGAGAGCCTTGCGATGGATCTCATCACTAAGTTACGGCGTACATCTATAGGTCACGATGCTATTTGGGTTGTTATCGATCGATTAACGAAATCAGCTCATTTTATTCCGATTCGCGAGGATCTATCTGCTGATAAACTTGCAAAGATTTATGTTGATGAGATTGTATCACGACATGGTGTGCCTTTGGATATCATCTCTGATCGTGATGCTCGATTTTCATCTCATTTTTGGAAAACCATGCAATCTGCTATGGGAATCCAACTAAATCTAAGCACTGCTTATCATCCCCAAACAGATGGTCAATCTGAAAGGACGATTCAAACTTTGGAGGATATGCTTAGAGCATGCGTGATAGACTTTGGTGGTAATTGGGATTCTCATCTGCCATTGATCGAGTTCTCTTACAACAATAGTTATCATGCTAGCATTAAAATGGCACCAGTCGAAGCTCTCTATGGTCGAAAATGTCGTTCACCTGTCTGTTGGAACGAGACCGGTGAAGCTCAGCTTACTGGACCTGAGCTCGTTCTGGAAACAACGGACAAAATCAAGAAAATCCGCGATAATCTTGTGACAGCTCGAAGCCGTCAAAAGAGTTATGCGGATATGCGACGCAAGCCCTTAGAATTTCAAGTCGAAGATTGTGTCCTACTAAAGGTTTCACCTTGGAAAGGAGTCGTGAAATTTGGAAAGAAAGGAAAACTTGCACCTCGATATGTGGGACCATTCAAGATTGTGGAAAGAATTGGGAAGGTTGCCTATCGACTAGAGTTACCTCCAGAGCTTAGAAATATTCATCCGACTTTTCACGTGACCAATTTGCAAAAGTGTTTAGCTGACGCTGATCTTCACATTCCTCTAGACGAGATCCGAATCGATGAAACGATGCACTTTGTCGAGAGACCCGTGGAGATAGTGGACCGTACTTTCAAGCAGTTGAAGAACAAACGGATTCATTTGGTTAAAGTTCGTTGGGAGTCCAAGCGTGGCCCAGAATTCACTTGGGAACGTAAGGACCATATAATGACGAAATATCCGCATTTGTTTTCACAAGCTTCCTCTAGTTAAAATTTCGGGACAAAATTTCCTGAAGTAGGGGAGACTGTGACAACTGTGCTCTGTAATCGATGGACGATGTAAAACAATGTTGATTATTAATAAAACAATGTGCTTTGGTATTATTATATGTGTTTTGGTGTTATTTTGTGTATTTGTGGTTGGTGATTTTACAATTCGATTCAATTCCAAATTTCAAGCTCTAAATCGCTTTCTGGAAGGTTATACGCGCACTAATGCATAAATATAACCAGTTTAATGCAACAAACACTCCGGAATAGTGAAATAGGCTTAACATACCTTAAATAACCTCCATATAACTTAGAAATAAGTTTTGGATGGTTTGTGTAACACCCCGTGTTTTCAAATGTCAAAGTCAAAGTCAAAGTCCAAGTCAACTTTGACTTTCCTTGACTGTAGTTAGTCTATTTTATGTTTTAATTGTATTATGTAGAGTAAGTGTTGTAATCAGCAAGAATCGAAGTAATCGAATGTGTTAACGCGAACCGATCTACGACTGTGAATAGTAGGAAGTAGCAATGCGATAAAGTTAACTAATCAGCAATCAAACCGATCTAACAATCATCGAACTCGAGACTCGAATTATGCAAATTTTAGTATTGTTATACGTGTGCGTGTGCCTTATGTGTTACTTGTGCATGTTTACTTTATGTTCGGTGTGGTATTCAAGCAAATCAATCGAAAATCAAATCGAAACTCGAAAAGCAATCGAACTCAATCGAAACCGACATCGAAACGTGACTTATAGAAGATTGTATGTTAGATATAGTGATTTGGACTGAAAGTAATTTGACTAGGAACTCTATCGTATTCGTATCATCGTCAACCGAATTCGAAACGTCGAAAATCGTCGCGAAATACTTGAAGTGGGTCGCGGATCGAACAGGAAGCACCCTGATCGAACAGGCCAGCCGATCGGCTAGCATCTTGCCAGCCGATCGAGCAGCCCACTCGATCGGAGCTCCTGGCCGATCGGCTGCCCCTTTCCTCTTTTGGAAGCCTATAAATAGGGATGTCCTTGTCTTCATTTCCACTTTTGGAAAGTTCTGACCGGCCAGCTCCTATTCTTCATCTTTTCTCAGATTTCTCTTAATCCCGGTAAGTTTTCACTCCAACTCTTGTACGTTTTTTATCATTACTTGATTCTACACCTTTCTATCTTTCAAAACTTGGATTCTAACCGTGAAATCACCAAGATCTAAGTGTTCTTGGGTGATTCATCATGGTGTTCTTGAAGAACATCATGTTTTAGCCTCATTCAACTATGATTAGCTTAGATCTAACCGATTTCCACATAAACAAGTTAAGATCTATCAAAGATCTAAACATCCACAAGTTGTGAAGGATTGGAAGAAGGAATCCCAACTTTCTTTCAACTCTTTTACACTCAATGCCTTCAAACCACTAGAGACGGAGCTTGAACCGGCTAACTAATCATTCTAACAAGTTAAAAGGTTCAAGATTCGGATTCTATATACAAGGTTCACCGATTTTGGGTTAGACTCTAAACCAACATTCCGAACCGTTCACCGGCCGGAATTGGGTGATTCCTGTCCGAGCCGGAGAGACGGGTAAGAACGAAGGTATCATAGTTCAACTCGTTATCAAACTACCTCGATATAATGACAAGTAACCAGACAACCAAGTGTTAGACGAAAGGCCGACCAGGTCAGACTTGCTGGCCGAACGGCTAGGCTGATCGAACAGCCCAGCCGATCGGACACACCAGCCGATCGACCGGGCCAGCCGATCGGCTAGCACATGGCGTCTCACTTTTCCAAACTCTTGAGGTATAGTATTGACAAAGTAGTGTTCGATCGAATATGTCACTCGATTGGTGAACATTACTGTCCGGATCACGAGATACTATGCTTCAACACTTAATCGTTTTCACAACTCGTTTGTAGTAGGGAATGCCAGCCGATCGAACAGACTGTTCGATCGAGTGACATTCAGTTGAGGACTAATTCTGAAATTTCTAGCCGATCGAGTGAGCTAGCCGATCGAACGAACCGTTCGATCGATCGACTTGAAAGGTAGGAACACTTCAGTGTTCTCAAATGCTGCAACGAAAACTTCAAAAGTTCAAATCCTCAAACACAAACACACCAGAGGAAGAAACAATCCACTCGAATGGCCCAGCCGATCGAGCCTACCGGCCGATCGAACAGGACTGTCCAACCGGACATACCAGCCGACCGAACAGCCTGTTTGATCGAACCTGCCGTTCGATCGACCAGCCCATTCGATCCATTCACACTTGTTTACTTTTCCGCGTTACTTATCGTTATGCTATCGAACTATTCAGGCAAATCTTACCCTCAGCGCTCCCTTCAATCCACAATCAATCACTGTGAGTATACTCGATCCCTTTTTTGCTTTTAGCACTTTTGGGTGTTACATACATTACCTATCAAATCACAATCAAACACAAACTATTTGAACGCTAACCATTTGCATCTACTACTTGACTAAATGAATGCTGTTTATTATGTTTACACGTGGAGTGCTATCTACCTGCCTTAGCAACATAGTACTATAGTTTGGACTCAGCACCCGTTCATGCGGGGGTTGTTAAGGACAATTACATGCATGGATTACGGTGGTAATCATGTATTGCGAACCGTCCCGGACGGTCAACCCGCAGTCGTTGGTATCGATGGTCCTGGTTATGCGTAAACTATTCGTAAACTATATGCTATTATCAAACTTGTGTCCTGGTTATGCATGTCGATAATTAACATGCATCGTTTTCCTCTGTGTACGAGTCTGGTTATGCGTAAACTATTCGAACTCTATATGCTATTATCAAACTTGTGTGCTCACCTTTACATTTTATGTATTGACTTTATTTTAACGTATGTGACAGGTGCTTAAGTTGCTAGGATGCTTAGGCGCATTGTGATGAAATCGAGGCTAGGGAGTCTAGAAATAATAAACAATTGTCTGTAATAATAATTGAATCTGAGTTGTCGGAACGGAATTATTTGTCTCGTTGCTTTCTATGATAACTTGTTATTTATTTGGGACACGGTATGGGACGTGTCATTTAAACTGAATTTATATAATAGTTGTTGTGGAAACTTCTGGACAATCTGTTTCGCTCAGTGCCGCGCCCCGATGATTCCGCCATCGGTTGGGGTGTGACAGTTTGGTGTGTTGAAATCAACTTTGTTCGATCGCGGGGACTATTTGTGTCAAACTGCGAAACTATACCGATTTGTATAGTAACGAACACTCCGGAACTTGATCATAAGTTAAACATACCCTAAATAACCTTTACATGGCTTAGAAATAGGCTTTGAGGGGTTCGGTATGCTAAAATAAACTTTATGCTCATTCAGGGACTAAAAGCGTCAAAAAGTGCATAAGTTTGCATTTTCGCGCATAACTTACGTTCTGAATACATCCGGACATCCAAAAATTTATGTGAGCATTAAAATATTTTATTTTAGTGTTTGGCATGATAAAATTCCACTCGTCGCTTAATTTGGATCGTTTTTGCGCTCGTTACGACTTCCGTCGTAATTAAGCGAATAACGCAACCGTACGACCAAACGAACCGACATCCGAGATGTTTGTGAGCATATTTTAAGTTCCCTATACTTTAACTTTATTTTAGATCCTTGAAATGGGGTTAACGGGGCTTAAAAGTGCCAAAAAATCAAGTTTTACAAGTGTAGGGACCATTTTTGAAATTTCTGGCAGATTCAATGAACCTAGTCCATTTTGAAGTGTTGATGGTTTTCACCCATGGTTTTGCAAAACCATGGGCTGGTATTCAATGAACATAGTCCACATTAGGGGCTCCCATGGTTTTAGAAAACCATGGGCACACATGTAAGGTCTAGATCAAAGCTCAGTTTTCGAGGAACGGTCTTAACGGTTCTAGAAATCCTATATATACCCCATCCATTTCACTTCAAAACCCACAATTTGAAATCTTATTTATGCTCTATAAGTGGAAGGATATGCTTCCTACCTGAGAGAAAAATCGGAATCAAATCTTGCGGGGACCTTCTGTAAGCGTTCTTTCGTTCTTTTCATTCGTTTTAGCGTTAAAGTCAAATGCGTTTGACTTTCTGCATTGACCAGTTTATGGTCAATATGAAGTTCGTTTGAACTTCATAACGTGAGCATAATCAGGATGGTTATAGTCCCTAGTGACTATACCTACTGATTACCACGTTATCTAGGCTCAGTGACGTGTCGTAGTTTCGGCCAAAATACGCATTTAGGCGTATTTTGTAACCAAACTACTCTAGGATATCAAAACCGTTTGTTTTGATATCAAAACCTATTTTCTAACTTAACTAAACATGTTTTAGCATGTTTAGCTCGTCATTTTTTTAGTCTAGTGCTTGCGTAGAGTCTTAAGTCAAGCGGACTAAACACCCGCTTAGACTTTCGAACACGACCCGTTTGGTAGATCTATAGGATCCGACCAAACATGTTTAGTGACCATAGTAGCATAGGGAATAACCTTCCGAGGTTATACCTTACGGTCACTTAGGTTGATTAGTCGCATGATAAGTAGTTTATATGCCTTTGGTAAATTACCAAAATACCCTTTTCATACATAATTGGTAATTAAGCATATGTAACCTAAACTTTTGTCACGTAACTAATTATGTAACATAATTAAACATGTCTTGGCATATAATACTTGTCATAGGACTAGTTAGACGTCTCGAATGCGAAATTGCACGCACGACCCGTTAAAGTAGCGTAAGCTACCTTAATGGGTCACGATGGGTCGAAAGCACTTAGGTTAGGTTTCATCTTAGGATGCAGGCTTTGTTAAACCATATCACATGAGTTCCAACACTCATTTGGTTTACAAGACCTCATTCTATCCGATCGTCCGATTTGGGCGTCTATTGTTTGACTAGTGGTTCGATTACTAGGTGCTACTTGATTTCTCTGGTTTGCTTGAGTTTGCTTGAGTTCTATTTATCGAGGATACCTTGCACTTCATGTGAGTACATAGTTCCCCTATTTTACTCTTTTTAAATATTTTGGGGTGATTCATATGTACGAAATGTTTTCAAGGTTTAAACGATGATTTCAAAAACGACTAAAACGATTTTTACTAAACTAATAACGATTTCAATAATGTGAACGAAACTTGATGGTTGTAGTTACATAACAAATGACATTCATTAATTTGGGCCCAACCGACCAGTATTAGGTTATGGTACCATAGGATCTGACAAATCTCGTTACTTTACTACACCCATGGTTATGTGTGGGGGTTGTGGGTAGCGACTGAATCTGATGTTTGTTAACTTACCCTTTAGTGGTTTGTTAATTCGAGAAGCGAGAAGCGAGGTGATCGAGTCACGAAGGTTTGAATGTTGTTAACGAGACGACCATATATAAGTTATCACAATTAAAACGAGGACGATTTAAACGATTTAAACGAGTAAACGATTTGGGAACGATTTGGAAACAATTTGGAAACGATTTTAAACAATTTGGGTAAACGATTGGTTTTTGGCTAGTGTTTAGATAACGGGACGGGTGTAATATGGTGAAAACATGGTAGATACGCCACTGGTACTTCTTATATATAAGTGTTTTCAACATATTCATGTCGTGGTGTTATTTAGTTCACTTGGGTAAACGATTTTGGAACGATATCACACAAACGAGGTTTTCGAAAGGATATAAACCATACTAGTTTTATTAACGAGATTTTATTAACGATTTAATACGAGATGTTTTACAAATTGCTTTACTAAAACAAATGTTTTTGGGTTAAGAATCATGGCTACGAGGTTTTTATAAACTATAACCCACTTGATTTGAGTTGGTTATTTAAGTTGCAATATTATACTTTTTTTTTAAAACAAAGTTATTTGAGAAAAGGATATGTCGCTTTTCTAGCACATGTCACCGAGGAGAAAGACAAGAGTAAGAGTATTCAGGATATTCCGATTGTTCGGGATTATCCAGAGGTGTTTCCTGATGAACTGCCTGGTTTGCTTCCAGTTCGTCAAGTTGAGTTTCATATAGACCTTGTACCCAATGCCAACCCGATTGCGAAAGCACCTTATCGTCTTGCACCATCGGAAATGCAAGAGTTATCGAAACAGCTTCAAGAGTTATCTGATAAAGGATTCATCCGTCCGAGTTATTCACCATGGGGAGCTCCTGTCCTTTTCGTGAAAAAGAAAGATGGATCTTTTCGAATGTGTATCGATTATCGTGAGCTTAATAAGCTTACCATCAAGAATCGATATCCCCTACCTTGAATTGATGATCTCTTTGACCAGCTGCAAGGTGCTTCATGTTTTTCTAAGATCGATCTGCGTTCTGGGTATCATCAACTTCGTGTTCTCGAAGAAGATATTCCCAAAACTGCTTTCCGCACAAGATATGGGAATTACGAGTTCACTGTCATGCCTTTTGGTTTGACGAATGCCCCAGCTATCTTTATGGACTTAATGAATAGGGTCTGTAAACCTTATTTAGACAAGTTCATTATTGTGTTCATCGACGATATTCTCATTTATTCGAAGACTCGAGCCGATCACAAGCAACACCTTCGCTTAACGTTGGAACTCCTTAAGAAGGAACAACTTTTCGCTAAATTCTCCAAGTGTGAATTCTGGCTTAAAGAAGTTCAGTTTCTGGGTCATATAGTCAACGAGCAGGGTATTCATGTGGATCCATCCAAGATTGTTGCTATTAAGGATTGGAGTACGCCAACGACACGTACAGAGATTCGATCTTTTCTTGGTCTTGCTGGTTATTATCGTCGATTCATTTCTAATTTCTCAAAGATTGCGGTTCCACTCACTACTTTGACTCAGAAGAATAAGCCTTTTGAGTGGGGACCCAAACAAGAAGAAGCATTCCAAACGCTGAAGCAGAAGTTATGTAATGCTCCTATTCCATCTCTGCCCGAAGGAAGCGATGATTTTGTTGTCTATTGCGATGCGTCCAACTTAGGCCTTGGTTGCGTCCTCATGCAATGAGGCAAGGTTATAGCATATGCATCTAGGCAGTTGAAAGTTCACGAGAAGAACTATACGACTCATGATCTTGAGTTAGGAATTGTGGTTTTCGCGCTTAAAATCTGGAGACACTACCTCTATGGAACGAAGTGTGTGGTTTTCACGGACCACAAAAGTCTCCAGCATATTCTTAATCAGAAAGAGCTGAACATGAGGCAACGACGTTGGGTTGAACTCTTGAACGATTACGATTGCGAGATTCGCTACCATCCTGGTAAGGTGAATGTCGTGGCCGATGGGCTTAGTCGAAAAGAGCGAGTCAAGCTTCATTCTGTTCAAATGCTATCTGATCTTCAAACTCGTGTTCTTCAAGCTCAACAATTTTGTGTTTCACAAAATTTGATAGGTGAGGAGTTGCCGCTTTAACTTGAGCTTAAGCTCGAAAGGAAAGGCGATGGTTTACTCTACTTCAAGGATCGTTTGTGGATTCTAAAACAAGACGATCTTCGCACCCTAGTGATGGACGAATCTCACAAGTCTCGATATTCTATCCATCCTGGTGCTGATAAATTGTACATGGATCTTCGTACTAAGTTCTGGTGCCCTGGTATGAAGAAAGATGTTGCCTTGTATGTAGCGAAATGCCTAACTTGTCTCAAAGTTAAGGCTGAACATCAACGGCCTTCTGGTTTGCTTGTACAACCAGAGATACCGGTTTGGAAGTGGGAGAGCCTTGCGATGGATCTCATCACTAAGTTACGGCGTACATCTATAGGTCACGATGCTATTTGGGTTGTTATCGATCGATTAACGAAATCAGCTCATTTTATTCCGATTCGCGAGGATCTATCTGCTGATAAACTTGCAAAGATTTATGTTGATGAGATTGTATCACGACATGGTGTGCCTTTGGATATCATCTCTGATCGTGATGCTCGATTTTCATCTCATTTTTGGAAAACCATGCAATCTGCTATGGGAATCCAACTAAATCTAAGCACTGCTTATCATCCCCAAACAGATGGTCAATCTGAAAGGACGATTCAAACTTTGGAGGATATGCTTAGAGCATGCGTGATAGACTTTGGTGGTAATTGGGATTCTCATCTGCCATTGATCGAGTTCTCTTACAACAATAGTTATCATGCTAGCATTAAAATGGCACCAGTCGAAGCTCTCTATGGTCGAAAATGTCGTTCACCTGTCTGTTGGAACGAGACCGGTGAAGCTCAGCTTACTGGACCTGAGCTCGTTCTGGAAACAACGGACAAAATCAAGAAAATCCGCGATAATCTTGTGACAGCTCGAAGCCGTCAAAAGAGTTATGCGGATATGCGACGCAAGCCCTTAGAATTTCAAGTCGAAGATTGTGTCCTACTAAAGGTTTCACCTTGGAAAGGAGTCGTGAAATTTGGAAAGAAAGGAAAACTTGCACCTCGATATGTGGGACCATTCAAGATTGTGGAAAGAATTGGGAAGGTTGCCTATCGACTAGAGTTACCTCCAGAGCTTAGAAATATTCATCCGACTTTTCACGTGACCAATTTGCAAAAGTGTTTAGCTGACGCTGATCTTCACATTCCTCTAGACGAGATCCGAATCGATGAAACGATGCACTTTGTCGAGAGACCCGTGGAGATAGTGGACCGTACTTTCAAGCAGTTGAAGAACAAACGGATTCATTTGGTTAAAGTTCGTTGGGAGTCCAAGCGTGGCCCAGAATTCACTTGGGAACGTAAGGACCATATAATGACGAAATATCCGCATTTGTTTTCACAAGCTTCCTCTAGTTAAAATTTCGGGACAAAATTTCCTGAAGTAGGGGAGACTGTGACAACTGTGCTCTGTAATCGATGGACGATGTAAAACAATGTTGATTATTAATAAAACAATGTGCTTTGGTATTATTATATGTGTTTTGGTGTTATTTTGTGTATTTGTGGTTGGTGATTTTACAATTCGATTCAATTCCAAATTTCAAGCTCTAAATCGCTTTCTGGAAGGTTATACGCGCACTAATGCATAAATATAACCAGTTTAATGCAACAAACACTCCGGAATAGTGAAATAGGCTTAACATACCTTAAATAACCTCCATATAACTTAGAAATAAGTTTTGGATGGTTTGTGTAACACCCCGTGTTTTCAAATGTCAAAGTCAAAGTCAAAGTCCAAGTCAACTTTGACTTTCCTTGACTGTAGTTAGTCTATTTTATGTTTTAATTGTATTATGTAGAGTAAGTGTTGTAATCAGCAAGAATCGAAGTAATCGAATGTGTTAACGCGAACCGATCTACGACTGTGAATAGTAGGAAGTAGCAATGCGATAAAGTTAACTAATCAGCAATCAAACCGATCTAACAATCATCGAACTCGAGACTCGAATTATGCAAATTTTAGTATTGTTATACGTGTGCGTGTGCCTTATGTGTTACTTGTGCATGTTTACTTTATGTTCGGTGTGGTATTCAAGCAAATCAATCGAAAATCAAATCGAAACTCGAAAAGCAATCGAACTCAATCGAAACCGACATCGAAACGTGACTTATAGAAGATTGTATGTTAGATATAGTGATTTGGACTGAAAGTAATTTGACTAGGAACTCTATCGTATTCGTATCATCGTCAACCGAATTCGAAACGTCGAAAATCGTCGCGAAATACTTGAAGTGGGTCGCGGATCGAACAGGAAGCACCCTGATCGAACAGGCCAGCCGATCGGCTAGCATCTTGCCAGCCGATCGAGCAGCCCACTCGATCGGAGCTCCTGGCCGATCGGCTGCCCCTTTCCTCTTTTGGAAGCCTATAAATAGGGATGTCCTTGTCTTCATTTCCACTTTTGGAAAGTTCTGACCGGCCAGCTCCTATTCTTCATCTTTTCTCAGATTTCTCTTAATCCCGGTAAGTTTTCACTCCAACTCTTGTACGTTTTTTATCATTACTTGATTCTACACCTTTCTATCTTTCAAAACTTGGATTCTAACCGTGAAATCACCAAGATCTAAGTGTTCTTGGGTGATTCATCATGGTGTTCTTGAAGAACATCATGTTTTAGCCTCATTCAACTATGATTAGCTTAGATCTAACCGATTTCCACATAAACAAGTTAAGATCTATCAAAGATCTAAACATCCACAAGTTGTGAAGGATTGGAAGAAGGAATCCCAACTTTCTTTCAACTCTTTTACACTCAATGCCTTCAAACCACTAGAGACGGAGCTTGAACCGGCTAACTAATCATTCTAACAAGTTAAAAGGTTCAAGATTCGGATTCTATATACAAGGTTCACCGATTTTGGGTTAGACTCTAAACCAACATTCCGAACCGTTCACCGGCCGGAATTGGGTGATTCCTGTCCGAGCCGGAGAGACGGGTAAGAACGAAGGTATCATAGTTCAACTCGTTATCAAACTACCTCGATATAATGACAAGTAACCAGACAACCAAGTGTTAGACGAAAGGCCGACCAGGTCAGACTTGCTGGCCGAACGGCTAGGCTGATCGAACAGCCCAGCCGATCGGACACACCAGCCGATCGACCGGGCCAGCCGATCGGCTAGCACATGGCGTCTCACTTTTCCAAACTCTTGAGGTATAGTATTGACAAAGTAGTGTTCGATCGAATATGTCACTCGATTGGTGAACATTACTGTCCGGATCACGAGATACTATGCTTCAACACTTAATCGTTTTCACAACTCGTTTGTAGTAGGGAATGCCAGCCGATCGAACAGACTGTTCGATCGAGTGACATTCAGTTGAGGACTAATTCTGAAATTTCTAGCCGATCGAGTGAGCTAGCCGATCGAACGAACCGTTCGATCGATCGACTTGAAAGGTAGGAACACTTCAGTGTTCTCAAATGCTGCAACGAAAACTTCAAAAGTTCAAATCCTCAAACACAAACACACCAGAGGAAGAAACAATCCACTCGAATGGCCCAGCCGATCGAGCCTACCGGCCGATCGAACAGGACTGTCCAACCGGACATACCAGCCGACCGAACAGCCTGTTTGATCGAACCTGCCGTTCGATCGACCAGCCCATTCGATCCATTCACACTTGTTTACTTTTCCGCGTTACTTATCGTTATGCTATCGAACTATTCAGGCAAATCTTACCCTCAGCGCTCCCTTCAATCCACAATCAATCACTGTGAGTATACTCGATCCCTTTTTTGCTTTTAGCACTTTTGGGTGTTACATACATTACCTATCAAATCACAATCAAACACAAACTATTTGAACGCTAACCATTTGCATCTACTACTTGACTAAATGAATGCTGTTTATTATGTTTACACGTGGAGTGCTATCTACCTGCCTTAGCAACATAGTACTATAGTTTGGACTCAGCACCCGTTCATGCGGGGGTTGTTAAGGACAATTACATGCATGGATTACGGTGGTAATCATGTATTGCGAACCGTCCCGGACGGTCAACCCGCAGTCGTTGGTATCGATGGTCCTGGTTATGCGTAAACTATTCGTAAACTATATGCTATTATCAAACTTGTGTCCTGGTTATGCATGTCGATAATTAACATGCATCGTTTTCCTCTGTGTACGAGTCTGGTTATGCGTAAACTATTCGAACTCTATATGCTATTATCAAACTTGTGTGCTCACCTTTACATTTTATGTATTGACTTTATTTTAACGTATGTGACAGGTGCTTAAGTTGCTAGGATGCTTAGGCGCATTGTGATGAAATCGAGGCTAGGGAGTCTAGAAATAATAAACAATTGTCTGTAATAATAATTGAATCTGAGTTGTCGGAACGGAATTATTTGTCTCGTTGCTTTCTATGATAACTTGTTATTTATTTGGGACACGGTATGGGACGTGTCATTTAAACTGAATTTATATAATAGTTGTTGTGGAAACTTCTGGACAATCTGTTTCGCTCAGTGCCGCGCCCCGATGATTCCGCCATCGGTTGGGGTGTGACAGTTTGGTGTGTTGAAATCAACTTTGTTCGATCGCGGGGACTATTTGTGTCAAACTGCGAAACTATACCGATTTGTATAGTAACGAACACTCCGGAACTTGATCATAAGTTAAACATACCCTAAATAACCTTTACATGGCTTAGAAATAGGCTTTGAGGGGTTCGGTATGCTAAAATAAACTTTATGCTCATTCAGGGACTAAAAGCGTCAAAAAGTGCATAAGTTTGCATTTTCGCGCATAACTTACGTTCTGAATACATCCGGACATCCAAAAATTTATGTGAGCATTAAAATATTTTATTTTAGTGTTTGGCATGATAAAATTCCACTCGTCGCTTAATTTGGATCGTTTTTGCGCTCGTTACGACTTCCGTCGTAATTAAGCGAATAACGCAACCGTACGACCAAACGAACCGACATCCGAGATGTTTGTGAGCATATTTTAAGTTCCCTATACTTTAACTTTATTTTAGATCCTTGAAATGGGGTTAACGGGGCTTAAAAGTGCCAAAAAATCAAGTTTTACAAGTGTAGGGACCATTTTTGAAATTTCTGGCAGATTCAATGAACCTAGTCCATTTTGAAGTGTTGATGGTTTTCACCCATGGTTTTGCAAAACCATGGGCTGGTATTCAATGAACATAGTCCACATTAGGGGCTCCCATGGTTTTAGAAAACCATGGGCACACATGTAAGGTCTAGATCAAAGCTCAGTTTTCGAGGAACGGTCTTAACGGTTCTAGAAATCCTATATATACCCCATCCATTTCACTTCAAAACCCACAATTTGAAATCTTATTTATGCTCTATAAGTGGAAGGATATGCTTCCTACCTGAGAGAAAAATCGGAATCAAATCTTGCGGGGACCTTCTGTAAGCGTTCTTTCGTTCTTTTCATTCGTTTTAGCGTTAAAGTCAAATGCGTTTGACTTTCTGCATTGACCAGTTTATGGTCAATATGAAGTTCGTTTGAACTTCATAACGTGAGCATAATCAGGATGGTTATAGTCCCTAGTGACTATACCTACTGATTACCACGTTATCTAGGCTCAGTGACGTGTCGTAGTTTCGGCCAAAATACGCATTTAGGCGTATTTTGTAACCAAACTACTCTAGGATATCAAAACCGTTTGTTTTGATATCAAAACCTATTTTCTAACTTAACTAAACATGTTTTAGCATGTTTAGCTCGTCATTTTTTTAGTCTAGTGCTTGCGTAGAGTCTTAAGTCAAGCGGACTAAACACCCGCTTAGACTTTCGAACACGACCCGTTTGGTAGATCTATAGGATCCGACCAAACATGTTTAGTGACCATAGTAGCATAGGGAATAACCTTCCGAGGTTATACCTTACGGTCACTTAGGTTGATTAGTCGCATGATAAGTAGTTTATATGCCTTTGGTAAATTACCAAAATACCCTTTTCATACATAATTGGTAATTAAGCATATGTAACCTAAACTTTTGTCACGTAACTAATTATGTAACATAATTAAACATGTCTTGGCATATAATACTTGTCATAGGACTAGTTAGACGTCTCGAATGCGAAATTGCACGCACGACCCGTTAAAGTAGCGTAAGCTACCTTAATGGGTCACGATGGGTCGAAAGCACTTAGGTTAGGTTTCATCTTAGGATGCAGGCTTTGTTAAACCATATCACATGAGTTCCAACACTCATTTGGTTTACAAGACCTCATTCTATCCGATCGTCCGATTTGGGCGTCTATTGTTTGACTAGTGGTTCGATTACTAGGTGCTACTTGATTTCTCTGGTTTGCTTGAGTTTGCTTGAGTTCTATTTATCGAGGATACCTTGCACTTCATGTGAGTACATAGTTCCCCTATTTTACTCTTTTTAAATATTTTGGGGTGATTCATATGTACGAAATGTTTTCAAGGTTTAAACGATGATTTCAAAAACGACTAAAACGATTTTTACTAAACTAATAACGATTTCAATAATGTGAACGAAACTTGATGGTTGTAGTTACATAACAAATGACATTCATTAATTTGGGCCCAACCGACCAGTATTAGGTTATGGTACCATAGGATCTGACAAATCTCGTTACTTTACTACACCCATGGTTATGTGTGGGGGTTGTGGGTAGCGACTGAATCTGATGTTTGTTAACTTACCCTTTAGTGGTTTGTTAATTCGAGAAGCGAGAAGCGAGGTGATCGAGTCACGAAGGTTTGAATGTTGTTAACGAGACGACCATATATAAGTTATCACAATTAAAACGAGGACGATTTAAACGATTTAAACGAGTAAACGATTTGGGAACGATTTGGAAACAATTTGGAAACGATTTTAAACAATTTGGGTAAACGATTGGTTTTTGGCTAGTGTTTAGATAACGGGACGGGTGTAATATGGTGAAAACATGGTAGATACGCCACTGGTACTTCTTATATATAAGTGTTTTCAACATATTCATGTCGTGGTGTTATTTAGTTCACTTGGGTAAACGATTTTGGAACGATATCACACAAACGAGGTTTTCGAAAGGATATAAACCATACTAGTTTTATTAACGAGATTTTATTAACGATTTAATACGAGATGTTTTACAAATTGCTTTACTAAAACAAATGTTTTTGGGTTAAGAATCATGGCTACGAGGTTTTTATAAACTATAACCCACTTGATTTGAGTTGGTTATTTAAGTTGCAATATTATACTTTTTTTTTAAAACAAAGTTTTTAATAAAGTATTGCAACATTTAAACTAGCCATGAATCCAACACTCCTATAAAGCCTATGTACTCGCCAGCATTTCTTTGCTGACTAAGTTTTTACATGTGTTTCAGGTGTTGATGCTTAATTGACTTCTAGGATGCATGCGTCACATAGGATCTGGACAAGACCTTAGTGACATAATAACTATGATAGACGATATAAAACTTGTTTGTTCTATGTGTTAAGACAATGTAATGTTTAATTTTATCAATAAAACAAAACTATTTTGTATCCATGGTTATGAAACAATAGCTTTTGTTGCAACACTCCCCGACGTTTCCGCCACGGTTTGTTGTCCTACGTGGTCGGGGTGTGACAAAATCCAGGCAAATCTTGATAGTACAGATATGCTTCTGCACACGGGGTCGTGCTCAGCGGACACGGGGGCGTGGTCAACTAATGCAGACAAACTACATTTAATGAAGAAAGAGAGGAGGATGGACACGGGGTCGTGCCCAAGGGACACGGGGTCGTGCCCAAGGGACACGGGGCCGTGCCCAAGGGACACGGGGCCGTGCCCGAGCTTCTGTTTAGCCTATAAATAGGAGTGCTTGGAGCTTTTGCAACTCATCTCTTGACACACCACCTCTCTCACACTTCACCCATCACAACACCATCATCCACCACCATTATCCATTGTCCATCATAGAGTGTGTGAGTCGTCTCGGGATCCAAGATTGATCATAAGAGTTCTTGACAATCAAAGGCCATGTTTGCCTAAGTCTCTTACATCACTTGGTGAAGACAAGTGTTTAATGTAATACTTTTTATTTTTAATCTTTTGCACTTTTTATTTGGTTATCTATTAATGACTTTGATAACTAGTTTCTTATGTTGAAGGTGATTCTTCCTTATCGTTTGTCTGTGGTATCTTGGAATTATTTTACTGTCTATATAAAATAAAAGATTTTCACCATTCATATCTCCACGGTCTATATGGAGGTATGTTGGCTACCTGGTCGGGGGTTAAGGGAACGGTTTGGTAAGAGTCTTGCCATTGTTCAGTGTATAGATCCTGCAAAGGACCTGGGTCAAATTTAGTAGGACCTCCTTCAATACCCAAATGTATTGGATGGCGGGGTCCAAACTCTTTGACCCCCTCATAAGTTAAACTACTTTTAAAACTTTAACCAGGCTACTTAGGACTGTATCCCTGCTGACTCAGACTACTTAGCCGAGGGTAACGTCGCCTTCAAAAGAGGGGCCTACCACATTATGCATTAATAACTTAATTAATTATCTTTCAATAATCCGACCCTTTAGGATTGTATCCTTGCTGACTCAAACTACTGGGTTGAGGGTAACGTCGCCTTCAAAAGAGGGGCCTACTACAATAACTAAGATAATCTCTTAAACAAGTGCAAAAGTGCGAAAATAATCAAAGGTTACACTACACACGAGTTGGATCCAAGTGATTCATCTTGTCTATCTGTTTTTACTTTTATTTTACTTTTCAGCATTTTATTTAGTTTTATTTTTCTAGTTTAAAAATCTTTTTCTAACTTTTTGATTTGATTAGACGTTGAGGATAAACCGGTACTAAAAGCTCTTGTGTCCTTGGACGACCTCGGTATCTTACCAACACTATACTACGTCCACGATGGGTGCACTTGCCCATATGTGTGTTTAGTGTTAGTGAATATCGTGTTTATAAATTTAAAACTTGGCTAAAAAGTGTAAAAAGGGCTTAAAATATACACCTAAAATATAACACACTTCACGCACATCAGTATACAACTTTGAATATAGAATAATAGATTAAAACAACTCATATCCACAATGTAAGTAATAAAAATAGTTTCAGCCATGCTAGTGTCGCAGTCCACGCAGTGATAGCCCAAGTATCCCGATGCTTTAGTGTTTACCCAAGACTCAAGGTAAACTAAAATCCTCCTAACAATACCCCCGAGAATAATGGTGAGGTGCATCTCCTATAGCGCTACTATTGTTAAGGCGGAACTACACACCCTGGATTAAACATCACATAGCACAAATAGAATACTAGAATGCACAAGTTTCACATACACGTAGGATAGAGTCTTACAGAATCTCAAGTTTCATTGTTTAATAGAATACATGTTACATCCCAAAGTTTAAAACAAAAAGGGATCGAGTATACTCATAGTGATTGCTTAACAGTTACAACCGTTATTGAATCAAAGGGAGCTCTCTTAGGGTTAGCCTGATTAGATTACAACAGATAAAAGTTGGGCTGAATAACGATATTGCGCAAAGTGTCGAACAGTCGCTTGATCGGATGGCTGTCCGATCGGATGGATTGCCAGTCGATCGGGTGACTAATGTGTGAGTGGGACGGGTGGCTACTCAATCGGATGGCTATCCGATCGGTTGCCACTCGGTCCAAGTGTCAAGTTTCAAAGTTGCTGTTTAAGTGTTTGGTTACCTTGATCGGGTGGCTGCTCGATCGGATGGCTCCGATCGGGTTGCCACTCGATTGAGATTTCCAAAGTTCCAAGTTTCTGAAAACGTTTCTAAGTGTTGAAAGGTTTCAAAGTTTCAAGGCAATGAAACAAGTGTCACCTGATTGAGTGGTTGTTCGATCGGATGGTCATCCGATCGGATTGTCACTCGATCGAGTGATCCTTGTCCAGTTTGTAATTTTTTTAAAATTTCTAAGTTTCTAGATTAACGATGACGACTCGGTATGTATCGAGACAACGGTAAATTCATCATCTTACAGCCGTTCTGATCGGATGGGAATCACCCCTGTCTGGTTAGTCGTCTGTTTACAACGGTTTATGTCGGAATCCGTTCCATGGTCGTCTTCTCCCTCAACAATCCGTTTCCAAACCTACTCTAGACTACCCATCAAGTCTACAGTCCGTTTATATCCGGATTCCATCGTTTAATATGAAAGATTGAAGAAAAGATGAAGAAAACTTAAGTTTTATTATGAAAAATCCTAGATCTAGCATAGATTTAGTGTGAAAAGCATGGAATTCCTCAGATCTGAGCTAAATCTTACCAGAAATGACATCACATAGCAGGTTGTACAAACCACCATGATGACATCATCCTCAAGAACTCAGATCTAAGAGATTTCACGGTGAAAAGTGTGATTTCAAAGGTGAATCACGTAGAGAATGAAGTGTAGATCAAGAAAGTACAAGAATCTAGCCTAAAACGTACCGGAATCGCAAAGAAATCGAAGAAAAGTAGTGTGCGTGCGTCTGGTCGAGTGAGGCTGTCACATCAATGAGAATGGTGATGTGACAGGCCTATTTATAGTGTGAGGGATTAAGGCAGTGTGCACTTAGATTGGATGGCAGGTCGATCGAGTGGCCATCCGATCGGGTGATCATCCAATCGGATGGCTATCCGATCGGATGGTCATCCGATCGGATTGCCACTTGGTCAATCTCATCCTTTCCGCGTTCCCATCTTTGATTCGTTTTGCGAGTTAGATTAAGCGTTGCGTATTATTGGGTAATAGAATAACTAGATTTCATCACAAGAGTTTCAAAGTTTCGTAGATTCCGCCAGTGACAAGACTCTTGTCTCTCATTCAACCAAGAATCAGGTTTCACGAGCCTAAAGAGTCAAGCACCAAAGTATCTAGAATTAGACATTCCAAGTATATAGATTTAGACATTCCAAGCATATAGATTTAGACATTCCAAAAATAGATTTAGGCATTCCAAGCATGCAAATTTAGACATAAGTTTCTCCAAGTTATCAAAGTATCACACGTTATATAATACAGGGACCAGACTTGCCAATAAAGTTCAGGGACTAAATCTGACAAAAGCTTAAAGTTTAGGGACGTTGGGCGTTACAATAAAAGCTAGAAATATATGAAAATATGAATGGTTCGGTTTAGTAAATATTGGTTAAATGAGGGTACAAGAAATTCGATAACCCTTTTGGTTAATTGGGGTTTCCGTTAATCAGTTTTCAGATAATTCAGTTTTTGGTTTATTTCAGTTCGGTTTTGGTTAGCGATTCAGTTATTACTCATTTTTAGACATTGTTAATCACGTACTATATTAATTTATTAATTAAAAAAATATAGCAATACTATAGTCAAATTAAAGATAATAAAATACTTGTTTATATGGTGTTATTAAAAAAATATTAACGTACCAAAAACTTATGATTGTTTAAAAATGAGGGGTGGTTAGTTTTTTATAGGTGGATAAAGTGTAACTACTAACGAATTATCTATAATTTTGTTAAAGAATAGAGATTAAAATGTAATCTAGATGAGATGATAAACTTGACATTATTTAATCACTTGATATTTTGTAGTTATTATACATTCTGGGATAATGACTAAGTACGTTGGGCTTTAATCAATTGTATACTAAGAAATCATCTACTTGTACCTTTGAATCCACACGTCAATACAGACCAAGACAAATATTGAAACGTCAACAAAAATGAGTAGGTCGTGACGATACATTTGGATTTTTTTAAACATTAGAGTTTATAGGATATGACAAGAATACATAAAAGAATTATAAGTTTCTTGTGGGGGAAGTGTAACTAACTATCTATAATTATGTTTAAACTCAGGGATTTAAAAATAATAAGATGGAGGGTTAAAATATAAATATTAGGGTAAAATACTTTTAGAGTCCCTGTGTTTTATGGGTTTTAACTAGTTGAGTCCAAAAGCAAAAAGTTTAATGACCTGAGTCCCCATAAGCATTTTCTTTAACCATTTGAGTCCAAATTTCTAACCTAGTTAGAATTTTATTGTTAAGTTTTGTTAAATGACCAAATTACCCCTATAAAACACAGGGACTCAAAAAGAAAAATAATATATAATCCCCCAATTAACATTAACAACCCTTTATTTATTAGAACTTTATTTATTAAAAGCTGTAATATAAGTCAAATCAAATCATAAACTAAAAATCCCTTTCCTAAAACGTGTTCCGGCCGGCCAACCAACCTGTAACGCCCAGCATCCCTAAACTTTAGGCTTTTGTCAGATTAAGTCCCTGAACTTTATCTATTGGCAAGTCTGGTCCCTCTACTATTTTATGTGTGATACTTTGATAACTTGGTAAATCTATATGCTTGGAATGCCTAAATCTATGTTTGGAATGTCTAAATCTATATGCTTGGAATGCCTAAATCTATGTTTGGAATGCCTAAATCTATATTGGGAATGTCTAAACCTATATACTCGGAATGTCTAAATCTATGTTTGGAATGTCTAAATCTATTTGGTGCTTGAATCTTGAGACTCGTGAAACTTGATTCTTGGTAGAACGAGAGACTAGAGCCTTGTCACTGGCGGAATCTATAAATCTTGGGAACTTTTGGTGTTTTATGATGTAATCTAGTTATTCTCTTACCAAATAATACGCAACGCTTAATCTAACTCGCGAAACGGATCAAGGACGGGAACGCCGAAAGGATAGGATTGACCAAGTGGCAATCCGATCGGATGACCATCCGATCGGGTAACCACCCGATCGGATGGCCACTCGATCAACCAGCCACCCGATCCGTGCACACCGCCTTAATCTGTCACACCCCGACCACGTAGAACATACAAAACGTGGCGGAAACGTCGGGGAGTGTTGTAACAGAATCAATTGTTTCAAATCCATGGCAATTGAAGTTTCGTTTTATTAATCAAACATGAAAGTATACATTGTTTAAACATGAACCAAAGAGTACATAACATGAATTAACTAGTTCTTGTCTCGTTTTAAGTCACTAAGGCACAGGTCCGCCTAAGTATGTCTTGATAAGTCCTATGCATCATCTCCTGAAAACACATGTGAAAATAGGTACGTCAGCATAAAAATGCCTGTGAGATACATTGGTTTTGTGAAAACGGAATTCATGACTTATGTTTGAGAAAATGTTTAGTCATGAACCTTGTAATTTGCTTTGTCTTGTAAATCATTTGAAAAACGATAAGATCAGATGATATGTATAAATAAGAGAACACTGTATGGTTAAACGTAAGCCCCTAGTTTGGCAGATTTACAGTTTTGGTCCCTGTTGTGCCAAAACTTGGTATTTGATGCATTTTTGACATGTTTAAGCCCCGTTAACCCTATTTCAAAGCTCTAAAATGAAGTTAAAGTATAGGGAACTTAAAATATGCTCAAAAATATCTCGGATGTTGATGCGTGTGTAGTGTAATATATTTTTGATGTATATTTAAGCCCTTTTTACACTTTTAACCAAGTTTTAAATTTATAAAACACGATATTCACTAACACTAAACACACATATGGGCAAGTGCACCCATCGTGGACGTAGTATAGTGTTGGTAAGATACCGAGGTCGTCCAAGGACACAAGAGCTTTTAATACCGGTTTATCCTCAACGTCTAATCAAATCAAAAAGTGAGAAAAATGTTTTAAACTAAGAAAAATAAAAACTAACTAAATGCTGAAAAATAAAATAAAAACAGATAGACAAGATGAATCACTTGGATCCGACACGTGTATTAGTATAACCTTTGATTATTTTCGCACTTTTGCACTTGTTTAAGAGATTATCTTAGTTATTGTAGTAGGCCCCTCTTTTGAAGGCGACGTTACCCTCAACCCAGTAGTTTGAGTCAGCAAGGATACAATCCTAAAGGGTTGGATTATTGGAAGATAATGAATTAAGTTATTAATGCAAATTGTGGTAGGCCCCGCTTTCGGCGGTGACGTTACCCTCGGCTAAGTAGTCTGAATCAGCAGGGATACAGTCCTAAATAGCCGGGTTATAGTATTAATAGTAGTTAACTTATGAGGGGGTCAAAGAGTTTAGATCCCCGCCATCCAATACCTATGGGCATTGAAGGAGATCCTACTAAATTTGACCCAGGTCCCAAGCAGGACCTCTAAACGCTGAACAAGGGCAAGACCCTTACCAAACCGTTCCCTTAACCCCCGACCAGGTAGCCAACATACCTCCATATAGACCGTGGAGGTATGAATGGTGAAAATCTTTTATTTTATATAGACAGTAAAATAACGCCAAGACACCACGGACAAACGATAAGGAAAGATCACCTTCAACATAAGTAACTAGTTATTAAAGTCATTAATACAAAACCAAATAAAAAGTGCAAAAGATTAAAAATAAAAAGTATTATACTAAACACTTGTCTTCACCAAGTGATGTAAGAGACTTAGGCAAACATGGCCTTGATTGTCAAGAACTCTTACGATCAATCTTGGATCCCGAGACGACTCACACACTCTATGATGGACAATGGATGATGGTGGTGGATGATGGTGTCATGGTGGTGGTGGGTGGTGGATGAAGTGTGAGAGAGGTGGTGTGCCAAGGGATGAAATGGAATGAAACCAAGCTCCCCTATTTATAGGCTGAACAGAAGGCTGGGCACGGCCCCGTGTCCGCTGGACACGCCCCCGTGCCCGTCTGACATTCTCTCTCTTCATTAATTGTAATTCGCAATTACAATTAATGCGCCTGCTGTACTTTCACCACGCCCCCGTGCCCACTGGACACGGCCCCGTGGTGGGCAATGGAAGTTTCTACTGGTTTGTCTTTTCTGCTGCTTCCTGGGCACGCCCCCGTGTTCGCTGGACACGGGGCGTGTTCAGTCTCTGTTTTCTCTTCTTTGCCTTGGGAGGTGCCGTTGAGGGTCCGGGCAGTCTACTTTTGTTCCTTTTTTTGTATTTATGCTAGAATTAGTTGTCTTTTTGCTTCTTTTGTGATTTTGAGCTCATTTCATCCTGAAAATACAAAAGGAAGACAAAAACACTCTTTTTCCAACATTAGTACTAAAAAAGGGTTAGTTTTATGCCTTAATTGATGTGATTTATATGTTGCATTTTACACACATCAAATACCCCCACACTTGAACTTTTGCTTGTCCTCAAGCAAAACTCTTTAAATGTGGCTTACACTCCCAAATGGAATAGGTAGAAGAGAAGGTTTTTAGCTTGTCCTAGAGTGTCGGGAATCCAAGGTCTTTGTAAGTTTTATTTTTATTTATTTACAAACCTATTCGTTATGATTTATTTTGAACGTTTCATAAGATAAATTACTTATTTGGGCATAGCATGCCTTATTAAAATTCCATTTATATACAAGTTCACATACCTCACGGGGGATCACTCAACACTCGGCCGAAGGTGTATATTTTTAGTGAATCACTCGAGAGCGGCATGGAACTTACGCCTTCCATAGGCTTGCCAAGCAATCAATCCTCCTCCTTTTTAACTTTTTACCTTTGTAAATATCAAGAGGACTTTTGGGTGAAGGGTTAGGCTTGGGTTAAAGGTGGGTGGTTGGGTTAGTGGTTAGTAAAAAGGGCGAAAAATCGTAAAAGCGTCGGTTTTCGTAAAATACCTTGTCTTTAGCGACTTTTTATTTTGAAGTATTTCTCCAAACAAGCTTTTATATAGCTTTTGTTTGTTTTTGACTTCATCATTGTTGTTTTTTTTTTTTCATCACATAAAAAGGCGAGTTTACGAAAAAAAACCGAGCTTGTTACTAAAATAAAGGGTGAAAAATAAAAATGGTTTTTGGTGGTTAAAAAAAAGGTTTTGGGGTAATGAAATGAAAGGTTTAGGCTCAAAGGGGCTATCTAGGGGGATTTTGGGTAGGTGATAAAAAAAATGAAAAATAATGGTTTTGAAAGAAAAATGGTTAGTCCTAATGCCTCCATCATTTACTTACTTGGGTTTAAGTTGGTAAGGACCGGGAATGTATTGTTGTGGCAAGTTCTAGATTTGTAAGAACCAAGCAGCTATTCACACAAGAAACGAAGAATGAGCATTTAGTCTAAATATGTATATTTTTATGCTCAATAAAGGCTCAAAACTCACTTTTGTGGGAATGGGTTTTTAATGTGATCAAGTATATATAATCGAACTTTTAACTAGACTTGTTATGCCGTTTCATAATTTTCTTATGTTGGTTCTTTGTTATCACGACGCTATCGGTTGTAAATTTGTAAAAATATAACCTTTTTAGAACTTGTTATTCCCAACTTAAACTAAGACAAGTAAATAAAAAAAATGAAAAAGTTTTTGAAAAAAAAAAATTTGGGGTGTTTAGCGGTTCCAATAGAGTTTTGTGTAAGGCTTGTATTTAGGATTTGCAAAATTCAAGGTTTTAGCATCCCCCCCACACTTAAATTACACATTGTCCTCAATGTCTCCAAAAATAATGCTTTTGGTTGATTAGAATGTGTAAAAGTGGTTTAAAAAGCAAAGATTTTTGTTACTGGCATCCTGGACACGGCCCCGTGGTGACCGGGCACGGCCCCGTGGTCAAGTGCCAGTAACAAAAATTAGAGAATTGAAACAGAAGCCTGGACACGGGGGCGTGTCCGCTGAACACGGCCCGTGTCCAGTTACCTGAACTGGGTGTTTTCCTGCAGGGGACTCAGCACGGGGGCGTGTTGGTTGGGCACGGCCCGTGTTGAGCCTTCTGTGATGGAGATTTGTGTCGGGTTGCTCTGTTCTTCGTGCATGGTACCATTTTTCTCGTTCCCTTTTTCATTCATTACCACCATGAGTGTGTTTTATTCTCAAAACAACCATCAATCTTAAAAACCATCATAACGTTGCGAACATAGAGAGACATTACATAAAGTTAAAGATGAAAGTACATAAATATTAAACTATGGAGTTCTAGCCCTATGTTTTATTTTAATTTAGCAAAATTTCCAAGAAGCTACTAATCTTGGTTAGATAAGGCTTTTTAGAACTCCTTCTTCCGGGTGTGGTTCTCCTCATATGTCGGCGAGCCACTCCTCTACCTCCCTTGGAAGGAGAAAAGAGGGCTCATTTGCATTAGTTTGAGGAGTTGCAACTTCCGCTGGAATTTCTTGTGGGTTTTCCATGGGAGGTTCTGCGGGAAAGTCTCCCCATCCGGTAGGGTTGTTAACCCCGAGTGCCAAGTTCCAGTCTTGTTGTGGAAGGACTGGTTCCATAGGGGGTGCTACCAGAATGTTTAACCTTTGGTGCAAAAGGTTAATCTCTTGGAAGCTGCTTTCAAGTCCCATCGTAAGATCGTTAATACGGTCAATGAGGACCTCCTCTACTGATGTCATTTCGTCGAGAGCTTCCCTCAGTGCTATCACATAGTGCACAAGTGTAGCTTCAACGGAGGGCCTTCTTCCCCTTCGGCTGTTTGAGGAATGAACGGATGATGTTTCGCTGTTTTCACTCGCCATTCTACGAAAAATAAACCAAAAGCAGTTTATATGACGAAACAGTTTCTGGACACGGCCCCGTGTTCATCTTTCTTCAGCATTTTGGAGCAAGGAATCTTAGGTTTTTAAGTTATTTCCTGAATTTATGTAGACTTTTCGGCAATAAATAACTTTAAACAATGTTACACAACATGTTTTTACCAAGATTCCATGATCAAAACTCATTGTTTCCTACCACAAAGGTTGAAGAATTCAAACTTTTCATGGTAGTTCTTGAAGAAAGATGAAAAAGAAGGAAATGTCTAGAAGAGGAATGGACAAGATGGGTTGTTGGAAACTTCTTTTAGACTTACCTAGGATTGTTTGAGAGAAGATTCCTTCAAATCTCTGTCCCAAGTTGGTCCAAATGTGCAGGATTTTTGGCTGCATTTATAGAAAACGACAGCTTTCTGGACACGGCCCCGTGTCCGCTGGACACGGCCCCGTGTGCAGATGAAATTCTGACACAGTTTGTCCGTATTCTGACGTTCTGATCAGAAGGGAATCTTTTGGTGGACACGGGGGCGTGTTGGCCGGGCACGGCCCCGTGTCGGAAAGCTGTTTTATGAAGTTTTGTCTTTTACTAAGGAGTTAATTTATATCGGGTGGCTCTTGATTTGTTGGAACAACCCCAAAGTGCCTAAGATACCTTAATTGTCCTATACTGAGGCGAGAACGCAAGAGGTTATCGGTGAGGGTAATTCCTATTTTCATTCTAGGTGGACAAGTCCAACCCTTTTCCGGGCTCTCGTTAAAGAAGGTGTATGCCGAATCGCTCAGGTCTATGTATGCACCGAACGAAGTCGATGGGGAGTCCTTCACGGCACAATCGACACAGGGACGACTATCGTCCACGTCTTTTCTAGGTATGAAGGTATTTTCGGGAGCAACGAGGTTGTCGGAATGCGGTTCCAACATTTCCTCATGGTCATCATCTTGGGATGGATCTATAAAATTCTTCCTAAGTTCTTTTGACCAATTGAGAATTAGTTCTTCTAGTTGAAATAACTCGTCAAGGAGCATTTCTCCTAGAATATCTGGCTGGGCGCATTCGAGGGAGAGATAGTGCTTATTTTTACTTTCGCCCCTCTTAAGGTTACAAGGAATCGGTGGGTCTATATAGTGGGGCCTATAATTGAGAAAATAACATTTTAATTCCTCATGTTCGCCTCCACATAATCGACACCACAAACCATAAGAGTGCCGAAAGTAAAAAGAATTACTATCACTCATGTTTGTGTCAGAAATTACCAACCGCCGGGATCTAACGGTTTTGTTTTCAGTAACTGAATCTTGGGCACGGGGGCGTGTTGAGTGGACACGGCCCCGTGTTCAGCTTACTGTCTGACTTAAAACAGGATTGCCAGTTCCAATGATTGAGCACGGGGGCGTGTTCAGTAGGCACGGCCCCGTGTTGAGCTCTGCAGAAGCTGAAAATCTAAGAAAAAATCCTAAAAAATTAAAGAAAAATAAAAATATGATTAGGCCGTTGATTCCCAACTTTCTTAAAATCCTTGTGTCCCCGGCAGCGGCGCCAAAAACTTGATGTGTGTGTAGTGTAATATATTTTTGATGTATATTTAAGCCCTTTTTACACTTTTAGCCAAGTTTTAAATTTATAAAACACGATATTCACTAACACTAAACACACATATGGGCAAGTGCACCCATCGTGGACGTAGTATAGTGTTGGTAAGATACCGAGGTCGTCCAAGGACACAAGAGCTTTTAATACCGGTTTATCCTCAACGTCTAATCAAATCAAAAAGTGAGAAAAATGTTTTAAACTAAGAAAAATAAAAACTAACTAAATGCTGAAAAATAAAATAAAAACAGATAGACAAGATGAATCACTTGGATCCGACACGTGTATTAGTATAACCTTTGATTATTTTCGCACTTTTGCACTTGTTTAAGAGATTATCTTAGTTATTGTAGTAGGCCCCTCTTTTGAAGGCGACGTTACCCTCAACCCAGTAGTTTGAGTCAGCAAGGATACAATCCTAAAGGGTTGGATTATTGGAAGATAATGAATTAAGTTATTAATGCAAATTGTGGTAGGCCCCGCTTTCGGCGGTGACGTTACCCTCGGCTAAGTAGTCTGAGTCAGCAGGGATACAGTCCTAAATAGCCGGGTTATAGTATTAATAGTAGTTAACTTATGAGGGGGTCAAAGAGTTTGGATCCCCGCCATCCAATACCTATGGGCATTGAAGGAGATCCTACTAAATTTGACCCAGGTCCCAAGCAGGACCTCTAAACGCTGAACAAGGGCAAGACCCTTACCAAACCGTTCCCTTAACCCCCGACCAGGTAGCCAACATACCTCCATATAGACCGTGGAGGTATGAATGGTGAAAATCTTTTATTTTATATAGACAGTAAAATAACGCCAAGACACCACGGACAAACGATAAGGAAAGATCACCTTCAACATAAGTAACTAGTTATTAAAGTCATTAATACAAAACCAAATAAAAAGTGCAAAAGATTAAAAATAAAAAGTATTATACTAAACACTTGTCTTCACCAAGTGATGTAAGAGACTTAGGCAAACATGGCCTTGATTTCTAAGCTATGTAAAGGATATTTATGGTATGTTTAACTTATGGACATGTTCCGGAATGTCTGTTACAGTTCAAATTGGCATACTTTCACAGTTTGTCAAGTTTAGTCCCTGTAAGCGAATTAACTTGTTTTTGCCATACCAAAGCCTTCAAAACTTATTTCTAAGTTATGTAAAGGTTATTTAAGGTATGTTGAGTATATGTTGATGTTCCAGAGTATTTTTCGCATTAAACTGAGTACGTTTACGCACCAGTTTGCGTATAATTCTCCAGAAAGCGATGTAAAGTTTGAAATTGAACAAGAATTGATATGTGCAAAAGATACACATATTTATACAAGATCCCAAGTATGAAATACAATATTTCATCGGCTTGGTATTTGTTTGAGGGTCGCGGTGACACAGGTGTCACAGTCTCCCCTACTTCAGGAAATTTCGTCCCGAAATTTATTCGTAGGAGTCTATTTGTGACTTTGCCAAATAACCACCAGCGATATGCAAGGCAATATCCTGTCATTTCCTTGACGGTTCATTCTTCAGAAACGAAAATGAACAGACGGAGTCATTTTCCTCATCGAGTATTCTTCAGAAATGGAAATGACGGAATAAGCAAACGGATGTTCATTTCCTCATCGGACAAATCTTCAGAAACGAAAAATGAACAGACGGAGTCATTTTCAATGGTTGCTTCATGAGAAATGGAAATGAAGGATTACACAACGGATATTGATTTCCTCAACGGATAAATCTTCAGAAACGAAAATGAACTAACGGAATCATTTCAACGGTTGCTTCATCAGAGTTGGAAATGAAGGATTACACAACGGATATTCATTTCCCCAACGGATAAATCATCAGAAACGAAAATGAACTAACGGAGTCATTTTCAACGGTTGCTTCATCAGAGTTGGAAATGAAGGATTACACAACGGATATTCATTTTCCCCAACGGATAAATCTTCAGAAACGAAAATGAACTAACGGAGTCATTTTCAACGGTTGCTTCATCAGAGTTGGAAATGAATAGGGTTAACTCTAGACACATGACAGAACTTGCTGAGATTTCTGTGCACTAAAATCCATAATTATGTATGCATCCATAATTACGTAATCCCTTGCACAGTCCGCACAGTTTGTTTTGTAATGTTTTGGGGAAGGATATCAAACTTGTGATGAGGGTGACTAGACTTCCAACGGTTCCTTTTTAATTAGATCAATAGGGGATCTTCTTAGTTAGGCCACCAAGGAGTCCTTTCAGCTATATCATCACATGATATCCCTAGCCAGATTTTTTGGATCAATCTGTTTATCTAGACCACTCAAGGGGTCTAATTATGAAGTAGTACTTTATAATCCAAGGGACTTAACTATAACATAGAAGTCCATTGAGGATTTTAAGTAATACCTTTGGGTATCCTACTATGAATCTCTTGTACAAGGATATGTAAGATTCTACGAGGATTTGGATAACATAATTTGGATTACACAACAACACATAAGGGAACACATAAGCACAAAGTTACATAATTGTTTAACTTGATTATAATTTGTTATTAACTTGTTATTGATTGAATACGGATATGGAAACCAATCGACGGGTCTCAATGTTCACTGGGATCTATCTGAGAAGACAGAAAGATCTCCCAAAATTCGATTTTTGATTACAAGGAATCACCACATTCGAATTAAGGTATACAACAATTAAAGACTTACGGGAAGTCCTTAGGTACCCTATTAAGGATTTATAGTGGTACTTTGGGTATTCGTCTTGTGTTGTAACCTGCGCCTTGTACTTCGTTTCCTTAGAATAAACGGGTACTTAGGAATTTCGTGGAAGACGCAAGCGATTATAGAATGGGAGAATTTTGGGGGTAGTTTGTTCTTCAAGGAATACGGTTCCTTGATTGTCGGTATTGTAAGGGATATGTCGTTTATACATGCAACCACAGAAGTACATTGCAATGCAAATAAAAGATTTATTTATAAACAACGATAACAACTGTTTCTTGGATCTTGACAACAAAAGAAAATAATACATAAGACGCGATTATTTCTAAACGATGTTGTCTTCTATTCAGTCAGGTGCTCATCCCTGTGCTGGATTTGCATTAGCAAGCTTTGGGCAATTTCTTCGGAAATGACCCATCTCGCCACAGTTGAAACAAGAGCCTGGTAGAAAACGACCTTGAGTAGGATTGTTGCCAGCTTGGTTTGGTGCAGCTGCAGCTGGGCAGACTCTTGCTGTGTGGCCTATAAGTCCACAAGTTTGGCATTTGCGGCACTGCACATTGGCGTGATGATGGAGACTACATTGGTTGCACAAGGGTGCAGTTCCATTGTATGGTTTTCTAGCAGGGGGTTGAGCTGGTTGGTTGGGGACGGCTTGACCATTGTGAGCGACCACGGCGAAGTTCTGAGAAGCCTTCCGCTTCTTTGACTTCTTAGGGGATTCAGTCTGTTCATCCATGGTCTTTGATTCCTCGATTGGGTTCGATTCCCCGACCGGTTTCTTGTCACCTTTTCGGAAAAGTTTACCTTTCCTGATCTTTGATTCAGTCAAGGTTGCAGATAGCTCAATGGCCTGTCTAACTGTAGTAGGGTTGCTACCAGTCACAATGTCTTGTATTAAGTCAGGGAGGCCATCAATGTACTTTTCGATTGCTTTATCCAAAGGTGTAACCATATCCGGGCGTAACAAACTTAACTCCTCATAACGATCCGTGTAGGCTCGATGCTCACCGCTAACTTGCTTAAGATTATCAAACTCCGTTTCCAAGGCCCTGATCTCGTGACGAGGACAGAATTCCTTCATCATCAGAGCTCGAAGCTCTTGCCATGCTTGAGCCAGTGCCACATCGGCACCCCTATCTCTCATCACACCATTCCACCATGTCAAAGCTCGTTTCTCAAAGACGCTAGATGCGAATTCTACCTTTCGCTCGTTTGGACATTGAACATGTCTGAAGGTGTTCTCTAAACTCTCGAACCATTGCAGAAGTGCAGTCGCTCCTTGAGACCCAGAAAAATTTGGTGGCTTAGCCGAGTTGAACGTCTTGAAGTTGCAGTGGGCATTATTGTTGTTGTTGGCTTGGTTCCATTGAGCAAAGAGGTTTGGGAATTGAGCAGCCATTTGTTGCGCAATGATCTCTGCCAGTTCGGCAGTCGCTATCTGGTTTTCGCGTCGAGGAGGCATTCTAAAAGAGGAACAAGAAAGAAAACAAATGTAATGGCATTGGGTAAGAATAGGATGTTATAATTACTGGCCATAATCATGGTTGAGGGTCATTTGTTTGAATCCACGAAGCAAACAAACAACACCAAGGCTGAGTCAAAGCAAATAGATCCTCATAGTGCATCGCGAAGACATGCTCACCTATAAGTGGACACTCACCCCAAGAGTTCCCAGGTAAGAGTGACTGGTCCGATTATGCGGATTTGTACGAACACTCTAACCTTAGACAGAAATCCCAGGGTACAGGCATTCACTCTTCCAGTTTGCACGTGTTCACACTATTTAGGACCCAAAACCTTGACGAGATTTTGAAAACCCAAAGGGGTTCAAAACCTTATAACAGAGGGTTCAAAACCTAGTAATCAATCATCCTAGAACAGATGATTAGTTTTCAAAGCGGTTTTGAAATTTATGTTCTTGTTGTGGTCGTCGCCTAAGGATAGGTGACGGTATTGTTTTGTGACTAAACGCCAAGTAAACTCGCGTTAGGGTCCTAGGAAGGTTATAGACTAGGTCAAAGCATTACTAATAACCTAATTCCCTATAACCATTGGCTCTGATACCATCTTTTCTGTCACACCCCGACCACGTAGAACATACAAAACGTGGCGGAAACGTCGGGGAGTGTTGTAACAGAATCAATTGTTTCAAATCCATGGCAATTGAAGTTTCGTTTTATTAATCAAACATGAAAGTATACATTGTTTAAACATGAACCAAAGAGTACATAACATGAATTAACTAGTTCTTGTCTCGTTTTAAGTCACTAAGGCACAGGTCCGCCTAAGTATGTCTTGATAAGTCCTATGCATCATCTCCTGAAAACACATGTGAAAATAGGTACGTCAGCATAAAAATGCCTGTGAGATACATTGGTTTTGTGAAAACGGAATTCATGACTTATGTTTGAGAAAATGTTTAGTCATGAACCTTGTAATTTGCTTTGTCTTGTAAATCATTTGAAAAACGATAAGATCAGATGATATGTATAAATAAGAGAACACTGTATGGTTAAACGGATAACCATGTAAAATGTGTTTGTATAAGATAAGTCGTTTGTAAAACAATGTCTCGTGAAAAGTGTGTTATTTGTATAAAATGTCATATGTCTCAAATTGAAATGAATCAAATAACGCTACGATATGTAATACCATACAAACACTTATATATAGGAAGTACCAGTGGCGTATCCACCATGCTTGTATCATATTACACACGCCTCGTTACTTAATCACTTACTCAAACCAAACCATCAAGATGAAATGTTTAACATTTGTGGAAATGTTTATGTATAGTCAAATGTCTATTGTCAAATGTAAATCATGTCAACAGATACAACTGGTTTACACGGTTCAATGGTTACAAACGGTTCATATAATTGAAGGGTTAAGACGGTTCACATAGTCAAATGGTTACAATGGTTCAAAATGTAGTATAATGTGTTCATATGCTGGATGAGCATATGCAACAGAAATGCAATGTACTAAGTACGCACACAATGGGCATACATAGTATGTAATATAAAGCAATGTACTAAGTACGCACACAATGGGCATACATAGCATGTAATGTAAAGCAATGTACTAAGTACGCACACAATGGGCATACATAGCATGTAATGTAAGGCAATGTACTAAGTACGCACACAATGGGCATACATAGCATGGACACAATGAAATCATGTACTACATATGTACTATCGAACATAGCAAGTATATGATGTGAAAACCGGAAAGCATGAAAGTAACAAGTAGGCACATGTGTTTCACCCCAAAACAGTTTGGAAAACAGTAAAAGAGGGGTTCAATGTACTCACGTGAGATTGCTTTGTAGTTCTTGTATAATGACCAAATAATGCTAGAGATCACGGAATATCAAACGGCACCTAATAGGTAGGTATATTAATATACCGGACCAAAATCGGAAGGATCGGATAGTATTCGGGTTCGTAAACCAAACGAGTATGGAGACTCGTGAAATATGGTTTAACAAAGCCTACATACTAAAATGAAACCTATCCAATGTGCTTGCGACCCATTACGACCCGTTTAGGTAGCTTATGCTACCTTAACGCGTCGTTCGCGTATAACGCGTTTGGAACGCCTAACATCGTGACCACAAGGTATAACCTCGGAAGCTTATAGCTATGGTTACCTAATGTGTTTGGTCGGATCCTAACGATCGACCAAATGGGTCGGGTTCGAAAGTATAAGCGATGGTTTAGATCGCTTACCTTACGACCCTATATAAGCACTATACTAAAAGTGACGAGCTAAGCATGTTAGAACATGCTTAACTAAGTTTAGAAAACAGGTTTGGCATCAAAACAAATGGCTTTGATGCCCACGAGTAGTTTGGTTACAAAATACGCAAAAATGCGCATTTTGGCCGAAACTACGACTCGTCATTGAGCCTAGATAACGTGGTAATCAGTAGGTATAGTCACTACGGACTATAACCATCGTGATCACGCTCACGTTATGAAGTTCCAACGAACTTCGTGTTGACCATAGGCTGGTCAACGCAGAAAGTCAACAAAACTTTGACTTTCGGACTCGAAAAGCGAATAAAAGAATGAAAGAATACTTACGGAGGGTCCCCGAATGCTAATCTAGATCAAAATGGCTCAGGTATGAAACAATGGTTCCAACTTAGAGCCTTTAGATCAGATTGTGTGAGTTTTTAGCAAAATGGGGGGGTATTTATAGGAAAAGCAAAACCGTTAGGATCGTTTCTTGAATAACGTGCCACGATCTCGCCCGTACACTTGTCACAATGTTGTGGTACCTCTGTTCTTGCCCCTTATTGGCTGGAAGAGACAAGGGAGCTTTGATCTTTCACTACTTGAAGAGGCAACAGCATTAAATGTTGAATCTGCTGTTCTGGGGAGGCCTTACGGACCGTATGGGTTTTGGCTTCCGGTCCGTAAGCCCCTAGTTTGGCAGATTTACAGTTTTGGTCCCTGTTGTGCCAAAACTTGGTATTTGATGCATTTTTGACATGTTTAAGCCCCGTTAACCCCATTTCAAAGCTCTAAAATGAAGTTAAAGTATAGGGAACTTAAAATGTGCTCAAAAATATCTCAGATGTCGGTTCGTTTGGTCGTACGGTCGCGATGTTCGGTTAATTACGACGGAATGCGCATAAGCGCGAAAGACGATCCAAATTGCGCGACGAATGGATTTTTCTCATGTCATACACTAAGGCATAATATAAGGATGTTTACATAAATTTTTGGATGTCCAGATGTATTCAGAACGTAAGGTATGCGTGAAAGTGCGAACTTATGCACTTTTTGACACTTTTAGTCCCTGAATGATCCAAAAGTTTGTTTTAACACACCAAGCACCTCAAAGCCTATTTCTAAGCTATGTAAAGGATATTTATGGTATGTTTAACTTATGGACATGTTCCGGAATGTCTGTTACAGTTCAAATTGGCATACTTTCGAAGTTTGTCAAGTTTAGTCCCTGTAAGCGAATTAACTTGTTTTTGCCATACCAAAGCCTTCAAAACTTATTTCTAAGTTATGTAAAGGTTATTTAAGGTATGTTGAGTATATGTTGATGTTCCGGAGTATTTGTCGCATTAAACTGAGTATGTTCACGCACCAGTTTGCGTATAATTCTCCAGAAAGCGATGTAAAGTTTGAAATTGAACAAGAATTGATATGTGCAAAAGATACACATATTTATACAAGATCCCAAGTATGAAATACAATATTTCATCGGCTTGGTATTTGTTTGAGGGTCGCGGTGACACAGGTGTCACATAATCTCCTCTCACACTATAAATAGGCCTATCACATCACCATTCTCACTGATGTGACAGCCTCACTTGAGAAGACGCACGCACACCACTTTTCTTCATTTTCTTGGCGATTTCGGTACGTTTTACACTAGACTTTTGTACTTTCTTGATCTACACTTCATTCTCTACGTGATTCACCTTTGAAATCACACTTTTCACCGTGAAATCTCTCGGGTCTGAGGTCTTGAGGATGATGTCATCATGGCGGTTTGTACAAACTGCTATATGATGTCATTCCTGGTAAGATCTAGCTCGGATCTAAGGAATTTCAGGTGTTTTGCACCAAATCTAAGCTAAATATAAGATTTTTCATGATAAAACTTAAGTTTTTTCATCCTTTCTTCAATCTTTCGCTTTGAACGATGGAATCCGGGTATAAACAGGCTGTAGGCTTGATGGGTAGTCTAGAGTAGGTTTGAAACGGATTGTTGCCGGAGAAGACGACCATGGAACGGATTCCGACATAAACCATTATAAACAGACGACTGACTGGACAGGGGTGATTCCCATTCGATCAGAACGGCTGTAAGATGGTGAGTTTACTGTTGTCTCAATACGTACCATGCCGTTATCGTTAATCTAGAAACTTAGAAATTTTACAAAATTACAAACGAGACAAGGATCACTCGATTGAGTGACAATCTGATCGGATGACCATCCGATCGAACAGCCACTCGATCAGGTAACACCTGTCTCATGATGTTTCAACACTTAGTAACTTTTCAGAAACTTGAAACTTTGGAAATCTCGATCGAGTGGCAACCCGATATGATAGCCACCCGATCAAGCCGCCATCCGATCGAGGTAACCAAAACACTTAAAAAGCAAAACTTGAAACTTGACACTTGGGTCGAGTGACCACCCGATCGGATAGCCATCCGATCGGATAGTCATCCGTTCCCTCTCACAATAGCCACCCAATCGACTAGCTATCCGATTGGATATCCGATCTAGTGACTGTTCCGACACTTTGCGCAATCTCGTTATTCTGCCCGACTCTTATCTGTTGTAATCTAATCAGGCTAATCCTAAAAGAGCTCCCTTTGATCCAATAACAGTCTATACTGTTCAGCAATCACTGTGTCACACCCCGGCCGCGTATAACGTGCAACCGCGGCGGAAACGCCGGGGAGTGTTGGGACAGAATTAATTGTTTCATAACCATGGAAATCAAAGTTACATTTTATTTATCAACACATGTGTTACATTGTCTTCAAACAGGAAATAAAGAGTTTATAACATAATTAACTAAGTCTATCTTTATTTTTAGTCTCTAAGGCACAGGTCCGCCCTAGTGTCACCATTGTCATCCTACACGATAGCTCCTGAAAACACATGTGAAAGTAGGTACGTCAGCATAAAAATGCCTGTGAGATACATAGGTTTTGTGAAAATGGGATTCATGACTTGAGTTTAAAGAAATGTTTAATAACAGTCAGTCATGAACCTTGTAATTTGTCTTGCTTTGTAAACCATTTAAAAAACGATAATATCAGATGATATGTATAGATAAGTGTAAGGTTAAACGAGTAACCAAGTAAAATGAGTTGAATAAGATAAGTTGTTTGTAAAAATAATGTCTTGTGAAGAGTATGTTATTTGTGTAAAATGTAATGTGTCTAAACTGAAATGACTTAGATAACGCTACGATATGTAATATTATACAAGCATTTATATATAGGATGTACCAGCGGCGTATCCACCATGTTTGTATCATATTACATACGCCACGTTACTCCAATCATTTACCCAAACCAATCACCATGTAAATTGTTCATGTATAAACCAATTGTCAAGTGTTATTGTGTAAACCATATCGAAGTGTCTATGTTCAATGTAAACCACCAAGTATGTATATCAATGTCAAAATGTTTATGTTTAATGTAGATCATGAAATGTGTACCCAAAATATATCTTGTATGGTAAGTGAGATGTATCAACTAAACCATATGTAAAATGCACAAAACAAGGTGATGAAGTAAAACATGGTTTAAATCAACGTTATGTTTTTGTGGAACAATGCATGCTCTACTGATATAAACATTTATGCGGTATTGTAAAATATGCATACATCCAAGCCTTGAGACTATGGCGATAAACCCTTAAACAAATTAAAGGTTTATCTAAGTTATGTATATCGAATTCGGTCATTCCTTCCAATCCAAACAAACCCAGGATTTCAGGAACGGGAGTTGTCAATTCCTATGGTACCACTACCTACTAACGAATGGCGTAGCTAATGTTAATGAATGTATTGTTCCATGTTAAACAAACCAAATGTCATACCAAAATGAAGGCATGTGATGTATACAATTGTACTAAGTATGCACACAATGGGCATAAATAGCATGAAATGTAATGTGAAACAATGTACTAAGTACGCACACAATGGGCATACATAGCATGAAATGTAAATGTAAAGCAATGTACTAAGTACGCACACAATGGGCATACATAGCATGAAATGTAATGTAAAGCAATGTACTAAGTACGCACACAATGGGCATACATAGCATGAAATGTAATGTAAAGCAATGTACTAAGTACGCACACAATGGGCATACATAGCATGAAATGTAATGAAATCATGTACTATAATGTACTAACGAACATAGCAGGTATATGATGTGAAAACGGGAAAGCATGAAGGTAACAAGTAGGCACATGTGTTTCACCCCAAAACAGTTTGGAAAACAGTAAAAGAGGGGTTCAATGTACTCACCTGAGATTGCTTTGAATTCCTTGTGTAATAATCACACAATGCTAGAGATCACGGGATATCAAACGGCACTAATAGGTAGCTATATTAATATACCGGACCAAAATCGGAAGGATCGGATAGTATGCGGGTTCGTAAACCAAACGAGTATGGAGACTCGTGTAATATGGTTTAACAAAGCCTACATACTAAAATGAAACCTAACCTAAGCGCTTGCGATCCATTACGACCCGTTTAGGTAGCTTATGCTACCTTAACGCGTCGTTCGCGTAGAACGCGTTTGGAACGCCTAACATCGTGACCACAAGGCATAACCTCGGAAGATTATAGCTATGGTCACCTAATGTGTTTGGTCGGATCCTAATGATCGACCAAATGGGTCGGGTTCGAAAGTATAAGCGATGGTTTAGATCGCTTACCTTACGACCCTATATAAGCACTATACTAAAAGTGACGAGCTAAGCATGTTAGAACATGCTTAACTAAGTTTAGAAAACAGGTTTAGCATCAAAACAAACGGCTTTGATGCTCACGAGTAGTTTGGTTACAAAATACGCAAGAATACGCATTTTGGCCGAAACTACGACTCGTCATTGAGCCTAGATAACGTGGTAATCAGTAGGTATAGTCAC
The DNA here is from genome assembly GCF_002127325.2 of Helianthus annuus. Taxonomy (NCBI): domain Eukaryota; kingdom Viridiplantae; phylum Streptophyta; class Magnoliopsida; order Asterales; family Asteraceae; genus Helianthus; species Helianthus annuus. The sequence continues at coordinate 106,478,082 of NC_035444.2, read as the reverse complement.
TACGGACTATAACCATCGTGATCACGCTCACGTTATGAAGTTCCATGAACTTCGTGTTGACCATAGGCTGGTCACACAGAAAGTCAAACAAAACTTTGACTTTCGGACTCGAAAAGCGAATAAAAGAACGAAAGAACACTTACGAAGGGTCCCCGAATGCTAATCTAGATCAAAATGGCTCAGGTATGAAACAAAGGTTCCAACTTAGAGCTTAGATCAGATTTTTATGGGTTTTAACAAGAATGGGGGTGGGGTATTTATAGTATTTCCCGAACCGTTAGGATCGTTTCTTGAAAAACGTGATCGAATCTCATGCGTACACTTGTCAAAAAGTTGTGGTTACTGAAAATGACCCTTAGTGAGCTGAAAGGGCAAGTGAAATCATGTGGTTGTGGTTTAATCAGCTGAAATTTGCTGACTAATTGATCTTACCTGATCTGTATGTCTGATGCAGCCCGCGTGAAGGTGCAGGCCAAACTAATGCGGGCCGCATGGCCCTGTCTGATCTACACCACTTGCAGAATTTACAGTTTAGGTCCTTGTTGCATGTTTAAGCCATTTCCGACACTTCTAAGGCCCGTAAAGCCAACTTTAAGGCCCTAAAATGATGCCTAAACATTGTGGACATGAAACATGCTCAAAAATGTGTCGGATGTTGGTTCGTTTGGCCGTACGATTGCGATGTTCGGTTAATTATGACGGAATGCGCATAAGCGCGAAAGACGATCCAAATGACGCGACGAATGGATTTTTTTCATGCCAAACACTAAGGCATAATATTATAATGCTTACATAAATTTTTGGATGTCCGGATGTATTCAGAATGTAAGTTATGCGCGAAAGTGCAAACTTGTGCACTTTTTGACACTTTTAGCCCCTGAATGATCCAAAAGTTTGTTTTAGCATACCAAACCCCTCAAAGCCTATTTCTAAGCTATGTAAAGGATATTTATGGTATGTTTAACTTATGGACATGTTCCGGAATGTTCGCTACAGTTCAAATTGGCATACTTTCGCAGTTTGTCAAGTTTAGTCCCTGTAAGCGAATTAACTTGTTTTTGTCATACCAAAGCCTTCAAAACTTATTTCCAAGTTATGTAAAGTTTATTTAAGGTATGTTGAGTATATGTTGATGTTCCGGAGTATTTGTCGCATTAAACTGAGTACGTTTACGCACCAGTTTGCGTATAATTCTCCAGAAAGCGATGTAGAGTTTGGAATTGAATAAAAGTCAAAACATGAAAAATGTAAAACATAACCAAACAAACATTGGGATCAAATAACATTGTTTTATTGATAACTGAACTGTCCATAATGATTACAAGCACAAATGTTATAGTCTCCCCTACTTGTGGAAATTTCGTCCCGAAATTTATTTAGAGGAAACTCGTGGAAAAAGATGCGGATATTTTGCCTTCATTTGATCTTCGCGTTCCCAAGTAAACTCGGGTCCACGTTTAGATTCCCAGCGAACCTTGACCAAAGGAATGCGCTTGCGTTTAAGCCACTTGACTTCACGTTCCATGATTTCTACCGGTTTCTCAACAAATTTCAGTGTTTTATCAACACGGATTTCGTCAAGCGGTATGTGGAGGTTTTCATCAGCTAAACACCTCTTGAGATTGGACACGTGAAAGGTTGGATGAACATTTCCAAGTTCAGGAGGTAACTCAAGTCTGTAGGCTACCTTACCGATTCTTTCGACGATCTTAAATGGTCCAACGTATCTAGGTGCAAGTTTTCCTTTCTTTCCGAATCTGATCACACCTTTCCAAGGTGAGACCTTAAGTAATACTCGATCACTGACTTGAAAATCCAAGGGCTTGCGTTTTAGGTCCGCGTAACTCTTTTGACGGCTTCTAGCTGTCTGAAGGTTATCGCGAACTTTCTTAACCTTATCTGTTGTCTCTAAAATGAGGGCAGGTCCAGTAAGTTGAGCCTCGCCAATCTCATTCCAGCAGACTAGTAAACATTTTCGACCATAGAAAGCCTCGGAAGGAGCCATGTTGATGCTGGAGTGATAACTGTTGTTGTAGGAGAATTCAATCAATGGAAGATGTGAATCCCAACTACCACCAAAATCGATCACACAAGCTCTAAGCATATCCTCCAGTGTCTGGATTGTTCTTTCAGATTGACCATCCGTTTGCGGATGATAAGCTGTGCTCAGATTAAGTTGGGACCCCATAGCAGATTGCATGGTTCTCCAAAAATGAGAAGTGAAACGAGCATCTCTGTCAGAAATGATGTTCAAAGGAACACCATGTCGAGCTACAATTTCATCCACATAGATTTGAGCAAGTTTGTCAGCCGAAAAATCCTCACGGATTGGCAAGAAATGCGCTGATTTAGTAAGACGATCAACGACTACCCAGATGGCATCGTGACCTTTCTTTGTGCGCGGGAGTTTAGTAATGAGATCCATAGTAATGTTTTCCCATTTCCAAACTGGAATCTCTGGTTGCTCCAATAAACCAGAAGGACGCTGATGTTCAGCCTTAACCTTAAGACAAGTAAGGCATTTTGATACATATAAGGCAATGTCTTTCTTCATACCAGGCCACCAATACTGAATACGAAGATCCTTATACATCTTATCTGAGCCAGGATGAATTGAATAACGAGACTTAGGGGCTTCATCCATAAGCAAGGTACGAAGATTATCTTGGCTTGGGACCCACAAACGGTCCATGAAGTAATACGATCCATTGTCCTTCAATTCTAGAGCAGGTGTTATGTGATAAGGAAATTCCTTATCCATCAAACCTTGTGAAACACAAGATTGTTGAGCCTGAGAAATACGTGCTTGGATATCGGATTGAGCTTGAATAACAGATTGGACACGAACACAATGAAGCTTAGTACGTTCCTTGCGACTCAAAGCATCGGCTACGACATTCGCCTTACCAGGATGGTAGCAAATCTCGCAGTCGTAGTCGTTTAGAAGTTCAACCCAACGTCGCTGCCTCATGTTGAGTTCTTTCTGATTGAAGATATGCTGAAGACTTTTGTGGTCGGTGAAAACCACACATTTTGTACCGTACAAATAGTGTCTCCAGATCTTAAGAGCGAAGACAACTGCACCCAACGCAAGATCATGAGTGGTGTAGTTCTTCTCATGAATCTTCAACTGCCTCGATGCATATGCTATGACTTTGTTTCTTTGCATCAGGACGAAGCCAAGACCTAATTTAGAAGCATCGCAATAAACGACGAAATCATCATTGCCCTCGGGCAAAGTTAGGACAGGCGCGTCACAAAGTTTCTGCTTCAAGTGTTGAAAAGCTTCCTCTTGCTTGAATCCCCAATCAAAGGGTTTGTTCTTCTGAGTTAGAGCAGTTAGAGGAACTGCAATCTTCGAGAAGTTCTCAATGAAGCGGCAGTAATAACCCGCCAGACCAAGAAAAGAACGAACTTCAGTAGGAGTAGTAGGCGTATCCCAATCCTTGATCGCACTGATCTTGGAGGGATCCACATGAATACCTTGTTCGTTGACAATGTGTCCTAAGAATTGAACCTCTTTAAGCCAGAATTCACACTTGGAGAATTTGGCGAAAAGCTGCTCTTTCTTTAGGAGTTCCAACGTAAGACGAAGGTGTTGTTCATGATCAGCTCGCGTCTTAGAATATATCAAAATGTCATCAATGAAAAAGATGATGAACTTATCCAAATAAGGTTTGCAGGCCCTATTCATCAAGTCCATGAAAACAGCAGGAGCATTAGTCAAACCGAATGGCATGACTGTGAACTCATAATGTCCATAACGAGTGCGGAACGCTGTCTTGGGAATGTCTTCTTCATGCACACGAAGCTGATGATATCCAGATCGTAGATCAATCTTTGAAAAATAAGAAGCGCCTTGCAATTGATCAAAGAGATCATCGATGCGAGGTAGGGGATATCGATTCTTGATGGTGAGCTTGTTAAGCTCACGATAATCGATACACATCCTAAAAGATCCATCCTTTTTCTTGAAAAAAAGAACGGGAGCACCCCAAGGTGAAAAGCTAGGACGGATTAAACCTTTGTCAGAGAGCTCCTGAAGCTGTTTAGACAATTCTTGCATCTCAGACGGTGCAAGACGGTATGGAGCTCTGGCAATAGGATTTGCACCAGGTACGAGATCAATACGGAACTCGCTTGGCGTGCTGGGGGTAGACCAGGTAACTCTTCAGGGAAAACCTCAGAATAATCTCGAACGATAGGAATATCTGAAATAGACTTACCCTTGCCTTTATCTGCTGTAACATGTGCTAAGAAAGCCACATAGTTCTTCCGTAGATACTTCTGTGCTTTAAAACAAGACATGAGTTTGAGACCACCGACAGGCTTCTCACCACGAACCTGTAGGATCTCGCCTGTCGACAGCGGCACACGAACAATCTTCTCAGAACAAACTATCTCTGCGCGATGCTTAGATAACCAATCCATACCTACTATAACGTCGAAGCTTCCAAGTTGCATTGGCGTGAGGTCAATAGGAAAAATATGGTCGTTAAGGTTCAACTGGCAGTTGCGGAGAACAGAATCAAGAACAATGGGTTCACTGCTTGCCACTTCTACTGTCAAAGGTTTACCTAGTTTCGTTCTAGACACACGAAGCATTGGCTCAAAAGATAATGACACAAAACTCTTGTCGGCACCCGAATCAAAAAGAACAGATGCAGGCTGATTATTAATAAAGAACGTACCGTTCACCACTTCATTGTCTGCTTGTGCCTCTTGAGCATTCATGTTGAAGACTCGCCCTCGAGCCTGAGCCTGATTCTGGTTTGCATTCTGGTTCTGGTTTGCTAGCCTTGGGCACCGGTTTCTGTAGTGGGTCAGATCCCCACAGTTATAACAAGCACCTGGTAGGTAGTTTGGTCGTGCAGCTTGACCCTGTTGTTGAGCAGGAGGCTGAGCAACTTGTTGAGCAGGGTTTTGAACTGCGCGATTTTGAGCAAACCGACAAACATCAGCAAGATGACCTGACTTCCCACAGTTAGTCCAGAAATGACACTGATGTTGCGGCTGATGGTGACTGTTGCATCGATTGCACAAAGGTGCACTTCCTGAATAGGGCTTCTTTGCTGGAGGCTGGTTGGGAGCTGCCTGGTTAGCTTGGGTAGTGACAGCATAGTTTTGGGAAGCCTTACGCTTCTTTGCCCTTTTTGATGAACCAGAATCCTTTCCCTTTTTGTTTTGACCTTTCTTGCTATCTTCCTTGTCAGACGACTGTTTCTTGCCCTTGTCACCCTTCCTGTGTAATTTATTCTTCCGAATCTGCGACTCAGTCAATGTCGCTGATAACTCGATTGCCTGACGGAGTGTGGTAGGGTTGCTACCAGTGATAATGTCTTGTACCGAGTCAGGCAGGCCGTCGATGTACCTTTCAATAGCCTTGTCGAGTGGGGCGACCATAGTCGGGCAAAGTAGACTCAACTCCTCAAACCTATCAGTATATGCCCTGTGTTCGCCACTATCTTGTTTCAAATCATCAAACTCCTTCTCCAACGCTCGTTGTTCATGACGAGGACAAAACTCACTCATCATAAGAGCTCTCAGTTCAGCCCATGTCTGTGCTAGAGCAACATCTGCACCACAGTCTCTCATTACCCCATTCCACCATGTAAGAGCCCTCTTCTGAAACACGCTCGAAGAAAACTCGACCTTGCGATTATCCGGACACTGCACGTGGCGAAAAGTATTCTCGATGCTCTCGAACCATTGAAGAAGCCCAGTTGCTCCCTCAGAACCACTAAATTTGAGTGGTTTAGCCGAGTTAAAGTTCTTGAAATTGCATGTACCATTGTTGTTGTTGTTGGCTTGGTTCCATTGAGCAAAGAGATTTGGGAATTGAGCAGCCATCTGCTGCGCAATAATTTCTGCCAGCTCGGCAGTTGCTATTTGGTGTTCGCGTCGAGGAGGCATTCTAAAAGAGGAAAACATGAAAGGAAACGAGTGAGATGATTGGATGAAGAGAATGAGATGAAACAGAATCAACAAAAGCAAAGATGGTGGTTACGCATCGCAAAGCAAACAAGCGACACGAAATATCTAGTCAAAGTAAATGGGTCAAAAATAATGTATCGCGAAGACATGTTCGCCTATAAGTGAACACTCACCCCAAGAGTTCCCAGGTAAGAGTGACTGGTCCGATTATGTGGATTTGTACGAACACTCTAGCCTTAGACAGAAAACTCAGGGTATAGGCATTCACTCTTCCAGTTCGCACGTGTTCACACTATTAAAACCCGAAAACCTTGACGAGATTTTGAAAATTCAAAGGGGTTCAAAACCATATAATAGAGGGTTCAAAACCTAGTAATCAATCATCCTAGAACAGATGATTAATTTTCAAAGCGGATTCGGAATCGAAATTCTCGTTGTGGTTATCACCTAAGGATAGGTGATGTGCATGTTTTAAAATCTAAACACAAGATAACTTGTGTTAGTGTCCTAGAGAGTTATAGTCTAGGTCAAAGCATTACTAATAACCTAATTCCCTATAACCAATGGCTCTGATACCAACTCTTCTGTCACACCCCGGCCACGTATAACGTGCAACCGCGGCGGAAACGCCGGGGAGTGTTGGGACAGAATTAATTGTTTCATAACCATGGAAATCAAAGTTACATTTTATTTATCAACACATGTGTTACATTGTCTTCAAACAGGAAATAAAGAGTTTATAACATAATTAACTAAGTCTATCTTTATTTTTAGTCTCTAAGGCACAGGTCCGCCCTAGTGTCACCATTGTCATCCTACACGATAGCTCCTGAAAACACATGTGAAAGTAGGTACGTCAGCATAAAAATATCTGTGAGATACATAGGTTTTGTGAAAATGGGATTCATGACTTGAGTTTAAAGAAATGTTTAATAACAGTCAGTCATGAACCTTGTAATTTGTCTTGCTTTGTAAACCATTTAAAAAATGATAATATCAGATGATATGTATAGATAAGTGTAAGGTTAGACGAGTAACCAAGTAAAATGAGTTGAATAAGATAAGTTGTTTGTAAAAATAATGTCTTGTGAAGAGTATGTTATTTGTGTAAAATGTAATGTGTCTAAACTGAAATGACTTAGATAACGCTACGATATGTAATATTATACAAGCATTTATATATAGGAAGTACCAGCGGCGTATCCACCATGTTTGTATCATATTACATACGCCACGTTACTCCAATCATTTACCCAAACCAATCACCATGTAAATTGTTCATGTATAAACCAATTGTCAAGTGTTATTGTGTAAACCATATCGAAGTGTCTATGTTCAATGTAAACCACCAAGTATGTATATCAATGTCAAAATGTTTATGTTTAATGTAGATCATGAAATGTGTACCCAAAATATATCTTGTATGGTAAGTGAGATGTATCAACTAAACCATATGTAAAATGCACAAAACAAGGTGATGAAGTAAAACATGGTTTAAATCAACGTTATGTTTTTGTGGAACAATGCATGCTCTACTGATATCAACATTTATGCGGTATTGTAAAATATGCATACATCCAAGCCTTGAGACTGTGGCGATAAACCCTTAAACAAATTAAAGGTTTATCTAAGTTATGTATATCGAATTCGGTCATTCCTTCCAATCCAAACAAACCCAAGATTTCAGGAACGGGAGTTGTCAATTCCTATGGTACCACTACCTACTAACGAATGGCGTAGCTAATGTTAATGAATGTATTGTTCCATGTTAAACAAACCAAATGTCATACCAAAATGAAGGCATGTGATGTAAACAATTGTACTAAGTATGCACACAATGGGCATAAATAGCATGAAATGTAATGTGAAACAATGTACTAAGTACGCACACAAGGGCATACATAGCATGAAATGTAAATGTAAAGCAATGTACTAAGTACGCACACAATGGGCATACATAGCATGAAATGTAATGTAAAGCAATGTACTAAGTACGCACACAATGGGCATACATAGCATGAAATGTAATGTAAAGCAATGTACTAAGTACGCACACAATGGGCATACATAGCATGAAATGTAATGAAATCATGTACTATAATGTACTAACGAACATAGCAGGTATATGATGTGAAAACGGGAAAGCATGAAGGTAACAAGTAGGCACATGTGTTTCACCCCAAAACAGTTTGGAAAACAGTAAAAGAGGGGTTCAATGTACTCACCTGAGATTGCTTTGAATTCCTTGTGTAATAATCACACAATGCTAGAGATCACGGGATATCAAACGGCACCTAATAGGTAGCTATATTAATATACCGGACCAAAATCGGAAGGATCGGATAGTATGCGGGTTCGTAAACCAAACGAGTATGGAGACTCGTGTAATATGGTTTAACAAAGCCTACATACTAAAATGAAACCTAACCTAAGCGCTTGCGATCCATTACGACCCGTTTAGGTAGCTTATGCTACCTTAACGCGTCGTTCGCGTAGAACGCGTTTGGAACGCCTAACATCGTGACCACAAGGCATAACCTCGGAAGGTTATAGCTATGGTCACCTAATGTGTTTGGTCGGATCCTAATGATCGACCAAATGGGTCGGGTTCGAAAGTATAAGCGATGGTTTAGATCGCTTACCTTACGACCCTATATAAGCACTATACTAAAAGTGACGAGCTAAGCATGTTAGAACATGCTTAACTAAGTTTAGAAAACAGGTTTAGAATCAAAACAAACGGCTTTGATGCTCACGAGTAGTTTGGTTACAAAATACGCAATAATGCGCATTTTGGCCGAAACTACGACTCGTCACTGAGCCTAGATAACGTGGTAATCAGTAGGTATAGTCACTACATACTATAACCATCGTGATCACGCTCACGTTATGAAGTTCCATGAACTTCGTGTTGACCATAGGCTGGTCACACAGAAAGTCAAACAAAACTTTGACTTTCGGACTCGAAAAGCGAATAAAAGAACGAAAGAACACTTACGAAGGGTCCCCGAATGCTAATCTAGATCAAAATGGCTCAGGTATGAAACAAAGGTTCCAACTTAGAGCTTAGATCAGATTTTTATGGGTTTTAACAAGAATGGAGGTGGGGTATTTATAGTATTTCCCGAACCGTTAGGATCGTTTCTTGAAAAACGTGATCGAATCTCGTGCGTACACTTGTCAAAAAGTTGTGGTTACTGAAAATGACCCTTAGTGAGCTGAAAGGGCAAGTGAAATCATGTGGTTGTGGTTTAATCAGCTGAAATTTGCTGACTAATTGATCTTATCTGATCTGTATGTCTGATGCGGCCCGCGTGAAGGTGCAGGCCAAACTAATGCGGGCCGCATGGCCCTGTCTGATCTGCACCACTTGCAGAATTTACAGTTTAGGTCCCTGTTGCATGTTTAAGCCATTTCCGACACTTCTAAGGCTCGTAAAGCCAACTTTAAGGCCCTAAAATGATGCCTAAACATTGTGGACATGAAACATGCTCAAAAATGTGTCGGATGTTGGTTCGTTTGGCCGTACGATTGCGATGTTCGGTTAATTACGACGGAATGCGCATAAGCGCGAAAGACGATCCAAATGACGCGACGAATGGATTTTTCTCATGCCAAACACTAAGGCATAATATTATAATGCTTACATAAATTTTTGGATGTCCGGATGTATTCAGAATGTAAGTTATGCGCGAAAGTGCAAACTTGTGCACTTTTTGACCCTTTTAGCCCCTGAATGATCCAAAAGTTTGTTTTAGCATACCAAACCCCTCAAAGCCTATTTCTAAGCTATGTAAAGGATATTTATGGTATGTTTAACTTATGGACATGTTCCGGAATGTTCGTTACAGTTCAAATTGGCATACTTTCACAGTTTGTCAAGTTTAGTCCCTGTAAGCGAATTAACTTGTTTTTGTCATACCAAAGCCTTCAAAACTTATTTCCAAGTTATGTAAAGGTTATTTAAGGTATGTTGAGTATATGTTGATGTTCCGGAGTATTTGTCGCATTAAACTGAGTACGTTTACGCACCAGTTTGCGTATAATTCTCCAGAAAGCGATGTAGAGTTTGGAATTGAATAAAAGTCAAAACATGAAAAATGTAAAACACAACCAAACAAACTTTGGGATCAAATAACATTGTTTTATTGATAACTGAACTGTCCATAATGATTACAAGCACAAATGTTACACACTGTGAGTATACTCGATCCCTTTTCGTTTTAAATTTTTGGGATGTAACACGTATTCTTTAAACTACGAAACTTGATACTTTTGAATCTAAACTCTCTCCTATGTGTGTGAAACTTGCGACTCTTGATTCTTGATTCTTTGTGCTATGTGACGTTTAATCCAGAGTGTGTTGTTCCGCCTTAACAATAGTAGCGCTATAGGAGGTGCACCTCTCCCATTATTCTCAGGGGGTATTGTTAGGAGGATTCTAGTTTACCTTGAGTGTTGGGTAAACACTAAAGCATCGGGATACTTGGGCTATCACTGCGTGGACTGCGACACTAACACGGCTGAAACTATTTTTATTACTTACTTGTGGATATGAGTTGTTTTAATCTATTATGCTATTATTCAAACTTGTATACTCGCCAGTACATTTTTGTACTGACTCTATTTTAATACATGTTGCAAGCTGATAGGGTGCTATGGAACAAATGGAAATCAAGCTAGGAATGCCTAGAAACGTCGCTTAAATAATTTAGACATTTGCACAATTTTGTTTTGTGATGTAATTTGATGATACTTGTTTTTGACGTTAGACAATCTATATCATGAAATCAACTTAATCACTATTGAAATGTCTAGTGTTATGGAGTTTTCATGAGCAATCTGAACGCTTAGTGCTCACACCCAATGTTTTTGCCATCGGTTGGGGTGTGACAGATTGGTATCAGAGCCAGGTTTCGATCCTGGGACTTGTGGGTTATGGGCCCACCACGCTTCCGGTGCGCCCGAACCTTCGTACCGCGCGCTATATATAAGTGTTACCGAACCTTCGTACCACACGCTAAGTGAAGTTCGTTGTTTTATAGGCTCAGGTTGAAGTTGTGAAATCTATTTGGGTAAATCTATGTTGTAAATATATTTGGTCAAACTATGTGGAGATTTTATGGGAATTCTAATGTTGTGGTTAATGAAACATGACACCGAGTACGGGGTAGAAGCGATGTGCCCGAAACATGGTGGATACGCCGCGGGTACTTCCTATATATAAGGGCTTCTGACATGCTGCCAAGCTTCGTACAACATGCCATGCGAAGGTCGTGGGTTGTGGTGTCAAATCTATTGAAATCTATCGAAATAGTCTACGTGTGAATTGTGATAATGTGGAGTGTGTTGTTTGGCAATTGCGACATGTAACATGATACCGAGTACGGGGGTAGAAGCGATGTGCCCGAAACGTGGTGGATACGCCGCTGGTACTTCCTATATATAAGCGTTTCTGACTTGTTGCCACACTCCGTATAACGTGCCATGCAAAGATAGTGGGTTTACGGTATCTATGTGAATCTTGAGAATCTTGTTGAGTCTTTAGTCTATCGTGTGTGAATCTATATTGTAAGATCTAGTGAATCTAGACTTATATGATCCTCTTGTTGGATCTTTAGGATGTCTTCTCGAAAGCTATCCGACACTCTCAAGAGATCCAGGGAGAAGTCTCAGAAGAAGATGATGTCTTTCATGGCCGACCAGATTGCTCGAGTCGTGCCAAAGATCGTCTCTGAGCTCCAAGGATCAAACACTCCTCCATCCTCTGTGGACTCGAAGGCTGAGAAACAGAAGTCTACGAAGTTCAGCTACAAACATTTCATCTCTTGCAACCCTAAGCCTTTCACGGGCAGTGATGGGGTGACTGCAATGCTCGAGTGGTTCGACAGCATCGAAGTTACCTTCATTAACAGCGAGTGCCCAGATCATCTAAAGACTAGGAGTGCGACTGGAATGTTCCAAGGCAGAGCGTTGAAGTGGTGGTCGAATGAGAGAAACATCCGTTCGAATGAAGAAGCCTATGCTCTTCCATGGGCTGAGGTGCGAGAGCTAATGATGCTTGAGTTCTGCCCTCCCCATGAGCAGTTGAAGCTTGAAGAAGAGTTTTGGCACTTAAAGCAGATTGGTGATGATAATCTGGCTTATACTACTCGTTTTAAGCAGCTTAGTTTGATCGTTCCTCACTTGGTTTCTACTCCCAAGCGGATGATAACCAAGTACATCAATGGTCTACCTCCTGCAATACGCGATTCTATTGAAGCAGCTCAACTCGACACTATTGAGGAAGTCTACCATCTCGCAGCTAGTCTCAACAACAACCGCATACGTGATAAGCAGTTTGCTAACTCTACTCCTTCCAAGTCTGCACATCAAGTTACCCAGCAGCCAACTGGCAGCAAAAACAAGAAAAGGAAATCTCAAGGTTCCGGATGCAATACAATTACTCCTGCTGCAAACCCTGCTGCTAAACCTGCTCCTGTTACTGCTACTGCAAACCCTGCTGCCCCAGAAGTTAAGAAACAGTACACCGGGTCTTACCCCAAGTGTACGACTTGTAACTTCCATCACCCTACTACTTCTGCATGTCGTCTGTGTACCAACTATAACCGCTATGGTCACACGACTCCCTACTGTCGTCAAGCTAACCGTGCACAGCCAGCTCAGCAAGCCCCAACTCAGGCAGTTCAAGTAGCTCTTCCAGCTCCTTTACAGAATTCCAAGCCGGTCAATGTTGTTCTTGCATGTTTCCAATGTGGAGATACTACTCATCTTCGTAATCGTTGCCCCCAACTGAACCAAGATCAACAAGAAGCCACTCGTGGACAAGCATTCAATCTCAATGCAAATCAGGCCCGCAACAACAATGATGTGGTGAATGGTATATTTCTTGTGAATAACCTTTATGCTTCGATCCTACTTGACACTGGTGCCGATAAAAGCTTTGTTTCCGTGGAATTTGAGTCTTTGATAAATTGTACACGCTCTAAGTTACCTGGGTCGTTCTCTGTTGAGGTCGCCAATGGTAAGTCGATTCTTGTTAATTCTATTGTGCGTGATTGTTCCCTGACTCTTAACGATCACGTATTCTCTATTGACCTCACACCCATGCGTTTGGGTAGCTTTGATGTCATTATCGGTATGGACTGGTTACGTAAGAATCATGCCGAGATTGTTTGTCACGAGAAACTCATTCGACTTCCTCTTCCGTCTGGTGATACTTTGAATGTCTATAGAGACCGGCCTTCAAAAGGACTAAGGCTGATGTCATGCACACAAGCGAGCAGATGCTTACGTAAACAAAACTTTGCCTTCTTGGCCCACATGGTGGAGCAAAAGGGCAAGGGGAAGAACATAAGCGACGTTCCAGTGGTGCGTGATTTCACTGATGTCTTTCCTGAAGATCTTCCTGGTCTTCCTCCTCCTAGATCTGTTGGCTTTGGTATTGATCTCTTCCCTGGTGCGACTCCTGTTGCCAAGGCTCCCTATCGTCTTGCACCTTCCGAGATGCGAGAATTATCTAGCCAACTGCAGGAATTACTCGATAAGGGTTTTATTCGTCCAAGTACCTCTCCGTGGGGTGCTCCCGTGCTATTTGTCAAGAATAAGGATGGTTCATTTCGTATGTGTATCGACTATCATGAACTTAATAAGCTTACCGTGAAGAATCGTTACCTCTACCTCACATTAATGATTTATTTGACCAACTACAAGGCGTGTCCTGTTTCTCTAAGATCGATCTTCCTTCTAGTTATCATCAGCTTCGTGTACTCGAAGATGATATTCCTAAAACTACGTTTTGTACCCAATATGGGCACTACGAGTTCGTAGTCATGCCTTTTGGCTTGACCAACGCACCTGCAGTGTTCATGGACCTTATGAACCGTGTTTGTAAACCCTATCTTGATCGTTTTGTTATAGTTTTTTATTGATGATATTCTTATATATTCTAAGTCTAAAGCTGATCATGCTCGTCATTTACGTCTCATGCTCGAACTCTTACGTGGTGAACGTCTGAATGCTAAATTTTCTAAGTGTGAGTTTTGGATCGATGAAGTGCAATTTCTTGGTCACGTTGTTAGTAGTCAGGGTATTCATGTTGACCCATCTAAAATTGAAGCTGTGAAGAATTGGAGTACACCTAAATCCGTGTTCGAGATTCGTTCTTTTCTAGGATTGGCAGGTTATTACCGTCGATTCATTGCAGATTTTTCCAAAATCGTTGTTCCTCTTACTACTCTAACCCAAAAGGAGAAACATTTTGTTTGGGGTCCCGAACAAGAGGAATCCTTTCAGATTCTTAAGGACTTGCTATGCAATACACCTGTTTTGACTCTTCCTGATGGCAATGACGACTTCGTGTATATTGTGATGCCTCGAACCGTGGATTGGGCTGTGTGCTCATGCAGCGGGACAAGGTTATTTCTTATGCCTCTCGTCAGCTCAAGGTACATGAGAAGAACTATACTACTCACGATCTGGAGCTTGGTGCAGTTGTATTTGCGTTAAAGATTTGGCGACACTACCTGTATGGTACGAAATGTGTGGTCTTCACCGATCATAAAAGCCTTAAACATATCTTTGACTAAAAAGAACTAAACATGCGACAGAGACGTTGGGTGGAACTACTTAACGACTACGACTGCGAAATTCGCTATCATCCTGGCAAGGCGAATGTAGTGGTCGACGCTCTTAGTCGTAAAACTCATTTTAAGGCTATTTGTATCTCTAGTGACTTGCATGCTTGTATTCGTGAAGCTCAGTACTCGTCAGCTAACGAAGGAAGTCTATCTGTTGAAGTTCTTGGTGCTAACGTCAATCAGCTCGAAACTAAATCTGATGGTCTTCAATACTATCTCAATCGCATCTGGGTGCCAGATCGCGATAACCTCCGTGAACTCATTATGAATGAGGCTCACAAATCTCGTTAATATATTCATCCAGGTGCTGATAAGATGTACCAGGATCTGCATACGACTTATTGGTGGCCTGGCATGAAGAAGGACATTGCTGTGTATGTTTCTAAGTGCCTTACTTGTTCAAAGGTTAAGGCCGAACATCAGCGTCCTTCCGGACTCTTGGAGCAACCTAAAATTCCAGTTTGGAAATGGGATAGCATTGCTATGGATTTTATTACCAAACTACCCCGTACGCCTTTTGGTCACGATAGTATCTGGGTGATAGTTGATCGTTTGACCAAATCGGCCCACTTTCTTCCTATTCGTGAAGATTATAAAGTGGAGAAACTTGCTAGAATCTATACTGACGAAATTATATGTCGTCATGGCGTACCTCTTGACATAATCTCTGACCGTGATGGTCGTTTTACTTCGCATCTTTGGCAAACGTTTCAGTCCGCTATGGGTTCGCACTTGAATCTTAGCACGGCCTTTCATCCTCAGACGGATGGACAGACCGAGCGTACTATTCAAACCCTAGAGGATATGCTCCATTCTTATGTCATCGACTTTGGTGGTAACTGGGATTTACATTTACTATTGATTGAGTTCTCGTACAACAACAGCTATCATTCCAGTATTCAGATGGCTCCTTTCGAAGCTTTGTATGGCCGCAAGTGCCGATCTCCTCTCAGCCGGCATGAGATTGGTGACAAGCAGTTTACTGGCCCTGAAATTATTCAAGAGACAACGGATAAGATTCTTCAGATCCGTGATAACTTGATCAAGGCTAGGAGCAGACAAAAGAGCTATGCTGATGTTAGGCGTAAGCCTCTGGAATTTGATGTTGGTGACCGAGTGCTTCTCAAGGTATCTCCCTAGAAGGGAGTAGTTCGTTTTGGTAAGAAGGGAAAGCTCGCTCCTCGCTATGTGGGTCCTTTCGCGATACTTGAAAGGAATGGCAAGGTGGCGTACAGACTCGACTTGCCACAAGAACTAAACAACGTGCACCCGGTGTTCCACGTATCTAATCTACGTAAATGCCTAACCGACGAGGAACTGCAGGTTCCCCTCGAAGACTTGCAAATAAATGAAGCTGTGCAATTTGTGGAGAAACCGGTCGAAATGATGGATCAAAATGTCAAGCGATTGAGGCGCAGCAAAATTCCCATTGTTAAGGTTCGATGGGAAGGAAAGCGTGGCGCAGAATTCACTTGGGAATTGAAAAGTGAGATGAAGGTGTATCCACAGCTCTTTGAGTAGTCTTCTTCTAAGATTTCGAAGACGAAATCTCCTAAAGGAGGGGAGACTCTAACGCCCAACGTCCCTAAACTTTAGGCTTTTGTCAGATTTAGTCCCTGAACTTTATCTATTGGCAAGTCTGGTCCCACTACTATTTTATGTGTGATACTTTGATAACTTGGTAAATCTATATGCTTGGAATGCCTAAATCTATGTTTGGAATGTCTAAATCTATATGATTGGAATGCCTAAATCTATGATTGGAATGCCTAAATCTATGTTTGGAATGTCTAAATCTATATGCTTGGAATGCCTAAATCTATGTTTTGGAATGCCTAAATCTATATTGGGAATGTCTAAACCTATATACTCGGAATGTCTAAATCTATGTTTGGAATGTCTAAATCTATTTGGTGCTTGACTCTTGAGACTCGTGAAACTTGATTCTTGGTTGAACGAGAGACTAGAGCCTTGTCACTGGTGGAATCTATTAATCTTGGGAACTTTTGGTGTTTTATGATGTAATCTAGTTATTCTCTTACCAAATAATACACAACACTTAATCTAAATCGCGAAACGGATCAAGGACAGGAACGCGGAAAGGATAGGATTGACCAAGTGGCAATCCGATTGGATGACCATCCGATCGGATAACCACCCGATCGGATGGCCACTCGACAGCCACCCAATCCGTGCACACCGCCTTAATCTCCTCTCACACTATAAATAGGCCTGTCACATCACCATTCTCACTGATGTGATAGCCTCACTCGAGCAGACACACGCACACCACTTTTCTTCATTTTCTTGGCGATTTCGGTACGTTTTACACTAGACTCTTGTACTTTCTTAATCTACACTTCATTCTTTACGTGATTCGCCTTTGAAATCACACTTTTCACCGTGAAATCTCTCGGATCTGAGGTCTTGAGGATGATCTCATCATGGCGGTTTGTACAAACTGCTATATGATGTCATTCCTGGTAAGATCTACCTCGGATCTAAGGAATTTCAGGTGTTTTGCACCAAATCTAAGCTAAATCGAAGATTTTTCATGATAAAACTTAAGTTTCTTCATCCTTTCTTCAATCTTTCGCTTTGAATGGTGGAATCGGGGTATAAACGGACTGTAGACTTGATGGGTAGTCTAGAGTAGGTTTGAAACGGATTGTTGCCGGAGAAGACGACCATGGAATAGATTCCGACATAAACCGTTGTAAACAGACGACTAACCGGACAGGGGTGATTCCCATCCGATCAGAACGACTGTAAGATGGTGAGTTTACTGTTGTCTCAATACGTACCGTGCCGTCATCGTTAATCTAGAAACTTAGAAATTTTAAAAAATTACAAACGAGACAAGGATCACTCGACCGAGTGACAATCTGATCGGATAACACCTGTCTCATGATGTTTCAACACTTAGTAACTTTTCAGAAACTTGAAACTTTGGAAATCTCGATCGAGTGGCAACCCGATCGGATAGCCATCTGATCAAGCCGCCATCCGATCGAGGTAACCAAAACACTTAAAAAGCAAAACTTGACACTTGACACTTGGATCGAGTGACCACCCAATCGGATAGCCATCTGATCGGACAGTCATCCGTTCCCTCTCACAATAGCCATCCGATCGACTGGCAATCCAGTCGGATAGCCATCCGATCAGACAGCCATCCGATCCAGTGACTGTTCCGACACTTTGCGCAATCTCGTTATTCTGCCCGACTCTTATCTGTTGTAATCTAATCAGGCTAATCCTAGAAGAGCTCCATTTGATCCAATAACAGTCTATACTGTTAAGCAATCACTGTGAGTATACTCGATCCCTTTTCGTTTTAAACTTTTGGGATGTAACATGTATTCTTTAAACTACGAAACTTGATACTTTTGAATCTAAACTCTATCCTATGTGTATGTGAAACTTGTGACTTTTGATTCTTGATTCTTTGTGCTATGTGACGTTAAATCCAGAGTGTGTAGTTCCGCCTTAACAATAGTAGTGCTATAGGAGGTGCACCTCTCCCATTATTCTCAGGGGGTATTGTTAGGAGGATTCTAGTTTACCTTGAGTCTTGGGTAAACACTAAAGCATCGGGATACTTGGGCTATCACTGCGTGGACTGCGACACTAGCATGGCTGAAACTATTTTTATTACTTACATTGTGGATATGAGTTGTTTTAATCTATTATGCTATTATTCAAACTTGTATACTCGCCGGTACATTTTTGTACTGACTCTATTTTAATACATGTTGTAGGCTGATAGGGTGCTATGGAACAAATGGAAATCAAGCTAGGAATGCCTAGAAACGTCGCTTAAATAATTTAGACATTTGAACAATTTTGTTATGTGATGTAATTTGATGATACTTGTTTTTGACGTTAGACAATCTATATCATGAAATCAACTTAATCACTATTGAAATGTCTAGTGTTATGGAGTTCTCATGAGCAATCTGAACGCTTAGTGCTCGCACCCCGATGTTTCCGCCATCGGTTGGGGTGTGACACAACCACCCTTCTGTCCGGAAAAAATATCTCCACCAGTGGGTCTAATCCACTAATCAACCACTAATCTTCTTCATTCTTCAAACAAACACTCACTTCTACAACCCTAATTCACCCTCACACATACACAACCACCAAATTCCTCCATAAACTCACCACCAATGGCGGTAACCGTTGAAGGTCAAGACAGAGTCTTAGCAACCGCTCAACAGATCGTCAAAAGCCTCAACATCAACAACCAAGCAACGGAAGACATGCTCCTCATTCTCTCCAGTTTCGATAACCGCTTGTCTAACATCTCCGATCTAACCAATCACCGGTTCGAAACGACCGAACAGGTAATCCTCCGGCATGATTCTGTAGGTATAGGTGAAACTTCATATGAGTATTTAGAAGCTGTTGATACAATTATCAAATTGACTGAAAACCTAAATATTCAATCTAATTGTAACGGTGAGGTGATAGATCAAGCTAAAAACGCACTTCAGTAACTATGTTAAAGCTAGAAGATGAGTTTTATCATGTTTTGATTCGTAATACTATTCTGTTAGATGTAGATCGGCTGTATGGATCGATCCGTAAGGGTTTCGGATTGGGTATTGAATAAGGAAGGTGAATGATGGTGGTGAATGAAGATTGTTAATGTTAATTGGGGGATTATATATTATTTTTCTTTTTGAGTCCCTGTGTTTTATAGGGGTAATTTGGTCATTTAACAAAACTTAACAATAAAATTATAACTGGGTTAGAAATTTGGACTCAAATGGTTAAAGAAAATGCTTATGGGGACTCAGGTCGTTAAACTTTTTGCTTTTGGACTCAACTAGTTAAAACCCATAAAACACAGGGACTCAAAAAGTAATTTACCCTAAATATTATTTAAAAGACCAATTACCCTCATTTTAGGGGTGTATTTATAAATTAAAAGGGAAAAAATTCTTATTTTTTGAGTATCTTAAAATGTCGATCTCTCATGTGTTATATTATAGTATAGATAACACTGATCGTAATTGTTCTAGAATGTGCATGGTTCCTCAAATCATATTTCCATCTTTGCAGGTTTTAGGCTACCCTAACAGCCTGTATATTTAGGTCACCGATATATTCCTGAAAACGAACCAGTAGTCCGTTCCATTCTTGGCAAAACAAGTTCTTGTACAAGACCAATTTTTATTTCCAGACATAAATACCTGTGGTAACGTGCGGATATCCCCACTATCTTAATAGTAGGTCTATGTTACCACTCACTTTACATTTGGGTTGTGTATCTCTGAGACGTCCTGCTTGCGGTATGCGCATATAATGTATATACGTGTGGACCCTTGAGGGGGGGGCGCAAAAGTGAAAGTGCACTAATTTTAACGTTATTTAATTAATTTCCGGAAAATAACGTTAAAAGCGAGGACGGTTAATCTTGCATCACGTGGTGGCGTGAAAATATTGTTAATTGTTCCCATCATATATTGATAGCGGCTGAGTAAAATTTATAACTATTTTATAAATGTCATTTTATTTGTTTCGAAATTTAACTTCCATAACCATTTGAAAAAACAAGAATAACTTTTTGGCATAAATTGTGTTTTTTAAATACATTCTAAAACCTTTTCTTGTAAAACGTTTAGAAATCGGGGTATTGTACAAATAGTAAAACTTTTGCAAATAAAAGTTATCTATGCTACTATGTTTTAGCCCCGAATGATATTCTGAAATTTGCTATAATTTCCTAACATATTTTTAGTGTTTTAGTAGTGAGTTTCAGTTTCATGTATTTAGCGTGTCTTATGTGTTAATCACCTTAACCACACAATTAGGGTTGGTTCCGGTACAAACCATATTTATCCTACAAACTGTAAGAACAGATTCCAGCACTTAAAAAATGTTAAATTAGCACATACTAAAATAGCACTTTTAAATTATATTAGCACATGAAAATTAATCAAGATAATTGATTTTAGCACATATATGAAATGATATCAGCACTTTTCTTTATCAGCACATTGAAAACAAAAGGAAGATCCAAATAAAGAATTAATTGTTTGTCAGCATAATTATAAGGAATTCAAGATAATTGATATTATTTAGGTTATCATTTTACCATTTCTCTATAATTGGTTGAATGCTACATATCACTTTTTAAATGGTTCTTACAATTTGTATACGAAATGTGCTTTGTATTTGATCCTACTCCTGAATCAAACAAAAACTTTGCCTTGATCATTGTAGTTATATGTTATCACTTTTAGAAAATGTGGTAATATTGTAAACAACTAGCCGTTACGAACCGCTATATCTCCACGCCGCTCAATAGCCAAGCCTCGTGAAAGGTGAATTCGGCCCGGGGGTGGGGAGGTGCATGGTCAAATGGCCTTTGTGTCCTTCCTTTATCGTGTCGTGTCCGCACCTCAGCATTAGATGGTTGAGCATCATGAATAATGACACCATTCCTTCCTATGGTCCGTTCCTGATTAATTTGTCAGTTATTACAAAATCTTAGTCGATTTTCTATGACATAATTTGTCAAGATTTACAATGAAAAGTGAAGATAGAGTTGGGTGTAAATAGTTTTAGTATTAATTAATAATTATTAAACGAATGTTAAAACTATTTTGTCTCCTAAATTTGAAATTTAGGAGTGTTCATGTTATGTTTAACCCGGTAGACATTCTTTTTTACTTCAACCTTACTAGTTGGACTTTTTCTTCAAGTCAGACTGAAACAGTTTGGTTTAAAAAAAAAAAAAAACTAAATTGGAACAAAATGCATTTTTCACTCAATCCCAGTAATATAACAAGGAGTAAATTGCCATTTTAGTCCCTGAGGTTTGGTCTAAATTGTCATTTTAGTTCAAATAGTTTTTTTTCTTCTCTGGGTCCCTGACTTTTCCTTTTTCTTGTCATTTTGATCACATTGCCTAACTCAGTCTAAAACTCTGGTTATAACCAGGGGTATTTTTGACATAACTGTTGTGTAGTGATAAGTAGGGGTAGTTTACAACATAATTTATAAATCTTATAATAGTTTATGCCAAAAATACCCTTGATTATAACCTGATTTTTAGACTAAGTTAGGAAATGTGATCAAAATGGCAAGAAAAATGAAAAGTTAGGGACCCAGAGGAGAAAAAAAAACTATTTGGACTAAAATGATAATTTGGACAAAAGACTAAAATGGCAATTTACTCTATAACAAGCCAAATAATATATTATGATGTATTACACTAGTAGAGTAGATGTTTTCTCTAGGGGTATAAACAAGCCCAGAGGCTCGAGAGCTACTCGTGATCGGCTCGGTTAATAGCTCGAACGAGCCGAGCCTTAACGACCCCGAGCCCGAGCTCGAGCCTGAAATAGAGCTCGTTTTGTTATCGAGCCCGAGCTCGAGCCTGAAATACAAAGCTTGTTTAGGCTCGCGAGCCTAAACGAGCCCATGTAAAACTTTAATTTTTTTTATATATAATATACTAGGTTAGTTCCCGTGTGTTATACGGGTTGAACAATTTATACTTTATAATAAATACTTCTTGTAAATGCAAACCAAAGACGAAGATATTTATATACTAAATTGACATAAATGGATTAATATAAAGATGATGTATGTTAGTATTATAAAATTCATCAAAAAGCATGTAATTAAATTATCGTTGAAAATAGTACAAAAATAAATATAGTATATAATATTATTATTGTATTTACGTACTACATTATATTTATGTAATGAGAAATAAAATGTTACAATTATAACTCGCATATTACCGAAAGTAATTTGAATCCAAAAAATATTCACATCGTTCATAAATATCTATATATTTATTTGTACACAACATTACATCTTTTATTCATAACTTTACTATCTCTATCTAGAATTAGTAGTTTTACCTGTCTCTACTTTTAATTATTAATAATGCCAGATACAATTGACCATGGGTGAATCCAGTAATGCTAAAAACAAACCAACCTTGGATAGTGACTGACATTGGCTTATATTAATTGTCATTGCAAAACCGACAGATAGTGGAAGTGGAGATCTATGGATATATAGTCACAATGCTACATAACAAAATTAGATGTTGATAGCAAAAACGGCCACTGCTTGCGCACATTCCTAGACTGACTCGTAGACTTTTCCGGTAACTTGATTAAAATCTCATACACAAATATATCAATATCAAAAAGGTACAATAATAATAATAATGGTAGTAATCTATACTATATAATAAAAGAAACCTGTTTTAGGACACTTGTCATTATCTCATTTAATTGAAAAAAATTAATAATAATAATAATAATATTTAATCTAAATTAATACAAATTTTTATTATTAATAATATTTAATCAAATCTAAAATTTAATCTAATACAAATTTTTATTATCAATAATATTTAATCAAATCTAATAAGAATTCATACAAATTCCAAAGTTGATATTAACTTTCAAATAATTAAAAAAAATCCACCTAACATCACAAATGTTTCTGTTAAATTCGATTAATTAATTTGTTCTACAATCACTATTATCTTTATCATTCAGTACGGTTAACCGGTTTATCATCATACAACCTCCCACCTATTCAATCATATGATTTTTCAATCTTATATTAACTAAATAAATAAAGATTAATATTCAATCTTATCCTACTTTAAATATAAAAAAAATCCGTTAGTTCAGATTAATATTCAATCTTATCCTACTTTAAATATAAAAAAATCCGTTAGTTTTTTTAAATATATTTTTTATTATTTGGTATATAAAATCATATTTATTCAACCCATGTAATACACGGAGGTTTTTAAAAATATAACTTTTTTTATTATTTGGTAAACAATATTACATTTATTCAATCCGTGTAATACAATGGTTTAAAGATATAATTTTTTTCATTATTTGGTATATAATATTACATTTATTCAACCCGTACAATACATATGGTTCTTATAGATATAACTTATTTTATTATTTAATATATAAAACTAAATTTCTTCAACCCGTGCAATAAAGGAGGCTTTTAAAAAGATAATGTTTTATTATTTGGTATATAAAATTCATTTATTCAATCCATGTAATACACGGGGTTATAACTTAGTTATAAATAATACAAATAACAGTGATAATAATTGTTGGTGCGGTTGTCTGTCGACTTCATCTTCGTTCGAGTCTTAGTATAGGGCTTATTGTACAATGCACGGAAATCGAGATAGCATGAGTTAGTGTTGATTTCGCTCAAAATGACATGTTGTCATTTGGAGCGAAATCACATGAATATCTTAATTTCGCTCGTAATGTGTGTTGATGATTTCGCTCCAAAATGTAATGATGATTTCGCTCCTACTAATGTTGTGTCATTATGAGCGAAATCAGGAGCATATAAATAGGTTATCTTGAGCGAAATCAGCAGAGAAGTTAGTAGTCCAGTTCTTGTTTCCGACGCCGAGGTGCTGTCGAGGTGTCTTCGAGTCTGTAATTGCTTCCAGATCAATACAAGAGACAATTAATAGTGAAATCAAGCTAAACAAAGACTGAATCAATGAATTCCGCCTCTGATTCAGTCTGAACACTCTTCTGATCGACTCATTAGGTCGTTTCGCGATCCTACAATAATAATATTAATAAAACAATATTACTTTTTATCATACATATACATTAATAGTTATATTATTTTTTATGTATAACAACATTATCCCCTATATAATTTATCAAGTTTTGTGGCTATTTGGTTTGTCTCTTTCTTAAAATTTGTAACACTCCGATTTTTTTTCAAGCATTAATATTAAAATAATAGTTTTCTTTTTGTATTATAACATGATAGTTTGCTAACCAGTTATATGGAATTTAGTTAAATAAAGGTGCTTATTAAAATGTTAATTAAATAATAAATTAATCGGTTCAAAAGGAATTTGAATGTATACGTTATTGTTTTTTTTATGTATTTATTAATATTTTTTTATATAAAAATATGCAATCCTTAAAATAGATTAATGGATTTCGTGAAAACAAGAAAGATAAATAGATTTAGTTAAATTGATGGTTAATATTATTATTATTATTATTATTATTATTATTATTTAATAAAAGAGATAAATAAAAAACTAAGGGTGAGAAATTACCAGAGAATGACACGTGTCCAAAAAAGATTTTTGTTTATTAGTATAGAAAGATTAATAATGATGATAACATTGATGAGCCGAGCTAGAGCCGAGTTTTGGCTCATTTGAGTGATGTTGAAGTGAGCTCGAGCCGAGCTTCAATCTTGTTTAAGGTTGTTCTAAAAATAGTTCGGCTTGAGCTTCAATCTCGTTTAAGGTTGTTCTAAAAATAGTTCGAGCCGAGCTCGAGCTTTGGATTTTACTCGCGAGCCGAGCTCGACCTCAAAGAAGTAGGCTCGAACCGAGCCGAGCTCGAGCTCGAGCTTCATATAAACCTAACGAGCCGAGCTCGAGCTTGGTCGAGCTCGGGCTCGGCTCGGCTCGTTTGCACCCCTAGTTTTCTCCTTGTAGAAATTTTACCATTTTTCCTTACTTTAATTTTCTCTAAAATTAAAATGTCAATTAACATGGTACAATGTTACAAAACAGTAACACTAAAAGTTTTTGGGTGAACCAACCTATAGTTAAGTGTCTTAAAAAAGCTATGGGTGGTTTCAAATTTTCAATAGTTCAACAACGGTTTAAAAAAAAACATTACTAATAAATTAGTCTAAAAATCCAAACCATAAACATCCGGTATATAAAATACAAAAAAAAAAGAAACAAAAAAAAATACTTCAACTTATTAAAAAAGGAATTAAGAAGTCAAATGATTACTAATTGAGATTCTTGTAACATTATTCAACTTTTTTTAAGGCTGTTGAGAAAGGGCAATTGCATAGAGTGTTGCAGCTTCAATCAATATAGAAAAGGTTAACACTTGATTTACATTTTCTTTCTTTTAAGCTAAAAGCTACATGGGAAGGGCCATCAACCCAGTATGCATAATACATCCCCCATAAATGTGAGTGAATTATAGAAAAGTTACCACTTTGGTTTCTAACTCAAAATTCAATTAATGGTAGCCACCATGCAAGAACCAAAAAAAAGACATTTACAAGAGGATAGGTTGTTCCCCTTCAAGCTCTGATATAACTATCAAAGAATCAGTGACTTCAAGACTCAGAGGCTCCGACTTGGGAATCGGGTTGATAACCTGCAAGCAAGAATCGCGTATCAACATTTTTTTTTCTCTGAGTAAACTGCGATTTTGGTCCCTGATGTTTGGTCACTTTTGCCACTTTAGTCCAAAACTCAAACCTTTTAAATCTGGGTCTATGTGGTTTCACTTTTATGGCAGTTTACTCTTTTTCTTTTAAACAATTGCTATGTGGAAAATTAGTAAGAAAACCGGAATGTACCACCTTCTTGTTGTTTTTCACATAACCAATGGCGACTTCTCTCCTCAAACGTGCTCTTTCAGAAAGCTCGTAAAACGACAAATGCTCATCGTCCTTCATGTACAGTCCAATGTCCTGTTGACACACAATGCATTGAATCAACCAAGTAGAGTCACTATTTTGACTTTTTGGTGTCAAATTAGTTGATTCTTTTCACTAAAACTAATATGAGTTGTTTTATATGACTACAGTATGATGTTACATATGTAGAGTTTTCGTATAGAAATTTTTGGGTATACACGTTTTCGACCCCCCGGTTCTATACGTCAAGCTTCGCCACTGTTGTTACCTTCACATAAATTTCGTCTCCATCTGCATCCAATATGTCTTTCCAAACGGCATTCAATTCACTGTTTTCAGCCACTGATTAAAGACAGATAAAGAAAAACTAAATTAGATGAAAAATAAGAACTTTTACGCATAAACAAACACAAATAAAAAGAATAGAATATGTATAGAACCTTGAGCTGTCACGAGGCTCATTATTTCTTCTGCTGCTATGTAAGTTAGTGCTGGCTTGATTCTTGTAATCTAAAGGGTGAAAACCAATGTTTCAAAAACCGGTTTTTAAATCATACCGGGTTTGGCTCTGAAATGGTTGAATTAAATGTCATTTTAGTCCCTGTGGTTTGGGACATTTTGCCAGTTTAGTCCAAAGGTTTGAAACGTTGCCATTTTAGTCCAAATAGTTTCAAACGTTGCCATTTTAGTCCACTGGGTTAACTCCATCCATTTTTTATGTTAACTAGAAGGGCGTTTCGGTCATTTTATATGTAATTCTGTTAACTAGAAGTGCAATTCAACCATATAAAATGACCGAATTGCCCTTCTACCTAACAGAAAAATGGATGGAGTTAACCCAGTTGACTAAAATGGCAACGTTTGAAACTATTTGGACTAAAATGGCAACGTTTCAAACCTTTGGACTAAACTGGCAAAATGGCCTAAACCACAGGAACTAAAATGGCATATAACTCGAAATGGTTTTAACCGGTTGAACCGGCTTGTACCAGGAGGTTAAACCGGATTACTAGTTAACCCTATAATTCCATAAAATACAAATTCATTTAAAAAAAATAATCCAATCTCAATTAAGATTTATGTAACTAATCATGGTTTTATCTAAAAACAACTATTTTCTTATAAAATATTATGCATTTTAAGAGCATTTGTATTATTATAAACAATATAACTTTAGACGAGGTGAGTAACAGTTTCAACGGCGATGATATATTCGAATGGAAAACACTAGGTTAATTACCGGAAATATGGAAGGTCGGTATTACCTTACTATCATATTTTATTATAATTAAAAAAACAAATTTTAAGATAATGCAACCCGGTTCAATGGTTTGTACCGGTAGAACCGGATTTACTGCTGGTACATAAAGCATACAGTATTCGGGTTTCACCGGCCTTTATTGTACCGGACCCGTGTCCGGTATCCGGTATAAGCGGCTGGTTCATACCAGTATTTAAAAGTTATAACATTGGTGAAAACATCCATTTTCAACAGATGTAAATAAAATGAGATCAACATCAAAGGTTTCGTTGAAAATATGAAACAATATATACCTGTTTTCCCAATTTTGAGTCGACAATTTCTGCAACCAGATTTTGAACCTACAGTTATGACGTCAAAAAATAAATGTAAATTTTACTTTTGTGTACCCCAATGAATGGACAAGGTCAACATAAAGGTGTATATAAACAAAAACAAACAGAAGTACTAATAATAGTGATAAACTCCTATAACTAGTAGGGCTGTAAGTAAACCGAACATTCAGCGAACAGTTTTGCGGGAAGTTCGTTTATGTTCGTTCGTAAAATAAACAGAGGTTGCATTCGTGAACAATCGGTAATGTGTTCATTTATGTTCGCTTGTTTATGTCCAAAAAAATTAAAAATAAAAAGCATAAAAAAATTAAAAAACATGCAAGCATGTAGACCTACCGACCTTCACATCGAGCTTCTCACAAATGCTTTCTGCAAGGAGGAGAGAAAAAGCAGACTGCTTATCGGCCCCTAACGGATCTGTAACAACCAAAAGGGTTACGATTAGTCCCGACACGTTTTGACCCACTACCATTTTGGCATGTCTAAGAATATCTCATACCTTCAAGCAGCCACTCTCTGTCCGATACTACAACTACAGAGAATGGAACCTCTTCTCCTTTCTTATGTGACTTCTGAGTATGTTCAATGGTCTCTTTTAGGTTATCATAATTCCTTGGGTTTCCAACCTGTTTTTACAATGTATATATATGATTTAAAATGTTATTTAAATAAGGGTAAATTACACGTTTTGTCCCTTATAAAATGTTATCTTAAAAAACGCCACGCTTGTGGTATGCTCATATAATGTATATATGTGTGGGCGCTCGGGGGCAAAAGTGAATGTGCTCTAATTTTAACGTTATTTTACTAATTTCGTGCAAATAGCGTTAAAAGAGGGGATGGTTAATCATGCATCATGTGGTGGCGTTGATAGCCGAAAGACAAGCGGTACATGCACTAATTGCCGTTAGTCTCAATTGATGAGTGTTATGTGCCTTATGTCCAAGGCTTGATACAAAACTACTATCGAGCCGGGGGTTTCACTGGAAGCAACCTCTCTATTCCTACGGGGTAGAGGTAAGGCTGTCTACATCTTACCCTTCTCAAACCCTACCTTAGCTTTGCTATTGATGAGTATGATGCTGATGATGTCCTTTTCTTAATACCATTTTTCAGGCGGTGTCCTTTGGCCGCAAAATTGACAAGTTTTATACTTAATATTTCAAAATCTTGCACGTTACGTCCTTTAGCCCTGACCAAGTTAAGTTTTTTGGTAAAGTATAATCATGTACCTTGCACATGAGGGAGGGCATTCTTGTCATTTCACCATCCCAGGGACTATTGTGTAAATAACTTATATCCAGGGACTATTTTGTAAATAATTAAAAAAAGATATATAAATAATATAAACCAACTCTCTCACTAAAGTCTCCCCTCTCTCTCTCTCCCGTCTCTCTCTTTTCTCTTTCCCCCTCTCTCTATATCATAGGATCTGAACTCCTCTCTCTCTCTCTCTCTCTCTTTTCGCTCTCTATATCACACGATCTGAGGAGTTCGGCTGTGGATGTTGGTGGCGTACGGTGGTTGTTGGGTGTATGGTCAGTGTTGGGGGTTGGGCGATGGCGGGTGGTTGTGGGCGGTGGCGTAGGGTGATGATGATGATGATGATGTTGGTTTCAGTGGTTGGGTGGACGGTGGTACTTGGTAGTTGGGTGTTTGGTTAGAGGGTTGGCCGGTTAGGGTGGGGCGGTGAAGGAGATCCATTGACAGGGAGGGTGGGGGACGGTAGCAGATGGTGTGGATGGGTGACGGTGGGTGTTGGTGGTAAATGTGTGGGCGGCGACAGATGGTTGTGGTGGTGGTGGTGGGAGGTGGGGGATGGTGGTGGTGGTGGCGGTAGATGAAGGCTAAGAAGGGTGGCGGATGGTTGTAAATCTAGCATTTTTTCGATTCAAAAAAACTTTTTTTTTGAAAAAAAAAAGTGGTACACATGTGCAATACTACGACAAACCGAAACCCCCCCCCCCAACCTGAAAAATTAAACCCGAAACCTAAACCCCTCAAAAACCAAACCCTAAAAGCTAAACTAAACCCAAAACCTAAACCCTAAGGGTAAGAGGGTGTTTGGGATTGCTTATCTAAGGGGTTGTTTGGCAACTTCTGAATAGTTAAGTGTTGAACCAGTAAGAGCCAGTATAATGCTTAACCGTTCAGAGGCAAATATCTGAGTTTGACCAATTCAGATTAGAGGGCTTAACCATTTAGACTCAGTATAACGCTTAACCATTCAGAGGAAAATGTCTGAACCATTTCGACATCTGCTGGCGAAACAAACAGTCTGAACCATTAAGAGCACCATTAAGAGCTAAACAAACAGCTCCTAACTCTAAAAGTGCTTATTGACTTGTTGCTTTTTCAAAAGAAGTTTTAAAAAAAAATTGTTTAGATTAACTTTTGTGGTAGGAAACAGTAAAATGACCAAAAAGGATATGGTAAGTTTCAATGTTTAGTTGCTATTTTAAAGGATGGGGGTTAGATTTATGTTCAAAAAGTCATTTAAAAGCCACATTTTTGTGGCTTTTGAAAAATAACATTTACTCATTCTCAAAAAGCCAAAATAAAAAGCATTTTTATCAATGCCAAACCCTTTTTTAACTTATGGGCTTTTTAAAAACCAATAAGTCATTTTCAAACTCAATCCCAAACACCCTCTACGTATGTGCAATACTATAGTAGTAGTATCCAAAAAAGTATAGCACGTTAAATCTTTTTTTTTTTGTCGAAAAAATATGCTTGAATATACTCGAACGAAAGACAAAAAGTTGCGATCTTATGTTGCAATTTAAAAAAATAATAATAAATAACATATGAAGAATATAGAAATGTTTGAAAAGTTATATTTTTTTCCAATTTTGCCCCTCCTTCATTAAAAGTCCCCTTCCCCCATTAATGAGGAGTTTTCGAGTTTTCTCCCTAACTATGAGTTCTTAATTGAACCCTCCCCTAATATATATATAAAATTAATTTTTGAAATTTTGTTTTGTTTTATTATTAAAAAATATTTCAAATAAATAGGTGAAGTGACTAAATTGCCCTTGTGTGACTTGAATTAACCAAAAAAAATTAACTGGGTTAGGGCTAAAGGACATAACGTACAAGATTTTGAAACAGTAAGTAGAAAACTCATCAATTTTGCGGCCAAAGGACACCGCCTGAAAAATGGTATTAAGATAAAGGACAAAACGTGTAATTTACCCTTAATATAGAGAAAGAGGAAGAAGATAGTTCTGAGATTGTACCTTGTGGATGACTTTGACATTTTTCAACTTACGACAGCCAGAAAACTTGTATGTTCGTTCTCTTTCCTCAATTGGTACATCTGACAAAATCTCCTATATGATAGAAATACACATGAAATGTGTATTAGTTAACATCCGTTCATTAGAGTAAAGTACATGGATGGTCCCTGTGATTAACCAAAATTTTGGATTTGGTCCCTAGCTTTTCAAAAGTACTCTGTTCATTATGTATACTTATATAATGACATCACTGAAAACCACATCTAAGTGAAACATACCACTACACTTCCAGGCCCTAGGTAATTATCATATTCCTCAACCATTTCGACAACATCTGAGCGCCACCCAAGTAATAATATGCATTCTTTTGGCCCCACACTTGAGTCTGATCCCTGCATTTACCGGTTAAAAATATTATTTTTTTTCCTGTCAAACTTAATATGGTTAATGCAAATGAGAAAGTGGTTATCGTCAAAATATGCCTTTGAATCTTGTTTTGCTGGACGTTTGACAATTTTATCCAACCGTGATTTTGCCATCTGAAGAGCGTTATGTGGAGCTTCTTCACCAATCTCTTTTAAAACTTGAAGATTATGAGTGTCGAGTTCTCCTTCTTTAATAGAACTAAAATATGAAATCTGTGTTTTCTTCTTCCCGTTAACAGGACCAATGAATACTACCTATTAATGCAATATTAGTGGTTATTACAAGTGTTGTTGATATTTACTATAAAATCATAATTAATTAAGGACATACTTTGTCATCTTCCTCGAGAATTTCGTTGTCCATTGGATGAAAATTTACCTTCCCTTTCCTAAAAAGACCACAAACAACAGCCTGAAATAGAAAAGAATACAATACATGAAGAACTTATACAAAATATTAAATAAATATTGCGCTCAACTTGCAACTTCGTTAATATTTAAAAGGAATCAATGCCAAGATCGTCCCTGAGGTTTGGGCAGATTTGCCACATCCATCCAAACAAATTCTTTGCTGCCAGTTCTATCCAATTCGCTAACTTCGTTTGTTTATTCTGTTAAGTCAGGGGTATATCTGACTTTTTAGCTATTTGTTTTTCTTTTTATAAAATCTATTTTTACTATTAAACAAATATATATATATATATATATATATATATACATATATACATAGAGAGAGAGAGAGAGAAAGTGTAAAAAACAATAGCGCTTATTGTGTGTTGCGTACGCGAGCAGGAGATTGAGACATGTGTCTTCCTTCTTTTTTACACGACCACTAAACAACGTGCATGATTAGAGTTTGGCATGCGTGATTTAGGGTTTTGTTCGTGGGTGATTCATAGTTAACAAAAGCGCACGCTTTTGGCGCCTAGGCGATTTTTCTGAGCGATGCGCATCGAGTTCGCTCCTACTTCCTAGCTTACAGTTTTTTAATTTGTAAGTTCCTAATATTCTGCAGTATTTATAGGCATATTATCTATTAGAGCTGATATATTATATATTAAATACATATATATCGGTTAGACATAGCATGTAAATAGGAGATATATATTGTAATTTGAATATGGTGATCTGATTTAAGATTAGAACATGGATTACTTATATTAATTATACTCTATACTCTTATTACGTTTAATGAGAAGGCAATCAATTCTATATCAAAATACACTTTCATTATCAACCAATTTGAATTCTTTCTTCACTATAAATCCAGATCTCAGTTTGAATTCTTCACATCCGAGTTGATGACACATCCGCTGGTTTTGAAGATTGATGAAGAACTTTTGGTTTTCAAGTTTTACTATATATTACTTTATGAACTCTTGTTTTCAAGTATGAACATTTTGGTTTTGGAGCATTTTGGTATTTGGGATGATTTTAGTACTTTATGTTGAAGATTATGGTATTGGAATATATTGGTAGTTGAAGAAAGTGTTATTTTCCATTACATAACAAATTTTAATTTTTTTTTCAAGTGCGCTTTTATTTTCTCAAGCCCATGCTTTTTTTGCTCCTTTCGCCTAGGCCCTAGGCGGAGCCTAAGTGCCTTGAGTGCGCCTCGCGCCTTTGATAACTATGGCGTGAATTTTGGGTATTTTGTTATGTTCATGCGTGATTTTGAGTTACCCTATGCGTGATTAGGGTTTGACTTTTATAACATGCGTAATTTCATCGCGTACGCATCGCATGTTAAGGACTATTGTACGTTATATATAGGGGTGGGTTAACGTACAATACGTACGAGATGAAATTACGCACGTTCATAGTTATCAATAGCATCTATGACGGCCGTTATAGCGAATAGCGTGGCGGTCATATGCCGCCACAAGGTACATATCGACGACATTGCGACTTCCGACGCGAATTCCGGCGACAAATTCCAGCGACGGTGTTGCCTTCAGCCGGAAACCAGGAAGAAGAGGGAAGAAGAAGACAGCGGCTGCGTTTATGAGTGTTTTAGGCTTTTAGGGTTTAAATAAGTTCAGGTTTTTAAACATTTAAACCCTCTATCTTTCATTAGTTTACATTCAGTCCCTAAAACTTGTAACTTTTTAGTTAAAAAGTGTAAAGGTAGTTTGTGTATTTAAACATTTAACCCTCTCTATCTTCAGTAGTTTACATTTGGTCCTTAAACTTTCTAATTATACATAAAAAGTATAAAGTTAACATTATAAATGCATATATAAATTATGGATAGCTATTATTTTCTTTTTTAAATTATCTACTACCTTATCGCTAAACACAAAATAGCGGGCGCTATTTCATCGCTATCGCTATGTAGCATATAGGTTGTCTATCGCTATTGACCGCTATTCGCTATCGATAACTATGCGCACGTTATAAAACTCAAAACCCTAATCATGATGAAAAACTATAAATCACACATGTTGAAAACCATAATCATGCATGTATAAAATCAGAAATCACGTATGGGGTAAAAACCTAATCATACATGTTATAAAACTAATTACGCATGTTATAATTTCATCTCATACGTATTGTATGTTAAGGGATATTGTATTTTACACTTTCTCTATATATACCCCCCCCCCACCCCCCACCCCCCCTCTCTGTGTGTGCATATCACCACCTCACTTCTACAATCACTGGCAACCGCCCCCCACCATATCCTGAAAATCGTGAGCTAATTCCGAGCATATCACCGGTCAAAGGCATCTTGGATTCAACCCCTCAAAATCGTGACCTAACTTTGAGCAGATCTGAACCCCCACAAATTATAGCCGCAACCAATCGCAGTTGACTGAAAATCGTAAAGTGGTTGCGATTCAGATTTTTCTGGGTTCGATTTTCCAGCCGCCGCAAACCCATCTCTCTCAGTCTCTCTAGGGTTCGTTTTCCGGTGCAGTTGCAGGTGAAGTCGTATTCGTTCAAATTATATACCCAAATTGGAGGCGGTTGTGCGGTGTGGTGGTGGGATTTGAAGGCGGTGGTCGGTCGGTTGTGCGTCTGTGTGTTTTGAATAGGGCTGTGTGCGGTGGTGGTTTGAAGATGGTGGCGGCGATGGTGTTTGATTAAAGAGGATGGTGGTGGTGGTGGTTCAGTTTAGGTGGAAGCGGTGGTAAAATTTCTAAATTACCCCTCAGTTACATAGGCAAAAGTCAAAAGTGCCCCTCAGTTAAACATTACATTATTTAAGCGGAGTTAGTGAATTGGATGAGACTGACAACAAAACTAAACGTGGAAGGGTCCAATTGCAAAAAAAAAAAAAATAAATAAATAAATAAATAATCCGATGGATGTTGCAAATCTGCTCAATTTTGGCATGTTACTACTCTACTTAAAAGGGATAGTAATGCCTGTTCTCTTGTTTTCAAACCAAAAGAAAACAAACCTCTTGAAATCCAATTCTTAGTTGCCCATACTTCAGTCCTGCTAGATGAGGAAAACTGCAAACATTGAATACGTTTTCTGCACAACAATTTCATCACCAATCTTGTCAGGATCATAGAGTGTAAGCATAAGGCATTGCAAATTCAATCTATGTCACTCACACGTCTATTAGATTATGTTATATAATGAATGGTTATGATGTTTTTGCACATCAATCAGCTTAGTCAACTTAGGGGCTGTTTGTTTACCTCTTAATGAGACTCTTAATGGTTCAGATCTCTTACTGGTTCAACACTTAATGGTTTAGACTGTTTGTTTCCCGTGCAGATGTCTGAATGGTTCAGACATTTGCCTCTGAATGGTTAAGCATTATACAGAGTCTGAATGGTTAAGACCTCTAATCTGAATTGGTCAGACATTTAACTCTGAACGGTTAAGCATTATACAGGCTCTTAATGGTTCAGACCTCTTACTGGTTCAACACTTAATGGTTCAGACCTCCTACTGGTTCAGCACTTAACCATTCAGATGTTGCCGAACAGCCCCTTAGCATTTTAGCACAAGATTTCAATATAGAGTTGGAGGGTACTTTGGTAATTAAGCAGATGTCTATAAATCTTTACGAGCCCCTTTTGCCGAGAGCATTGAACAAATAACTTTGATGTCACATTTTCCACAGGCCGTACTTTTAATCCTGAGATCGACTTCAAGAGCTCACATGTATTAGAGCTTGAAACCTGAAAGTTTATAATAATATTTCTTTTTATTTTACCACCTAGAACTTTTATAATTAAAAGGGAAAGAAGTAAATGTTTACCTCAACGATTGCTGGAACAGATTCCATGTCTGCAATTGGTTGAAGCGCAAGAACCGATAGGAACGCGTCTGTATCAACTCCATACCTAATTAATAAAATATCAGAAAACAAACTTGATGTTCGGAATACAAGTTTTTAGAACATTCCAACTAACACGGAAACCGTACCTATCACCCTTGGTTGGCAATATTATTATGGCACGCGCCTTATTGGCTGCAGCCCTTTGGAATGATTTTGTTAAACTTAGACTGCAACTGCATACCAAACATACTTAAATTGAAACAATAATCAAAACAATGATGGAAGAAACTTAATAAAAAAATGGCAAAATATTACTTTTACAGTTGTACTTCTGCTGTAATACAAACAGGGGCGTAGCTTGTGGGGAGGGGGGGGCACCCGACCCCCCGAACTTTTCGCTCAGTAGTGCCCGGTATGTAGTTTTCGTATAGAAATTTTTAGGTATATACGTTTTCGACCCCCCTGTTTTATAATTTTTTTAGGTATATACGTTTTCGATCCCCCGGTCGGAAATCTCAAGCTTCGCCCCTGAATACAAAACAATGTGAACTAGTTTTTTTACCCGCCGCGCGTAGCGACGTGATAAATTAAAGACTACAATCAACCCTACTCTTTTCCGAACTAAATTCACGTTGAAACGTAGAGAAATCCTAATTCATACCGTTGAATGAAAATGTATTATATTTGACCCGACTTGTTTCCAAACAAAATTTACGTCGAAACGTAGACCGACTCAAAACGTACATAAAATAAAGGGTAAATTACAGTTTTCGTCCTTTATGTTTGTATTGAATTGCAATGGATGACCTTTAACTTCAATAATTACAACCATAGTCCTTTATTTAGAAAACTCAATACACCTTAGGTCCTTTAGCACTAACTAGGTTAAAATTTTAAGTTAGGTCTGATCAGTCAAGGGTAGTTTAGTCATTTTACCAACTAAATTAAAGAAAAGATTAAAAACCCACTTAACTCTTACTTTTTTACATTATTTCATTCCCCCTTTTTTCTTCACCATCACCACCAACACCACCACTAAATCTTCCGCCGCCACCAACACCAGATCCATCACACAAGGCCTCCATCTAGTTCGTGACTTAACCACCACACTCCATCTAGCTCGTAGCCCGTACTCAATATTCAACCAAATTCTCAAATAAAAACACCACCATCAAAAATTAAATGGGTAGCGCCAGTATGACAATATGCATATTAACTTTTGTAATTTCAAAAATCACATTCACTTTTGTAATTTCAAAGATCACAGAAGATGACTAAAAAGTCAACAGCAAACAATCGTCACTTCAATCAACCATAACCACAATTTCAAAAACGATGGACTAAAAAGTCAACAACAAACAGTCGAAATCATTCCAAAAATAAAGTTAAGTATGAGCAACTGAATTTACCAGATGGATACTCAGAGAAGTTTGAAGAGTTCGAAGGGATGTTTCCACTCACTTCACCATCGATCGAAGACAGAAGATGAAGGGATTATGGCGCCGCCAGACAATAAATTAAAAGTGAAATCGCCAAAAGAAGAAGACGAATCAGTTACGACGGTGACGTCGGAGGATAATGATTAATAATGGCCACCGGAATACGACAAATGGAATGGATATACAACGAACGGCGATCACTGAAAACTTACCGGTCAAATTAACTCATCATTGAACGAAATTTGGACTGAATAATCAACATCGATCTAAATCTTATACCATTCATAACCCTACCTATTTAGTTTCAATTAACAGCTGCTATTTCTCCACCAATCAGTGAAACCAAAACCCATGAGATGAGAGAGGATATTTCATGAAAAGTTGAAGAAGAAGATGATAAACAGAGTTGGGTTTGTGTAATCAGTGAAACCGATACCTTGCCTGCGTTGCTTTAAAAATATAATAAATACCTAAAATAACCCTTTGTACTGTAGCAGATGCAGTGTGTTGGTGGCGGCGGCAGATTTGGTGGTGGTGGTGAAGGTGAAGAAGGTGAAGGAAGGAAGAAAGAGAAAGTGGAATAATGTAAAGTGGTTTTTTAATTTTTTTTCTTTAATTTAATTGGTAAAATGACTAAACTACCCTTGACTGATGAGACTTAACTTAAAATTCTAACCTAGTTAATGCTAAAGGACCTAAGGTGTAATGAGTTTTCAAAATAAAGGACTGTGTTTGTAATTATTGAAGTTAAAGGTCATCCATTGTAATCCGCCACAAACATAAAGGACGGAAACTGTAATTTACCCTAAAATAAACACGTGCAGTGGAGTCGTACGCGGCGTGATAAAATATAGACTACAATCAACCGAACTCGTTTTTAAACAAACTTTACGTCGAAACGTATAGTGACTCAAATTTATATCGTTGAATGAAAACGTATTATATTTGACATGATTTGTTTCCAAACAAAATTTACGTCAAAACGTAGAAACTTAAGTTAAAGCATAGAGGAACTCGAATTTATGCCAACACGTACATAATAATAAAAACGTAAGAAATTAGTTTTAAGGTAATCTTACAAAGTTAGAGGGTCACTTTGACATTATAGTAAAGTTTGAGGGTAGAATTTGACATTATAGTAAAGTTTGAGGTTAGCATTGGTAGGTGGCTTTGCCCCCAACAATTACTTTTAAGTAAATATATAATATCCAGAATACCTCTTTGTAAGGACGTCAATATGATGAAGATCTTTTGCAATATGATCAACCGTTTTGTCGATTTGCTTCCTTGGAATGTCAGATAAAAGAAGAATTCTCTGCCTCCTAGGTATACAAGTATTAAATATCTATTAAAGTTCTATGCACTTATATGATGTATGTATGGATATCAATCAGAGTAAAAAAGACATTAATTAATTACCTAGTGGTAGCTGTACCTAATCGCACAGAAAACTCGTGATACTTGTTTAATTGCTTTAATATGAAGGTCAGGTGACTATTAACTCCACAAATAATTATATGATCACTCTCTAGAACTTGAACTTGTACTCCTTCTCTAAGCTTTTGCATGTTATGCTGTACAAATGGGCATACCATTTATCAACGTTAACGTTTAGACCATTTAAAGTTTAAACCAGGTGGTCGGACCGGATTTTGTTTAAATTTTTCTGATATTACCCTATTTATTTTTATAATATTTGCGGCATAACCCGGTTCTTACATCTGATTCGACCAGTGGTCCGACGCCCGGTCTTGAAAAGAAAACATTGCCCATATCGACCCATGCTATAAGTGAATGGGCTGAAATCTCCATCTCTAGTTTCGAGGTTTCTAGAACTTACCCTGAACTGTTCTGTCATTGTGCCCAACAGGCGAGAATAAAACAATATGCCCCATATAGCAAGAACGAACCCAATAACACGTTCAACCCTAGTTCTTTGCTGCATACGCCATGATCAAATCTATTGGATATTAGATAAATGTTGTTTCGTTTAGTTTATGACATTGATTTTGAAACGAATTCTCACTTTTAGATGAGTTGACGAAGAGCACAAACATGCCCATGCCTCCCAAAGACAGTCCTCAAATGACTGCGTATTACGCCTGCAAAATTCAAGACGATGGTTATCTTCATATTACCAACCGATGATCAAATACCTAAAATACCCCTTACTGAC
Source organism: Helianthus annuus (assembly GCF_002127325.2). NCBI lineage: Eukaryota > Viridiplantae > Streptophyta > Magnoliopsida > Asterales > Asteraceae > Helianthus > Helianthus annuus. The sequence continues at coordinate 106,438,937 of NC_035444.2, read as the reverse complement.
ACAAAAAAAAAAAAAAAAAAGAGAATAAGCTTTTGGATCGCAATAAAATGTTACATTTTTCATGGACCATCTAAAATCGAAAATATTGATTTTTTTAGGAATGTTGTATTTTTAAGATGTTACAAGTTGATGTTTTGTTTGTTACAACGACTTATCATGCATCAAATGATTCTCCGAAATATAATAGATGGTACCTGTACTTATAAAATAGTAAACCACCAATAAAGACAAATGAGAAGCAAGCTCCAAGAAGAACAATCAAGAACCTGCAAAAACATCCATGAATAAGTAGATTGTTATAACTCATTGTCGGAATATATACATATAAACACAGGATTAGGTTCAAGAGTGAACACTAGTGTAGCTTGCGAACTGAGTGAACTAATCCTGGCCATACACGTGTGTAGATCAATGGCCAGGATTTGATGTTGAAATACACTAGTGTATTTTACAATTTGAGGATGAGATCCTGGCCATACACGTGTGTAGATCAATGGCCAGTATTTGTTCACTCAGTTCGCAAATACACCAGTGTTCACTCTTGAACCCCATCACAAACACATATATATTACATATAGTGTGTACATGTATATATAAGAGCTGGCTCTAGTAAAAAGAAAGTTAAGGTAAAAAGGTTAGAAAAGTGTCATGTTACAACCCTATATATGTGTCTAAATATATACATACATACCTACATGTTATACAGTGGCGAAGTATAGTGGGTGCCCGGGGGTGCACCCGCCCACCCCAATGTTTCGGTTAGAAGTGTATAAGTTCCGATTTTTCGTCCGAAAATTTTAAAATTATATAGGATAGGATCCCCCCATTATTTTTCCTAAATTGTATATCCAAAATATTTATAAACTTTGTATATAAATGATGGGTAGTTTGGTAAATATACACTTTGTTTTATTTGGAACTATTATTATTTGACCCGACTTGAATCGAATAGCCAACCTGACCCGACCCGAAACATAACGATAGGAAAAAAAATTTTGGGTCCCATCACTTTACGCCCCCTCGAAACTTTTGGTCAAGCTCCGCCACTGATGTTATACATATATGTGGGTGGGTGCATGTGTGAGCAATGCATATTTATTGAACTTACACAGAAATGTTTCTTTCGAGTTGAATGTTGAATAAATACATGAGACGTGAAAAGTTCCATTTGATGTCATGCAATGAGGGAAGAGATACATCCAATTGCAAAGGAGTCGGTTTATCCAGAGAATTAGAGATGCAAGCAAACGGCAAACTCGTAGCCACAAACGATTGAACGACATGCGAGAATATATATCGTAAACCAACAACGACCATTTTCCCATGATGTTCTTGTATTAATCTGACAATTAAGCAAGACGCAAGGGCCGCCATGATGATCTTCGTCTGATGCACCTGCAGAATTAATTAACTCATCTGTTCAAATAGATCATATTAGGGATACCTCTCAAATAATACACACCTGAGGGTAATTTGGTAATTTCACTTTCAAAAACCGTGACTCTGGATCTTTCATCTCAGAATCCATCTTATTTGATGCCTTTATTCTATTGAATTTTGGTTTCTCTGTCAAAGGAAAGAAATGTAAGGAAAATGTATGAATAGTCACCGATAACTTAACAAATTAGTTTTAACATAAGGTGATCATTTGGTGTCGACTATCGGTACCGTAGCGATAGATTCGGTCTAGAAATTCGGTATCAGTATTTTCGGTACCGTTACAATATAGATATGAGCATTTCGTAACAAGTACCCGTACCGAACCGATAGATTCCGTACCCAGTTTTCTAGAAATTCAGTATCGATATTTTTGGTACCGATCATTGTCCCTAGCCTGGTCACAAGTAAACAGACCAAAATTGACTGAATAGTGTATTGTATAGAATTCTAGATTGATAATAAGAAACTTGCCTCGATAAATCTTGAACATGGTATTTGCACGTAAGGTTGAAGAATGGATCCAGCTGCATGGGAATGGGATTGATTCTCTGAAAGCAGTATATGAGAATCAGGTTTGGATTCCAATCATATCCATATGCAAAACTAAGAAATACATTTTCGCTCAGAACATAGTTATATATTTTTTAAAATATACCAATCTTACCGACTGTCTCACATACTATCAGGATTTAAACTTGTTAATAACTGAAGTGTATTATATAGCCATGGCATAATACAAAATAAGTTAATACCCTAATGGAAGTGTTTAGATTCAACATAGGAGTGCAGGCACACGGTTCCATCACCAAATATTTGAGTGTCTTTCGATAAGTGGAAGACTCAGAAAACGGGAAAGAGAGTCAAAAAGCAATCTGTTTTGCTTCTAAGTGCAATATGATGAATGATGATGCTCTTTGAAAATACATTATGAAAACACGATGAAATGGGCGAGTGTTGGGGCCCAACATTTAAACACTGAAAAATAGGAAATCTGAGCTGTGACCATTACCGCCTAGTATGGCCGATTTGGCAAAATTTAGGCGATGGACCTCCGATTACCGCCTAGGCTGATTTCTGCAACATTGGCTGGAAAAGTATCTCACAAACGCGAACCCATTTAATTCTTGTTTGTTCCACAAAACACTTTAAAGCATACAATGAAAAACGATACGTAGCATTTAACCGTGTAAAAATAAATAAATAGAACGAAAACCTACTATTGTATTTGTAACAGATCCCAGATCAAAATCCTGGGTAGCAAACATGTATCGGTACTAAAACCGTGAGATCTTTTTTTCTTTCGTTCGAATATGTGAACACAGAAAACCTTAAAATATCAAACACATGCCTAAACTACCCTGTCATCTTATAATGGTGCCATTACACAAATCCCACATCTTCCTTAAGAGTCAATCGAATTAAATCTATTCTAACTGGATGAATACCATGTTTTAAAGTAGACTAATTTCAACAACAAAATAATGAGTATGAGAACAGAAACATATCAGTAATTGCTTGCACACCAAGTGTTTGATAAAATGCCAAGTTATTGAAATAAGTTAGTTTATGGGTTGGAATCTGTTATGAAGTAATAACCTCTTGGAACGAGAAATCTTTGAAAGATGTTGAATTTTTGCGGGCATCCATGGATGAGAGTTATGCAAGATGAGCATCTCTTCTTCTTATCTGATGCACTGGGACTGCAAATTCACATGCGATTGAGTGAATTCATCTCGTGATTGGACTTGTTTGGAAGTATATATGTAGTTCCACAAAGAACAACCCACCCAGAAAGCGATGTGAATTTTGGATTTCAAAAGGTGGGATTTTTTTCTTTTTAAATGGAGAGGGTTGGCAGGCAATGTGCTTCTGTTGTGGAGGTGGAAGAGGAGATAGATACAATCGAGAAAGGGGTGACTCCATTGCTTCATTTCTTTTCTTTTACGAGGTAATAATTATAGTTTTGAATTCTAATTATGCCACTATCTTTTTTTTTAAAGGAAACTTTTATTAAAAAACATTCACAGAACTGGAAACACCTACCACAACATATACAACAGATAATTACACCACTCTCTCTAAACTAGATTGCTAAACTTGGACCGATTTTTAAGCCAAAAAAATCCTAAAGACTTAACCTCACCGCAAAATACACACACTTCGAACTCCAACCAAATTTTCCTCTTAGCAAGAGCTTGCCTAGTCGAGATGCGATCTAGATTCGCTCTCCAAATGAAAAGATTGCATTTCGAAGGGACCCATTTACATCTCCTAAAAGGATGAAATGCTTCCGAGTCCAAAGCTTCCAAAGCAAAAGCTTTAAACGAAGCAGTAGAGAACGAGCTCGAGGCTTCCGGAACCCAAACCCAACCATCCTTAACAGAAGAAAGGACAACCTCATTGAGCGAAGCTGCCAGCTCTAAACATTCAGCATGTTCTTCAGCGGAAGACGGACGACGAATGTCATCCTATCGGATGGCCATCCGATCGGATGGCCATCCGATCGGGTGACACTTAAAGCCTCCCTAGTTGTTGCCTATAAATAGCTAGCTTGTGTTAGAGATTTAGAACTTTTGCTGAACTTTATAGCGAAGCTCTACCAGTCTGTGTTTCTACCGGAACAGTTGTACTTTCACATTCTTCTAATAGAAAGCAGACGGATTAAAACGTTGAATGAGTTGTTGTTGATTCTCTGACATAATCAATGGATTCCGCACATTGATTCTAATCGATCCAGCCACGTTCCACACGAATAGATCCTGACAAACCATCCTAACAAGTGGTATCAGAGCCACAGGAGGTTGAATCGGAGTCTACAACAGCAAATTCACCAGAATTTCAGCGATTCTTTGCCGATTTCAGTCGAATTTCACTGGAAATTTGACCAGTTTCTCATCTTCTACTCATTTCTTGCTGAGTTTTACACTTTTACACCTTAAAAACGAGAAAAACTTAAAATTGAAAGGGAATTCGCGGACAAAATTTGACAAATTTGACATCATTAGACTCGGAATTGAATAAAGATCAATCCTTCAAATTTTCATAGAAAAATTCCAACTAAAACTGAATCAAATCAAGCAAAAACCATGATGAGTTCTTCGTGCTTGCTGACATCATCCACCCGATCGAACAGCTATCTAATCGGATTGGCATAGACTGTGTTATTCTCATACTTGCTGACGTCATCATCCCACCCGATCGGATCACCATCCGATCGGATTGGCTTAGATATCTTTTGTTTCATCAGCTGACGTCATCTTCTCACTCGATCGGATCACCATCCGATCGGTGAAGAGTTGAAGTTTTAAAGTTTTCAAAGTCTTGTGTCACTCAATCGAACGACCACTCGATCGGATCACCATCCGATCGAGTCGCCATCTGTTACTTGTTCATTACTTGTTACTTGACTGTGCCACTCGATCGGACCACCATCCGATCTAAGTGCATCAGTTTTGAAATTTTTGAAAAAGTGTGAAATTTTTCTAAGTGTTTGAAACTTTTCAGGTGTTTGTCAAAATGGGAGACGAGTTCATGAATCCATTCAGCAATGTATTTGCTTACAACACCACAGGAGAAACATCGACGAATACAACTACCAACACCAATCAAACTCCAAAGAAAGCGATTGCTAATTCTCTCAGTATTGATAACGCTTATGGTACTTACAACAAACCGCCAAAGCTCATGGCAATTGAAGACTATAACAGATGGTCCGGGAGGTTTGAAGACTGGTTGAAAGCATTTGCCTATCAAAGCTGGAAGTGTATGAAAAATGGGTTCGATATTGGTAGAAAAGATTACGAAAACTTGAACGATTCTAAACAAGAAGCATTTGTACATGAACAAAAATGTATTGCTCTTTTACACCAATCTATTAGGGATGATATTATTTCATTGATTAGTGATGAAAATGCAAAAGATTTGTGGGGCAAGTAAGAGAAGAAATGCATTGGGGGGGGGGGGCTGAGATAGTGAAGAACAAGAAGCGTCTTCTGAAGAAAGAGTTCGATTTGTTTACGTGCATGAGGAATGAGTCGGTGCTAAAGATGATTGAGCGTTTCTGTCACTTAAAGTTAGAGCTTGTCAGATATGGGATAACGTTCACAGAAGAAGAATTGGTTGAGAAGTTACTAGAATCCTTGCCAGATGAAAAGGATTGATAGTATTATGCTTTGGTTTTGAAAAATACTATGAAGATGTCTGACATGACTGTTGATTGGCTGATAGAAAGGTTTGAAAGCCATGAACTTGAAATCAAGAAGATGAATAAAGTCAACAACACCCCGTACCAACAAAATGTCGATTTGTACTATAGGGGTACTATGATACCTAAAACTGCTTCACCAAAAACTGCGTTCTCAGCTGAGAGTTCAAGCACGACGAATCAAGAGAAACAAAGCAGTAGTTCTGCTCCAAGTAGTGGTTATCATGGAGGATCTTCTTCATCAGTGTGACACCTGTGTCACTTCAACCATCAAACAAATGCCAAACCAAGGAAATATTGTATTTCATACTTGGGATTTGTATAAATATGTGTATGCTTTGCACATATCAATTCTTGTTCAATTTCATACTCTACAACGCTTTCTGGAGAATTATACGCAAACTGGTGCATAAACGTACTCAGTTTAATGCGACAAATACTCCGGGAGACCATCATACACTTAACATACCTTAAATAACCTTTACATAACTTAGAAATAAGTTTTGAAGGCTTTGGTATGGCAAAAACAAGTTAATTCGCTTACAGGGACTAAACTTGACAAACTGCGAAAGTATGCCAATTTGAACTGTAACGAACATTCCGGAACATGTCCATAAGTTAAACATACCATATATATCCTTTACATAGCTTAGAAATAGGCTTTGAGGGGTTTGGTATGCTAAAACAAACTTTTGGATCATTTAGGGACTAAATGTGTCAAAAAGTGCATAAGTTTGCACTTTCGCGCATAACTCACGTTCTGAATACATCCGGACATCCAAAAATTTATGTAAGCATCCTTATATTATGCCTTAGTGTTTGGCATGAGAAAAATCCATTTGTCGCGTCATTTGGATCGTCTTTCACGCTTATGCGCATTCCGTCGTAATTAAGCGAACATCGCGATCGTACGGCCAAACGAACCGACATCCGGAATATTTTTGAGCATATTTCAAGTCCCTACACTTTAACTTCATCTTAGAGCCTTGAAATGAGGTTAACGGGGCTTAAACATGCCAAAAATGGGCCAAAATACGTGTTTCTGAAGTGCAGGGACCAAAATTGAAAATTCTGGTCTGGGAACCTTAGGCGGGGCGCGTAAGGATTTGCCAAATCCTTAGGCGGGCCGCGTGAACATGTCTGACAGAAAGATTTTGCATTTAATGCAGAATCTGGCCTTTCGTTCGATCAAAGGGCGATGCCTTTTCACCCAATGAAGAGCCAAGGGTCAAGTTCACTGAACTTATCCACTTGGACACATGTACGCACGAGATCAAGGCACGATATTCGATAAAACGATCCTAACGGTTCCACTTTTCCTATAAATACCCCCCCCCCCTTTAGTGTAAAATTCACAAAATCAGATCTTAGAGCTCTAAGTTGAAACCATTGTTTCATACCTGAGCTATTTGGTCTTGATTAGCACTCGGGGACCCTCCGTAAGTCTTCTTTCGCTCTTTTATTCGCTTTTCGAGTCCGAAAGTCAACGTTTTGTTGACTTTCTGCATTGACCAGCTTATGGTCGATGCGAAGTTCATGGAACTTCATAACGTGAGCGTGATCACGATGGTTATGGTCCATAGTGACCATACCTACTGATCACCACGTTATCTAGGCTCGGTGACGAGTCGTAGTTTCGGCCAAAATGTGCATTCTTGCATGTTTTGTAACCAAACTACTCGTGGGCATCAAAGCCGTTTGTTTTGATGCCAAACCTGTTTCTAAACTTAGTTAAGCATGTTCTAACATGCTTAGCTCGTCACTTTTAGTTTAGTGCTTATATAGGGTCGTAAGGTAAGCGATTTAAACCATCGCTTATACTTTCGAACCCGACCCATTTGGTCGGTCATTAGGACCCGACCAAACACATTAGGTAACCATAGCTATAACCTTCCGAGGTTATACCGTGTGGTCGCAATGTTAGGCGCTCCAAACGCGTTCTACGCGAACGACGCGTTAGGGTAGCATAAGCTACCTAAACGGGTCGTGATGGACCGTAAGCACTTAGATCAGGTTTCATTTTAGTATGTAGGCTTTGCTAAGCCATATTACACGAGTCTCCATACTCGTTTGGTTTACGAACCCGCGTACTGTCCGATCCTTCCGATTTGGTCCGGTATATTAACATAAGCTACCTATTAGGTGCCGTTGATATTCCGTGATCTTTAGCATTATCCGGTTATTATACAAGGAATCCAAAGCAATCTCAGGTGAGTACATAGTTCCCCTCTTTTACTGTTTTCTGAACTGTTTTGGGGTGAAGCATGTGTACCTATCTGTTATTTTCATGATTTCAAAGTATAATTGATTATACATGTTAGTAATTATCTTTTGACAAACTAAATGACTATCTATGATTTAAACACTGATTTCTCAAGGACTACAAAAGTAATTGTTGGAATAGTACTTATTTTGTTCACCAGACCGATTGGTAGTATGATATAGCGCTATAGGACTAGACACCCCATTCCTGTTGTCATGGAATGTCTGAAACCAATTTGTTTCTCCATCCAAATAGGGATTTCCTTTGTGGTATCCTTATAGTCTCAAAGGTGTAGTTTGATGCACCAGGTCTGAATGAATTCTTAAATCGCACCTTTAAAGTATATTTTGATATACTCCCAAAAAGTATAGTTTGATATACTCTCATGTGTGGTATTGTACAGAACCAACATATATTTTGTAATCATCCAAAGCATATTGTGATATGTTACTTACATAACTAAAACATAGTTTAATATGTTATTTATCACATCCAAAGCATATACTGATATGTTAGTTACAAAACTAAAACATGGTTTAATGTGTTATTTATAAATCCAAGGTATACTTGTAATATACTACTGAAAACTATTATTTTGAACAACTAAAGTATATTTAATATGCTATCTATCAAACGATTTGGTTTTGGTTAGTGTTTAGATAACGGAACGAGTGTAATGTGATGAAAACATGGTAGATACGCCGCTGGTACTTCTGATATATAAGTGTTTTCATTGCATTACATACCGTGGCGTTATTTAGTACACTTGGGTTAACAATATTGGAACTGAAATATATTTTAATATATTACTTATTCAACTTTCTTAAAACCAAGGTATATTTTATATATACCATAAACGTTTTATTAAAACATTGTTTTTCAAACAAACTTAACTTATACAAACTCATTTTACATGGTTATTCAGTTAACCATACATTATTCTCTTATTTATACATATCATCTGATCCTATCGTTTTTCAAATGATTTACAAGACAAAGCAAAAATACGAGGTTCATGACTAAACATTTTCTCAAACTCAAGTCATGAACTCCGTTTTCACAAAACCTATGTATCTCACAGGCATTTTTATGCTGACGTACCTATTTTTACACATGTTTCAGGTGCTGTCTTGAGATGATTGTTGATGCATGCTACATTTAGGATGGACTCGTGCCTTAGCAACTTTAAAACTTGGAAGATCATAGTTGTACTTATGTGATTGTAATAGAACAACGAGTTCATTTAATCAATAAAACAATATTTAAATTTCCATGTGTTATGAAACAATGATTCTGTTACAACACTCCCCGACGTTTCCGCCACGTTTTGTATGTTCTACGTGGTCGGGGTGTGACAGAAAAGTTGGTATCAGAGCTCATGGTTATAGGGAATTAGGTTATTAGTAATGCTTTGACCTAGTCTATAACCTTCCTAGGACCCTAACGCGAGTTTACTTGCGTTTAGTCATAAAACAACACCGTCACCTATCCTTAGGCGACGACCGCAACAAGAACATAAATTTCAAAACCGCTTTGAAAACTAATAATATGTTCTAGGATGATTGATTACTAGGTTTTGAACCCTCTGTTATAAGGTTTTGAACCCCTTTGAATTTTCAAAACTCTCGTCAAAGTTGGTCTAAATATTGTGAACACATGCAAACTGGAAGGGTGGGTGCCTGTACCCTGAGTTTTCTGTCTAAGGCTAGAGTGTTCGTACAAATCCACATAATCGGACCAGTCACTCTTACCTGGGAACTCTTGGGGTGAGTGTCCACTTATAGGCGAGCATGTCTTCGCGATACATTATTTTTGACCTATTTGCTTTGATTAATCACCAGGTCGTGTGTTGCTTTGTAGTAACAGACAGACGGCCACTATCCTTGCTTTCATCAGATTTGTTCCATCTCATTCTTTTCGTCTAATTCTCTCACTCGTTTCCTCTCATGTTTCCTCTTTTAGAATGCCTCCTCGACGCGACAATCAGATGGCGAATGCCGAACTGGCGGAAATCATCGCGCAACAAATGGTTGCTGCCTTCCCAATTCTTTATGCTCAAATAACTCAAGCCATCAACAACAACAATGCTCCATGCAATTTCAAGATTTTTAACTCAGCTAAACCGCTCAAGTTCAATGGTTCTGAGGGAGCAACTGGTCTTCTTCAATGGTTCGAGAGCATTGAGAACACTTTCCGTCATGTTCAGTGTCCTGAAAATCGCAAGGTCGAGTTTTCTTCGAGTGTGTTTCAGAAGAGGGCTCTTACATGGTGGAACGGGGTTATGAGAGACCGCGGTGCAGAGGTTGCGTTAGCACAGACTTGGGCCGAGCTTAAGGCTCTTATGATGAAGGAGTTCTGTCCTCGTCATGAGCTTAGGGCTCTAGAAAGGGAATTTGATGATTTAAAGCAAGACAGTGGGGAACATCGAGCCTATACTGATCGCTATGAAGAATTGAGCTTGTTATGCCCTACTATGGTTACGCCTCTGGATAAGGCGATTGAGAAATACATTGATGGGCTTCCTGACGTAGTTCAGGACATCGTTACTGGCAGCAACCCTACTACTGTCAGACAAGCCATTGAATTGGCTGCCACTCTGACTGAATCCCAAATCAGGAAGCGCAAGCTGTTTCGGAAGGGCGACTTAAGACCATCTGACAAGACTGCTCATGTGGAACCAAAGGAAGAAAGTGCTGAGGTGTCCAAGAAGAAAAAGCGCAAAGCCTCTCAAAGCTACGCTGTAACTGCTCAAGACAAACAAGTTGCACCAAACCAGCCAACACAACCTCGTAAAAGACAAAACTATGTTGGTACTGTACCGTTGTGCAACAAATGCAACCGTCATCATCTAGAGCAAGAACAGTGTCACAAATGTACCCACTGTGGGCGGTTGGGACATTTGATCAATGTTTGTCGTTATGCAAATCAAGCTGCTGCAAACCCTGCTGCTGTTCAAGCACGGTTCCCTCCAGGGTCATGTTATAACTGTGGTGACCTTACCCACTACAGAAACAATTGCCCAAGGCTTGTTAACATACCTCCAGCGAGTGGACGAGTGTTCAACATCAATGAGGCAAACATGAACAATGAGGCAGCAGTGAACAATTAGTGTTTTGTATTTCCTTAGTTGCTATCTTTTGAAACTTCAAGACAAATCCGTTGCTACATAAATAAAGATTTGTTGTTTTTATTTATGCAAAATTTATGCGTTTGTGTGAATGCTTGATGCAACTTTATGATGTCAACCCAAAAACAAACTACTCGTATGGTTCTGTCATATTATGATCACTTGTGATCTCCCCAAGAACCTTAAACTCTCGTTTCTTTTAAGAAACAAAGTCAAACACTTATTGAGAATCCCTCTATCTTTATAGATAGATCTTCATAAATCGTTAAAGTGCCAAATGAAATCCATAGGTTGGATTCCTAGTGTGCCTTAATATCCATACCTAAGGATAACAAAATAAAGAATCAAGTTAACTAAATTTGTGCTTATGTATTTTCTTACATGTTTTGTGGTTGTATGTGATCCATCCAAATCCTCATAGAATCTTTCATATCTTCATACGAGAGATTCATAATGGGATATCCAAAGATACTATCTTAAACCCTCAATGGATTTCAACAGTGTAGTTAAGTCACTCGGGTTATAAAGTATTGTTCTATAATTGGACCTCTTGAAAGGTCTGCTTAAACAGATTGATTTTGAAAATCTGATTAGAAATATCATGTGATGATATAAAAATGATCCCTTAAGCGGTCTATTTAAAGAGATCGTACGACGGTCTAGTTAAGAAGATCATGTGTTGATCTAGTTAAAAAGATCGTTCGTTGATCGAATTAAAAGGATCCTTTGGTGGTCTAGTCAAATCACTTCATATTTATTCAAGTAATTTTTCCTACGGATTATGAAATGGACTGTGCGGACTGTGCAAGGAATTACGTAATTATGGAGGCCTACATAATTATGGAATTCAGTGCACAGGAACCACAGGAAGTTTCATCATGTGATAAGACCTAGTGACAAGAATAATGATACGGGAGAAGTCTCGGACCTCGACCAATGTCATTTATTATCACACTCCCCCAATTCTGATCTCAATCACACACCAAGTTTTCCTATGATAAGCCTTCATAAGAAACGTTCGTCAATCAGTAGTTCAAAATTTCATGTTTTACTATTTCAAGGAATTCACTCTGAGGGTTAACAAATTCGCTAAGAATCCTAACATGGCCCAGGGTTTTACCTAAGGGTTCAATGGATCTATTATAAGGCGAAACCTTCACAGCTGTCCTCACGAGTTTCCTCTAGAATTAAATTTCGGGACGAAATTTCCTAAAGTAGGGGAGACTGTGACACCTGTGTCACTTCAACCATCAAACAAATGCCAAACCAAGGAAATATTGTATTTCATACTTGGGATTTGTATAAATATGTGTATGCTTTGCACATATCAATTCTTGTTCAATTTCATACTCTACAACGCTTTCTGGAGAATTATACGCAAACTGGTGCATAAACGTACTCAGTTTAATGCGACAAATACTCCGGGAGACCATCATACACTTAACATACCTTAAATAACCTTTACATAACTTAGAAATAAGTTTTGAAGGCTTTGGTATGGCAAAAACAAGTTAATTCGCTTACAGGGACTAAACTTGACAAACTGCGAAAGTATGCCAATTTGAACTGTAACGAACATTCCGGAACATGTCCATAAGTTAAACATACCATATATATCCTTTACATAGCTTAGAAATAGGCTTTGAGGGGTTTGGTATGCTAAAACAAACTTTTGGATCATTTAGGGACTAAATGTGTCAAAAAGTGCATAAGTTTGCACTTTCGCGCATAACTCACGTTCTGAATACATCCGGACATCCAAAAATTTATGTAAGCATCCTTATATTATGCCTTAGTGTTTGGCATGAGAAAAATCCATTTGTCGCGTCATTTGGATCGTCTTTCACGCTTATGCGCATTCCGTCGTAATTAAGCGAACATCGCGATCGTACGGCCAAACGAACCGACATCCGGAATATTTTTGAGCATATTTCAAGTCCCTACACTTTAACTTCATCTTAGAGCCTTGAAATGAGGTTAACGGGGCTTAAACATGCCAAAAATGGGCCAAAATACGTGTTTCTGAAGTGCAGGGACCAAAATTGAAAATTCTGGTCTGGGAACCTTAGGCGGGGCGCGTAAGGATTTGCCAAATCCTTAGGCGGGCCGCGTGAACATGTCTGACAGAAAGATTTTGCATTTAATGCAGAATCTGGCCTTTCGTTCGATCAAAGGGCGATGCCTTTTCACCCAATGAAGAGCCAAGGGTCAAGTTCACTGAACTTATCCACTTGGACACATGTACGCACGAGATCAAGGCACGATATTCGATAAAACGATCCTAACGGTTCCACTTTTCCTATAAATACCCCCCCCCCTTTAGTGTAAAATTCACAAAATCAGATCTTAGAGCTCTAAGTTGAAACCATTGTTTCATACCTGAGCTATTTGGTCTTGATTAGCACTCGGGGACCCTCCGTAAGTCTTCTTTCGCTCTTTTATTCGCTTTTCGAGTCCGAAAGTCAACGTTTTGTTGACTTTCTGCATTGACCAGCTTATGGTCGATGCGAAGTTCATGGAACTTCATAACGTGAGCGTGATCACGATGGTTATGGTCCATAGTGACCATACCTACTGATCACCACGTTATCTAGGCTCGGTGACGAGTCGTAGTTTCGGCCAAAATGTGCATTCTTGCATGTTTTGTAACCAAACTACTCGTGGGCATCAAAGCCGTTTGTTTTGATGCCAAACCTGTTTCTAAACTTAGTTAAGCATGTTCTAACATGCTTAGCTCGTCACTTTTAGTTTAGTGCTTATATAGGGTCGTAAGGTAAGCGATTTAAACCATCGCTTATACTTTCGAACCCGACCCATTTGGTCGGTCATTAGGACCCGACCAAACACATTAGGTAACCATAGCTATAACCTTCCGAGGTTATACCGTGTGGTCGCAATGTTAGGCGCTCCAAACGCGTTCTACGCGAACGACGCGTTAGGGTAGCATAAGCTACCTAAACGGGTCGTGATGGACCGTAAGCACTTAGATCAGGTTTCATTTTAGTATGTAGGCTTTGCTAAGCCATATTACACGAGTCTCCATACTCGTTTGGTTTACGAACCCGCGTACTGTCCGATCCTTCCGATTTGGTCCGGTATATTAACATAAGCTACCTATTAGGTGCCGTTGATATTCCGTGATCTTTAGCATTATCCGGTTATTATACAAGGAATCCAAAGCAATCTCAGGTGAGTACATAGTTCCCCTCTTTTACTGTTTTCTGAACTGTTTTGGGGTGAAGCATGTGTACCTATCTGTTATTTTCATGATTTCAAAGTATAATTGATTATACATGTTAGTAATTATCTTTTGACAAACTAAATGACTATCTATGATTTAAACACTGATTTCTCAAGGACTACAAAAGTAATTGTTGGAATAGTACTTATTTTGTTCACCAGACCGATTGGTAGTATGATATAGCGCTATAGGACTAGACACCCCATTCCTGTTGTCATGGAATGTCTGAAACCAATTTGTTTCTCCATCCAAATAGGGATTTCCTTTGTGGTATCCTTATAGTCTCAAAGGTGTAGTTTGATGCACCAGGTCTGAATGAATTCTTAAATCGCACCTTTAAACTATATTTTGATATACTCCCAAAAAGTATAGTTTGATATACTCTCATGTGTGGTATTGTACAGAACCAACATATATTTTGTAATCATCCAAAGCATATTGTGATATGTTACTTACATAACTAAAACATAGTTTAATATGTTATTTATCACATCCAAAGCATATACTGATATGTTAGTTACAAAACTAAAACATGGTTTAATGTGTTATTTATAAATCCAAGGTATACTTGTAATATACTACTGAAAACTATTATTTTGAACAACTAAAGTATATTTAATATGCTATCTATCAAACGATTTGGTTTTGGTTAGTGTTTAGATAACGGAACGAGTGTAATGTGATGAAAACATGGTAGATACGCCGCTGGTACTTCTGATATATAAGTGTTTTCATTGCATTACATACCGTGGCGTTATTTAGTACACTTGGGTTAACAATATTGGAACTGAAATATATTTTAATATATTACTTATTCAACTTTCTTAAAACCAAGGTATATTTTATATATACCATAAACGTTTTATTAAAACATTGTTTTTCAAACAAACTTAACTTATACAAACTCATTTTACATGGTTATTCAGTTAACCATACATTATTCTCTTATTTATACATATCATCTGATCCTATCGTTTTTCAAATGATTTACAAGACAAAGCAAAAATACGAGGTTCATGACTAAACATTTTCTCAAACTCAAGTCATGAACTCCGTTTTCACAAAACCTATGTATCTCACAGGCATTTTTATGCTGACGTACCTATTTTTACACATGTTTCAGGTGCTGTCTTGAGATGATTGTTGATGCATGCTACATTTAGGATGGACTCGTGCCTTAGCAACTTTAAAACTTGGAAGATCATAGTTGTACTTATGTGATTGTAATAGAACAACGAGTTCATTTAATCAATAAAACAATATTTAAATTTCCATGTGTTATGAAACAATGATTCTGTTACAACACTCCCCGACGTTTCCGCCACGTTTTGTATGTTCTACGTGGTCGGGGTGTGACAATCAGCTTTAGGGAATCAGCAGCAGCAGAATATTCCCAAAAATGTCTTCCAGTGCAGCATAGCTGTGAATCTTAATAATGCACAAAACTTTAACGAAGAAACAGCTAAGCAACAGATGGTTTTTCTTGCTTCAATCCTGGAATCTTATGAAAGCTTGGTAGCTGGGAAGATCGGAAACACGAACCTGACCAAAGAAGATTATGATCAAATCGATCCGGAAGAAATGGAATTGATTGACACACGCTGGTGCATGGCAAGTGTTATTCGATGAGCACAAAGGTTCATGGAGATAACCGGGAGAAATTCAATTGGTGGGCCTTCAACGAAGCTAGGCTTCAATAAGACAAAGGTTACCTGCTTTAAGTGCAAATAGAAATGTCACTTTAAGACGGAATGCAGGAATGCAGCTTCAGATGAGACAGCTAATCCGTTCCATGATGATTATTATAAAAAGGTTGTGTATCATCGCAACAGGGAAAATGTGGTACCCGCGGAAAATCCACAGTCATCCTGAGTTACCGCCTTGCTATTTTGATTGCTTATCAAATTTCGGGACGAAATTTCTTTCAAGTTGGGGATGATGTGACAACCCGATTTTCCAAGGTCTTACCCCGACACGTTACTTGTTTCACACCAGTGTTCTCATGTTGTAATTGTTTGCCTTGTATTGTGCACGTCTGATTTGTGATTGTTACACTTATTTCTATTTGATTAGTGTTAGAAATATTTAGTGTTAGAAATATTTAAATTGTTTAAGCATATTAACCTGGCCACGAAACTCACTCGACGAAACGGGTGTTTCGTCATCATCAATGCACGACGAAACATGATGAGTTTCGTCGGGATCGGGCTTCGGCCCAAGGTAGTTTCACCGGCCCAACTTCTTTATATCATAAAACCTTGTGAGCAGTTACGTAGTCACATTTAGAAACCCTAGCTCCCTCCTTGAACTTACGACAGCACTCATCCGTACCTCGAAGTCTCCGTGCAGCCCCAACGATCAGTTAGCACCTCATTGTGTGTTGTTTGATAATTGTCAAGTGTTGTCTGTGATTGATGTTTAACAATTGTTATGTGTGTCTTTGATCTATTATGAATGTAGGGAGTTGTACCAGAAACTGTAATCGTATGTTGTGTGAATTAGGGCCCTGATATCTTAGTGTTAAACTGATAGATTGGAACGTAAATGATAAAGATTTAATGTTTTGTATTTAGTCAAGATTACTGTGTTATTGATGAATCTGTTGCCATGTGAGTATGACCTTATCTGTGCACAAAATCACCGAATAATCGGGATCTGTGGCAGTAGGCAGAATGATTGCTTAGGGTTGAGCATGATTAGGATAATGATTGTTCATCTTCATGGTACGTGTGTATGGTTAATATGATTAGTGGATCTGAATGAAGGAAATCGTCAAATTATTAGCATCTCATGAGTAGTAACCGTCTATTTAGGGTTATGACGAAACAGGGACCTTCTACCACATGTGATTCACGGCGAAACAAGGTACTTTCGTCGCATGATAACTCGACGAAACACATGGTGTTTCGTCGTATGTGTTTCGTCGCATAGGAGTTTCGCCGGGGAAGGTCTGCATGGGCAGTAGGCTTGAAGTTTATGCATGTTGCATGTAGGACAGTGAATGATTACGCCTGAATAAAACCACGGTGCCCACTGTTAGTGTCGCCTACTATTAATGATGCTACTACAACTGTTAAGCATTAGTTTGGAACACATACGTGTATTGTGTGGTTATGTGGGATGTATAACTGTTGTGATAGTTTGTGTGTACATTACGACTATATGTGAACATAAACTTATTGCGAGTACTTGAATGCAATAGGGTGTGACTGTTTAAGTGTGAACGAGTAGTTAAATCTTACCGAGCAAACCAAGGTGAGTTCACTGCTCTTTTCTAAGCATGCGTCCCGGTGGGTTGGGACATCTTATAAACGTTCCTGGAAGGAATGCTGGGTAAACTATTAAACTGGGATGTTGCTTATTAAACTCAGTATCTATCATATAAGACCCCTTACATCTACCGTGTTGCTGAGAAGGCAACGAGGTATTTAGTTGACAGTGCTATTAGGTTTGGCACCCTCACACCGGGCCGGAATGGACGGGCGTGAACTATTTACCTTGACCACTTGACCAATGCTTTGATAGAGGCATTGGGGTTTTGGGCAAACACATCTAGTAGCCACATACGGTAATCGAGTTAATAACATCATCGAAACAAAACATTGAATTGTTCTAACACACATCTAGTAACTAAAGGCATTAACAACACTTTGAACTCACCAACGTCGTCTGACACACTTGTCTACATGCTTGCAGATCGTTAGATTTCTGGACATGGACTTGCTATCTGGGAGTGCTGGAGTGGTCATGGATCGAGGCTCTTGGATACATTTGATACATTGGCTTTGAACACTTGTCATGAAACAGTTGTTTAACAGTTTACTATATGCTTCCGCTGAACATCTCTTTTGGTTTAAACTTATGATTTGGATTTGTATTTGGCAATTAATGAAATGTCTTATTTAAATACTGTACGTGGTTCAATGTGATTGGTGGCTTGGATCTTGGTACGTCACACCTCCCGCGGTGCTACCGCATGTGGAATTTTGGGGTGTGACAGTTTGGTATCAGAGCCACTGGTTATAGTGAACTAGGTTTTAAAACGTTTTTGTAAAACCAGACTATAACCGAACACCTTCGAAAATTGACCATGACACTCAGCTCCAGATTGCAAGGTTCGTCTTCTGTCTACTTTATGCATTACTTGTTTAGTAGTCACATACTCACAGCTTGCATGAAACAACACACTAGATATTATGGTGATTCGATAGTATGACACTACTCTTCGACTTATGTGAATCGTAATCCTGTGATACTGTTCGTTGTGCTATTTGGACGGGGGAACTTCTTGCGCAAGTTAAGAGGCACTAAGATAAGCATGCAAATTGCCTTATTATTATGGGTGCACACATAATAATAACTTGGGGTGCATGTAAGTCCTAGTGAGGCTTAACAAGTGTGAGAAGGGTTCTGCCCTATTGTGTGTGAATTTGGTAGTTGTAGACTTTAACGTGATACTTGGCTTCTACCTCAACTCGATTCTTAACTTTGTTCCCTCTCCTTATATAGAATCATGAGTGGACGAGGTCACGGACGTGGTCACATCGCAATGACCCAAGCTGAGCTGACAAACTTAATCAATACACGTGTGGCTGAGGCTCTGGCAGCCTACCAAGCTGGTACGAAATGTGCCAAACACTCATTAATCTTGTGTCGCGTACACGACTCTTACCCCTGTAATGTGTTTCTTTCGTTCATTAGGCCAGCAAGCGCAAAACCAAAACAACCCACCTGCTTGTACGTTCAAGATGTTTATGGATTGTAAGCCGCATACCTTCAATGGGACTGAAGGGGCTGTAGGACTCCTGCGATGGTTCGAGAAGGCGGAATCAGTGTTTGCAATGTGTAACTGTCCTGCTGGGGACAGAGTGAAGTATGCTACGGGCACACTCGAGGACGGTGCCCTGACATGGTGGAATGCCCAGGTTCAGTTGTTGGGCATCGAGGCGGCAAATGCCACTACCTGGGATGATTTTAAGGAGCTGATAAGGGAGGAGTATTGTCCTCGTGATGAGATACAGAAGCTAGAGAATGAGTATTATGATCTGAAGATGGTGGGATCGGAGATTGAAGCGTATGCGAAACGGTCACATGAGTTGGCGATCATGTGCCCGAGCATGTCCCGACCTCCGCATCGGAGAATTGAACTGTTCATCAAGGGATTAGCTCCTCGAGTGAAGGGCTTGGTTACTGCGGCAAACCTCAACAACACAACTCAGATTGTTCGTTTGGCTCACAAGATAACCGATCAGGAGGTGGAAAGTGGTTCTTTACCACCGCGTGTTTCTGCCACTACTGCTATTACATCCACCGCAACTGCGCCTGCTAGTGATAACAAGCGAAAATGGAATGATGCTGATAAGTCAACCAGTGTCAGCCAATCTCAGAAGAGGCCAGACAACAGCAACAACCGCAGTTTCAGTCAGTCATCTTCAGTCAATCAAGGTCAGGGCAGTAATCAGAACCAGGGTTCTTATGTTGGGAAGAAGCCACAGTGCAACAAGTGTGGCTATCATCATTATGGGCAGTGTGTCCGGGCTTGCCGTAGGTGCGAGAAAGTGGGCCATGAGGCCAAAGACTGTAGAGCCCCGCAGCCAAAACATCAACAGCAGCAAAACCAGCAATATCAGAGACAGCAAAGACAACAACCACAACAGAATCAGGGTTTCAAGAAAGATTGCTATCAGTGTGGAGATGAGGGCCACTTTAAGCGGGATTGCCCTCCGTTGAATCAGAACACCAATGACAACAACCGTCAGAATAACAACAATGCTTGAAACCACAACAACGGCAACAATGGGGGCAACGGTGCTCGTGGAAGGGTATTCATGATCGGGGCTGGGGATGCTAGGAACGACGGTAATGTCGTGACTGGTACGTTTTCTGTGAACAATCTTATTGCTTCTGTGCTATTTGATTCCGGTGCCGATTGGAGTTATGTGTCCCTAGAGTTTAGTCAGCGACTAGAGTCAACTCCCACACCTTTAGAGGTTAAGCAAGTAGTAGAATTAGATAATGGTAAAACGATAGAAGCTTCGCATGTCCTTTTTGGGTGTAAACTAGATCTCGTGGGTCAAGTGTTTGATATTGATCTCCTTCCTGTTACCCTCGGTAGTTTCGATATAGTGGTTGGTATGGATTGGCTATCTAAGCACCAAGCTGAGATTCTGTGTAAAGAAAAGATTGTGCGCATCCCTCTCCCTGATGGAGAGCCATTGTTGGTTCAAGGGCATCGCAGTGGTGCGATGGTCGGTATTATTTCAGCTATGCAAGCGCAAAAATGTCTACGAAAGGGGTATCCTTCTATTTTGGCACTTGTTACAGATACTCCGCCAGGAGAAAGAAAGATCGAGGATCTGCCAGTGGTACGTGAATTCGCCAATGTATTTCCTGAGGAACTTCCTGGTTTACCTCCTCATCGCCAAGTGGAATTTCAGATCAAACTTGCACCAGGAGCAGCTCCAATTGCTCGTGCTCCTTACCGTTTAGCACCCGAAGAATTGCAAGAACTGTCTAACCAGCTGCAAGAGTTGTTGGACAGAGGCTTTATTCGACCCAGTTCTTCGCCTTGGGGAGCCCCAGTTTTGTTTGTAAAGAAGAAAGACGGGTCCTTTCGCATGTGCATTGATTATCTGGAACTCAACAAGGTGACCATCAAGAACCGTTATCCATTGCCACGCATCGACGACTTGTTTGACCAGTTGCAAGGGTCAAGTTTTTATTCGAAGATCGACTTAAGATCGGGTTATCATCAGGTGAGAGTCCGAGAGGAGGATGTTCCGAAAACGGCGTTTCGAACACGCTATGGGCACTATGAGTTTTTGGTTATGCCGTTTGGATTGACGAATGCACCAGCGGTCTTCATGGATCTCATGAACCGCGTATGCATACCATATCTCGACGATTTCGTCATAGTATTCATAGATGACATTTTGATCTACTCGAAGAGCAAAGAAGATCACGAGCGGCACTTACGTCTCATTTTGGAACTCCTAAGGAAGGAGCGACTTTACGCAAAGTTCTCTAAGTGTGACTTCTATATTTGGGAGGTACATTTTCTTGGGCACATTGTTAATGAATTGGGGATACACGTGGATCCTGCAAAGGTTGATGCTGTTAGGAATTGGGCGGCACCAAAGAATCCTTCTGAGGTGCGGTAATTTCTTGGTCTTGCTGGGTATTATCGGAGATTTATTAAAGACTTCTCAAAACAAAAACTTTGCAGTGCACCGATCTTGTCTCTACCTGAAGGAACTGAAGATTTCACAGTATACTGTGATGCATCTATTCAGGGTCTCGGCTGTGTGTTGATGCAACGCAACAAGGTGATAGCTTACGCCTCTCGCCAATTGAAGGTTCACGAGAGGAATTATACGACACACGATTTGGAGTTGGGAGCTGTAGTATTTGCGCTCAAAATCTGGAGGCATTACCTGTACGGTACTAAATGCACTATTTATACCGACCACAGGAGCCTTCAGCATATTTACGACCAGAAGGACTTGAATATGCGACAGCGTCGCTGGGTAGAACTTTTGAACGATTATGATTGTGCAATCAAGTATCATCCGGGTAAAGCTAATGTAGTAGCTGATGCACTTAGCCGAAAGGAGACGAAGCCTAAACGGGTTCGCGCATTATAACTCACTATTCATTCGAACCTTCCTGATAAGATTCGTACGGCTCAGACTGAGGCATTAAAGGAAGAAAACGTTGAAGCTGAGGGTTTGTGAGGTATGAAAAAGCAGCTCAAGCAGAGATCTGATGGCATCTATTACATTATGGAAAGAGTATGGATTCCTCTGTTTGGTGATCTCAGGGAACTTGTGATGGATGAAGCGCACAAGTCACGATACTCTATTCATCCGGGATCGGATAAGATGTATCAGGATCTTAAGGTGTTGTATTGGTGGCCGAATATGAAGGCTATCATCGCCACATATGTGAGTAAATGCTTAACTTGTGCTAAAGTCAAAGCAGAGCATCAGAAGCCCTCGGGTTTGCTTCAGCAGCCAGAGATACCCACGTGGAAATGGGAGCAGATCGCCATGGATTTCGTTACAGGGTTACCGAGGACTCAGGCTGGGAATGATACTGTTTGGGTGATTGTCGACCGTCTCACGAAGTCAGCGCATTTTCTGGCAATCAAAGAAACAGATAAGTTTTCGCAGCTGGCAGCAGTTTATCTTAAGGAGGTGGTTTCCAGGCACGGGGTGCCAACTTCTATCATTTCAGATCGAGATCCGCGTTTTACTTCCAAATTATGCCAGTCAATGCATAAATCGTTCGGTTCACAACTCAATATGAGTACCGCTTATCACCCACAGACGGATGGTTAGAGTGAGCGCACCATTCAGACGCTTGAAGACATGCTGCGGGCATGTGTAATTGATTTTGGGAAAGGATGGGAGAAGCACTTGTCGTTGATAGAGTTCTCCTACAACAACAGCTACCACACTAGTATCCAGGAAGCTCCGTTCGAAGCATTGTACGGGCGGAAATGTCGTTCTCCTCTCTATTGTGCTGAAGTGGGTGACAGTCAGATCACAGGCCCTGAGCTTATACTTGAAACTTCAGAAAGGATTGTTCAGATCAGAAACTGTATGGCCGCAGCGCGCGACCGCCAGAAAAGCTAGGCTGATAAGCGTAGGAAACCTTTGGAATTCGAAGTTAATGATCGTGTCATGTTGAAGGTCTCACCCTGGAAGGGTGTGGTGCGTTTTGGGAAACCTGGCAAGCTAAACCCTCGTTATGTAGGGCCATTCAGAATTCTGGAGCGAATTGGTAAAGTGGCCTACAGGTTGGAGTTACCTGCTGAGTTGGGTAACGTCCATGATGTGTTCCATGTGTCGCAATTAAAGAAGTGTTTGGCTGATGAAACAATGGTCGTACCATTTCAAGAACTGAAGATCGACGATAAGTTGCAGTTTGTCGAAGAACCAATTGGGATTATGGACCGGGAGGTCAAGGTTCGTAAGCACAACCGTATTCCAATTGTGAGAGTTCGTTGGAACTCACGACGTGGACCAGAGTTCTCGTGGGAGTGTGAAGACCAGATGAAGCTTAAGTATCCACATTTGTTTCCTAACAACAAGTCCAAGTCAGACAAACCTAAGTCTACTACAACAAGTGAATTTCGGGACGAAATTCCCATTCAAGTTGGGGATGATGTGGTACCCGCGGAAAATCCACAGTCATCCTGAGTTATCGCCTTGCTATTTTGATTGCTTATCAAATTCCGGGACGAAATTTCTTTCAAGTTGGGGATGATGTGACAACCCGATTTTCCAAGGTCTTTCCCCGACACGTTACTTGTTTCACACTGGTGTTCTTATGTTGTAATTGTTTGCCTTGTATTGTGCACGTCTGATTTGTGATTGTTATACTTATTTCTATTTGAGTAGTGTTAGAAATATTTAGTGTTAGAAATATTTAAATTGTTTAAGCATATTAACCTAACCACGGAACTCACTCGACGAAACGGGTGTTTCGTCATCATCAATACACGACGAAACATGATGAGTTTCGTCGGGATCGGGCTTCAGCCCAAGGTAGTTTCGCCGGCCCAACTTCTTTATATCATAAAACCTTGTGAGCAGTTACGTAGTCACATTTAGAAACCCTAGCTCCCTCCTTGAACTTACGGCAGCACTCATCCGTACCTCGAAGTCTCCGTGCAGCCCCAACGATCGGTTAGCACCTCATTGTGTGTTGTTTGATAATTGTCAAGTGTTGTCTGTGATTGATGTTTAACATTTGTTATGTGTGTCTTTGATCTATTATGAATGTAGGGAGTTGTACCAGAAACTGTAATCGTATGTTGTGTGAATTAGGGCCCTGATATCTTAGTGTTAAACTGTTAGATTCGAACGTAAATGATAAAGATTTGATGTTTTGTATTTAGTCAAGATTACTGTGTTATTGATGAATCTGTTTCCATGTGCGTATGACCTTATCTGTGCACAAAATCACCGAATAATCGGGATCTGTGGCAGTAGGCACAATGATTGCTTAGGGTTGAGCATGATTAGGATAATGATTGTTCATCTTCATGGTATGTGTGTATGGTTAATAGGATTAGTGGATCTGAATGAAGGAAATCGTCAAATTATTAGCATCTCATGAGTAGTAACCGTCTATTTAGGGTTATGACGAAACAGGGACCTTCCACCACATGTGATTCACGGCGAAACAAGGGACTTTCGTCGCATGATAACTCGACGAAACACATGGTGTTTCGTCGTATGTGTTTCGTCGCATAGGAGTTTCGCCGGGGAAGGTCTGAATGGGCAGTAGGCTTGAAGTTTATGCATGTTGCATGTAGGACAGTGAATGATTACGCCTGAATAAAACCACGGTGCCCACTGTTAGTGTCGCCTACTATTAATGATGCTACTACAACTGTTAAGCATTAGTTTGGAACACATACGTGTATTGTGTGGTTATGTGGGATGTATAACTACTGTGATAGTTTGTGTGTACATTATGACTATATGTGAACATAAACTTATTGCGAGTACTTGAATGCAATAGGGTGTGACTGTTTAAGTGTGAACGAGTAGTTAAATCTTACCGAGCAAACCAAGGTGAGTTCACTGCTCTTTTCTAAGCATGCGTCCCGGTGGGTTGGGACATCTTATAAACGTTCCTGGAAGGAATGCTGGGTAAACTATTAAACTGGGATGTTGCTTATTAAACTCAGTATCTATCATATAAGACCCCTTACATCTACCGTGTTGGCAACGAGGTATTTAGTTGATAGCGTTATTAGGTTTGGCACCCTCACACCGGGCCGGAATGGACGGGCGTGAACTATTTACCTTGACCACTTGACCAATGCTTTGATAGAGGCATTGGGGTTTTGGGAAAACACATCTAGTAGCCACATATGGTAATTGAGTTGATAACATCATCAAAACAAAACATTGAATTGTTCTAACACACATCTAGTAACTAAACGCGTTAACAACACTTTGAACTCACCAGCGTCGTCTGACACACTTGTCTGCATGCTTGCAGGTCATTAGATTTCTGGACATGGACTTGCTATCTAGGAGTGCTGGAGTGGTCATGGATCGAGGCTCTTGGATACATTTGATACATTGGCTTTGAACACTTGTCATGAAACAGTTGTTTAACAGTTTACTATATGCTTCCGCTGAACATCTCTTTTGGTTTAAACTTATGATTTGGATTTGTATTTGGCAATTAATGAAATGTCTTATTTAAATACTATACGTAGTTCAATGTGATTGGTGGCTTGGATCTTGGTACGTCACACATCCCGCGGTGCTACCGCATGTGGAATTTTGGGGTGTGACAGAAGAACCGCCAAGAAGGAAACAAATTGAAGAAACTCCTAAAGAAAAGTCAAGAGCCTTAGCAGTAATTCATGATGATGAAGGCTTCGACTGGAGTGAGTTTTTACCAGAGGATGATGTTGTAGGTTATGCGTTCATGGCAAAAGTTGAACCATACAAAGATACACGAACCAAACAGCAAAAGTACACCTATCGGAAGTTGATAGTTCAAACCATGAAGGATAGAAATTATCGAGCTTGGAAAGAGGCCAAGAAGGCAAACTGATGGGATCCAGATCGAGAGTGCTATTTGGATCCAAAAGGAAACATAATTGCTGAACCAGGAACACTCATAGTTGAAACTCTCATTGAAACCTTGAAGCAAGAGGATGAACAGAGAGAGAGAGAGAACAGGCAAAGAAAGTGTAACATTCCCAAAATTTTTAATAAAGTTATTACACGAATAGATTACGGGTAAGCTGACCGTTAAAAATATAAATACCTAGACGGGCTTAGGAACCGTTTAATTAATATAAAAATACATTATATTTGAACCTACTTCGTTTTTAATGAAACTTGCTTTAAAATATAGATAAGATTATTCTTGTTCTAATGACATATTTATTGTATTGTAAAACGTCATACTTTAAAAGTTATACGCGCCAAATAAGTGAATCAGCTGAATTAATTATTATAATATATAAAATACTAAGATAATATTAAAATATAAATTGATACTTTGTACGTGTCTTTCAAAGAAAGAAATAAAAGAATATTAAATTAAAAACAAAACAATAAAATCAAAATGGATGGATATAGGGGACGTGTCCTACATCAAAAAAATAGAATTTTGGAAATAAAAAAAAGGCATATGATGAAGGTGTATGTGCATTTATTGAATGTATACGTGTATGCATTGTATAAAAAAAATCTTAGGCAACTTGCTTTCCAAGATTTTGAGACATTACATATAGGATATGAATTTTTAGAAAATTCGCTCAGACTCTCTCATACCTCTCGTCCCCTTTGCCTACATATTAACACCCTATTTGTGTTAGTATTACACCCCTAAATACTATAAAGCCCTACCCTATTTTAAGTATTTTAACCCTTGATCACTGATACCCTGTCCGACTGACGTAGGGCCCCGTAACGTATGTCAAGGCTCTGCCTAAATTCGTTGGGGTTCTATCTCATGATGTAGGGATAAAGTTGTTGGTGCACTGATGTCTGTTAACTTCGTCTTTATAGAGTCTTGTATTGTACTAGATAGATCAGGGCACGAAAATCGAGAAAATAGTGTTTATAGGTAATTCCGCGTGAAATGATCATATATCATTTCAAGCGAAATTAATGTTTCATGCGAAATTAGGTAATTCCGCACAGAATTAACTAATTCCGCATGAACATGTAATTTCGCATGAGTTGGGTTCGTGCGGAATTACACCTCTATAAATACTTGATCTGTCTTGTTCATTCCATACGGAATTAGGGTGTGAAGAGCCGAGGTGCTGCTGGATTTTTGTCAGAACTGTTTGTAAAAGCTCAGGAAATCAGTAATAGAAGAATATTTGAAAGGAACAAGCTGTGTTGACATCATTTACGTTGTTTCCGCCTTTGTATCAGATGATGAACTACTCAAACTGACTGTTTAAGGTCACCGGTCGATCCAACAAAAGTGGAATCGGGTTACTATACTTAATGTGAGTGCATTATATATTTTATTAAATAATCCAGGAGTCGTACCAAGATATATCAACCCTCCAAAAATATTTCAAACACCCCAAATATATTTAGAATACCCCTATATGTCTTAAATTACACCCCGTATACGAAAACCAATCCCGAATACCTTTATTATTATAAAAAATTAAATAAAAACAAGATTCTAGCATCACTCGCGTCCGCGAAGACTATGTCTTCGACTTACGCGGGCTGCGACAACTCAATATCCGGAAGACACCACAAGCCGCCACGTGTCGATGACTCAGCAAACCCTAGCCGCCTTTTCTGGACCTCGCGGGCCGCGTAGCCCTTAGCTACATCTTACGCGGGCTGCGTAAAACTTGAAATCAACCCCTATAAATAGAAGCTATCGGCTGTTCATCCAATTCATTCACAATTCTTTTTCCCTCTCGAAATTCTCAAGAATAATAATAATATCGGGTATAATACCCCCCCTAAATAGTGAAGCTCTGCCTCGTTGTAAGTATCATAACCCCTAGATACGTATTAGATACGATGCCCGATTGATCTAGGGTTCCATAACGGCTGTCGTGGTTCTGCCCGACGTAGTCGTTGGAATGCCGTCTCGGGGAGGGTATTACTAATGTTAAAATGGGTTATTATACTAACACGTGTGCATTGTTTATTTAATTAGATTATAACCAGGAAGTCACAAAGGAAAGCCCTATAACAGCAATGTGAGTAATCTCCTTTTTGTTAACTGTTTTTACAAAACCTCACTTAATTAATTATATATTAAACAGTTATTGAGTATTTGTAAGAATACAATTATCATGAGTATGTTGGGGTTTTGTATACAAAATTTTTTACCACCTGGTCAAGGAGTAACATTTCCACAAGTTGAGTATGACAGTACCATGGATGTTAATTGATATAACTTGGAAACAAATGTAATTGCGAGACCGCCCTCAATACTGTACAATGGATTTTATTAAACTTGATTAAACTAAGATTCACTCACCAGTATTTCCCACTGACAAAATGTTTTTAAAACACGTGTTTCAGGTAACTTAGTGTGAAGCCAATAAAAGCCAGCTGAAGAGCATTGAAGGCTTAGAAAAGTGGCAATAAAAGTTACCTAATTAAAAAGGAGAATTGTTTTCAATAATTGGGATTATTCCCTATAGATGTATCAAAATGAAAAATCAGGTTTTATCCCATTTCTTTATTGAAATATTTTGGTGTTTAACTCTGATAAAATATTTCCTAACTACGGTCCTGATCAAATTTTCCGCTGCCAAATTGATAAACACCGATACCACTGAAACTGGCCACGGCCGCCCGTTCCTGGATTGTTAGGGGACGGGGGTTGTGACAGAAAGCTGAAGAGGAAGAGCTAAAGTCAAGGAAAGTCGATGATGGGATAATCGACACAACAAAAGAAATGATTGTAGAGAACCTGACAAAGATGGCAGATAAAGTGCTAATGGCAAAAGAACTAGAGGTAGATTCCAAATCTGCATCTGAGTCAACAAACAAGGTCAGTTGTGGTAGTTCAACAGATGAGTCAGGTAAGACTGAAAAGGGTAAAAAGGAAAGTGACTGCAAAAATTGCATGAAAGAATGCAAAGTTTGTATCACAAATGCATATCTCGCAATCAAAAAGACTAAAGAACTTGTTGCAAAAGTCAAAATGGTTGAAGATCAAATCTTAAGTCGTGATAAATTGGTGAGAGCTTCAAATGAGAGAATAAAAGAGTTAACTGAAAAAATTGAAAAGGATAAAACTGATGTAGAACGATTTAAGAAAGAAAATGAGAAGTTAATTCATGAAAACCGACAACTTTCTGAAAATCATGAGAAGCTTAAAAGAACAATAAAAGATTCTGATGTACAACATCTGTTGATTATTGATCTGTGAATATGTTCCCCGATTATTCTTTTTGAAATAAGGGTTTCATTTGTTTGAGATTTGAATCTTCCAATTGTTGAAGCCTTTGAAGCCGATCCTTTTAAATTTCCAGTTCCCGAGGTATGATCTGTTTGTAACAGCAGTGGTTCAGCATCTATAGTGGGTATGATTTGTTATACAACTACCTGATTTCATATTTCATATGATTTGTATGCTTTTAGGGTTTGATTTTATATTGGTCATCACATTAATGGTGAGTACTCAAGAATATTGGATGGTTTAATTAGTTTTATTTTGGGTATTTTTGGATGATTTCATCCGTTTCTTTAGATAGTTCATGATTGAAGATGCAGTTGAAGTTATCATTTGAGTGAAATGAATGTTGATTTATCAGAAGATGCAGTTGAAAGTATCTTAAATAAGGTAATAACTACATTACATCCCTGTTGAAAAATAGAATTGATAAATTTAGGGAAAATGAGGTTGAAAGATGATAACCCAACAGTGGAGATCTCATTCTACAGCTTCGATAAATTGAGCGATATTCTCATATAATTCTTCCTAGATGCTTCCAATGAAACGGCACTTTGGACATCTGTTGTCTTCAAACATCTATTATGTATTATCTATTATCTACTCTATCTATTATATATAATAAATGAAAGTTATTTGGGCCACGTAGACCAAATAACTTTCATTTATTATATATAATAGACAGAATAGATAATAGATAATAGATGTTTGAAGAACAACAAATGTCCAAAGTGCTGATTCTTTGGAATCCAAGAACCATTATTTGAGAATACCCTTGAATTTATCGAAGCTGTAGAATGAGATCCTCCACTATTGGGTTATCATCTTTCAACCTCACTTTCCCTAAATTTATCAATTCTATTTTTCAACAGGGATGTAATGCAGTTATTCCTCTCAATTAAATAGACCGACCCTTGCTTCCTCTCAAAGGGTTATGGAGTGGTTATAACAGCTGATCATGCTAAGGACTGTTATAACTAACCACTGCTCATTATAAAAACTGATGGACTTAAAGACTGATGAGGCCTATCCACTGTTGAAGACAAATCCCTGTTAAAGAAAAGCACTTATGTATCTCATCTCTGATTATTTGTTTCTTTGTTCTTTGATTATTTGTTAGATGTACAGATTCTACAGAATGTAGTTAAGAGCCGCACATAAATCTGACCGGTTATGGTTTCGGTAAGTATCGGTAAATTGTCTTTGATTTGTTATTGTTTATTCAGATGCTTGCATTGGTGTACCATGTGATTACCAATAGATTGATTTTGATATGTTTGTAGTTTTTGTTTTTCACAATCTATTTTGTTGTTTTATTCACCCATGTTTCATTCATAGATCTCTATAATCCATATTTGTGGTTTCAAATCTGTTTCCTGAGTTATTTACAGTTGTAGCACACCAAATATTTATTATTTGTATTGAGTTGGTATATTGGGATTAAATACTGAACTGGTGGAATTGCAGCTAGTCCAGGTTATGCTTCAAGCTGTCTCGATCTCTTTGGAGCTGGATAGGTGGCTTTGGGAGGTCTAAAAATAGAATTGATAAATTTAGGGAAAATGGGGTTGAAAGATGATAACCCAGTAGTTGAGGATCTCATTCTACAGCTTTGATAAATTCAGGGTTATATTCAAATAATGCTTCCAAGATGTTTGAAGATCGACAAATGTTCAAAGAAGCAGCACTGTGGACATTTGTCTTTCTTTGTCGTTCTTCATACATCTAGGAACCATTATTTGAAAATACCCCTGAATTTATCGGAGCTGTAGAATGAGATCCTCCACTGTTAGGTTATCATCTTTCAAATCCATTTTCCCTAAATTTATGGATTCTGTTTTTCAACAGGGATGTAGTGCAATGAGTCCTCTCAATTGAATAGACGGACACTTGCTTCCTCTCAAAGGGTTATGGTGTGGTTATAACAGCTGATCATGCTAAGGACTGTTATAATTAACCATTGCTCCTTATAAAGCCTGATGGACTTAAAGACTGATGAGGCCTATCCACTGTTGAAGACAAAGCCCTGTTAAAGACAAGCACTTATGTACCTAAAGCCTGATCAACGAAAGGAAAACCACTGCTCAGTAGCAGCAGTGGTTCAGCATCTACAGCGGATTCAACTTTAGTATTTATGTATCAGTGTTTCTTATGTAACAGTGTTTAGTTTAGCAGTGGTTTCCTATAGTTTATCTCTCGAGACAAACCCTTATACAAACTTAAAGATGAACCATTGCCCAACAACAACAGTGGTTCAGCATCAACAGCAGATATTCTACCTTTGTTTATGTTAAAAGTGTTTATATGTAACAGTATTTATCACATCAATGTTTTATACTCTGTTAGATTGTTAGATATCATATCACTGAGATGTTTATATGTAACAGTATTTATCACATCACCCCAGCAAGCTAACTGATCTGTACTATAAATTGAACAGTGGTTTGATCTTTATACTACTAAATAAAAATGAAGTACACTTGGATGATTATTAAGCTCCTTATTTTGATTGTTTGGGTATAGTATTCTTGAAATTGGTCTTTTTTTGCAAACAGATGTTTATGGGCCAACTTCTTTTTAAGGTCAAACATTTGTTTAAGCGCAAACATCTGTCTATGTCCAAACAGATGTTTAAGGTCAAATATTTGTTTAACTCCAAACAACTGATATAGAAGGTCAAATATCTGTTTAAGGTTAAACATCCTCAAATATCTGTTTAAGTTTGTTACAACCACTGTTTTGGTTCAAACATCTGATTGTTAAATGTTATCCACTGCTGAAAGACAACCTCTGTTTCTTCAATCTTCATGTTGACCACTGACTGACTAAACATCAGTGTTTCAATCAGTGTTGGCTATCCACTGTTAGTTAAAAAATAGTCACTGCTCACATTTTTATTGTTGACATCCACTGATATTGACCATCATTGGTTTTCCTAAAAAACATCCACTGCTCACATTTTTATTGTTAATGTGGTTAATTAATTATAGAATGAAATTATTAAATGAAAACTAGAATTACAATGAAATTACAATTTTACCTAATCGTTACATTCCAATGAGATAAGAGTCCCTCGAATATTGTTTTGGTGATATAAATTAAAGTTAAAATAAAAAATAAAAAAAACTGTTGATGACATTTTGTTGCATATCAAATCAGTAACTAATGCTATTTTCTTGAGCTTTGGACATTGAAAATATGCAAAACGGAATTTCAAATTGACGGTTATTTTCTCTTAATTAAAGTTAAAATAAAAATTAGAAATGTCATGATGACAATTGCTTTCAAATCAAATCAGTAATTACTGATTATATCAATAACTTTTGAAATTCAAAATATGCAAAATGGTAATTTAAAATTGACGTTCTCTCTCTCTTTTTTTTTCCCTACAAACGCAACATCGATTCATAAAATTAAAATTTATTCATTTATTCATGACATTAAAAGTCCAGTTATTACATAACATACTGAACAACTAAACTTTAAAATCTAACAATAACCGTAAGAATTAAGAAATGTTAGCTTCAACTCCATGGATTGCTGAACCTCTCGATGTATGTCCTTCAGCATCACCATGAACTCCACATCTCTATCACCGCACTCTATATTGCTAACAACACAAAGCTCACGAACTGAAGTTGAAGGCATCCGCATAAGATTTTGGGAAACCTGCTCTCTCGTGAACAGGCCAACTTGCAATCCATCAAAACATTTCTTCAGCTCTTGAAGAGTAGCCCTATCTTCATACACTTGTTCCTCTATATGCTTCACAAAACGCTGCTTTAAATCATCTGATTTTACAGAAGTGAATGACGCCATTTCAATAAACTATATTACTCGATTTTCTTGAAAGTATGATATCTTCTTAGGAAATCGTGATGAAAAACATGTGAAGTGGCCATTAGTTTATATAAACATTTCAAAACAACAGTCTTTTAATGCAAAAACCTTTTCAAACCCCAACTTTTATGGGAAAACATTAAAATTAAATACCAAGAAACCCAAGGGACAAATTTTCGAAGTTCAAAGAACAAAAGCAGATTATCATAATTACAATTAACCTCTTCATTTACCATGTAGACGCGTTTTTAAACTCTATAAAAGACCGATAATTACTTTTGACTCAAAACATCAACAAATTGTCCTGCAAATCACTGTCTGTGAAAGATTGTTCCACATCAGAAAATCCAACAAATATCTACATGGCAAACTTCAGCTTCCACCACTGGTCAGACACGAGCGATGTTAAAACCCAATTCTCTATGTGGCCACTCAAAGAAAAAAGAACAGACGAAGAACTAAACAGTAAAGTCGACATAATCAATAACACTAATTACAAGAAAACCTGGAACATCATAGCATTGCTTGATGAAGTCCTCCACTCTCCTCCGTCAGATTTCAAGAAAAATGCAGAAGAGTTTCTCACACAACTTCTAAAACAGGATCAGAAAATCTCCAACATGCTAACTGACCTGAAAAACAAAAGAGAGCATGAAATCACATGGAGAAAGGCCAGAGTCTACGAAATCCTAACAAGTGTTAACTCTAGCGTGTAATAGTTTATAAATATTTCATTAAATTTCTATTTTCTATGTAATAGTTTATTTTAATAATCTCAACATGCATCTTAACATATTCTAAAATGTTAGTGTCAATAAAAACTCTCAACATTATCAACAGTTAATCAAAATAAGAAACAAGCCTAAAATGCAAAGGTCTCCTCTCAACTGTTGTATCATATCTAACTTTTCACGATATTCATTCACAGTTTTATGATACTTTAGTGTTTATTCATTCATACTGTTTAATCTAACATTGGTTTCCATCCAACTGTTGCCCAAAAGTCAAACAGGTGTTCAAACCACTGATTATGTTATTCAAATTTCTGTTGAATACTAAATGAGATGTTGACCAAAACTGAAACAGATGTTAATCAAAAGTCAAACTGATGTTCACCGATAGTCAAACAGATGTTGACCTTAAACAGATGTTTGGTTTAAGACCAAACATCTGTTTATGGGCAATCATCTGTTTAAGGTCAAACATTTGTTTAAGGCCAAACATCTGTTTATGGCCAAACAACTGTTTATGGCAAACATCTATTTAAGGTTAAACATATGTTTAACTCCAAACATTAGTGTTTGAATCATTGTTGGCTATCCACTGATAGTTGGTTTAAGACCAAACATCTGTTTATGGGCAATCATCTGTTTAAGGTCAAACATTTGTTTAAGGCCAAACATCTGTTTATGGCCAAACATCTGTTTATGGCTAAACATCTGTTTAAGGTCAAACATCTGTTTAAGTCCAAACAACTGATATAGAACGCCGAATATCTGTTTAAGCCCCAACATCTATTTAAGTCTAAACAGATGTTTAAACATCTGTTCAAAACACTGTTCAATCTAACATGGGTTTCTATCCAACTGTTGACTAAAAGTCAAACAGATTTTCAAACCACTGATTGAGTTATTCAAATTTCTGTTGAATACTAAATGAGATGTTGACCAAAACTCAAACTGGTGTTGACCAAAAGTCAAACAGATGTTGACGAAAAACTAAATGGGATGATCCAACCCGGTTACATGGGACATTTTTAAACCTTCTAACTTTTTAAAGATCCTCAGAAAATCTCAGTTCCTTTCTCTCTCCACGTTTCTTTGTACACTTTCTCCAAGAAACTTTTTCATCTTCTTCGATTTCTTCCGATCTTCATCAATATCATCTTGTATAATAACAAAGGTATTGTTAAATAATCTGATTTATTTTGTATTTTTTCATGTTTATTCTTTTAGTTTTGAATTCCATAGCCGATTATGGTTCTTGCTATTTTAATGAAGAAGTTGTAATTGACGGTGGTGTATTCATGTATCTCCCTGTTTTTTTTCAATCCATTGTTGGTTATGATTGCGTTTATTGTTGCGGCTTATACTGGAACAACTTCTGATAGTCCTAATTTTTAGTATAACCGATTACTATGTAGTTATTATGCATGTTATGATAGACATATATGATTCTAAGAAAAGTGATCTTGCATTTCGTGTATCTACCATTTGTCTTATTTTGATTAGTAGTTGGTATACTGTTATTCTGAAGTATAATATAAATTTACGATTTTAACTGATGTATTCTCATGTGTATTTGAAAAGTTGAACTTATTTTGATTAGTAGTTGGTATACTGTTTTTAAGAATTTGTTTGATATAGACACAAGTCACTATCCTGTCTTTCTATACAATTTATTCAGCTGATGATCCTGCATGTGTAACGCCCAGCGTTTTCATAATTTCCCTATTTAGAAACCATTGCTTGAAATTCTATTTTTGGGAACCTTGTATTCTAGTGGTCGTTCCTTTCTTTGTAATCATTATCTAATCGAGACTTGGATCATTAATGAAACTGGTATTTTGTTACATATATGTTGTATGCACTCTAATTAACCTCTATGTTCAACTTCGTGCATCAATCGACGTTTAATCATTATACTTGGAATCTATGCGTGAAACTTGTGATCAAACTAAACTTATGCTTTGAACGTGTTTTGAACAAGAACGACACTTGAATTGATACTATTACGCTTTATTATTCTTGGTTTATACTCCTCATACTTAATCATAACCTAATCTATGCTTTTGTAACAAGAATGGCCCTTAAAAACCCTTAAATGCATCAATTACACAACTCCAGGGGCCAAATTGTAAAAAAATGAAACTTATTCAGAACCACAAGAGGCTCACGGCCCGCGTGAACTTAGCCTGAAACCTTAGGCGGGCCGCGTGAGGTCCCTGATCTGCAGAAAGTTGGATGGTCGCGACCAGCCTCCATTTTTGAGCGGGATTTCGAGTTTAAACCGAGTTTAGGCTCTTGTAAACACCTCTAAACAACCCTAAACACCTCTCTATAAGTACCCAAGCTCCCCCAAGCACTTGGACACTTTCACCACTCTCAAACTTCACCAAAACACTCCCAAATTCAAGCACAAAGCTGCATTTTCGGGCAGATTGATACACCTACACTAAAAGTGGTATAACTTGCTCATTTCTTAACGAAATTGCTTGATTCTTTTTCCTACTTGCTTGGTTAATCATGTAGTTTGATTCCTTGACTTCTCCTTGGAGAAATCAGACCTGGAATTGCTCCGAAATTGACCAAAAACTTTCTGTTTTGTTTCAAACTTATGCAAACTTCATCTAACTTGTGTGAAACACATCTCAAACCAATGTCCTAATACATCTCAAACATGGTTGAGACATCTAAATCAGAGGTTAAAACCTCATAAACTTTCTGTTTTAATTAGGCTTTTACCCACAAGTAA
Organism: Helianthus annuus; assembly: GCF_002127325.2. Classification (NCBI taxonomy): domain Eukaryota; kingdom Viridiplantae; phylum Streptophyta; class Magnoliopsida; order Asterales; family Asteraceae; genus Helianthus; species Helianthus annuus. The sequence goes on along the minus strand of NC_035444.2, from coordinate 106,402,417 downwards.
TGTTCAAGTGTGAAACTTGTTGAATGTGTGATGGTTGGATTAGCTTGGGCTATCCTTCATAAGAATCCACTCATTACTTGATGTTTTACTATAGATTAGTTGTTGTTAATACCTTGATACTTGTATGTTCATGACCCTCCTTGTTGTTTATAACAACAAGTGTAGTGGTGAACAATAGAGGTGCCTAAATGGAAGCTTGTTCTTCCTACCTCATGTATGTATTCTATGACACAAAGAGGTACCTAAATGGAGACATTAATCTCCTACCTCATGCTTGAATCTTAAGACTTGTAAAACTATATAATATCTAAGTTATTCTATACGTATACATCTAAGTAACTAAGACTTGATGATGACTTAATAGTTATTTGTTAAGTGGACGTTACATCATCTATGACCATGCCCTTGTTACGACTCTAATGGATCTTAGAATCCATGAAATCATACCAACTCTTTTGAGTTTCAATAGTGTCAAGAACAAGAGTTATGTGTACAAGATGATTATTTTCACCTATGTTACTTTCTTTATATTTTAAAAAACTCCGAATCCATAATCTTCCGTATACGCCAAACTCACACACCTACGTTTCCTTGTGTAGAAGGACAAGGTGCTCCAAACTAACTCATCTACAAACTTGCTCTCGGAACTTCAAGTCACCACTTGTAAACCGTGAGTATACTCGAACCCATTTTTACTTTTAACACTTTGGGTGCAACATGTATTCTATATTAAACGCACATGACACTTGAAACTTATTTGAAACTTACTCTATCCATTTAAACATGAAACATGAAACATGAAACTTGTGAATCTTGAGACTATTTTGTGCTATGTGAACGTTTAATTCTTGTGTGTAGTTCCGCCTTAACAATAGTAGCGCTATAGGAGTAATGCACCTCCCCGTTAGTCTTTGGGGTATTGTTAGGAGGAGACATATCAACCTCCCGTTAAACTTTGGGTTAGGTACTTTAACGCATTGGGAAACTTGGGCTATCACTTGGACTACGTAAACTAGCACGTTGAAACTATTTTGTTATGTTCATGTTGGATATGAGTTTTTATTCTATTATGTTATGTAAACAAACTTGTATACTCGCTCTTTGCTTTTGCATTGAAACTCTATTTTAATACATGTTGCAGGTTGATTATTGAAGTATGGATGATTCATGAAACAAGTTAGGGTGGACTAGATACACGCCTAGAATATTTTATCTCTTGTTTGTTATGTTACTTGTTGAAACAATGTTGTTATTTCCTTTTGAATCATGTATGACTTTTAGTTTTGAAATGAAATTTGAATTTAAATTAATTATTGTCACATAGTGTTATGACGTTTTGAGCAATCTACACACTTCGTCTCATCCCGATGTTTCCGCCATCGGTTGGGGTGTGACAGCATGTGTATTTGTGATACTTAATCGGAAAAGTAGGTTTTAAGTTTTAATTATATGATTTGCTGTAAAAAATATATATATTTCGATATGATAAGAAATTACATGTATTCTCACCTTTTTGATGTTGTCTATTGTTATTTTGATATATATTAGTTGTATCATCTTTTATTTAGATGTATTGCATACCCTAATGGATTGTATTCATTTGTTTCTAAATGTTATTTATTTTGATTCTATATGATTGATATTGTTACAGTTTTACGTGAGAATGATTTATGGATTTCCGTGTTACCTTGAAGAAAGTAAAAGGAAATGTTTGCTTAGTAATTTTATCCGATCTTAGTTTAACACTTAATTTAAATTTTTTTTGTATGATATCTAGCAATAAAAGTGTTTCTTTTATTTATGCTTAGATTTTGCCAAAACAGTATCACAATTGGATTCAATAGTTTAATTATCCAACTGGAAATACAAACATCCGGACCACAACTGGAAATGTTTTTAAAGTCAAGATCTATCCTCTAAGCAACGGCAGATATTATTTCTATAATGGTTGGTGTTAGTTGGTAGACAGTTTGAAAATACCTCCGGATTCATGGTTGATATTTCATTATGAAGAAGCATTAGAAAGTTTCAGAATATTGTATTTTTATCAAGACATTGCTCTTGCTCCTTGTGAAGATTTTTACTACAAACCATCTGGTAACGAAGATTATGTGGTATGTAACTTCGAAGATTATTCATCATGTAATTTTCTTCGAGATACAATTGTTTAATTGTTGTTTTTTATTTATTTACTTAATTTTCTGATATATTTTTACTAATGTACTATATAATGTGTTTTATTCTGATTGTAGAGTATTAATCGTTCTTTTGTTCATCACAAGATGTTAAACACTATTCCTTCATATCCGGTTCTTATTAAAGGATCTGAAACCAGAACTGGTCTGTACGGATGGAAGATATCAACAATGAACTTTACATAACTACCGGATGGAAGGAGATAGAGAATGAGTTGTCATTAACTGCTGATCATCTCGTTGTCTTTGAGATGATAGATCTTCAGACTTTTCATATCACGGTTTTCAGTTGTGGTACCTGTGATTTAGTGCTTCCACCTGTCACACCCCAACCAATGGCGGAATCATCGGGGCGCGGCACTAGGCGAATCAGATTGCTCAAGAGAATCCATAACAACTATATTGCGATAATATTTATTACATTTGTCATCCCATACTAACAAACAATACAATCACGTAAGTCATCACAGATTTCTTGTCCTCTCGAACAATTCAAATCCGACAACCTAGATTTTAGATGAGTTTCTAGACTTCCTAGCTTGATTTGATGTAAACTTCGGCTAAACCTGCAACATACGTTAAAACTTTGTCAATACAAAAGTATTGGCGAGTATACAGGTTTGATATGTGATAGTGTGATAGATTAAAAGTGCTGCGAATTTCCACATGCATAAACGTAATACACGGCATATATACTCACAAAACTGATACTACCAGCTAAGTCCTCGATGCTCGACTCTTGATGGCATAACTAGACCCCGTCGGGCGAAATAGTACTATACTAGTCTTGGTGGGACGTCACGAGTATAAGTCCTAGCATACATGTACTAGCATCACGTATATCTATGCAAACAGTTATTCGCAAGTGATAAATAGTCCAATTAAATCATTCGTTTGATAAGTTTGGTTTTTATGGAACGTATGTTACACCCAAAATTCGATAAAAGGGGTCAAGTATACTCACAGCGCGTATTCGATTAGGTTAGCGGAACCGGTGCCGGAGAATATCCTGAGTGACATGTTACTATGCGTTAAACGGTATCGATTTGCGTGAAATCGGGCAAAATTGGGTTAAAATCGGACAAAATGGTGAAATTGGGCTGGCCCAGTCGAACAGGCCACTCGATCGAGTGGGCCTGGTCGATCGGACAGACTTGGTCGATCGGATGGGCTTGGTCCTGATCGATCGGACAGACTTGGTCGATCGGATGGGCTTGGTCCTGATCGATCGGACAGACTTGGTCGATCGGATGGGCTTGGTCCTGATCGATCGGACAGCCTGATCGATCGAATGGCTGTTCGATCGACTAGCTGTTCGATCGACTAGCTGTTCGATCGACTAGCTGTTCGATCGACTAGCTGTTCGATCGACTAGCTGCTCGATCGACTAGCTGTTCGATCGACTAGCTGTTCGATCGACTAGCTGTTCGATCGACTAGCTGTTCGATCGACTAGCTGTTCGATCGACTAGCTGATCGATCGACTAGCTGTTCGATCGATTGGGCCACTCGATTGGCCATCCTGTTCGGCTGTTTTCGATGATTTTTCGAGCGTTTTTCGGCGTTTTGGGTTAGGACGTTACGATGAGGTGTTAAGCAACTGAAATCCCGTCAATTCCGACCTGTTTTAACGGCCGGGAATCACCCCGTTCGTCAGAACTGGTCGTTTTTGTCGGTTTTTCCGTGTTTAACTCGAAATCGATCATTTTATCACTAGATCTGATGTAAAAACCTTGATTTTACTTAGGAAATGCCCTGGATCTGAGTTGTTCTTGATGATATGAGGTCAACACTTGAAGTTCATAAGAACTTTGTGATGAAATCTATCCGAACAACCCAAATCCGTGGCCTTTTGATTAGAAAAACATTGGTTTGGTTGAGATTCATGAAGAATCGTATGTAAATCATCCGAATCTGAGTTGTTCTCCATGGGATGACATCACCTTTGAAGAACTTTATGGTGACATCACCTTAGAACACCCCAAATCCGTTGATTTCACGGTTAAAAATTGAGATTTGAAAGGTAGAAAGATGAAGGATCGCATTTGGATCAAGAAAGTACAAGATTTGAGTTGAAAACTTACAAGAATCGGAAGAAATCGAGAGATTTGAGGGCTGGAACGTCTTGGTCGGTTAGGAGCAGCAACACAAGTGTTTGGGAGGGAATGGAGGGGTATTTATAGGCAAGGAAGGGGAAAGGAAGGCAAAACTGCAGTTGGATCGGCTGGCCCAGTCGATCGGCTGGCCCAGTCGATCGGCTGGCCCAGTCGATCGGCTGGCCCAGTCGATCGGCTGGCCCAGTCGATCGGCTGGCCCAGTCGATCGGCTGGCCCAGTCGATCGGCTGGCCCAGTCGATCGGCTGGCCCATCCGATCGGCTGGTCCATCCGATCGGACTGGCCCATCCGATCGGACTGGCCTATCTGATTGGGCCGGTCTGACCAATTGGACTAGTCTGATCGAATTGATCCGTTCGGAAGCCTTTTGATCCCGTTTTTGGTGCGATTTCGACGGTTTAAGCCATATTTTTATATATTTATATAATTATTAATTTATTTATTATAATTAATCACAAAAGGGCCGTATATACGTATTTATGTATCCAATTCTCAGTGCGGTGATCGAGTTACGCGTGCCTTCGAGTGCGTTCTTCGATGTGATGTGCCACAATGATTATCGGGGCACCACTTACTCATATTGCCATCATCGTCATGACGGTTAGAGTCATAGTACTCACCCGATAACCCTCGTTAGCGTTGATTACTCACATTTTGACACCTCACGCTCATCGAGAAGGGTAGTTTAGGCCCATATTCGACATCATCGTGAATGTATGCAAAATAGGTTTGTAATAGCGATAGAATATGCGTAATTATTCGATTATACTTCGATTTAGCGATAAAATTGGTATGATTACATTATGATCCGAATCTCCGGTGCTAGGCGTAACGAGTGTATCGAGTAGTAACAACGCACGAAAGTGCGGGTTGTTACAGTATCCCCTCCTTTAGGAAATTTCGTCCCGAAATTAATCCAGTAGTAGGGTCGTACGGGTTGATGCGATTGATGGAAGGGATTAATAGCGTCTAGACAACGAGCGATTGATTACGATTCAACAAGCGAAGACAGAGGGAAATATATGATTCGGTTACCTAGAAGTGATAACACACATATAAAAGCAATCCCATAGCGTTTTAAACTTACCAATACTCGATTAATCTCCGAAGTTAATTAAGAAAAATCTCCTCATGGCGCGGTGTCGACCGTTTTGATGTCCACACCAGCGCTATGTGGAGGGTTTTGTTATTTGATAACAGGTTTTGAGTTTTACATTTTAAAAGAATCAGGTGGCAAAATAAGTTTTAAGAAAACTTTCCTACAACGTGGGTTCGAGCGGAACTCGACTGTCGAACCCTCGTTCTCGGGAAGATTCCTGTCGGTCATTGCAAAGGTTTTTTTTTTTTTTTTTTTTTTTTTTTTTAAGAAAAGAATTGGACTTATGAAATTTTCATTGGGCACGGAGCCAAACTGATTCAATGTTTTCTCCATGTTGTAAGGAATTTCATTTGTCCAACGGTTTTAGTAAAAATTTTATAAAAATAGGTTTTCCTTAATACTATGGAAAAATAACTTACACCGGGCCCCACGTGGCACCTTCCCACAAAAGTTCGTTAATATGGTTAAAACACTTATATATAGGAAGTACCAGCGGCGTATCCACCATGCTTTACCCATATTAACTCTGTTTCATGAGGCAGTGTCATGCGTGCCGATAAGACACAGATATAATTTCGATTCCCTTGATCCTAGCGATGAGGTGCTAGACCGAGTTTTGAATATAAATAAGTTGGATGCAAACCAAGCGTAGGCAGCGGGTGCGAGTAGTCCGGTCGCACAACGCTGATATGGTATGCTTGGTTGGGCAACGAATGACACGATTTTGATTCGGGTAAATGAGATTTCGATTTGATTCCACACGAAGTTCGCATGGCACGTTTCCACAAGACTTGCTAATATGACAAACACCATGTTTCCATATTAGTTTTATCTTGTGAAGCAATGTCATGCACCCTAACATTACACCACTTGCGATGACTTCCAAGTAACATTCGAACATCGATAGACAATAGATTTCAACAGATTGATAAGCGACGATTGTTGCGTTGCGAGTGATAGACGATTGATTGAACTGATTACACCACGAATAGTACTAAGGCTAGCCCACACGGCCTTTTTCCACAAAGTCAACTAATATGGTCAAAACATCACCATGTTTCAACCTTGTTAGTTTCGTCTCGTGAAGCGAGGTCTTGTGCGCTAACATGACACGTAGAATGCGTGCATTGATAAGTAATAGCGAACCATGATAAGAGTATCGAGTTGGTGGATTAGGTGCGAGGCGCGTTAAGAGTGGAAGGCGGCGAGTGATTCTCGATACTCGTCTAGCGAATCCACAATAGACGATCCACACCAGCTGATAGAAGTTCACACAATTGACAACAACTAGCGTTAGAGATTTCTAGACAAACACATGATGCGATTGCGATTTCGAGCCACTTATCGAATGATTTGATTGCGAGATAGATCCGGCAAAACTGCGATTGAGTTGCGTTCTAGACTTTACGACCAGTCTCGCGTTGCTCCAATTGCTCTTCGGGGTGAACTTACCTAAGTTCATCGATGTGGCAATTTGTGTACGCGGACTTACGAGAAGCCTCGCAGTGATGCGGTTTAGTTTTGTTACGCCTTGTGATTGATGGTAGAGTGTCAAATTAACCATAATAGTATAATAGGTCTAATAACGTCCAACTCCACATGGCACTTTCTTCACGAAGTTTCGGTAGTATGGTAAAGCGTACCCCCGCGTCACCCCTACTACTTATGCCCCGTGCTTTGGTGTCACACTTTGTTGACACGGCCTTGACCGTGCTTTTAAACGTTATGGCACCATTAGAACTTCACTACGATCTCCGTGCACTGACCAAGATAATCCCGTGTGCACCCGTGATTAGTTGTCCCTTGCACGTATACCGTACCTCGTTCTAAGAGTGTTATAGGGATAAAATACATAATATAGTACATAGTGCTAGCGTCTAGATAGTGCTCGATTGTAAGAGAAATAGAATCCACACACGATGATATATGAAATAAGTTCCAGAAATGATAGCGATAAGTCGGATTATTACAACAACATTAGGATCAAAATAACGTTGTTGTGGATACTTGCGGAGACGGCGGTTGCTGATGACTTCCTTCCAGGTTACGGTCTTGTACGACACTGCGACGTATAATGCCCATACCAGTTGCAATTTGCGCAATAGCGACATTTTGCTTCTAGCGGGTGATGATACGTGCATGTGAAACACAGGGGATGAGATCCATTGTAAGCTCGCTTTGACTGAACTGGAACTGATCGGAGAGGTTCGGGTTGCGGCAGTCCAGTTGTTGAAGAGTCTGGGCTCACGGTCTTTCGTTTGCGGCTCGGTTGGGCTTCCTGAGTTGATGCGGCGTCGTCCTCGGATTCGCCTGACGATTTAGCGGAGGCATTGTCGGAGTAATTCTTAGAAGAATCCTCCGAGGAGCTGTCAGATGATCCATCGACCGATTCTCCAGAGGAATCGTCGGACGAGTTGATGATGATTGCTTGATGAGCTCGTGTGACAGGCTTCTTGGAGAAGAATCCGTCCACGACTCGTTTGCTGTTGAGCTCTGCGGCTAGACGGTAGGCTTCTTCGATGGTAGTAGGTTTTGCAGCTTCGACAAAATCACCCACACACTCTGGTAAGCCACGAATATACTTCGCGATAGCTTTCTTTGGAGTGTCGACTTGACTTGGGCAGATTATGCTAAGCTGTTTGAACCTTGCTGTATAGCTCGCATTGTCACCTTCGGTTTGCTTGATTTCCCAAAATTCGTTCTCTAGCTTCTGGACTTCGTGAGGAGGACAATATTCTTCCTTCATGAGTTCCTTCAGCTCACCCCATGAGAGGGCGTAAGCTGCGGAGATACCACGTTTGTTGCGTTCGGCGGTCCACCAGTCGAGTGCTCGCGATTGAAATAATCCGGTGGCGCAGGTAGTTTGGAGGTCCTCGGGGCACCCACTCTGACGTAGGGTAACCTCGATGGCATCGAACCACTGGAGTAATTGAGAAACATCTCCTTCACCCGTGAAAGGTATTGGATCACAGGCTTTGAAGTGTTTGTAGAGGAATGCAGATTCCGTCTTGACGTCTTCCGGGGCTCGAGAGTGGCCTCGAGAGTGCACTTGCGCGACAATTTGAGGAATGAGCTTGACCACTTCTTTGGTCACAATTGAGGCAATCCTCTTATCGGCGCGTCGTTGGGCTCTTCTCCTAGCTACTCGTCTCGAGATTGAGTTGTTGGAAGGCATCTAGACAGAAGGATTCGGAATGAGATTCGATCATAATGATTTTGAGCTTTTGATGCGATTTGATTCGATCAAAACTTGTTATAGAATTTAATTTAACACATAGGAGCCACATAGGAAAATTCTAGGTTCCTAAACTCTCACATAATTGATTCGTTTTGTATTTAATACATATATAGATATAGTTGTAGGTTATACATAGATATTGATTCAGAATTTGTGAGGACGTGACAAGAGAAATAGCGTAAGCGAATTCGAGTACTTAGGCGTTTGTTTCGTTGCGATCATTCGGTCTTTGTTTTAGATTGCGATGGCTGTGCAGGTTGTGCGCTTTGTAAATCGAGGTTCGTAAATTCGATAAATCGAGAAATCGGTAAATCGTAAAGCTTAAATTTGAAAACTCATAGACATAAACCATACATGTAAAATTTAGATGGAATGCCTTGGGTGTTTAGGCGTTGACTACCCAAGTAACCCGACTATAACCAACAGGTTCGGGCATACGCGTTGACCTAGAGGACTCATGCTTCCACTGGGATGCAGCTCCTGACATTCGTCTCTCTAGTCTTCGCGTAGCCTGAGTCGTTGTTATGGTCGTGACCTTGGTGAGAGCTTTTGTAAACCATTTTATGGAGTGGAACAGTTGATTAAGGTATGGGTTTCACCCCTGGCTTAACAACTTCGTTCCCATTTGTGGTTGTGCTCATCGAATAAATCCGAGAGTTCCACCAGAATTTTGAAATGGAGACCTTTTGTCGAGATGTGGATGTCACTCCTAGCTCAACAAAGAGTTCTCGTGCTAGAAAAATACGCTGAGTGAGTGATCCTATCGAGAGTTATTGGTTTTCACACCTGGTCTCGACTAGATCACTCGGTTTTGTTATGCGAGTAGTTTTGAAAACATGTGTATTGTGTCAGCCTTAGGAAAGGCTAAGTAACCTTCTAGCCTTAGGAAAGGCTCTTTGTGTGAAGCTGTAGTATGCGGTGTTCACACAATAGTTGTAACTTTTCAACAAATTCGATCGAGAGTAGCAAGTTGGCCCAAACAAACCCTAACGAGTTCGTAAGAGTCGGCATGTGGGTACTTAGACTATAGACTAGGTCAATTTTTCTAAGACATCGACCCAGACTAGGTCAAGTCTCAAACTTTGCCTAATTCCCTATAGTTATGGCTCTGATACCAATCTGTCACACCCCAACCGATGGCGGAATCATCGGGGCGCGGCACTAGGCGAATCAGATTGCTCAAGAGAATCCATAACAACTATATTGCGATAATATTTATTACATTTGTCATCCCATACTAACAAACAATACAATCACGTAAGTCATCACAGATTTCTTGTCCTCTCGAACAATTCAAATCCGACAACCTAGATTTTAGATGAGTTTCTAGACTTCCTAGCTTGATTTGATGTAAACTTCGGCTAAACCTGCAACATACGTTAAAACTTTGTCAATACAAAAGTATTGGCGAGTATACAGGTTTGATATGTGATAGTGTGATAGATTAAAAGTGCTGCGAATTTCCACATGCATAAACGTAATACACGGCATATATACTCACAAAACTGATACTACCAGCTAAGTCCTCGATGCTCGACTCTTGATGGCATAACTAGACCCCGTCGGGCGAAATAGTACTATACTAGTCTTGGTGGGACGTCACGAGTATAAGTCCTAGCATACATGTACTAGCATCACGTATATCTATGCAAACAGTTATTCGCAAGTGATAAATAGTCCAATTAAATCATTCGTTTGATAAGTTTGGTTTTTATGGAACGTATGTTACACCCAAAATTCGATAAAAGGGGTCAAGTATACTCACAGCGCGTATTCGATTAGGTTAGCGGAACCGGTGCCGGAGAATATCCTGAGTGACATGTTACTATGCGTTAAACGGTATCGATTTGCGTGAAATCGGGCAAAATTGGGTTAAAATCGGACAAAATGGTGAAATTGGGCTGGCCCAGTCGAACAGGCCACTCGATCGAGTGGGCCTGGTCGATCGGACAGACTTGGTCGATCGGATGGGCTTGGTCCTGATCGATCGGACAGACTTGGTCGATCGGATGGGCTTGGTCCTGATCGATCGGACAGACTTGGTCGATCGGATGGGCTTGGTCCTGATCGATCGGACAGCCTGATCGATCGAATGGCTGTTCGATCGACTAGCTGTTCGATCGACTAGCTGTTCGATCGACTAGCTGTTCGATCGACTAGCTGTTCGATCGACTAGCTGCTCGATCGACTAGCTGTTCGATCGACTAGCTGTTCGATCGACTAGCTGTTCGATCGACTAGCTGTTCGATCGACTAGCTGTTCGATCGACTAGCTGATCGATCGACTAGCTGTTCGATCGATTGGGCCACTCGATTGGCCATCCTGTTCGGCTGTTTTCGATGATTTTTCGAGCGTTTTTCGGCGTTTTGGGTTAGGACGTTACGATGAGGTGTTAAGCAACTGAAATCCCGTCAATTCCGACCTGTTTTAACGGCCGGGAATCACCCCGTTCGTCAGAACTGGTCGTTTTTGTCGGTTTTTCCGTGTTTAACTCGAAATCGATCATTTTATCACTAGATCTGATGTAAAAACCTTGATTTTACTTAGGAAATGCCCTGGATCTGAGTTGTTCTTGATGATATGAGGTCAACACTTGAAGTTCATAAGAACTTTGTGATGAAATCTATCCGAACAACCCAAATCCGTGGCCTTTTGATTAGAAAAACATTGGTTTGGTTGAGATTCATGAAGAATCGTATGTAAATCATCCGAATCTGAGTTGTTCTCCATGGGATGACATCACCTTTGAAGAACTTTATGGTGACATCACCTTAGAACACCCCAAATCCGTTGATTTCACGGTTAAAAATTGAGATTTGAAAGGTAGAAAGATGAAGGATCGCATTTGGATCAAGAAAGTACAAGATTTGAGTTGAAAACTTACAAGAATCGGAAGAAATCGAGAGATTTGAGGGCTGGAACGTCTTGGTCGGTTAGGAGCAGCAACACAAGTGTTTGGGAGGGAATGGAGGGGTATTTATAGGCAAGGAAGGGGAAAGGAAGGCAAAACTGCAGTTGGATCGGCTGGCCCAGTCGATCGGCTGGCCCAGTCGATCGGCTGGCCCAGTCGATCGGCTGGCCCAGTCGATCGGCTGGCCCAGTCGATCGGCTGGCCCATCCGATCGGCTGGTCCATCCGATCGGACTGGCCCATCCGATCGGACTGGCCTATCTGATTGGGCCGGTCTGACCAATTGGACTAGTCTGATCGAATTGATCCGTTCGGAAGCCTTTTGATCCCGTTTTTGGTGCGATTTCGACGGTTTAAGCCATATTTTTATATATTTATATAATTATTAATTTATTTATTATAATTAATCACAAAAGGGCCGTATATACGTATTTATGTATCCAATTCTCAGTGCGGTGATCGAGTTACGCGTGCCTTCGAGTGCGTTCTTCGATGTGATGTGCCACAATGATTATCGGGGCACCACTTACTCATATTGCCATCATCGTCATGACGGTTAGAGTCATAGTACTCACCCGATAACCCTCGTTAGCGTTGATTACTCACATTTTGACACCTCACGCTCATCGAGAAGGGTAGTTTAGGCCCATATTCGACATCATCGTGAGTGTTATGCAAAATAGGTTTGTAATAGCGATAGAATATGCGTAATTATTCGATTATACTTCGATTTAGCGATAAAATTGGTATGATTACATTATGATCCGAATCTCCGGTGCTAGGCGTAACGAGTGTATCGAGTAGTAACAACGCACGAAAGTGCGGGTTGTTACACCACCGGAGGTCTGTGCTGTTGTTAAAGAAAAGGTGATAGAAGAGATTGTCTTGAGTTCAGATACTGAAGCTGTACAGGACATCGTTAATGTCAATGAAGGTGGTATAGTTGTTGTGAATGAAGATAATCAGATCGTACCTATTCTTTCCGTGTTGATGGTCATTTTGTAAGTTTATGATTATGAGTTTACTAATATATCATACTTTAGTAATATTTTAAAGATGTGTTAATTCTTTGTTTATTGAATTGTTCGTTGTTTGTTACAGCGCCTTTTTAAAAAACAGGCTGAAGATCTTGGACTGAATCGTAAGATGGGTTTGAAGATTGTGGACGTGGTAGGTGATGTTTGGAATGTTCAAGCTGCTATAGGTTCATCTTGAGGTCAACCAAGATATTATCTGCAAGGAATGAGAAAGTTTGTTAGAGATAAAGGCATGCCTCCAGGTGAAGCATTTACACTTAACTTTGTGAAAGGTAAAAAGCTTTTTATGTTCGGATGAATGTTCATGGGATTGAAAAAGGCGAATGCAGAAGCATACATTGAACCAAGTTTTTGGGTTGTAGTTCTTTGACTTTCGAAACTGATGGTAGACTTATTTGTTTAGTTTTGAAGTTGTGATTCTAAAACTAAATATGTACATGTAAATTATTAGGTCCATGTTTAGTTTTGGGTTGTAGTTCTTTGATTTTTGAAACTGGTGTCTACAATTTCCAAACTAAAACTGAAATTGATCAAATGAGACATGTTAAATATGTATAAGAAATCATGTATGGGTCATTTCGTTTGACTTTTGGTGAACATCTGCTTGACTTTTGGTCAACATCTGATTGACTTTTGGCCAACATCTCATTTAGTATTCAATAGACGTTTGAATAACTCAAACAGTGGTTTTAACATCTGTTTGACTTTTGGTCAATAGTTCATGGAAACCCATGTTAGGTTGAACAATGTTTTGAAGAGGAAAACAGTGCTAAAATATAAGAAGACAGTGGATCTGGTTGAACATTTGTTTCACTTTTAGTCAACAACTGTTTAACTTTTGGTCAACATCTGTTTGCCCGATCAGATTGGGTGTTAAACTATAGTTCTTTAAGTCATTGTTTTGTTTTCTTGAATTCTATGTATTTTTGTTAAGAAGTACAAGAACAAACATTTTTACAAAATCCCAAATCACCCGATCACGTAAGTGCATTGATGAAACAAAACGTCATATTCATGAAGTGTGCGACGTAGATGATGCATTAGCTTGCTCCTCGATAAAGCGCCGCATGAGTGATGAATTGTCTCAGGATGAAGATGCTGGTGTTTCGACGCTTTTGATTCCCAAGATTGAGAAATAGTTTTCTCTGTATTTTCAAATACATTTACGTGTTGATTTCATATGCTGTTGCCACGTTGAACTTATGGTTTCCGTTTTGTTGGTTTTGGGTGTTTGGTGTTGTTATGTTTTGGACTGATTGTGTGGTTTTGAATTCCTGAAAACTTATCTGCTTATTATACTGTTATGTTCTAATATTATAATGAGTATAACCTTTCTTTGCATATTATAATGTATATGTGAAATAAATATTTAGATGTTCAATATTCAATATTTATGTTTAAAACTTATGTGTATGACCTTTCTGCATCATGTTTCAACTAAGGATCAGCTGGCAGATGTGCTAACAAAAGCATTAGACACATCTACCTTTGAAAGCTTGATCTCTAGGATTGGCATGCTGAACATGGAATAACAAGCAAAATCTTCTTTTTCTATGAATAAAAGCATTAAAATGTTTTCAGAAAATCAAAAATCCATCCTTAAAAATAGCTAAAAATGAAATTTTCATTAAAACCTTAAAAGTCTGCCATAACCACTATTTTTGTTCAAACATCTGTTCTGTGAATGCTGTCCATTGCTGATAGTCAACCCCTGTTCTCTCATTTCCTTGGTAATCACTGTTGTTCAAAATCAGTGTTTTAAACCACTGATAGGCTATCCACTGATAGTTTAAAGTCACCCACTGTTTTCATTATAATTGTTGCAACCACTGATATTGCTCCATCATTGGTTTCATAAAACAACTGTCTTCCATTACTCATCAGGGGTTGTCACATGGACAGTACATAGCGATCAGATCTTTTGTAACCGCTGCCACGTCAGCATTTACTTTTCCCCCTATAAAACCTTGATCAAAACCCCAAACAGGGTTTTCTACTATCAAATCGAATTCAAAATTCCTTTCTCAAAGCAGTTTCCATCAATTTCTCTCAAAATCACTCATAGTCTTCATCCGTTCTTCATCACTTTCAAATCACCATGGCTCTTCCACTCAAATCCCCACATAACTACTTGGGTCTACTCGAAAAACCCACTCACACTGAAACCTTTGATTCCATCATTGATATTATGTCGTCTTCAAAGTACAAAACTTTATTGACTTATGATGCTCCGATCTACATGGATACCCAGCAAGAATTTTGGAAAAATGCTAAGTTAGAAACTAAGGATAAAAAGCCCTTAGCCAACATTTCTTCGATAAAGGGTGTTTCTGTCACCATTACACCACAAACCATCTCCGAAGTGTTTGAACTCAATGATCTTCAAGGTAAAACTTCTTTCCCCAAAACAAAGTATCAAATTGATTTTCTTGAGAGAGGGTATGAAGAGGAAATGAAAAAAGATACTTTACAAAAAGGCAGCTTTCCTCCTGCCATGAGGTTTTTGTTTCATACCCTCCTCATGTGTGTCTCAAATAAAACAACTACTTTTAATTAGATACCATTGAAGATACAATACCTGGGTTATGCTATATTACATGGAGAAAATTTTAATTATTCTCAGGAGATCTTTAATTATCTTGTTGCAAATGTTAATAAGAAAGCATTTTTATTATTCTCAAGGTTTTTAAGCTACTATTTTAAAAAGAAATTTTCAAAGGATAATGCCCATGTGCTTATCCAAGGCAGCCCTTTTTCAATAAACAGCCTAACCTCTGAAACCTTTACAAGGCTGTCCAGACCTTCCAAAACACAAGCAGAGGTTCCTGAGCAGACTTCAGCAGCTACCACTGCTCCTCAGGCACCTGCTGTTGAGCCCACTTCTCAAGGTGATCACAGCAGCAAAACAACTGTTGTGAAACCCCCACCTAAAACCACCAAAAGACCAAAACAGAAAAAATCACAAAAGCCCCTCAAACCCAAAACAAAGGTAACTCTGGAAGATGAGATCCTAGAGCAACTACCAGTGATAACACAAAAGTCACCAGAAACCATTGCTGCTACTTCCTCACAACAGTTGATAGAAAAATCTCAACCTAAGCCTCAAACTCCTCCTGCTTCTTCTAAAATAGAACAGGTTATAAGAACAGGGACACCAAATTATGATGCTCTGGAATCACTTGATTCCATTATCCACAGCCCACTGCCCTGGGCAAATTCGCTTTCTACATCTATTCTCACCTCTCAAATTCCCCCACAAACAAAACTTTTGTTGGATGCAGTTGATTTAGCCCAGACACAAACCAGTTCTTCTCAAACACCAGTTAATGAGAATATACCCCAACAAGTGACTGGGTCTGGTGTCTCAATCATTGCTAACCCACCAACAACCGAGGAGGTTACACTGCAGGTAGTACAAGTACTTCCTGTCAGTAGTTCAAGTGGAGCAGCTACTACAAGTGTTAAACCCACTGGTTTACACTTGGGCAGTAGTTTCATAAGTGAGACTCCCTTGAAGGCAATTTCTTCTATGGGAACCAGGGTGTTTCCAGCTTTCACTGGTTCACTAAAACTAGTCACCCCTACTGAAGTTAGAAGTCCCCAGTACCAAGAAAAAGGGGCATCAGTGGATGACTTTTGGGATACATTCCCTAAGTCAGCTGCTGATACAATCACTGCCAGTGGGAAATCAGATGATCCCATTAACTTGGGTGATGGTTTAATGTACCAAGAATTGACAGAGAGGGTAGACAAACTTGATACATCTGTTGCAGAAATCAAAGACATGCTGCAACAGTTGTTAAAAGCACAAAAGGCACCACCCACTGCTGCATCAACTGCAACATCTGCTCCATCATCTGTTCCTACTCCCACGGAGCTTTGGGCATTATTTCAACCTATGCTTTACCAACAAAGACAAATTGCTGATCAGCAACATGAAATACAAGTTCAAAAGATTAGAAATATGATGGAAGCTAGGTTCATGGATACACAAGCTGACATAAAGGCAATAAAGGCCCACTTGCTGAAAACCACTGGTTCTGCTCCTCCTCCTATAATTTTTGTTGATAATCCTCCACCAGGTGATGCCAAAAAGGGGGAGAAAATGAAGCAGCTAAAGAAAAAGGGATATGAAGATGGTTTGTACATTGCACCAGATAAATCAAGTATGCTTGTAGACATCCCTAAACCAGATGGTTCTAAAAAGGTTATTGTGACCTTAAATGCCATTGCTGATGAAAAAGCAAATGTGAAAAAGGAAAGAGAGGCAAAGGGAAAATCAAGGTTTGAACAGGAAAAGAAAGTTTATATAGAAATGGAAGAGCAGGGTGTTTCTGAGCCCATGGAAGAAGAAAGTCCCGAGCCTAAAAGAAAACAGCCACTAGCTCCATATTGAATCATACTCCCAAACCTCCCAAAAGCTCCACACATCAAACTTCCAAACCAATAGATGTTAAAACACCTGTTGTATCAACAGTTGTTGGTACTTCAGTGGTTTCAACATCCGTTACCCAAACAACTGCCACCACTACCACTTCAACACATACTCAATCCATTGCCTTACCACCACCACCAAAAATCACCTCACCACCAAAAACAACTTCTTTACCACCAACACCTCCTGCCAAAAAGCAAAAGACATCAGATGACATATCATCTGTTGTAATGGCAACAATGGTTGAAACACCAGTTGTTTCAACAACTGTTAGTCAGCAACCAACCACTCAAATCACCACCACTCAACCCACCAAAATACCACCAACCTCTCCTAAACCCAAAAGGAGAACGGTAACCAATGTTGTCCTAGATGATGACTCTTCACCACCACAAACATCCACACAACCACTGTCCCTTGTTACTGTTCCAAACCCTGTTCCACTCTCTTCAGCACAAGTCTCAAATCCAAACACTGCCATTGTTCCTGCAGGAGTCTAGTATCCATTAGATCTTCCAGCAGTTAGATAGGAGATCAAATCCTTCTACTCTGAAGATGAGCCTGCTAAAAGGAACCTTCCATCTGTTCAAGGATATCCAAGGCCTAATAACATTGAATAATACTTGAAGTTAAAGGCTCAACAAGCAGAGGATATCTCCAAAAGAAATACAGAAGGAAAATTTGACAGAGAGATTCAAACATACTACCAATATCTGCTAACCCAAGTCAAAACTTTGGAGCAGTTTTCAAAAGATATCTGTCAGAATTTATCAGAAAGAGCTGATGAAACCTTGAGGAAAGACTATCTTGATTATATCATGGCTTACAAAAGGTACAAGGGAGAAAGGTACCAATACAAAGAATGGACCATTAGTGAGCTAGAAAGTGAAACAGCCAGAATTCAAGATATGATCAAAAACAAGGTGAAGCAGACTCCACCAATCTGGGCAAAATTTAAGAAAAATGTACCAGAAAGAACTTTGCAGCTGAAGAGAATGAAAGAAGAGCTAATAACAGCTGATTTTGGTTCAAGGAACTAAGTGACAAGGTGGTCAGAGGATAAAGTGTTTGCTTCTTACAAAAAGCTGGAAGAATTGAGAAAGAAAAATCCTAATGTTCCTCAAAAGCCTGTTTACCCTGAAGTAGTGGTTCCAGCTAAGCCACAAAAGCTACAAATCAGGAGATCCACTGCTCCACCTGCTGCCATCCTTTATCAAAGAAGGAAACAAAAGCAGATGGATGCAGAAATAGCAGAAGATGTAGCAGCAGGGGATTACCTTGTAAAAATAGGCCTGAAGCAGATGATAGAAGAAAAGTCTGAATTAGCAAAAGATACAAATACTGCTGCTAAAAATGTTATAACCAGGCCACCATCTCCAAACTCATCTGCAATAAAACCTCTCCCAAGAAACCCACTAGATTCAAAAATACTAAAGTGGAAATCTGACAAACAGACCCACGTATTGACTTTGATCAACTCCAGTGGTGATGTGAAGAAAATATCAAGGATCAAGCATTGGGCCTAGCTGTTGAAGATCTGCAAGATCTACTTGATCTTACACTGTGCAGGGATGAGGATGACACAGATTCCTTGGACTTTGAATTACAATTCAAAGGGCAAGTCAGGGAATTATTGATGAGGCAATAAAGATCCAGTGGTTTGAACAGTGGTGATGTAATTTTGTAATTTTGTAATTTTGTAATTTTGTAAAGAAATACAATAACAAACAGTGGTTTGAACATCTGTTTGCCTTTTGTTTAATAGTTAATGGAAACCCATGTTAGGTTGAACAATGTTTTGAAGAGGAAAACAGTCTGAGAAGACAGTAGATCTTATTAAGTTAAACATCTGTTCAGGCTTAAACAGATGCTTGGCCTTTAATAGATGTTTGGCCTTTTATATCAGAGGTTTGGACTTAAACAGTTGTTTGACCTTAAATAGATGTTTGGCCATAAACAGATGTTTCGCCTTAAACCAAACATCTGTTTAAGGTCAACATCTGTTTGACTATTGGTCAACATCTGATTGACTTTTGGTCAACATCTGTTTGAATTTTGGTCAATATCTTATTTTGTAAAGAAGTACAAAAACAAACATTTTTACAAAATCCCAAATCACCCTATCATGTAAGTGCATTGAAGTAAAAGTGGAAATGATATTATTCATGTGGTCCTGTTGTGCTTTTGTTTGACCTCTAATATGGGTTCATGATCTAATCCGGTGATTTAAAGACATTGTTGTTGAATCGAATGAGATGGTTGATGTAATGTGGTCATATTAGTAACAAAGAGTTGTTAGTGCAGTAATGTCTATCGCCTTCGTCAATCCGAGCCGTAGCGAGAAACTGAAGATAACGAATCTTTATAGTGTTATATCTAGTTAAAAGGCAAGGTGGCAATCTTGTAATTAATGAGAAGTTTCATTAAAAAGCCTTGGCCTATAAATAGGGAGTTATAATGTTAGAGTCAAGACTTTTGCTCATTTTGGGAATTAGAAGATCTAAGCTTAGAGAGAGAAAGTCTAGAGAGAGAAAGTTCTCTCACGTGATTCTCGGCATTGTACTCGTCATAATAATCAATTGAATCACGGTTATAGTACGTTCTTGGGTGTTCGATCACGCACGTTCATGGATTCCGCACGTCGAACGTGTTGTTACGCAATCGTACGGTGTCAAAACCGATCCTACAATAGTAATTAATATAACTAAGTTTCCCGAGCTCGGGAAGCAATCCTAGGTAAAAACCTAGTCGCTTTATATATAAATACAAAGAGCCAGCAAGGGGCTGAAAATACAAAACAGAAACCCCAAAACAAAGACCAACACTTAAATACAATCTGCTACATCAAAGGCCTTCCATTTTTCCCAAGTTAAGTTTGTGACTTTTGATCTTTGGCTCACCCAAACATAAGCGTCATCTTTTATAAAATCGATCGTCTTCCATTTTTCCCAGGTTAATTATGCCAGTATCTATATATCTCATTTCATGTATAATAACATTACATTATTTAGCATATAATCAAACATATAATAAGGGTCGTATTATTGTATTATTGAGCACTTTGAAAAATTAAATCGACACCATCAATACGTATCGTATAGTCCCCCTCATGCAGGCTAATATGCATTGTATAGGCTATACGATGTGTATTACCTAGGTTGCCCTTCAAAGCTCATAGATAGGGTTCACATGCAATATAGGCATATACGATCCGTATTATAGTAAGAAGTTGCTTTCTGTCACTCAACAGTGACATGAAGTGATTGATGTCAGCCCTATACGGGCCGTATAAGCCTATACGACCCGTATTGGACTGTGAATTTGCATTCTGGTTGGCTTTTATAAACGATGAAGAAAGACGAAGACGATTCATATTCTGTGAATTTGTCTTCGTTTTTTCTTTACATTCGTTAACACCATGTCTTGGTTCAACATTAATTACATTTTCGGCGAGTCGTCCGACACGAACAGGAGCACGTTTATTCCGGAAAGCAGTGTGGTATAGCATTTTTTAACTTGTTGTTTTTTTTGTTTATGAAATATTTAGCACACCGTTTGTATTAGGAGGGGGCTGTTGTCTCTGATTCTTACGATGGGAGAGGAAATGATGATCACGCTGAGGAGGTCGTGTCCGGCTTTCATCCCCATCATAATGAATCGTTGTTGCCAGACCTCAACGAGATAAGTATTTATTTACTTTTTTCTATTCGGCGTTAAACTTACCATTACCTTTTACCCGTTGTTTTTTTTAGTTTGTTGTGCCCCGCCAACCGTTGTTGCCAAATCTGAACGAGGTAAAAATATATTTACTGATTATTATGAAGGCTTTTAGATGCGCCGTTATGATTTAACCGTTGTTTTTTTAGTTTATCGTGCCTAGCGATGATCATGGTTATGGGTCTCCGTATTATGAAGCTAGTTACGGTACTTCACACAAACAGGAAGAATATGGCAATAGCTTTTTCGTTAATGATGCCTCGGGCGTACAACAAGACGTTGGTGAGTCTTCTTACGTGCAAGATTCATTGGGTGGCGAGCAACCCGCTTACCTTGAAGTTTCGTACAAAACTGATTAGGTACGAAAGATATATTTTTGTTAAATGTTATATTTTTTCCGTTAAAAAATATTATAAATGTTATATATATATATATATATATTTCACATAGGATTTTATATCCCACGATGAGTTGGAAGGTTGGGTAAAAAGAAGGGGTTTAGCCAACAGATACGTTATTGTTACCAGACGGTCCAAGGATTACTGGATATGGCTCCAATGGTGTCGTAGTGGCGAGCATGAGAGTAAGGCCACGGTTAGGAAAACCAGCAGCAAAAAATGTGCATGTCCTTTTATGGTGATAGGTCGTCTCGACCAAAGTCGTCAAGCTTGGCGGATAGATTAACTGCATAAAAAATTTAATGAGAAGCATAACCACGACCCTGCTGAACATCTAGAGGGTTATGCGTATGCAAGGAGACTTACTCCTAATGAGTGTAGACTGGTGCAAGAGCTGACAAATCAAGACATACAGCCCCATACAATCTGGAAGGCCGTAACCGAACAGAACCCTGAAAACAAATGTGTTCCGAAGGACATACACAACGCTCGCCAAAAGATTAGGGCCACAAAATTCGATAAAAAAACGACTCCCATGCAGAGACTGGAACAAATCCTCTAGGAAAAAAAGATGACTTATTACATACAGGCGGAACCTTCCACCAATGTCGTTCATAATATATTTTTCTGTCATGACAAGTCCTTTGAAATGTGGAGGGCATTCCCGCATGTGCTTATGGTTGACGCGACCTACAAAACTAACATGTACAATTTTTCATTTTTGCAAGTTGTAGGTATGACGTTGACGAACCAAACCTTCTGTGTTGCGCATGCATTTATTTCAAACGAGCAGGAGGTAACGTACGTCTAGGCCATGGAGAGGATCAGGTCCATGCTGCGCGAGTGCATGGAGCCTCTTGTAATTCTTACGAACAGGGACCAAGCACTGATAAACGCGTGTAAAAAAAATATTCCCTGCCGCACACCGATATCTCTGCAGGTTCCACATCTTACAAAATATTGTAAAGCACTACAAGAATTCGTTTACTCAACCAGATTGGGAGGACTTTGTTCGTCAGTGGAAAACAATATGTGATTCTGCTAACGAGGAGTCATACGATTATAACCTCACCAACCTTCAGAGACACCTTCTCAATCCACAACGTATACGTACGTTTTCTCTTAAGTTAATACATTCATTTAAATAGATATATAATTTGAATATGCTTATTTTTTTAGATGTTTTTGATTACCTGTGGGATAACTGGTTAAACACCCCCCTCGGCATAAATTTGTATCTGCATGGACCAATCAAACCCTTACATTTTACCAAACTACGACAAATAGAGCTGAAGGCGCACATGCTGCATTAAAGAAACAACTCACAACACTGAAATGTAGTCTGGAAACGCTGGTGAAAAACGTGGACACCTTCGTATTAAAGCAATATATGCAAATAAAGAAATGCTTGGAAGAAAGTCACACTAAGCGAATGAATAACTACCTTGAGATTCCTTTGTTTCGCAACCTACTTTGTAAAGTTTCCATCCATGCTCTTAACCTATTAGAAAACGAGCTAACACGGAGACTAACCACGCTGCGGTCATCCGATCAACATGTGGCTGCCAGCTGTACACGAGTTGCGGGTTGTTATGTGCCTGTTGTCCGGAAAGATTTCAAAATACAGGTACTTATAGACTTATAAAAATGTTTTATTGTATTAATTTAATATGCTTGTCTAATGCTCTTTTTTGTTTTGCAGAATGCAATATTCAGCTCGATGATATAGACATTTTCTGGAGAAAACTTGACCTGAATCCATCAACTATTGATGATGAAGAGGTTGATGTAGAAAAAGAATTTGAGGATGCGAAACAGAAAATGTCTACCCAACCCCCGTAAGTGAAGAAAAGCATCACATCGAAGATCAAGACGGTGATAAACCCATTTACGAGCGACAAAAAACCGCCTGTCATACAAGAAAACACTCACGGGCGACCAACGTCCAAGGTCCAACAACAAAGAAAAGAACAACCTGCTAGACGTAGCTCAGTTGGGCCTTCCTGTGACATTTTCACATTTTCAGTCCTTGTACAATTCCGAACTTTCAAAAACTTTTTTGTTTTGGAAGTAATTCGTTAACTGATACTCAAACGTAATCAGTTTAATGTGACGTACACACCAGGACAAGGACACAAGCTACGCATACCCTAAATACTCTTTACATAACTTAGACACAAGTTTTGAAGGGTTAGGTATGACAAAAACACGTTTATACAAGTCCAGGGATTATTTTTAACAAACTACAAACGTCTGCCCAAACCTCCCGCATACGAACCTTGTGTACAAATGCGAACATTTTTATTCAATAAAACCTTGCATTTTATTGGTAAGAATGCAAAAAATGTCAGCCGTTGCACAAATTCGGCCATTTTCGTGTTCGATAAAGTTTCATACTTTATTTGCGGTGACATCCACGACATTTCCGGGCAAAATCCAAGTTACATATGCCTTAACACCTTTATATAACCTAAATATTGGGTTAAAAGGGGTTAAAAGTGAGAAAACGCAACAATACAAGTCCAGGGGCCAAATCTGCCAAAAAGCATAACTTGGCCCCAGACGAGCTTACAGACCGTATACCTACACCCCTTATGGTCCGTAAGAGGAGACACAAACCATTTGCAGCTATTGTTTCCTTTCTTGAAGCCCAAGTTCACGAAAATTCCTGGTTTCTTCCATCCTTTGACATGTGTTAACACTAGCCTCTGATCATGACACATGTTGGACACTTGTGATGATCTTAGGAGCTTCAAAACACTATAAATAGCAAGGGATTTTCATCCATTTCACTTGCTCAATTCACAATTTCTTTCTCCCACTCTGTTGGAGCTTGCTTCCAGCTTTTGGAAGCCTCCTAATCTGAGTTCTTATAGTGTTCTTCAACACAAGTAAGCACTCTTCCTAGTTCTTTCATTATTTTAGCTATTTTGAGCTAAAAGTCAAACAACTTGACTTTCTGTTTGACTTTTGGTTATGACCATAATTAGTCAAGTCAATGTTCAATTGAACTTTGCAACGTGATCATAATCACGAAGGTTATACTCCCTTGCGATTACATCTTTTGATTACCACGTTTACTAGGCAAAGTGACGAGTTAAAGTTTTAGTCTAAGATGCGCATAAGTGCATTTTACAACGAAATGGTTTTCCGGTTTTAAAACATAATTTTTTGACACAAATCAATTTTATAACTTAATTAGACATGTTCCAGCATATCTAACTCGTCATTTCTAGTTTAGTGCTTTATTAGGGTAGTAAGTCGAGCGGTTTTGACCACCGCTTTGACTTTTGAATCTGACCCGTTTGGTTGATCTTAGGATTCGACCAAGCGCATTTTAGTGACCATAGTTATATAGGGAATAAGCCTCTGAGGTTATACATTATGGTCACGTCGTTTGGTTAGTTTTATGATGAGTCGATTGTTATGTACTTTAAAATAACCAAAATACCCTTTTTGTACATAAATTGATTTTAAGCATATGTAACCAAAGTTTTGACATCTAAACTAATGTTATAACATAATCAAACTTGTTTTGGCATGTAAGACTCATCATAGGACATATTTGACCATCTGATCTTGTAATTACGCTTATAACCCATTAAAGTTGCGTAAACTACTTTAGCGAGCCATAACGGGTCAAAAGTGTGACATTTGTGCCTTTTGTAATCATTATACAATTCCGAACAATTTCATAATCAATGAAAACTTGTGTTTTATTTCCGGGATTGTATAATTACATATGACATTTGTACATTTTCAATCCTTGTTCAATTTCGAACTCTCAAAGCTTTTCTGGAAGTAATTCATAAAACTATTACGTAAATGTAATCAGTTTAATGCGATGTACACTTCGAAAAAAGGACATAAGCTACACATACCCTAAATACCCTTTACATAACTTAGAAATAAGTTTTGAAGGGTTTGGTATGGCAAAAACATGCTTATTTGAGTCCAGGGACTATTTGCGACAAACTGTGAAAGTCTACCAATTCTCGTATTTTTGAATACGAACCATATTTACACTTCTAAAAAATTATTTAATCAATAAAATCTAGTATTTTATTGATAAGAATGCAAAAATATCAATCGTTGCGCAACTTCGGTCATTTTCGTGTTCGTTATAGTGTTTGACGTAATTAAGCGAAAAACGTAACTGTACAACCGAACGAACCGACATCCATGACATTTTCGGGCATAATCCAAGTTACATATGCCTTAACACTTTTATAGAACCTAAATATTAGGTTAACGAGTGTTAAAAGTGACAAAACGCGACGAAACAGGTCAAGGGGCCTAAAGTGTGAAAGTTATGTTGTGGCTGACTAGACCACGCCGTAGCCTACGGTCTCTGTACCTTAGTGATGTGTGTAAAATGCAACATATAAATTACATCAAATGAGTCATAAAACTAACCCTTTTTCAGTACTAATGTTGGAAAATGTGTGCTTTTGTCTTCCTTTGGTATTTTCAGGACCAAATGAGCTTAAATGAACAAAAGGAACAAATATGCAGCAAAATCTAGCATAAATACAAAGAAAAGGAATAGACGTGGCATGCTCGACCCCTCGACAGCATCTTCCCAAGCAAAAACCAGAAACAGAAGGCTGACCACGGCCCCGTGCCCAGCGAACACGGGGGCGTGGTCAGGTGTCTGCAGAAAGTGACAAAGTTATAGAAGCTTCTATTCCCCGCACGGGGGCGTGCCCAGCTCAACACGGCCGTGGTTAACCCTAAGATTCGCAGAATCTTGCAAATTCTTGATAGTACAGATACGCTTCTGCACACGGGGCCGTGCCCAGCAAACACGGGGGCTTGTGGAGCCTAATGCAGACAATTGCAATTAATGAAGAAAGAGAAAGTGGCTGGCCATGGGGCCGTGTCCGGGCTTCTGTACATGCTTCTGTACAGGCTATAAATAGGGGTGCTTGGTTCACTTTAAAGGCATCCCTTGGCAAACCACCTCTCTCCCACTTCACCACCACTCCACCACCACTACAACACCCACATCCACCACCATCATCCATCATCCACCTTAGAGTGTGTGTAGTAGTCTCGGGATCCAAGATTGATAGTAAGAGTTCTTGACAATCAAAGGCCATGTTTGCCTAAGTCTCTTACATCACTTGGTGAAGACAAGCATTTAATGTAATACTTTTGATTTTTAATCTTTTCGCACTTTTATTTGGTTTTGTATTAATGACTTTAATAACTAGTTTCTTATGTTGAAGGTGAAACTTCCTTATCATTTGTCCGTGGTGTCTTGGCGTTATTTTACTGTCTATATAAAATAAAAGATTTTCACCATTCATATCTCTACGGTCTATATAGAGATATGTTGGCTACATGGTCGGGGGTTAAGAGAATGGTTTGGTAAGGTTCTTGCCTTGTTCAGTGTATAGATCCTGCAAGGACCTGGGTCAAGCTTACTAGGACCTCCTTCAATACCCACTGGTATTGGATGGCGGGGGTGCGAATGGCTTGATCCCCTCATATGTAAACTATTATTAATACATTAACCCGGCTACTTGGGATTGTATCCCTGATGACTCAAACCACTTAGCCGAGGGTAACGTCGCCTTGAAAAGAGAGGCTTACCACATTACGCATTAATAACTTAATTAGTTATCTTTCAATATTCCGACCCTTTGGAATTGTATCCTTGCTGACTCAAACCATTGGGTTGAGGGTAACGTCACCTTCAAAAGAGGGGCCTACTACTATAACTAAGATAATCTCTTAAAAAGTGCATAAGTGCGGAAATCATCAAAGGTTACATTAAAGGCGAGTCGGATCCAAGTGATTCATCTTGTCTATCTGTTTTTATTTTATTTTATTTTTATTTTTCAGCATTTTTAGTTTTTATTTTTATTTTTCATGTTTAAAACCTTTTCTAAAACTTTTGATTTGATTAGACGTTGAGGATAAACCGGTACTAAAAGCTCTTGTGTCCTTGGACGACCTCAGGATCTTACCAACGCTATACTACGCTCACGATGGGTGCACTTGCCCATATGTGTGTTTAGTGTTAGTAGAATATCGTGTTTTATAAATTAAAAACTTGATTAATGTGCTAAAAAGGGCTTAAAATATCAATAAAAATATATAACGCTACACATGCATCAAGTTTTTGGCGCTGTTGCTGGGTACACAAGGATTTTAAGAAAGTTAAGAATCAACGGCCTAATCATTTTTCTTATTTTTCTATTTTTTTAGGATTTTTCTAGATTTTTCAGCTTCTACAGACTACTGGATGGGGCCGTGCTCGGTCGGACACGGGCCGTGCCCAGTATCCTTACTGGCAGTTTTTATTTTCTGAGTTATAGAAAGGTGAACACGGGGCCGTGTCGGTGCAGCACAGGGCCATGTTGAACTTTCCAGTAACAGGGATCCAGGAAATAATAACTGTAACCACGACCACGGGCCGTGCTCAGCGACCACGGGGCCGTGGTGAGACTTCTGACCAACAATCTTTTTGTTTTTATCGCAGGACTTGGAACCCAGGCGCCGCACCTGAACTTCCTACGCAGTGCATGAGCTCCAGTTCCAATAAAGACATAAAAGAACCTCTAGACGAACCCGAACGCTTTCTAAGAAAAAGACTCAAAGCTAAAATCCAAGAAAGAGTTTCGGGGGACCCACTTCCAATGGCGGATCAACGTACCCTAATGGATTACCTACAACCCATTGTAGGTAATCTCGGCGCCGCTATCAATGCACCGAATGTCAATGCAAACAACTTCGAACTTCGGCCGCATTTGATACAAATGCTCCATAACTCCGCAACTTTCCACGGGCTTGCGGACGAAGATCCCCATTTACATATTACCAATTTTTTGGAAATATGTGATACTTTTCGGATCAACGGAGCATCAAATGATGCCATCCGCCTTCGAATGTTCCCATTTTCACTAAAAGACCGAGCTAAGGCTTGGCTTAACACCCTCCCAAGTGGTTCGGTAAACACTTGGGATGAACTTGCCCAAAAGTTTTTGTATATGTCACACCCCGACCACGTAAAACATCAAATCGTGGCGGAAACGTCGGGGAGTGTTGTGGCAGAATTATTGTTTCACAACCATGGCATTTAAAGTTATATTTTATTTATCAACAAAAGAGGTACATTGTCTTAAAACAACTGAAACATAGAGTACATAACATGTTTTAACTAGTCTAGCTTCATTTTATAGTCACTAAGGCCCAAGTCCACCCTAGCGTATCACGATCAAGCTATGCATTAGCTCCTGAAACACATGTGAAAATAAAGTACGTCAGCATAAAAATGCCTGTGAGTAACATAGGTTTTTGTAAAAATAGGATTCATGACTTAGGTTTTAGAAAAGGGTTGTTTAACAAAGTCAGTCATGATCCTTGTAACATGTTTTGTTTTATAAATCATTTGAAAAGCGATGATAAAGTAGATGATATGTGAAAGAGTAATGTAAGGTTAAATGAATAACTAAGTAAAATGAGTTTGTATATAACGAACAGTTTTGTAAAACAATGTCTTGTGAAAATATGCTATTTGTTAAAAAATGTATAAGTCCACAATGAATGATTTAAATAACACTACGAAATGTAATGTAATACAAGCACTTATATATAGGAAGTACCAGCGGCGTATCCACCATGCTTGTATCACATTACACACGTCTCGCTACTTAAATCACTTACCCAAACAAACCACCAATGTAAGTTGCCCATGTCTAAACCATTTGTCCAATGTTATTGTGAAAACCATGTCAAAATGTGTATATCAATATCAAAAATGTCTATGTCAAATATCAATCATGTAATGTGTAATCAAAATGTCATGTATGGTTAGTGAAATATGTATCAACTAAACCATAGGCAAAAATGCACAAAACAATGTATTGAAGTAAAACATGGTTTAAATCAACGCTATGTTTTGTGGGAAATGCATGCTATAATGAATACAGACATTTATGCGGTATTGTGAAAATGCATACATCCAAGCCTTGCAACTGTGGTGATAAACCTTTAAACAAATTAAAGGTCTATCTGTCTAAATGTTTTAATCGAATTCGGTCATTCCTTCCATCCAAACATACCCAGGATGTCAGGAACGGGAGTTGTCAATTCCTATGGTACCATTACCTACTAACGAGCGGCGTGATCAATGTTAATGAATGTATATGGTCCCACTTAAACAAACCAAATGTCATACCCAATATGTAAGCATGTGAAAACAATGCACTAAGTATGATGAACATACATAGCGTGAAAATGTCATGTAAAATAAATGCACTAAGTATGATGAACATACATAGCGTGAAAATGTCATGTAAAATAAATGCACTAAGTATGATGAACATACATAGCGTGAAAATGTCATGTAAAATAAATGCACTAAGTATGATGAACATACATAGCGTGAAAATGTCATGTAAAATAAATGCACTAACTATGATGAACATACATAGCATGAAGATGTCATGTAAAACAATGTACTAAGTATGATGAACATACATAGCATGAATATGTCATGTAAAACAATGTATTAATGAACATAGCAAGTATATGATATAAAAGCATGAAATCATGAAAGTAACAAGTAGGCACATGTGTTTCACCCCAAAATGTTTAAAAAAAAAGTAAAAGAGGGGTCTATGTACTCACAGTAGTGCGTCTTGAATCGAATCTCAAACCCTGTCCGCTACACGACAACCTACAACGTACTAATGTCTATTAGACGAGCGGGTCGTGCCTTGGCTTAGAGTTTAGTGTTTTGATTTGCGTTACTTAGGTATTATTTTGTTAAAACAATAATAATTATTTTAACTTAACTATCGATATTAGAAAAATAGTTAGACAACTATTTCGTACCTACTTTCTCTAATATTTTAATAAGTGTTCGGATTCTCGGAAAATTTCGGTAGGGTATCCTCTGTAAATAGAGGTGTCCATGCTTTAATAGCATATCATTTTCTTTTATATAAAACCAATAGTTCATTTTCAATCACCAAATCGACATATCGACAAACAAAACGTTGCATACTTCATTTCAGCTTTATAACTCGAAACCGGACTGTTTTCGAGGATTTTTATAAAATAGTTAACCTTTTCTAAAAATCTCCAAATTTTTACAGAATATGACATATGTTCCAAAATTTATTGTGTAAAAATATCAAAGTCCAATTTGTTACCCATATTTTATAAAAAATCATTTTCTCGACTGCAATCAGATTTGTTACCATTCTGATTGCAGTTTACGGAAATATTCACTAAAAATTAACCATAAGTCCGTTTAACGAAATTCCAGTTGGAGGGTCGTCCTGACAACGGTGTCCATCTACTGTAAAAATTTCATGGGTTGATTTTATTCAGGTTTTAAGTTGTGACTCCGAAAATGTCATACTTTTTCTGCAATAAAAATGCAGCTTGAGCTGCTGTCCAAAAATAACCTTCTAAAAATAGTAAACGGTCTCAAAAAATTATGATTCCAGTGCCATTTGCTTAGTTATTCCAAAACACTCATTTTAGGCTTTAGAATTTCCGTTTTTCGACTTAAAATGACCCCGTTACAGCCTGTTGAAGTTGGCTGGAAATCCAACTCAGCAAGCTGTTTGAGTTTTTGTGTGTGATAAACAATCAACAATCGAACAAGAATCGAAGTGAGACAAGAGTATGAATGGACTTACTACTAGCACAAGGCTAGGGTAGAAATTCTAGTGAAGATGATGGTGAGAAAGATGATGAACAAGACTAGAACAAAGCTCCTTTGAATGCCCTTCAACTTGCAACCTCCATGGATCACCTTCAAAGCTTTGAATGAAGAACAAGTCTTGAAGATTTGAAGGTAGAGAGAGAGATGGGGGATGATTTTGAGGAGAGAGGGAGAGTTAGGGTTGAGTGAATGATCTTGGTTAAATTGTGAAGATATATGTAGGAGATTTTGTAGAGATATGGACATGGCATGCACTAACACTTGGCAATACAAAGATCAAAGGAGATATTGCCATATCTTGCAAAATTTGGTGGGTCCCCATATATATATATATATAAACGTAAGATGTATGGGGGGAGGGGGTGAAGTGTAAGTTTTTTTATATAAACATGCCATACGTAGGCTAAAACGAGTGTTTAACTGGATACCGGGTATTTTATCTAGCGTTTAAATCCCGGTTATGGCGTTCTAAAATATTTTTATTATACTATAAAAATAAACTCGCCAAAATATTACTGGAAATAAATTTCAGTTGCCAAGACTGGCTGCATTGTCTGCGTTTTGCAGTATAAGCACTGTGTCGCGCGGAAACACGTGTTACGAGCTTACACTTGAAAAATAACGTTTTTAGGCGTTTCAATTTATTTTTCAACATAGACCTGTTTTTAAAAAAAAATAAATTTCAATCATAACAGAATATCTTCTGGATTTAATTATTATCCGGGCGGTTACCAACGTTCGTTTCGCAGTTTTGTCGTAATTAGTTCTTTAGTTCAAATAGTCATGTTTTTGCCATACCGAATCCTTCAAAACTTATTTCTAAGTTATGTATAGGATATTTAGGGTATGTTTAGCTTATGTCAAGGTTCCGGAGTGTACGTTGCGTTAAACTGATTGCATTTAAGCACCAGTTTGCGTATAACCTTCCAGAAGGTGATCTACAGCTTGAAATCGGAATCGAATCAAATTGTAAAATTGTCAAACACAAATACACATATATTAACACTAAAACACATAATAACACCAAAGCATATTGTTTTATTGATAACGGGCATTGTTTTACATAGTACGATGATTACAGATCACAGTTGCCACAGTCTCCCCTACTTGTGGAAATTTCGTCCCGAAATTTGTTTAGAGGAAACTCGTGGGAATAGATGTGGATATGATGTGCGTGAAGTGTGTTATATTTTTGATGAGTATTTAAGCCCCTTTTTACACTTTTAGCCAAGTTTTAAATTTATAAAACACGATATTCACTAACACTAAACACACATATGGGCAAGTGCACCCATCGTGGACGTAGTATAGTGTTGGTAAGATACCGAGGTCGTCCAAGGACACAAGAGCTTTTAAT
The DNA here is from genome assembly GCF_002127325.2 of Helianthus annuus. Lineage (NCBI taxonomy): Eukaryota > Viridiplantae > Streptophyta > Magnoliopsida > Asterales > Asteraceae > Helianthus > Helianthus annuus. The sequence continues at coordinate 106,370,228 of NC_035444.2, read as the reverse complement.
ACCGGTTTATCCTCAACGTCTAATCAAATCAAAAAGTGAGAAAAATGTTTTAAACTAAGAAAAATAAAAACTAACTAAATGCTGAAAATAAAAATAAAATAAAAACAGATAGACAAGATGAATCACTTGGATCCGACACGTGTATTAGTATAACCTTTGACTATTTTCGCACTTTTGCACTTGTTTAGGAGATTATCTTAGTTATTGTAGTAGGCCCCTCTTTTGAAGGCGACATTACCCTCAACCCAGTAGTTTGAGTCAGCAAGGATACAATCCTAAAGGGTCGGATTATTGAAAGATAATGAATTAAGTTATTAATGCAAATTGTGGTAGGCCCCGCTTTTGGCGGTGACGTTACCCTCGGCTAAGTAGTCTGAGTCAGCAGGGATACAGTCCTAAATAGCCGGGTTATAGTACTAATAGTAGTTAACTTATGAGGGGGTCAAAGAGTTTGGATCCCCGCCATCCAATACCTATGGGCATTGAAGGAGATCCTACTAAATTTGACCCAGGTCCCAAGCAGGACCTCTAAACGCTGAACAAGGGCAAGACCCTTACCAAACCGTTCCCTTAACCCCCGACCAGGTAGCCAACATACCTCCATATAGACCGTGGAGATATGAATGGTGAAAATCTTTTATTTTATATAGACAGTAAAATAATGCCAAGACACCACGGACAAACGATAAGGAAAGATCACCTTCAACATAAGTAACTAGTTATTAAAGTCATTAATACAAAACCAAATAAAAAGTGCAAAAGATTAAAAATAAAAAGTATTATACTAAACACTTGTCTTCACCAAGTGATGTAAGAGACTTAGGCAAACATGGCCTTGATTGTCAAGAACTCTTACGATCAATCTTGGATCCCGAGATGACTCACACACTCTATGATGGACAATGGATGATGGTGGTGGATGATGGTGTTATGGTGGTGGTGGGTGGTGGATGAAGTGTGAGAGAGGTGGTGTGCCAAGGGATGAGAGAGAATGAAGCCAAGCTCCTCTATTTATAGGCTGAATAGAAGGCTGGACACGGCCCCGTGCCCGTCTGACATTCTCTCACTTCATTAATTGTAATTGCGAATTACAATTAATGCGCCTGCTGTACTTTCATCACGCCCCCGTGCTCGCTGGACACGGCCCCGTGGTGGGCAATGGAAGCTTCTACTGGTTTGTCTTTTCTGCTGCTTCCTGGGCACGCCCCCGTGTTCGCTGGACACGGGGCGTGTTCAGACTCTGTTTCTTCTCCTTTGCCTTGGGAGGTGCCGTTGAGGGTCCGGGCAGTCCACTTTTGTTCCTTTTCTTGTATTTATGGTAGAATTAGTTGTCTTTTTGCTTCTTTTGTGATTTTGAGCTCATTTCATCCTAAAAATACAAAAGGAAGACAAAAACACTCTTTTTCCAACATTAGTACTTAAAAAGGGTTAGTTTTATGCCTTAATTGATGTGATTTATATGTTGCATTTTACACACATCAAATACCCCCACACTTGAACTTTTGCTTGTCCTCAAGCAAAACTCTTTAAATGTGGCTTACACTCCCAAATGGAATAGGTAGAAGAGAAAGTTTTTGGCTTGTCATAGAGTGTCGGGAATCCAAGGTCTTTGTAAGTTTTATTTTTATTTATTTACAATCCTATTCGTTATGATTTATTTTGAACGTTTCATAAGATAAATTACTTATTTGGCATAGCATGCCTTATTAAAATTCCATTTATATACAAGTTCACATACCTCACGGGAGATCACTCAACACTCGGCCGAAGGTGTGTATTTTAGTGAATCACTCGAGAGCGGCACGGAACTTACGCCTTCCATAGGCTTGCCAAGCAATCAATCCTCCTCCTTTTTAACTTTTTACCTTTGTAAATATCAAGAGGACTTTTGGGGTGAAGGGTTAGGCTTGGGTTAAAGGTGGGTGGTTGGTTAGTGGTTAGTAAAAAGGGCGAAAATCGTAACAAGCGTCGGTTTTCGTGAAGTACCTTGTTTTTAGTGACTTCTTATTTTGAAGTATTTCTCCAAACAAGCTTTTATAGCTTTTGTTTGTTTTTGACTTCATCATCATTTTTTTTTGATCGTCACATAAAAAGGTGAGTTTACGAAAAAGCGAGCTTGTTACTAAAATAAAGGGTGAAAAAAATAAAAAGGTTTTTGGTGGGTAAAAAGGGTTTTGGGGTAATGAAATGAAAGGTTTAGGCTCAAAGGGGCTATCTAGGGGGATTTTGGGTAGGTAAAAAAAATGAAAAATAATGGTTTTGAAAAAAATGGTTAGTCCTAATGCCTCCATCATTTACTTACTTGGGTTTAAGTTGGTAAGGACCGGGAATGTATCGTCGTGGCAAGTTCTAGATTTGTAAGAACCGAGCGGCTATTCACACAAGAAATGAAAAAAATGAGCATTTAATCTAAATATGTGTATTTTTATGCTCAATAAAGGCTCAAAACTCACTTTTGTGGGAATGGGTTTTTAATGTGACCAAGTATATATAATCGAATTTTTAACTAGACTTGTTATACCGTTTCATAATTTTCTTATGTTGGTTCTTTTTTTTTTTTTATCACGACGCTATCGGTTGTAAACTTGTAAAAATATAACCTTTTTAGAACTTGTTATTCCCAACTTAATCTAAGACAAGTAAATAAAAAAAAATGAAAAAGTTTTTGAAAAAAAATTTGGGGTGTTTAGCGGTTCCAATAGAGTTTTGTGTAAGGCTTGTGTTTAGGATTTTGCAAAATTTCAAGGTTTTAGCATCCCCCCACACTTAAATTACACATTGTCCTCAATGTGTCCAAAAATAAAGTTTTTGGTTGATTAGAATGTATAAAAGTGGGTTAAAAAGCAAAAATTTATGTTACTGGCATCCTGGACACGGCCCCGTGTTGACCGGGCACGGCCCCGTGGTCAAGTGCCAGTAACAAAAATTACAGAATTGAAACAGAAGCCTGGACACGGGGGCGTGTCCGCTGAACACGGCCCGTGTCTAGTTACCTGAACTGGGTGATCTTCTGCAGGGGGCTCAGCACGGGGCCGTGTTGGTTGGGCACGGCCCGTGTTGAGCCTTCTGTGATGGAGATTTTTGTCGGGTTGCTCTGTTCTTCGTGCATGGTTCCATTTTTCTCGTTCCCTTTTTCATCCATTACCACCATGAGTGTGTTTTATTCTCAAAACAACCATCAATCTTAAAAACCATCATAACATTGCTAATAGAGAGACATTACATTAAGTTAGCTAAATAACTAAGGGATACATAAGGTTATCATAAGGGTTCTACTTATTTAGGAAAATTTCGGGAATAGCTTCCCGATGTAGTAACACTCCCTAGCCGATGACTCCTCGGTTGTTACTCAAAGCCATTCTTCTATCTCCCTTGGGAGGTAGAAGGTAGCTTCATTCTCTTCCGTGTCTCGAGGAGGAACGCTCACCGGGACTCCTTGCACCACCCTTGGTTGAGGTACTTGGTGCATGGCGTGCCATTCGGCTGGAATGATGACCTCGGGTACTACATTCCACGCCCTTTGGGTTATCACTGGAACCAAAGGCGGGGAAGCGAGAAGGTTTAACCTTTGGTGCAGGAGGTTTACTTCTCGCAGGCATCCCTCCAAACCTACCGTCAGATGATTAATACGGTCCACCAATGCTTCCTCTACCCCCGTCATTTCGTCTATGGCTTCCCTCAAAGCGTACACGTAGTTTACTAGGGAATCCTCCGCCGTGGACGATCTCCTTCCATTTCGGTTATTTCTTGAAGATGTTCCGCTGTTTCTGCTGGCCATTTTCTGCGAAATAAACCGAAGATAACTAAACTTTTTGCAAAACAGTACCTCGAACACGGCCCCGTGCTCAGTGAGCACGGCCCCGTGTTCAGCTGTCTGCAGGATTTTTGTCTATCGATTCCAGGTTTTTAAATTATTTTAATACACTTTTATTGTGTTTTAAGCTCAGATAATTTAAAACAAAGTTATAGAACTAACTTTAGACAAGAATCCGTAGCAAAAACTCCTACAAACCTTTCATAGAAGGTTGGAATCATGGGTTTCCAAGCTTCCATGGAGGTAAGGTTTGAAAAAATTTTTGGAAGAAGGAGAAATGAACAAAAGTGGAAAAGACAAGATGGTCCTTAGGAACCTTCTTTTAGCACTTACCTAGGATGGTATATGTGAAGATCCCAGGAATCTCTGCTTGGTGAAGTGGTCAAAAATGAGCAGGATTCAGGCTGCATTTAAAGAAAACGACAGCACACTGGACACGGCCCCGTGTCCGCTGGACACGGCCCCGTGTGCAGAGAAAATCCTGACACATTTTGTCCGTATTCTGACAGAATCAGCAGAGAATCTTCTGAGTGAACACGGGGGCGTGTTGAACGGGCACGACCCCGTGTCGGCAGGCTGTTTTATGGAGTTTTGTCTCTTATTAAGGAGTTAATTTATATCGGGTGGCTCTTGACTTGTTGGAACAACCCCAAAGTGCCTAAAATACCTTAATTGTCCTATACTAAGGCGAGAACGCAAGAGGTTGTCGGTGAGGGTAATTCCTATTTTCATTCTAGGTGGATAAGTCCAACCCTTTCCCGGGCTCTCGTTAAAGAAGGTGTATGCCGAATCGCTCAGGTCTATGTATGCATCGAACGAAGTCGATGGGGAGTCCTTCACGGCACAATCGGCACAGGGACGACTATCGTCCGCGTCTTTTCTAGGTAAGAAGGTATTTTCGGGAGCAACGAGGTTGTCGGAATGCGGTTCCAACATTTCCTCATGGTCATCATCTTGGGATGGATCTAAAAAATCCTTCCTAAGTTCTTTTGACCAATTGAGAAGTAGTTCTTCTAGTTGAAATAACTCGTCAAGGAGCATTTCTCCTAGAATATCTGGTTGGGCGCATTCGAGGGAGAAATAGTGCTTATTTTTACTTTCGCCCCTCTTAAGGTTACAAGGAATCGGTGGGTCTATATAGTGGGGCCTATAAGTGAGGAAAAAACATTTTAATTCCTCATGTTCGCCTCCACATATTCGACACCACAAACCATAAGAGTGCCGAAAGTAAAAAGAATTACTATCACTCATGTTTGTGTCAGAAATTACCAACCGCCGGGATCTAACGGTTCTGTTTTCAGCAACTGAATCTTGGGCACGGGGGCGTGTTGAGTGGACACGGCCCCGTGTTCAGCCTACTGTCTGACTTAAAACAGGATTGCCAGTTCCAATGATTGAGCACGGGGCGTGTTCAGCGGGCACGGCCCCGTGTTGAGCTCTGTAGAAGCTAAAAATCTAAAAAAAAAATCCTAAGAATTAAAGAAAAATAAAAATATGATTAGGCCGTTGATTCCTAACTTTCTTAAAATCCTTGTGTCCCCGGCAGTGGCGCCAAAAACTTGATGTGCGTGAAGTGTGTTATATTTTTGATGAGTATTTAAGCCCCTTTTTACACTTTTAGCCAAGTTTTAAATTTATAAAACACGATATTCACTAACACTAAACACACATATGGGCAAGTGCACCCATCGTGGACGTAGTATAGTGTTGGTAAGATACCGAGGTCGTCCAAGGACACAAGAGCTTTTAATACCGGTTTATCCTCAACGTCTAATCAAATCAAAAAGTGAGAAAAATGTTTTAAACTAAGAAAAATAAAAACTAACTAAATGCTGAAAATAAAAATAAAATAAAAACAGATAGACAAGATGAATCACTTGGATCCGACACGTGTATTAGTATAACCTTTGATTATTTTCGCACTTTTGCACTTGTTTAAGAGATTATCTTAGTTATTGTAGTAGGCCCCTCTTTTGAAGGCGACGTTACCCTCAACCCAGTAGTTTGAGTCCGCAAGGATACAATCCTAAAGGGTCGGATTATTGAAAGATAATGAATTAAGTTATTAATGCAAATTGTGGTAGGCCCCGCTTTTGGCGGTGACGTTACCCTCGGCTAATAGTCTGAGTCAGCAGGGATACAGTCCTAAATAGCCGGGTTATAGTATTAATAGTAGTTAACTTATGAGGGGGTCAAAGAGTTTGGATCCCCGCCATCCAATACCTATGGGCATTGAAGGAGATCCTACTAAATTTGACCCAGGTCCCAAGCAGGACCTCTAAACGCTGAACAAGGGCAAGACCCTTACCAAACCGTTCCCTTAACCCCCGACCAGGTAGCCAACATACCTCCATATAGACCGTGGAGATATGAATGGTGAAAATCTTTTATTTTATATAGACAGTAAAATAATGCCAAGACACCACGGACAAACGATAAGGAAAGATCACCTTCAACATAAGTAACTAGTTATTAAAGTCATTAATACAAAACCAAATAAAAAGTGCAAAAGATTAAAAATAAAAAGTATTATACTAAACACTTGTCTTCACCAAGTGATGTAAGAGACTTAGGCAAACATGGCCTTGATTGTCAAGAACTCTTACGATCAATCTTGGATCCCGAGACGACTCACACACTCTATGATGGACAATGGATGATGGTGGTGGATGATGGTGTTATGGTGGTGGTGGGTGGTGGATGAAGTGTGAGAGAGGTGGCGTGCCAAGGGATGAGAGAGAATGAAGCCAAGCTCCTCTATTTATAGGCTGAACAGAAGGCTAGACACGGCCCCGTGTCCGCTGGACACGGCCCCGTGTCCGCTGGACACGGCCCCGTGCCCGTCTGACATTCTCTCACTTCATTAATTGTAATTGCGAATTACAATTAATGCGCCTGCTGTACTTTCACCACGCCCCCGTGCTCGCTGGACACGGCCCCGTGGTGGGCAATGGAAGCTTCTACTGGTTTGTCTTTTCTGCTGCTTCCTGGGCACGCCCCCGTGTTCGCTGGACACGGGGCGTGTTCAGACTCTGTTTCTTCTCCTTTGCCTTGGGAGGTGCCGTTGAGGGTCCGGGCAGTCCACTTTTGTTCCTTTTCTTGTATTTATGGTAGAATTAGTTGTCTTTTTGCTTCTTTTGTGATTTTGAGCTCATTTCATCCTGAAAATACAAAAGGAAGACAAAAATACTCTTTTTCCAACATTAGTACTTAAAAAGGGTTAGTTTTATGCCTTAATTGATGTGATTTATATGTTGCATTTTATACACATCAGGATACTTCTCCTTCATTTGATCCTCACGTTCCCAAGTAAACTCAGGTCCACGTTTAGACTCCCAGCGAACTTTAACCAACGGAATGCGCTTGCGTTTAAGCCATTTGACTTCACGATCCATGATTTCCACAGGTTTCTCAACAAAATGGAGCGTTTTGTCAACACGAATCTCGTCGAGAGGTATGTGGAGGTTCTCATCAGCTAAGCACTTCTTGAGATTGGATACGTGGAAAATTGGATGAACATTTCCAAGTTCAGGAGGCAATTGAAGTCTGTAGGCTACCTTACCGATTCTTTCGACGATCTGGAATGGTCCAACGTATCTAGGTGCAAGTTTTCCTTTCTTTCCAAATCTGATCACACCTTTCCAAGGTGAGACCTTAAGTAATACTCGATCACCAACTTGAAAATCCAAGGGCTTGCGTTTTAGGTCCGCGTAACTCTTTTGACGGCTTCGAGTTGTCTGTAAGTTATCACGAACTTTCTTAACCTTGTCAGTTGTCTCCAGAATGAGGTCAGGTCCAGTAATCTGAGCCTCACCTATCTCATTCCAGCAGACTGGTGAACGACATTTTCGACCATAGAGAGCCTCGAAAGGAGCCATGTTGATGCTGGAGTGATAACTGTTGTTGTAGGAGAATTCAATCAATGGAAGATGTGAATCCCAACTACCACCAAAGTCGATCACACAAGCTCTAAGCATATCCTCCAAAGTCTGGATTTTTCTTTCAGTTTGGCCATCAGTTTGTGGATGATAGGCTGTGCTCAGATTGAGTTGGGTCCCCATAGCAGATTGCATGGTTCTCCAAAATCGAGAAGAGAAGCGAGCATCCCTATCCAAAATAATGTTCAAAGGAACACCATGTCGGGATACAATTTCATCCACATAGATTTTAGCCAACTTTTCAGCAGAAAAATCCTCACGGATTGGCAAGAAATGCGCTGATTTAGTAAGACGATCCACAATTACCCAGATGGCATCATGACCTTTCTTAGTGCGCGGAAGTTTAGTAATGAGATCCATAGCGATGTTTTCCCATTTCCAAACTGGAATCTCTGGTTGCTCTAAAAGACCAGCAGGATGTTGGTGTTCAGCCTTAACCTTAAGACAAGTAAGGCATTTTGAAACGTACAAGGCAATGTCTTTCTTCATACCAGGCCACCAATAACGAGTACGAAGATCCTTATACATCTTGTCTGAGCCAGGATGAATAGAATAACGAGACTTATGGGCCTTATCCATAAGCAAGGTGAGAAGATCATCTTGGCTTGGAACCCACAAACGGTCCATGAAATAATACGATCCATCTTCCTTCAGCACAAGATCAGGCTTAATGTGATAGGGTAATTCCTTACCCATCAAGTCTTGTGAAACACAAGCATGCTGAGCCTGAGAAATGCGGGCTTGAATATCGGATCGGGCTTGGATAGCAGATTGATCACGAACACAATGAAGCATAGTACGTTCCTTACGACTTAATGCGTCAGCCACGACATTCGCCTTACCAGGATGGTAGCGAATTTCGCAATCATAGTCGTTTAAGAGTTCGACCCAACGTCTTTGCCTCATGTTGAGTTCCTTCTGGTTGAAGATATGCTGGAGACTTTTGTGGTCAGTGAAAACCACGCATTTTGTACCGTACAAATAGTGTCTCCAGATTTTGAGAGCAAAGACAACTGCACCCAACTCAAGATCATGAGTGGTGTAGTTTCTCTCATGTACCTTCAATTGTCTAGATGCGTAGGCTATGACTTTGTTCCTTTGTATCAGAACACAACCAAGACCCAATTTTGATGCATCACAGTAGACAACAAAATCATCGTTGCCTTCAGGCAAAGTCAGAATAGGTGCATTACAAAGCTTCTGCTTCAAGGTCTGAAACGCTTCTTCTTGCTTAGAACCCCATTCAAAGGGTTTGTTCTTCTGAGTTAGAGCAGTTAGGGGAACTGCAATCTTCGAGAAGTTTTTAATGAAGCGGCGGTAATAACCCGCAAGACCAAGGAAAGAACGAACCTCAGTAGGAGTAGTTGGCGTATCCCACTCCTTAATCGCACTGATCTTGGAGGATCTACATGAATACCTTGTTCGTTGACAATATGTCCCAAAAATTGAACTTCCTTTAGCCAAAATTCGCACTTGGAGAATTTGGCAAAAAGTTGCTCTTTCTTTAGGAGTTCCAGAGTAAGACGAAGATGATGCTCATGATCAGCTCGCGTCTTAGAATAAATCAAGATATCATCAATGAAAACGATGATGAACTTATCCAAATAAGGCTTGCAGACCCTATTCATCAAGTCCATGAAAACAGCAGGTGCATTAGTCAAACCGAATGGCATGACTGTGAACTCATAATGCCCGTATCGAGTGCGGAATGCTGTTTTGGGAATATCCTCTTCATGCACACGAAGTTGATGATATCCAGAACGAAGATCAATCTTCGAAAAGCAAGTAGCACCCTGTAACTGGTCAAAGAGGTCATCAATGCGAGGTAGGGGATATCGATTCTTGATGGTGAGCTTATTCAGCTCACGATAATCGATACACATTCTGAAGGATCCATCCTTCTTCTTGACAAAAAGAACGGGAGCACCCCAAGGTGAAAAGCTAGGACGGATAAAACCCTTGTCAGAAAGCTCCTGAAGCTGCTTAGATAGCTCTTTGTAGGTCCGGGTTATTGTAGGTCCGGGTTTCGGGATCGATTCCGTGATTTTCATGATTATGTTCATAGATGGAAGAAATTAGAGATGATAAACAAACAAACTTTGTATTAATCCGGTAGTAAAACAATACAAGTCGGCCCGATTACATGATAACCGAACTAATACCAAAGAAGTATACATCCGGGGAGAAACCAAGTGGTGATTTCTCCCGGTGAGGTCTCAAACCTCCTCTAACTCTCTTGTGTTGCAAATGACCAAGTGTTGGTATTTATACTCAACATAGGTTGCATGGTCGAAGGATCAGACAGTCTGATCGAAACATCATCTATCGATCAGACAGTCTTCGAAAGATACACATATACCTCGAAGGATGACATATCCTTCGAGGTCCATCTTCATCCTTCGATGGATATCTTTCGAGCTCATCGAAGGATACACAATCCTTCGATGCCTTATCCTTCGACGCCAAACATTATACAACCATAATTTGTCTTGCAAACACACACGGTCAAACGAATAACCCTCTCGTTTGACCACTTCAAACGAGCGGGTCTATACACGTTCGATAGACCGTTTCACTAACTATTACAAATTCAGCGTAAAATAATAACTAATCTATTCGACAAGCATCGGACACAAAATCTGCATCAACAAATTCCCCCTTGTCCGTTGCTGTCGAATGCTAAAAATGCAACTGCAATCGATCTTCAGTCAAGTATTCATCTTCTCTGTGTAAACAAATTCCCCCTTGACCGATGATCCAGGTAAGTAGTATCTTGATGCTCATTGTATAATATTTCCCCCTCAAAGTACGCGTATCCGTGTTGAGTGTTGTGCAATTTCCTCAAAAGGCTCAATTGACCGATCTTCCGCTGATCTTCCAATACTCCAACCGGCATTTGATAAGGGTTCCATTCTTTAACAACTGCATCAAGTCTTGATCTTCAAGCATACTACATTGATAGAGATTTAGAAAATCACAAACTCTACCACCTATGATTGCGTTTAGAAATTTACCGAAGAAATTCAACATATGAAAGTTTTTATCCCCCCATTTCTTTGGTAAAATCTCTAAACCTTAACAGATTCTTTCCACTTCAAAGAAACTGTCGTCAAATATTCACCAATTCCCTCCACTGAGCGGAACTGTCGTTTTTGGCCCATAATAGTCGCGTTACCATTTTTGCCATTTGCATCGGTAACCGTGACTACCCCACATTTTTCAACAATCAAGTTTTCATCATCTCTTGTTTTCATCATGCCGCATCATCCCGCGCGCTCCCAAGTTTGTACGAATTTGGCGTTGAAAAATAGAAGCACGGTTCAAATAATCTTCGCGAATACCCGACCCCACTCTACAAAGGTTCCCCATCTGATCATCATTTGACACAACATACATTTGCTAAATAATGTTGACCCATGGGAAATTATTAGCGACCCATCTTAAAAATAAAGCAAATCAGACCCTATAGAAACCAATTTATACTTGCTGCATATTATCGGCCCAATTAAAAACATTCTTTAATAATCAATGGGCCTATTGAAAATTATAAATGTGCAGCCAATTAAAAGCCCAAGTCACATTATATGCTTATCTTTATATGAATGGGTCTCATATGACATTCACGGCCCACCATATGCCCAAAAGTCAAACAACCCTATTTTAACCAGCCGACAACATATCACTGTCTTCCTCTCTCCTGCGATGCACAAGGAAGCAGCCACCATCATCCTTCGAACATCTGATCAATCTTTCGAGCCCCACAAAGCATCCTTCGAAATCTGAATCTTTCGCTGTTGTTCATCTTTCGCTGTTGTTCATCCTTCGAATTTGCTGATCTTTCAAAAGAAGAAAATGATCCTTCGAAATCTTATTTGACCTTTCGAAGTTGTTTGGTAAGGTTGATCTTTCGAAGTATGAAGATCTGACCCTTCGAAAAGATAACTGACCCTTCGAAACTGTGAGGGATAAAGGTGATCTTTCAAGACAGAGTAGGTGATCTTTCGAGGTTGTTAATTTGACCCTTCGAAAATTTGAAAAGTGAACCTTCTGAAATATCTGATCTTTCGAAGTGGTTAAGCTGACCTTTCGGACACATGTCAGATGTGGATCTCACAAACATAAGTTGCTATCATATCAGAACTGATCTTTCGAAGTAGTTGATGACCCTTCGAAATATGAAGATATCAAGAACTTCAAGAACACAGTGACTGTGTAATTTTGCAGATTCGATGAAAACACTTTGTAAACGATTTTTGATGATGAAAACTTGAGTATTTAGGAGAAAAACATAAAACCCAACACTCGTTTTAGCACAGATCTGAATATTCGGGTCCAGATCTGAGTTTTTCTCATTTTCACCATTTTTACATCTTGAACAAAAACGCACAAAAATCACAGATCTAGAGCACATGTGACTTAGTAAACGGTTAGTTTTACTAAATCGGGCACCATGGCTCTGATACCAATTGTAGGTCCGAATCTCGGGAACGAATCCGTGATTCTCATGTTCATGTTCAAAGATGGAAGAGATAAGAGAGGATAAACAAACAAACTTTGTATTAATCCGGTAGTAAACATTACAAGTCGGCCCGATTACATGGAAACCGAACTAATACCAAAGAAGTATACATCCAGGGAGAAATCAAGTGGTGATTTCTCCCGGTGAGGTACCAAACCTCCTCTAACTCTCTTGTGTTGCAAATGACCAAGTGTTGGTATTTATACTCAACACAGGTTGCATGGTCGAAGGATCAGACAGTCTGATCGAAACATCATCTATCGATCAGACAGTCTTCGAAAGATACACATATACCTCGAAGGATGACATATCCTTCGAGGTCCATCTTCATCCTTCGATGGATATCTTTCGAGCTCATCGAAGGATACACAATCCTTCGATGCCTTATCCTTCGACGCCAAACATTATACAACCATAATTTGTCTTGCAAACACACACGGTCAAACGAATAACCCTCTCGTTTGACCACTTCAAACGAGCGGGTCTATACACGTTCGATAGACCGTTTCACTAACTATTACAAATTCAGCGTAAAATAATAACTAATCTATTCGACAAGCATCGGACACAAAATCTGCATCAACACTCTTGCATCTCAGACGGTGCAAGACGATATGGAGCTCTGGCAATAGGATTTGCACCAGGCACGAGATCGATACGGAACTCGACTTGGCGTGCTGGGGGTAGTCCGGGTAATTCTTCAGGAAACAGCTCCTGATAATCCCGAACAACAGGGATATCTTGAATAGACTTACCTTGGTCTTTATCTGCCGTAACATGTGCCAAGAAGGCCACATAGTTCTTTCGCAGATACTTCCGAGCTTTAAAACAAGACATAAGCTTGAGGCTACTAACAGGTTTCTCACCACGAACCTGTAGGATCTCACCTGACGGGAGCGGCACACGAACGATCTTTTCGAAACAAACTACCTCGGCGTGATGTTTGGCTAACCAATCCATACCCACAATAATGTCGAAGCTTCCAAGATGCATAGGGGTGAGGTCAATAGGAAAAAGATGGTCGCTAAGATTCAATTGACAGTTGCGAAGAACGGAATTAAGAACAATGGGTTCACCATTCGCAACTTCAACAGTCAAAGGCTTACCTAGTTTCGTTCTAGACACGCGAAGCAAAGGTTCAAAAGATAACGACACAAAGCTCTTATCGGCCCCTGAATCAAAAAGAACAGACGCAGGTTGATCATTAACAAAGAACGTACCGTTCACCACCTCGTTGTCTGCCTGCGCCTCAACAGCATTCATGTTAAAAACTCGTCCACGAGCCTGAGCCTGAACTGGATTTGCATTAACCAGCCTTGGACACTGGTTTCGATAATGGGTCAGATCTCCACAATTAAAGCACGAACCAGGAGGATAGTGAGGTCGTGCAACTTGCTGTTGAACAGGTGGTTGAGCTCCCTGCCGAGCTGGATTTCTAGCAGAACGACAAACCTCTGCAAGATGACCTGATTTTCCACAGTTGGTACAGAAACGACACGGGAGTTGTTGTTGATGATGACTATTGCACCTATTGCACAAAGGTGCATTCCCTTGATACCGCTTCTTTGCGGGAGGCTGTGCTGGCTGATTGGGAGCTGCCTGGTTCTGTCGGGCAGTGATGGCAAAATTTTGGGAAGCCTTTCGCTTCCTAGAGCCCTTTGATGAGCCAGAATCCTTCCCCTTCTTACCTTTCTTGCTATCCCCTTTGTCAGACGCCTGTTTCTTGCCCTTGTCACCCTTCCTATGCAATTTACCCTTTCTGATCTGCGATTCTGTCAACGTTGCAGATAGTTCGATTGCCTGACGAACAGTGGTAGGTTTACTACCAGTAACGATGTCTTGCACAGAGTCAGGTAGACCATCGATGTATCTCTCGATAGCCTTGTCAAGTGGGGTAACCATCGTTGGACATAACAAACTCAACTCTTCGAACCTGTCAGTATACGCTCGGTGCTCGCCACTAAACTGCTTCAGATCATCAAACTCCCTTTCCAGCGCTCGCAATTCATGACGAGGACAAAACTCACTCATCATGAGAGTCCTTAACTCAGCCCATGTTTGTGCTAAAGCGACTTCAGCACCACGATCTCTCATAACCCCATTCCACCATGTCAACGCCCTCTTTTGAAATACACTAGAAGCAAACTCGACCTTGCGATTATCAGGACACTGAACATGACGAAAAGTATTCTCAATGTTGAAGGAGCCCAGTTGCCCCCTCAGTACCACTGAACTTGAGTGGTTTAGCCGAATTGAAGCTCTTGAAGTTACAAGGAGCGTTCTGATTGACGTTTGCTTGGTTAAACTGAGCAATAAGATTCGGGAACACCGCAGCCATATGCTGTGCGATGATTTCTACCAGTTCGGCATTGGGTAGCTGATTTTCGCGTCGAGGAGGCATGCTAAAAAGAGGAAAAACACGAGAGGAAACGAGTGAGAAGATTAGATAAAAAGAACGAGATGAAACAAAATCAACAAAGCAAGGATGGTGGTCATTCGTCCGTATCACAAAGCAAACAAATGACACACAGTGACTAATCAAAGTAAATGGGTCCATAAACAATGCTTAGCGAAGACATGCTCGCCTATAAGTGAACACTCACCCCAAGAGTTCCCAGGTAAGAGTGACCGGTCCGATTATGTGGATTTGTACGAACACTCTAGCCTTAGACAGAAAACCCAGGGTACAGGCATTCACTCTTCCAGTTTGCACGTGTTCACATCATTTAGACCCAAACTTTGACGGGATTTTGAAAACTCGAAAGGCACTAAGCCAAATATGAGTTAAACTGGAAGGGTTCAAAACAATAAAATAAATCATTTGAAAAAATAGAGGATTGTTTTTTTTTTTCAAAAATCGTTTTAGAAAACTGGGTTCTTGTTTTGGGGATCACCTAAGGATAGGTGAAGTGCAAGTTTTAAAATCTAAACACAAGGCAACTTGTGTTGGGGTCCTAGAAAGGTTATAGTCTAGGTCAAAGCATTACTAATAACCTAATTCCCTATAACCATTGGCTCTGATACCAACTCTTCTGTCACACCCCGACCACGTAAAACATCAAATCGTGGCGGAAACGTCGGGGAGTGTTGTGGCAGAATTATTGTTTCACAACCATGGCATTTAAAGTTATATTTTATTTATCAACAAAAGAGGTACATTGTCTTAAAACAACTGAAACATAGAGTACATAACATGTTTTAACTAGTCTAGCTTTATTTTATAGTCACTAAGGCCCAAGTCCACCCTAGCGTATCACGATCAAGCTATGCATTAGCTCCTGAAACACATGTGAAAATAAAGTACGTCAGCATAAAAATGCCTGTGAGTAACATAGGTTTTTGTAAAAATAGGATTCATGACTTAGGTTTTAGAAAAGGGTTGTTTAACAAAGTCAGTCATGATCCTTGTAACATGTTTTGTTTTATAAATCATTTGAAAAGCGATGATAAAGTAGATGATATGTGAAAGAGTAATGTAAGGTTAAATGAATAACTAAGTAAAATGAGTTTGTATATAACGAACAGTTTTGTAAAACAATGTCTTGTGAAAATATGTTATTTGTAAAAAAATGTATAAGTCCACAATGAATGATTTAAATAACACTACGAAATGTAATGTAATACAAGCACTTATATATAGGAAGTACCAGCGGCGTATCCACCATGCTTGTATCACATTACACACGTCTCGCTACTTAAATCACTTACCCAAACAAACCACCAATGTAAGTTGCCCATGTCTAAACCATTTGTCCAATGTTATTGTGAAAACCATGTCAAAATGTGTATATCAATATCAAAAATGTCTATGTCAAATATCAATCATGTAATGTGTAATCAAAATGTCATGTATGGTTAGTGAAATATGTATCAACTAAACCATAGGCAAAAATGCACAAAACAATGTATTGAAGTAAAACATGGTTTAAATCAACGCTATGTTTTGTGGGAAATGCATGCTATAATGAATACAGACATTTATGCGGTATTGTGAAAATGCATACATCCAAGCCTTGCAACTGTGGTGATAAACCTTTAAACAAATTAAAGGTCTATCTGTCTAAATGTTTTAATCGAATTCGGTCATTCCTTCCATCCAAACATACCCAGGATGTCAGGAACGGGAGTTGTCAATTCCTATGGTACCATTACCTACTAACGAGCGGCGTGATCAATGTTAATGAATGTATATGGTCCCACTTAAACAAACCAAATGTCATACCCAATATGTAAGCATGTGAAAACAATGCACTAAGTATGATGAACATACATAGCGTGAAAATGTCATGTAAAATAAATGCACTAAGTATGATGAACATACATAGCGTGAAAATGTCATGTAAAATAAATGCACTAAGTATGATGAACATACATAGCGTGAAAATGTCATGTAAAATAAATGCACTAAGTATGATGAACATACATAGCGTGAAAATGTCATGTAAAATAAATGCACTAACTATGATGAACATACATAGCATGAAGATGTCATGTAAAACAATGTACTAAGTATGATGAACATACATAGCATGAATATTGTAACACCTCGAATTTTTGTGTCCAATGATGTGTTAACACGTGTCATTTGTTTGCACGTGGCATCTATAATAAATAAAGGACGAATTTTGACAAACCTTGAAAGTATATAAATTCGAGGGTTATAAATGTCAACAAGGGTAAATATACTGTATAGTATCCCTAAATAATGCTTAAACCTTCAATCGAATAAATTATAGATCGTACAAAAATGAAACGCGGAAGAAAGTGAGAGATTACAAACTACAGGGGTTAACTGTGTCAACATGTTTAATAATACCTCTGAGTGACCCTTTAACGTTCCAAAGACTTTGTAACGGTGTTATACCCTCACTAAAATAATATATATGAATTTCGCGAAGTTTCGATATGAAACAAGAAAGTTACGATCAAATTCGTAGAAGAAGGGTTAAAAGCGTCAACAGTGAAAGTTAAGGCTTTCCAATATAATTAATAAATAAACCGGGGACTTAATAATGCGGGTAATTAACATGAGGCCCCTATCGGTAAATAACCGAGGGCCAAACCGCAAAGTTACCCCTTCAAAACCGAAAGGTCAGGCGAATCATTTCGAAAGATTTCGTTATTAATGGCCAGATTCTGTAATAATTACAAAAAGATTTAAAAATTCAGAAAATATGACCTTAGGCGACCCGCGTAAGGTTTCAACATAAGTTGAGGCGGGCCGCGAGCCTCCGCTATTTCGCGTCTGATTTTTGAACTTTAGGCGACCCGCGTTAAAATGGCATGGAACTCCCATGCGGGCCGCGTAAAGTGCCCAGATGCAGAAAAATTGTGTTTTCTTGACTTTTGGAGCTTGTGAACGATCATGCACATAATTATGGGGCATGGGCACCCTATGCTCAACCCATAACACTTAGGGGACACCTACCATCACCTCTGGTCTGATAGTAGTGCTTGCAATGATCAATATGGCTTGGCATTTGGCTATAAATAGCCATGTTGTAGTTACAACATTCACACAACTCAAACAACTTCCATCTGATCATTCTAAGTGCTCCCAAGTGTTCTTCTCTGCTCCATATTCAAGTCCTAACTTCTGTAAGTTGCCTTGATCATTCATACTTCAGTTTATGCTTAGTATTTAGCTAAAAACCAAACCGTCGTAAGTACGGTTTGACTTTAAAATAACTCAGTGATGATTCAGTCTTATGACGAATCAAAAATGGTTACGAGTTGGTATTTATGTGGGTAATAAACCTCTAAAAGGGTTCCCCCTGATCACCACTCTAACTATGTCAAATATCGAGTCAAACGTGCGGTTAAAAAGTCAACAGAAAGCTATTTTGGCGATTTATGCATAATCTGTAAGATATATGTTATGGAACCTGTTTTGATAATCATAAAACATGATAATAAGTATATAAACATGTTTTCGCTCGTTTGAATCGATCATTTACTATATAGAACCGGTTCGGAGCCGAAAGTCGCAAAAGTTTGACTTTTGCTTTGACTTCAGTTCTGACCCGTTTTAGTGAGGTATAAATATACCTTAGGACTCTCTTAGGACCAGGTCACATGTTGGTATAAGCCTCTGTGGTCGGTTCATGAGTTACCCGAGTCTTTTACGCAATTCCGTCATTCGCCTAAAAGTTGACCGTAACGGCCTTTTAAAATTAAAACGAGTATTTCGAACACGTGAACGGACCAAAACCTTGCTTGTTAAATTATAAGCATGTCCCTGAAGTTTCACGTCAATCCGAGGCCTAGAATGAGAGTTATGCTAAAAGGCGCACTTTTAAGAAAGTTTTGTAATTAACGGCGCAATTAGCATAACGCCCATCTAACCCAAGTTTTCGTCACCAAAACTTTCACCCACTGTGGTAAAATAATATTTTGGGAATTTTAAAGATTTTTAATAATTTTTACCTTGCTCATAACCTGCGGTTATGGCTACGGTTCGGTAAATACCGAATATGCCCTTTTTGGCCAAAACGGGAGTTCTACAAGGTCTTTTGACCCGATTCCAGTTGCTACTGGTTTTAAATAATAAATAAAGTATTTTAAGCTTTATAAGCTGTTCGGGAAACTCAGATTTCCTGTAGAACTCGAAAATCCCTTTTAAAGTCTTTAAAATGACCGAAAAGCCCCTACGGGGCATAATATAAACTTAAACTCGTTACGGGCATTACGGAAGGTATCCTACTGATACCAAAATACCTTTAAGGCATATTGACTTAGGGAATAAGCGTACGACTCTTATGGTTAACCGTTTCGCCTATTTGCGCACACGGTACGGCCCACGGAACTAGTTTTCGTGCAATAGCCGATATGGGTCAAAGTATACTATTTGAACCCCAAAATCCAGAGTATGAACTATAAACCCATATAAAACAAGTCTCTGAACTTGTTGGGTCCAAATCATACTCCATTCTCGGTTTTCGCCTTTTCGTGCGAATTAACCATATCTAAATATCGGAATCAACCGGTCTAGGCTACGGCCAATATAACGACCCGTTAGGATTCTAAGAGGTTAATTAAAACCTTCGTTCCAGATTAGGAGCCCCAGTAAAAGCTATCGGTGACTTGATCTAAATTAAGGATTAATACTTGCAAAGGTAAATACTTTTGACTTATTTCCCCTATATGGGCTTGGGTTACGGTATATTAATACCGCTTGATTGAGCATTATATACTTCCATCGCTTAGGTGGTTAATTGATTAAATATGATTGGCTCATTTAAACAGTTTTGTTGCTTATAAGCCTTTGGGGGGTTTAATGACCGTTGTCCCGGATATCCTCGGCATCATTTTACGAAATGGCCACGACCATCGACATCCCGGTGTAGGCGTACACCCGGTATAAAGTGTCGACATTAAAACTAAAAGACGTAGCCGTTGGTTTTTATACTACGGTTTTACGCAAACGTGGTGTGTCTATAAATCTTTAACCCGGCACGACCCGGGCTACTGAACGCATAAAAGAACATGTAAAACGTTCACAAGATTATTATGAATTTTCCCAAGTTATAAAAGAGTTTGTGCCTTGTGCATTCAAATCAATTTTAATAAACATTTTCAAATGTGTCAGTTGAATGTATTTACCAGTGTAAACTGACGTATTTTCCCCAAAAAGATTAAGTGCAGGTACCTAAACGAAATTGGCTGGTATTAGCTCCCTAGCGTCGGGATAAGCCTCGCAAGCTTGATTGCAGTATCTAATGGAACAATACTTTATCTGTATTTACGATCCACTGTGGATATTCAACTTCTGTAATACATTTTGATATTACAAACAGAGGTTGAAATTATATATTTAAATTATGCTTCCGCTGTGCATTATATAATTGTGTGGTTTGACTATATTGTTGCCAACATCGTCACGGTAATCCCCCACCGGGCCCACCGGTGAGACACGTGGAAATCGGGGTGTGACAGGTTGGTATCAGAGCCAACATTGAGTGAATTAAACACTATCCTAATGTGTTTAATCTCAGTGACACAATTGCACATACTTGAGTCTAGACAAGAACTTAGGACAAATTCGGATTGTTACTCCTTTTTGTCTCTATTTTCGATTTGATTTTTAATAAGTTTTGGAGCAGGAAAATGCCACCTGTTATATTCCGAGGAAGAGGAAGGGGACGAAGAGGCCGAGGAGAAATCGTGACACATCACGATCAAGAAGCTGGACCATCTGGTACAAGACATCCTTCGATGACAAGGAGCGAAGAGCCGCAACGACGAAGAGATCTTTACGAACCAGCGAGGCATTCCACGTCGCACAGCTCGACGCCATCCTACCGGCACTCCTTTGGGCCAGATTCAGAAAATAATCCCAACAACCCACAACCTTCCTTCATACCTCTACAACGTTCGGTTTCGCACCGGAATTATGACGACCCTAGTCCATACTATGTAGCTCAGTTTAATCCGGCTGACTACATACAGGAACCTTCAGGTTTTGTTCCACTAGGGCCACAAGACCATTTTTCTGAAGATCCCATGGAGGAAGATGAAGATCCAACTGAACCAGCTCGTGGTACGCCCACGCATCCGATAGAAGTATCTGATGGATCTTCATATCATGGTCCGCAGTATCAAGGCCCAGATAGCTTTATGGCCTTGTTTGACCGACATGAGTGGTACAACACACCATCTCATCAGACATCGCAACCGAGACATCCACAGGATCCCTCTGAGGATTCACGCTTTGAGGCAGTTACGCCACCACCTCCGCCACCGGCACAACCAGTAATACCTGATCCGCCGAGGCGTAGGAGGACCAATGCTCGTATGTCTACACGAGGAGGAGGGGGTAACCACTTCAGCACTCCTCGACATTCAAGTAGCAGCCACTATCCGCCGCTACAAGAAGAAGGACCTTCAAGTCCTATACAAGAAGCGAACTCCGCACCTACTGCACGAAATTCGCCACCATTTGGGTATGACCAACCCATACCAGCTTATACGGGTCCAACGGCTTACAACCCGTTTGAACCGTCACAAGCACAATACAACTACGGCTATGAGCGCGACCCATATATGGTGTCGGCTAGATACAATGCGCGCTACCCTGACGGAGCACATGGAAGCATGGGACCACCGGATTACTCAGCTCATGGGTATCCAATACCTCCCAGACCTCCAGTACCGCAACAAGCGCCACAACCACGATTCTCTCCTCCTGAACAGGAAGAAATACTCCATCGACTAGATCGAGTGGAGAGAGAATTCGAGGAAGAGAAGAAAAGCCACCGAGGATTTCTCAAGGGCTTGGCGAATTTACTAAAGGGCAAGAAGAAGAAACGTGACCATTAGCCCTTAATAGTTGTACTACTGTAATTTCTACTTTAAAAATAAGTCCCTGTGTGGACAACTTATCGTATTTCAGTCCCTACGTGGACTTATCTTTAGTCCTTGCATGGACACCTATCTTGTATTAGTCCCTGCGTGGACTTGTCACTTATTTTAAAAAAAAAAACCTCTCTGGAGGTATGTATTATTTGAAAGACCCGTTTAGGGCAATATGTAATTGTATTTGAAATTTCGGAATGTATGTTATGAGTTTTGTTTTAATATATATAAAAATAAATCAAAACCATTCCTTTTATATTGATCTGCCTAATAAAGAATCTTAAGGGGGTGAAACCTAGCTTGGGGTCTTTTAAGATCAGTCAAGATGGTACGACCTAGCTGAAAAGATTCTGATTCCCTGTTAACCTCTGTACGCATGTTAACATTCATGGCAGATGTGATTCGTTATAATCACGCACGTCATTCTTATACAATAATCCTCTGAGGATTTCAAACCCAACTAAATGATTTATAAATCATGGGTTAAGTCACCAATGAAGGTGATCAATACTAAAACATCCATTAGTGATGCAGTGCCTACGGGCTAGAATTATTAAAACATCCATTAGTGATGTAGTGCCTACGGGCCAGTATTATAAAGACATCCAATAGTGATGCGTTGCCTACGGGCCAATATTATTAAAAACATCCATTAGAGATGTAGTGCCTACGGGCCAACCATATAAAAACATCCATTTGAGATGTAGTGCCTACGGGCTAATCATATTGAAACATCCATTAGAGGTGTAGTGCCTATGGGCCATAATAATTGTCTTATAAAGACAAAAGGCAGTGGTAGTCTATGACTCTCTGTCAGAGAGAGATAAAAGAACTACGGTTCAACTCTCTATGCCTTTGATTCTTTGAAATCTCGGCTAACAAAAAAAAAAAAAACATCATCATGATTAGGCTTTATGCCGCCAATACTATTTATATAGTTAGAATAGGATATATTCAGATCCTAATATTTAATGAAATAAAAAGTTAACCAAATATGGTCTCTGTACCATGGTTGACAAATTGTCATAACAGACAATCAAATAATAATCTCCTAAATTAAAGTTTTGTTATCTTCTGTAACAGATTCAAGTTACAATGGCGGATCCCAATGGAGAGAACAGCCACACAAACGAAGATGACTACGACAATGCGTCAGTACATTTGACAGGCGCACAGCTAAAGGCTCTGATCAACAATGCTGTCCAGGCAGCTATTGATCGTCAAAATACTGAGTCTCAAGGCAGATCTGTGTCAAAACCACCCTCTAAACCAAAGACACACTCCAAACCACCCTCTGAACCCAAGAAAGATGACGACAAGCACTCGTCTACTGAGCACAGCGTTCATCGCGACAGAGAATATACTGATGCGTCCAGTGCTAAGGGTTGCACCTACAAATACTTTGTATCATGTAAGCCCCGTGAATTTACAGGGGAGAAAGGTGCGGTTGATTGTATCACCTGGCTGGACGAGATGGACACGATTGTGGACATCAGCGGGTGCGCTGAGAGGGACGTGGTTAAGTTTGTGTCCCAGTCATTCAAGGGCGAGGCCCTGGCGTGGTGGAGAGCTCTGGTGCAGGCTTCAGGTAAGTCTGCCTTGTACAAAATGTCATGGGGGGAGTTTATTACCCTCATAAAAGAAAACTACTGCCCTCAGCACGAGGTTGAGAAGATTGAGGCGGATTTTGTCTCACTGGTGATGACAAACCTGGATTGTCAAGCTTATCTGACAAGCTTTAACACTATGTCACGCCTGGTGCCATATCTTGTGACACCAGAACCACGAAGAATTGCCCGATTCATTGGGGGCTTAGAGCCGGCGATCAAGGCCAGCGTAAAGGCCTCTAGGCCAACGACCTTCAGGTCAGTTACTGACCTCTCCTTGTCTCTTACACTTGATGCTGTCCGTCTGAGGGCACAAAGGAGCAAGGAGGCTGAAAAGCGAAAGCGTGAGGATGATACCTCACGAAAGTCCGGTAAAAAGCACCGTGGAAACGGTGAGGGCAAGAGAGGGTCGGAGGCAAAGAAGTAGGGGCAAGCTGATGGAAGACCTTACTGCAAGGTCTGCAAGAAACCTCACTCCGGGAAGTGTAGGTTTGCGTCTGGTTCGCAGTCGCAACAAAGGACTCCACCCTGTGGGCTATGCAAGTCCAAGGAGCATAAGACAGTGGAGTGCAAAAAGATAAAGGACGCAACCTGCTATAATTGTAATGAAAAGGGGCACATAAAGAGTAATTGCCCGAGGTATGCCAAGAAGGCAGAAGAGACTAAGAAATCAAATGCGAGAGTTTTTCGCTTGGATGCAAAGGAAGCGGTCAAGGACGACAATGTGCTTACACGTACTTTTCTCGTAAATAATATATTTGCAAGAGTACTGTTCGATTCTGGCGCTGACAAGTCCTTTGTAGACCAGAAATTTTGCCAACTACTAAATATGCCAATCAAAACCCTAGACGTAAAATACGAAGTAGAGTTGGCAGACGGCACGATAGAAACCGTCTCTACCGTTCTAGAAGGATGTGAAATATCCATTAGGAACCATTCTTTTCCTTTATCTCTACTTCCTTTCAAACTTGCGGGTTTTGACATCGTGCTAGGCATGGACTGGTTATCCCATAACCAGGCCCAAATCATTTGTGGCAAGAGGCAAATAGTTTTAAAGACTCCGAGTGGTGAATCTCTTACCATTCGAGGGGATACGCATTACGGATTGCCCGAAGACGTATCTATGCTGAAAGCTTCAAGGTGTTTGAACAGAGGCTGTGTAATTTACATGGCACAGGTGATTATAGAAGAACCAAAGCCGAAGATCGAGGATCTTCCTGTCATTTCTGAATACCCCGAGGTTTTTCCTGAAGAACTACCTGGTTTGCCACCAGATAGACAAGTGGAGTTCAGAATTGACATCATTCCTGGAGCAGCTCCGATAGCAAGAGCACCTTACAGATTAGCGCCAACGGAAATGAAAGAACTAAGGACCCAGTTGGATGAACTGCTGGCGAAAGGTTTTATCAGACCTAGTTCATCTCCCTGGGGAGCTCCTGTCCTGTTTGTAAAGAAGAAGGACGGATCAATGCGGTTGTGCATTGATTACCGTGAGCTGAACAAAGTCACCATAAAGAATAGATATCCTTTACCAAGGATCGATGATCTATTCGATCAGCTGCAAGGAGCAAGCTACTTCTCCAAAATCGACTTAAGGTCGGGTTATCATCAACTAAGGGTCAGAGATGAAGATGTACACAAGACTGCATTTAGGACTCGCTATGGTCATTACGAGTTCCTAGTGATGCCTTTTGGGCTCACAAATGCACCGACTGCGTTCATGGACCTCATGAATCGCGTGTGCAAGCCGTATTTAGATAAATTCGTCATAGTCTTCATAGACGATATCCTGATCTATTCTAAAAGCCAAGATGACCACGAGAAGCATCTCCGTTGCATTCTCGACTTACTACAACGTGAGAAACTCTACGCCAAATTCTCGAAATGCGAATTCTGGCTAAGAGAGGTTCAGTTTTTAGGACACGTTGTGAGTGAGCGTGGTATCCAAGTGGATCCCGCTAAGGTAGAGGCGGTCATGAACTGGCAAGAGCCAAGGACGCCTACCGAAATTCGTAGTTTCCTGGGGTTAGCAGGATACTACCGGAGGTTTATTGAAAATTTTTCAAGGATTGCTGCGCCCTTGACTTCCTTGACCAAGAAGAAAGAAAAGTACATTTGGGGCCCGAAGCAGCAAGAGTCCTTTGAAATACTGAAGCAGAAACTAAGCAACGCACCTGTGTTGACCTTACCTGAGGGTACAGATGAATTCGTAGTTTACTGCGATGCATCACACACGGGCATGGGGTGTGTGCTTATGCAGAAGGGCAAGGTGATTGCCTATGCTTCAAGGCAATTAAAGGTGCATGAAAAGAATTACACCACCCATGATTTAGAGTTGGGTGCCGTTGTATTTGCACTTAAGTTATGGAGGCATTACCTTTATGGCATTAAATTTGTGATTTATTCTGATCACAAAAGCCTCCAGCACCTGTTCAACCAGAAGGAGTTGAACATGAGACAACGCCGTTGGATGGAAACCCTGAATGATTATGACTGCGAAATCAGGTACCATCCCGGCAAGGCGAATGTGGTCGCCGATGCATTGAGCAGGAAAGAAAGGGTAAAACCCATTCGAATCAATGCCAAGAGCATTGAAGTTAAAAATAATTTGATTGAAAGGATTTTGGCTGCACAGCGAGAGGCTGTGTTGGAAGCTAATTATCCTAATGAAAAGCTGGGAGTAACTGCGGAGCAGTTGACTCTTAGCAAGGATGGAATTCTTAGGATGAATGGACGTATATGGGTTCCGATTTATGGGGGACTACGAGATGTTGTTCTCCAGGAAGCCCATAGTTCCAAATACTCAGTCCATCCTGGTGCTGATAAAATGTACCAAGACTTAAAGGCAAATTATTGGTGGATAGGCTTGAAAAAGTCTGTAGCCGCCCATGTAGCAAAGTGCTTGACTTGTGCTCAAGTCAAAGCCGAGCACCAAAAGCCGTCTGGCTTGCTACAACAGCCTGAACTTCCCGAGTGGAAGTGGGAATGCGTAACTATGGACTTCATAACCAAGTTACCCAAGACCAGGAAAGGAAACGATACAATATGGGTCATAGTCGATAGGCTGACTAAATCAGCTCATTTTCTACCCATTAAGGAGACGTATAGCTCCGATATGCTAGCCCAACTTTATGTTGATAAGATTGTAGCCTTACACGGCATACCTGTGTCTATTATTTCCGACAGGGATACTAGATACACGTCACACTTCTGGAAGAGTTTCCAGCAATCTTTGGGCACGCGTTTAAATTTTAGTACGGCTTACCATCCACAGACGGACGGTCAAAGTGAGCGTACTATCCAAACGCTAGAAGACATGCTTCGTGCATGTGCGATCGATTTAGGTGGTAACTGGGATAAAAACCTACCCCTGATCGAATTCTCCTACAATAATAGCTACCACACCAGCATAAAGGCTGCGCCTTTTGAGGCATTATATGGTAGGAAATGCAGATCGCCTGTTTGTTGGGCGGAAGTAGGAGAGGTCCAGTTATCGGGACCAGAGATTGTTTTCCAGACAACGGACAAGATTGTCCAGATCCGGGAACGTCTCAAGGCTGCCCGCGATAGGCAGAAGAGCTACGCTGATCCAAAGCGTAAGGATTTTCACTTCGAAGTGGGTGAAAAGGTATTACTTAAGGTGTCGCCCTGGAAGGGGGTGATGCGTTTCGGCAAGAAGGGCAAGCTGAGTCCGAGATACATAGGGCCTTTTGAGGTCATTGAACGAGTCGGATCAGTTGCCTATAAACTAAACTTGCCTGAAGAGCTCAATGGAATTCACAATGTGTTCCACATCTGCAATCTCAAAAAGTGCTTCGCCGACGAATCGTTGGTGATTCCACACACAGATGTGCATATAGATGAGGGCTTAAAGTTCATAGAAAAACCTTTGTCGATTGAAGATCGACAGGTGAAGAAGCTTCGCAGAAAGCACGTACCGATTGTAAAAGTCAAATGGGATGCTCGTAGAGGTCCTGAATATACGTGGGAAGTCGAAGCTACAATGAAAGAAAAATACCCTTATTTATTTGAGTAAATCTCGGGTCGAGATTTATTTTAAGGGGGTGAGGATGTAACACCTCGAATTTTTGTGTCCAATGATGTGTTAACACGTGTCATTTGTTTGCACGTGGCATCTATAATAAATAAAGGACGAATTTTGACAAACCTTGAAAGTATATAAATTCGAGGGTTATAAATGTCAACAAGGGTAAATATACTGTATAGTATCCCTAAATAATGCTTAAACCTTCAATCGAATAAATTATAGATCGTACAAAAATGAAACGCGGAAGAAAGTGAGAGATTACAAACTACAGGGGTTAACTGTGTCAACATGTTTAATAATACCTCTGAGTGACCCTTTAACGTTCCAAAGACTTTGTAACGGTGTTATACCCTCACTAAAATAATATATATGAATTTCGCGAAGTTTCGATATGAAACAAGAAAGTTACGATCAAATTCGTAGAAGAAGGGTTAAAAGCGTCAACAGTGAAAGTTAAGGCTTTCCAATATAATTAATAAATAAACCGGGGACTTAATAATGCGGGTAATTAACACGAGGCCCCTATCGGTTAATAACCGAGGGCCAAACCGCAAAGTTACCCCTTCAAAACCGAAAGGTCAGGCGAATCATTTCGAAAGATTTCGTTATTAATGGCCAGATTCTGTAATAATTACAAAAAGATTTAAAAATTCAGAAAATATGACCTTAGGCGACCCGCGTAAGGTTTCAACATAAGTTGAGGCGGGCCGCGAGCCTCCGCTATTTCGCGTCTGATTTTTGAACTTTAGGCGACCCGCGTTAAAATGGCATGGAACTCCCATGCGGGCCGCGTAAAGTGCCCAGATGCAGAAAAATTGTGTTTTCTTGACTTTTGGAGCTTGTGAACGATCATGCACATAATTATGGGGCATGGGCACCCTATGCTCAACCCATAACACTTAGGGGACACCTACCATCACCTCTGGTCTGATAGTAGTGCTTGCAATGATCAATATGGCTTGGCATTTGGCTATAAATAGCCATGTTGTAGTTACAACATTCACACAACTCAAACAACTTCCATCTGATCATTCTAAGTGCTCCCAAGTGTTCTTCTCTGCTCCATATTCAAGTCCTAACTTCTGTAAGTTGCCTTGATCATTCATACTTCAGTTTATGCTTAGTATTTAGCTAAAAACCAAACCGTCGTAAGTACGGTTTGACTTTAAAATAACTCAGTGATGATTCAGTCTTATGACGAATCAAAAATGGTTACGAGTTGGTATTTATGTGGGTAATAAACCTCTAAAAGGGTTCCCCCTGATCACCACTCTAACTATGTCAAATATCGAGTCAAACGTGCGGTTAAAAAGTCAACAGAAAGCTATTTTGGCGATTTATGCATAATCTGTAAGATATATGTTATGGAACCTGTTTTGATAATCATAAAACATGATAATAAGTATATAAACATGTTTGCGCTCGTTTGAATCGATCATTTACTATATAGAACCGGTTCGGAGCCGAAAGTCGCAAAAGTTTGACTTTTGCTTTGACTTCAGTTCTGACCCGTTTTAGTGAGGTATAAATATACCTTAGGACTCTCTTAGGACCAGGTCACATGTTGGTATAAGCCTCTGTGGTCGGTTCATGAGTTACCCGAGTCTTTTACGCAATTCCGTCATTCGCCTAAAAGTTGACCGTAACGGCCTTTTAAAATTAAAACGAGTATTTCGAACACGTGAACGGACCAAAACCTTGCTTGTTAAATTATAAGCATGTCCCTGAAGTTTCACGTCAATCCGAGGCCTAGAATGAGAGTTATGCTAAAAGGCGCACTTTTAAGAAAGTTTTGTAATTAACGGCGCAATTAGCATAACGCCCATCTAACCCAAGTTTTCGTCACCAAAACTTTCACCCACTGTGGTAAAATAATATTTTGGGAATTTTAAAGATTTTTAATAATTTTTACCTTGCTCATAACCTGCGGTTATGGCTACGGTTCGGTAAATACCGAATATGCCCTTTTTGGCCAAAACGGGAGTTCTACAAGGTCTTTTGACCCGATTCCAGTTGCTACTGGTTTTAAATAATAAATAAAGTATTTTAAGCTTTATAAGCTGTTCGGGAAACTCAGATTTCCTGTAGAACTCGAAAATCCCTTTTAAAGTCTTTAAAATGACCGAAAAGCCCCTACGGGGCATAATATAAACTTAAACTCGTTACGGGCATTACGGAAGGTATCCTACTGATACCAAAATACCTTTAAGGCATATTGACTTAGGGAATAAGCGTACGACTCTTATGGTTAACCGTTTCGCCTATTTGCGCACACGGTACGGCCCACGGAACTAGTTTTCGTGCAATAGCCGATATGGGTCAAAGTATACTATTTGAACCCCAAAATCCAGAGTATGAACTATAAACCCATATAAAACAAGTCTCTGAACTTGTTGGGTCCAAATCATACTCCATTCTCGGTTTTCGCCTTTTCGTGCGAATTAACCATATCTAAATATCGGAATCAACCGGTCTAGGCTACGGCCAATATAACGACCCGTTAGGATTCTAAGAGGTTAATTAAAACCTTCGTTCCAGATTAGGAGCCCCAGTAAAAGCTATCGGTGACTTGATCTAAATTAAGGATTAATACTTGCAAAGGTAAATACTTTTGACTTATTTCCCCTATATGGGCTTGGGTTACGGTATATTAATACCGCTTGATTGAGCATTATATACTTCCATCGCTTAGGTGGTTAATTGATTAAATACGATTGGCTCATTTAAACAGTTTTGTTGCTTATAAGCCTTTGGGGGGTTTAATGACCGTTGTCCCGGATATCCTCGGCATCATTTTACGAAATGGCCACGACCATCGACATCCCGGTGTAGGCGTACACCCGGTATAAAGTGTCGACATTAAAACTAAAAGACGTAGCCGTTGGTTTTTATACTACGGTTTTACGCAAACGTGGTGTGTCTATAAATCTTTAACCCGGCACGACCCGGGCTACTGAACGCATAAAAGAACATGTAAAACGTTCACAAGATTATTATGAATTTTCCCAAGTTATAAAAGAGTTTGTGCCTTGTGCATTCAAATCAATTTTAATAAACATTTTCAAATGTGTCAGTTGAATGTATTTACCAGTGTAAACTGACGTATTTTCCCCAAAAAGATTAAGTGCAGGTACCTAAACGAAATTGGCTGGTATTAGCTCCCTAGCGTCGGGATAAGCCTCGCAAGCTTGATTGCAGTATCTAATGGAACAATACTTTATCTGTATTTACGATCCACTGTGGATATTCAACTTCTGTAATACATTTTGATATTACAAACAGAGGTTGAAATTATATATTTAAATTATGCTTCCGCTGTGCATTATATAATTGTGTGGTTTGACTATATTGTTGCCAACATCGTCACGGTAATCCCCCACCGGGCCCACCGGTGAGACACGTGGAAATCGGGGTGTGACAAATATGTCATGTAAAACAATGTATTAATGAACATAGCAAGTATATGATATAAAAGCATGAAATCATGAAAGTAACAAGTAGGCACATGTGTTTCACCCCAAAATGTTTAAAAAAAAAGTAAAAGAGGGGTCTATGTACTCACAGTAGTGCGTCTTGAATCGAATCTCAAACCCTGTCCGCTACACGACAACCTACAACGTACTAATGTCTATTAGACGAGCGGGTCGTGCCTTGGCTTAGAGTTTAGTGTTTTGATTTGCGTTACTTAGGTATTATTTTGTTAAAACAATAATAATTATTTTAACTTAACTATCGATATTAGAAAAATAGTTAGACAACTATTTCGAACCTACTTTCTCTAATATTTTACTAAGTGTTCGGATTCTCGGAAAATTTCGGTAGGGTATCCTCTGTAAATAGAGGTGTCCATGCTTTAATAGCATATCATTTTCTTTTATATAAAACCAATAGTTCATTTTCAATCACCAAATCGACATATCGACAAACAAAACGTTGCATACTTCATTTCAGCTTTATAACTCGAAACCGGACTGTTTTCGAGGATTTTTATAAAATAGTTAACCTTTTCTAAAAATCTCCAAATTTTTACAGAATATGACATATGTTCCAAAATTTATTGTGTAAAAATATCAAAGTCCAATTTGTTACCCATATTTTATAAAAAATAATTTTCTCGACTGCAATCAGATTTGTTACCATTCTGATTGCAGTTTACGGAAATATTCACTAAAAATTAACCATAAGTCCGTTTAACGAAATTCCAGTTGGAGGGTCGTCCTGACAACGGTGTCCATCTACTGTAAAAATTTCATGGGTTGATTTTATTCAGGTTTTAAGTTGTGACTCCGAAAATGTCATACTTTTTCTGCAATAAAAATGCAGCTTGAGCTGCTGTCCAAAAATAACCTTTTAAAAATAGTAAACGGTCTCAAAAAATTATGATTCCAGTGCCATTTGCTTAGTTATTCCAAAACACTCATTTTAGGCTTTAGAATTTCCGTTTTTCGACTTAAAATGACCCCGTTACAGCCTGTTGAAGTTGGCTGGAAATCCAACTCAGCAAGCTGTTTGAGTTTTTGTGTGTGAAAAACAATCAACAATCGAACAAGAATCGAAGTGAGACAAGAGTATGAATGGACTTACTACTAGCACAAGGCTAGGGTAGAAATTCTAGTGAAGATGATGGTGAGAAAGATGATGAACAAGACTAGAACAAAGCTCCTTTGAATGCCCTTCAACTTGCAACCTCCATGGATCACCTTCAAAGCTTTGAATGAAGAACAAGTCTTGAAGATTTGAAGGTAGAGAGAGAGATGGGGGACAATTTTGAGGAGAGAGGGAGAGTTAGGGTTGAGTGAATGATCTTGGTTAAATTGTGAAGATATATGTAGGAGATTTTGTAGAGATATGGACATGGCATGCACTAACACTTGGCAATACAAAGATCAAAGGAGATATTGCCATATCTTGCAAAATTTGGTGGGTCCCCATATATATATATATATAAACGTAAGATGTATGGGGGGAGGGGGTGAAGTGTAAGTTTTTTTATATAAACATGCCATACGTAGGCTAAAACGAGTGTTTAACTGGATACCGGGTATTTTATCTAGCGTTTAAATCCCGGTTATGGCGTTCTAAAATATTTTTATTATACTATAAAAATAAACTCGCCAAAATATTACTGGAAATAAATTTCAGTTGCCAAGACTGGCTGCATTGTCTGCGTTTTGCAGTATAAGCACTGTGTCGCGCGGAAACACGTGTTACGAGCTTACACTTGAAAAATAACGTTTTTAGGCGTTTCAATTTATTTTTCAACACAGACCTGTTTTTAAAAAAAAATAAATTTCAATCATAACAGAATATCTTCTGGATTTAATTATTATCCGGGCAGTTACCAACGTTCGTTTCGCAGTTTTGTCGTAATTAGTTCTTTAGTTCAAATAGTCATGTTTTTGCCATACCGAATCCTTCAAAACTTATTTCTAAGTTATGTATAGGATATTTAGGGTATGTTTAGCTTATGTCACGGTTCCGGAGTGTACGTTGCGTTAAACTGATTGCATTTAAGCACCAGTTTGCGTATAACATTCCAGAAGGTGATCTACAGCTTGAAATCGGAATCGAATCAAATTGTAAAATTGTCAAACACAAATACACATATATTAACACTAAAACACATAATAACACCAAAGCATATTGTTTTATTGATAACGGGCATTGTTTTACATAGTACGATGATTACAGATCACAGTTGCCACAGTATAAGTATTTCACTCCTTCTAAAATGGCTAAATTAATGACTGAAATTAACACATACTCATAAGAGGACGGGGAATCCTTATATGAAACTTGGGAAAGATTCAATGTGACAACTCGAGTTTCCAAGATTTCATCTTCGCATTAATTGCACATTAACTGTTTAGTTGTTTGATGGTTTGCCTTGTAACTGTACACTGAATTATATGTTGAGATGGTTGTATGATATGTTATCTGTTTATGTGATCAAAGTGTTTCTTAAACCTTGAACATGTCCGATGAAACAGAAGCGTTTCGCCATAAACCACACGACGAAACGAGATGTGTTTCGCCATCCTGATCTCGACGAAACAAGTGTTTCGTCGGCCCACTAGTTCGCTGAAGCCCATTAAGGGCCCAGTACGTTACGCATATGTTTTTATTGAGTCCCACTGTTACATTCGTCACACTTTAGCAATCAAAAACCCTAGAGCTCCCTCTCCCTGTTGACAGCAATTACGTGTGTCCTCGAATCTTTCTAATCGAACAAGTTAATATTCAGTTCATCGCGGTTAGTGTTTAACTCTTGCGTGATTGTTTGATTTGTATCATCGTTCACTGTGTTGCTTGAAACCATTAGGGATCGATGCTAAATAATGTTTGTGTTCATGTTTGGTTGATGAATTGACTATAATAGGATCTATTTTATCGGTTACAATTACGTGTGTCGAGATCGAATTTGCTTGTTGTTGAGGATCAGAATAGGATGTTGATAATGTTGAATCTATGAATGTGCTCTCATGTAATGGCTAACACATATGTTAGATTGCCTATGGTTAAAACATGATTATGTTATGATTAGTAATCAATGAATATCGATGATTTGCTGAATGACTGTATGATTTTCATATGATGATGACGGCAGTTAGGGTTTTCTGTACGTAACTGATATGCGACGTAACTGGTACATACTGACGAAACGCAGGTGACGGCGAAACAAATGCGTTTCGCTGAAACCAGTCTTGACGAAACAAACGTGATGAAACAAGTATGTTTCGCCGAGGGAAACCACGACGAAAGAGTGGGTGTTTCGTCGAAGGGAAGTAACGACGAAACATGGGTGTTTCGTCGAGAGGGAAAATTGCACAGTAAACTTAGTTATTTCTATTAAGAGTTAACTGGATTAATTAACTGCTGTTAAATGATAAGCATGACTTGTATGAGTTTGAATACGTGCTTTGTGCTATTCGGTGATCACTGATTCAATATCCACTTGATTGTACTTATACGTGAACTCGTGAATATAAACTGATTGTGTACGCGTGCGTACTTTAGGACTTGACTGATTATTTGTGAGTACATACCTTAGCATACTGAGCAAACCAAGGTGAGTTCACACTCCTTTCAAGGCATGGGATTCCCAAGGGCCGGGAATGGGTAAATGAACTAAACAGTAATTACGACCATCCTCCGTGGGTAGGATGCCAAGAATACACACTGGAGCAAACCTCTATCATTGAAGTCCCTCATTATATCGACTTAATCGCCGAGGCCTATGGCGAGCGGGTCATTAGTTAATAACGCTATTAGGTTTAACAAACCTCACACCGTGTCGTTCGAACGGGCGTGTACTAATGGACTATAGGCAAAGGGTCAATGCTGATAGACATTGACTTAGGGCACCTCTTACATTTTCGTAGCAGTCGATACACTCGGTCTGGTAACACATGGGAAGCCCCCACTAATCTTCGCAAAAGTTGATGCATGGAATGTCTGTTGACTTCGTCTACATCAAGTCTTAGGTCAAGATTGGTCAAATTAGGAGCTAGAAAGTCAAAATTGTATTTTATGATTTAGTTTCGCTTTTATGTACACTTAGCTAGAGGTTCCGCTTATTTGTCATCTTAAGGTTTCGCTTATTAGGTAATTGAGAAGGTTTCGCTTATTCGTCATGTCATTCAAGCAAAACCTCAGGTGCTATAAATAGCAGTCATAAGCGAAACCTTATCATTCATTGGTGGACGTTGAAGCGGACCTGTTTCATTGCTTTGTTACCGAAACTCTGTCACTGTCATATTAGTATCAGAAAGCAATAAAAGGAAAGGAATTGAATAGGAAAGCTATTGTAACTTCATTTACGTTGATTCCGCCTTCGTACGTGAAGATGAACATTCTCTACTGACTATTCAGGGTCGGAACACGGTCCAACAAGTGGTATCAGAGCTCAGGACGAGGAGTTCATACTACTACAGCTTGAATCTGCAGAATTCTCTCATTTCTACTCACTTTCTCTCATACTGTTTCAGTTTGAACTGGTTTCTACGGTTGAAATGGCCTGAATTTTGACTATAACGTGTGAAATACAGTAATAACAAACCCTAGAAAGTTTCAAGTTAAAATTCGGACTAAAACATGGTGAAAACTGGTTAGAACTAGGTTCCGCTTATCCGGACATCGAGGATCCGCTTATAAGACCTAGTTTCGTTTGAAGGTTCCGCTTGAAACAACATAGTTCCGCTTGAAATACATACTTTCGTTTGTAGGTTTCGCTTGAAAGGACATATAGTGTCGCTTATTCGGACCTTTCGCTCATAGGTTTCGCTTGAAGGAACATAGTTGGTTCGCTTGTAGTGACAATTAAGTGGTTTCGCTTTTCAGTCACTGATAGTTTCGCTTATCCGGACTTGTTGGTTTCGCTTATTGTGACACTTTGCTAGTTCCGCTTATACGAACATTTGTAGTTTCGCTTGTTTGAACCATAAGTGTTTCGCTTATTCAGACATTTGCACACTTTCGCTTATACGAACAAGTCTACTTTCGCTTATCTGTCAAAATATAGTTTCGCTTATTCAGTCATACACTGTTTCGCTTATTTGTCACATTTTTCAAAAACTTGAAAATTTTTCTAAGTGTTGATTGATTTTGCAGGTACATTCAAAATGGATGATATTTTCTTGAACCCGTTCAGCGACATGTACGCATTCACGGGATATTCCGGAAACGATGATACTTCATCAAGCAAAGAAAATGAGAATCCGCCGAAAGAATAGAAAAAGGAAGCTTGGGAATCGGAAAGTGCCTTCGGAACATTCAATAAACCCCCAAAGCTAATGGCTATTGAGGAGTACAGTCGGTGGTCTAGGAAGTTTGAAGATTGGCTGATGGCATTCGCATTTCCCAGTTGGAAAAGTTTAAAGAACGGTTATAGCAATGGAAACAAAAATGGTGAAACGTTAACATCAGCTGAAGAGATTGATGCTTTTGTAGCTGAGCAAAAATGTGTGGCATTGTTATTTCAGTCTGTTCGGGAGGACATAATCTCTTTGATCGATTATTCAAATGCAAAAGATCTTTGGCAAAAGCTAGAAAAGAAATGTCTAGGAAGTACTGAAATTGTGAAAAGTAAAAAGAAACTTCTTAGGAAAGAGTTTGATATGTTTGGTTGTCTCAAAAATGAGTCAGTTTGTAAAATGATAGAAAGGTTTGGTCATCTGAAGCTGGAATTAGCAAGACATGATATCAGATATTCTGATGAAGAACTTGTTGACAAACTGTTCGATTCATTACCAGACGAGATGGATTGGAGATATTATGCGCTGATGTTGAAGAACACTATTGCTTCTGAAAATTTGAAACCAGATTTGGTGATTGAGAGACTTGAAAGTCACGAGTTGGAACTGAAGAAGACATACAAAGTCAATCACTCATCTTATCAACAGAATTTGGATCTGTACTATCCGAAAAGCATGATGCCAAAAGCAAATTCTCCAAAGACTGCATTTTCTGCTGAGAATGTGTCGACAGCAAGCAAAGAAAGTCAAAGCAGTCAAAGCAGTGGAAGTCACAGTGGTTATCACGGTGGATCTTCATCATCTGCAAGTCATTCTGATGCAAAGTTTTAGTGCAACATCGCAATAGATTTGAAGAATGCTCAGAATTTTGACGAGGAGTCGGCCAAACAGCAGATGGTTTTCTTGGCGCCAGTGTTGGAATCATATGAAGGGTTAGTAGCTGGGAAGATCGGTAACACAAACCTGACAAAAGAGGACTATGATCAAATAGATCCTGAAGAAATGGAGTTAATCGATATTCGTTGGGCTATGGTAAGTGCTGTTCGTAGAGCACAACGTTTCATGGAAATAACGGGCAGAAAGACAATTGGTGGTCCATCTACCAAGTTGGGGTTCGATAAGTCCAAAGTGACTTGCTTCAAGTGTAAGCAGAAGGGTCACTTCAAGCGAGAATGCAGAAATGCGTATGCTGATGAGTCGGAGAATCCTTTCAGAGATTACTACTACAAGAAGGCAATATACCATCAGAATAAATCTGAGCCGCCTAGATTGAAGCAGGGTGAAGACAACAGAGAGAAATCTAGAGCTCTTGCGGTGATTTATGATGATGAGGGGTATGATTGGAGCAAAGAGGTTCTACCAGAAGAAGATGCGGTCGGTTACGCATTCATGGCGAAAAATGAACCTATTCCGTGGAAAGACGATCGTACTGAAGAGCAGAAGTATAATTATAGGAAAATGATTGCTGAAAACAGAATCATTAGAATTTCTCGTATCTATTTGGATGCGAAGAGAGCGAGAAAATGGGATCTGGACAGGGAGTGTTATCTTGATGAGTATGGAAATATTGCGATCGATGACAAACGCTTGATCTGGAAGCCATCATCAAGGAGTTAAAAGAAGAGGATGAGTATTGGCAGAACAAATGGTGGGAACTCCAACCGAGAAAATGAAAGAAAAAGAGAAAGAGAAAGAAGAGAAAGAGAAAAAGGAGAAAGAAGAGATCGTGAAAGCAAAGAAAATTGATACTGGAATTATCGATACCACGCAGGAGTTGACTGCAGAGAACCTGGGAAAAATGGCTGACAAAGTGCTGGCTGCTAAAGCACTTGAGGTAGACTCTAACTTCGTGTCTGAGTCAAAAGGCCAGGTCAGTTCAAACTCGTCAACGAATGCGTCAGGTAAAAAGATCGAAGGAAATGTTGATTGCAAAAATTGCAACAAAGAGTGCAAATTTTGTAACACTGTCACGTATCTCAACGGTGATTAAAGATCTGACAGCAAAGGTCAGAAGCGTTGAGAATCAGATTCTTGGTCGTGACAAAACAGTTAAAGCTTCAACTGAACGGATTAAAGAATTAACTACTCAAATTGAAACTGATAAAATTGAACATGAAAAAGTTAAACAAGAAAATGAAAAGTTAATTCTCGAAAACCGTCAAATTTCTGAAAAATTTGAAAAACTCAAAAGCACAGTGAAAGATAGTGATGATCGAAATGGTAAAACTTTTAAAGAAAATGAGCATTTAAAAGCAGTGCTGAGAGTAAAAGAAGAATCAATCAATAAACAACTGGATGAAATCGCTAATTTGAAACTTAAAGTTCAAGAGGCTGAAATTGAAAACGAGCGAATCCAGTTGAAGCTTAACAGCTATAGCTCCGCAAGCTTTGTTTTGCAACACATTGTTCCAAAACCCATTGGCAAAAACAAAGCTGGGGAAGACGTGTATTCTGATGGAACCGGGGTGGGTTTTCATAGAGTTCCACCACCTGTTCTTGATAACTACACGAAAAAACAATCTGGGTTGGTTGAACTTGAGGAAGTAAGTGAAGTTAAACTTCCGGAGAATATTGATGTCACGTTCACATCTTCCAATGACGATAGTGTCCAAAATGATATTGTAAAAGGTGTTGTTGAAAATGTGCTTAAAACAGATAGTGACACTACTGAGGAAGATGGGTGTTTCTTGGACAAATACATTCCGAAACAAAAGTCCAAGAACAACTTAAATGAAGAATCAAATCTTGTCATGTACAAGATGTTAGGTTCGGATAAGTTGTTTTCGGATTCAGAGTTTCCGATTGAGAACGTAAACATGAACAAATTGACAAATGTTTTTAAACTGGTTGAAGTTGAGTTGTCAGCAATGAACAATTTGAGTCAAAAGAAAAGTAAAATGAGGTTTGAGAAAGAAGAAGTTTACAACAAGAAATCTGTTAATCCACCGCGTTTTTACAATAACAACAGAAACAACGTGAAGCCTAAGACTGAAACTGTGAAGACTCAACAGAAGAAAGTTGATGTGAAGGGTAAAACACCAATCATTGTTGAGAAAAAGAGTGTGAAAAATGAACCCATAAAGAAGTTGGTAACGAAAAATGACAAATTTTACAAAAGGGTTGCATTATCTCAACAAGTTTGGAAGCCAAAAATTGAGAAGAAAATTTCAACTTCTGAGGTGAAAAAGGCTGAAGAATCAATTACGGTTGATTATGATGCAAATTTCCCACCTCTCAAGGCTGCAAATTTCAAAATTCAAATTGCGAGAGTCAAGGTTACACCTAAGGCTGATGAGGCCTGGGTGGACTCCATGTTTGACTAAGTAGTTTGAATTGCCGGAGCTTCCTTGATTGCGAAGCATGAATCGGCATCTTTCTTGAAGTTGTTTATGTCAAAGTTTGTTATGTGCAGGATCTTCCAAAACTTGTATCCAGATGGATCATGGATAGTGGAGCTTCAAGACATATGACAGGGAAGACTGCGTTGCTGTATGATGTGAGAAATATAAATGGTGGTTACGTAGGTTTTGCTGGTAATCAAGGTGGAAAGATTATAGGTGAAGGAACGTTATCCAACGGAATCGTAACATTTGAGAGAGTTAACTACATAGCTGAGCTGGAGAACAATCTGCTGAGTATCTCCCAGATCTGTGACAGGATGTATACTACTCACTTCACTGACAAAGAATGTTTGATCTTGAAACCGGGATTTGTGATACCTGAGGAATGGATCATCATGAGGGCACCAAGAGTCAATGATCTGTACGTGTTGGACATGAGTGTAGCTACTACAACCACGGGTCAGGCTCATTGTTTTGTGTCCAGAGCAACTGAGAAAGAATCAAGATTGTGGCACCGGAAGATGGGGCATATACATCTTAGAAAAATGAATCATTTGGTGCATAATGATTTGGTTACAGGAGTTCATGTCAAAGGTTTTCATCTGGAAGGGGAGTGCATTAGCTGTGTCAATGGCAAACAGAAGAAAAAGTCACACCCTACAAAGCAAGTCAATTCAGTTTCAAGACCTTTGGAAAGACTTCACATGGATTTGTTTGGTAC
Source organism: Helianthus annuus (assembly GCF_002127325.2). Classification (NCBI taxonomy): domain Eukaryota; kingdom Viridiplantae; phylum Streptophyta; class Magnoliopsida; order Asterales; family Asteraceae; genus Helianthus; species Helianthus annuus. The sequence continues at coordinate 106,330,133 of NC_035444.2, read as the reverse complement.
GGTGAATGTCAAGAGTATTACAGGAGATTATTACTGTTTGGTCGTAACTGATGATTATTCCAGATTTTCGTGGGTTTCTTTCTTGAAAACGAAAGATGAAACGTTTGACAGCTTAATGGCGTTGTTTAAAAGAATTGAGAATCTGTACCAGAGGCCTATCAGTAGAATTAGAAGTGATAATGGTACTGAATTCAAAAATAGTAAGATTGAAGAATTTTGTGATGAACGAGGTATACTGCATGAGTTTAGTGCTCCGTACACTCCGCAGCAGAATGGCGTTGTAGAACGTAAAAACCGGACGCTAATCGAGACGGCTAGATCTATGCTCGCAGATTCAAAGTTACCGATAAATTTTTGGGCTGAAGCAGTTTCCACCGCATGCTATATGCTCAACAGGGTTCTTACTGTCAATAAGTTCAACAAGACATGCTTTGAGCTAATCAATAACCGCAAACCGAATTTGAAGTATCTAGAACCGTTCGGGTCACCCTGTACAGTTATAGAGCCTCATGGAAAGTTTGGTCCGAAGTGCAGTGAGGGAATATTTGTTGGTTATGCCAATCCATTGCGACGTGTCTTCGTTCCAAGTGAGAAGCGGATTATTGAAGCATCGAATGTTGAATGTCAAGGTCACACTATGCCGCCACAGAATCCTAGAGATTCATGGCGTTATCATTTTGACAAACTTTGGGATTCGTTTGACATGAGAGAAGAATCAGAGGAAGATGAAGATTTCTTTGATGAGCTGGATATTTTGCGAGAGTATGAGTCGCAGCTCAGGTTCCTAGCGGAGTATTCTAGAAGACCTCAGGAAACTTCAAATGATGATGAAGCAGGTCCTAGCAATGCTGGTGAACATGATGATGAAGTTGCTCCTGGTAGTTAGTCGGATGTGAATGATAATCAAGAAGCTGAAAACATGCCAGTATTTGATCATGGTGATTCAGATTCTGAGGGGGAGCAGATCCAGATATCAAGTCAAACAAACCAAGTTGGTGAACAAGATGCAGAACAGAATGTTACTAATCTGGAGGGAAATGTTGATGTTCCAAGCGAAGTGATGCCGCGAACTCTTTCTTATCATCTAGAGGAGTTGATCATAGGAGAACTGCATTCAGGTGTTCCTACAAGACGTCAAATAGACCAGGGCTTAACATGTTTTTATTACAGTAACACCTTTACAAACTGAATTTTCATTAAGTTGTTTTATCTCGCAGATCGAACCGAGAACGTATAAAGAGGCGCTTACTGAAGACTCTTGGGTCATTGCAATGCAAGAAGAGTTGAGTCAATTTGAAAAGTTGGGAGTGTGGAAGCTAGTGGATTTACCGGATGGTCAAAGGAAAATCAATACAAAATGGGTATTCAAGTGTAAGAGAGACGACAGAGGAGTGGTTGTTAGGAACAAAGCTCGACTCGTTGTTCAGGGCTTTAGTCAACAGGAGGGGATTGATTTTACAGAAGTCTATGCTCCTGTAGCACGACTAGAGGCAATCAGAATTTTCCTAGCATTTGCGTCTTGGAAGAACTTCAAAGTTTATCACTTGGATGTTAAATCGGCGTTTCTTTATGGGAAGGTTAAAGAGGAGGTTTATGTCGGTCAGCCGCCGGGCTTCACCGATCCAATCCACAAGAACAAAGTTTATCTGTTGGACAAAGAATTGTATGGTCTACATCAGGCACCGAGAGCCTGGTACGAGACTTTGTCTCAACACCTACTCGCTAACAGCTTTATCAGAGGGAAAGTGGATGCCACTCTCTTCACTAAAGAGGTCGACGGACATCTTCTGATAGTTCAGATTTATGTAGACGATATAATTTTTGGGTCAACGAATGAGAAATTTTGCAAAGATTTCGAACAGGTGATGAAGCAAAAATTCGAAATGTCATCAATGGGGGAGATGAAATTCTTTCTGGGTCTACAGGTTGAACAACTACCTGAGGGAATTTTCATTCACCAAACGAAGTACGTGCATGATATTCTAGAGAAATTTGGAATGTCAAGTTCTACTCCAGCTGCTACCCCACTTGCGACAAATCATGGGATTCACCCAGATCTCACCGGAGACAGGGCTGATGAAACATTCTACCGTTCCATGATAGGTTCTTTGATGTATCTAACTGCTTCACGTCCTGATATCATGTACCCAACGTGCCTCGCAGCAAGATATCAATCTAACCCGAGAGCTTCGCACATGATCATTGTCAAGAGGATATTACGCTACTTAAAAGGAACACCCACATTGGGGTTGTGGTATCCTAGAAAAGGCGATTTTACGCTCGAAGGGTATTTCGATTCGGATTTCAGATGCTGCAAAGTCAATACCAAATCAACGACTGCAGGATGCCAGTTCTTTGGACCTAGATTGGTTACCTGGCAGTGTAAGAAACAAACGTCTGTGGCATTATCTACATGTGAAGCAGAGTATGTTTCTGCTAGCAGTTGCTGCTCTCAGATCATGTGGATACAGCAACAGATGCGTAACTACGGTTTGCAGTTTCTTAACACACCTCTGTTTGTTGATAATGAGGCCGCAATAAATATAACAAAGAATCCAGTACATCACGCTAAAACTAAACATATAGAAATTCATCATCACTTTATTCGCGATTGCTTCGAGAAAAGTTGATACGAATTGAGAAAATCCACACTGACGAACAGAAAGCTGATTTACATATCAAAGCTTTTGATAAAAATCGGTTTAAATATTTGTTAAAACTGAACGGTATGAAGCTTCTGTCGGTGTCGGACGGTATAATTGGCGTTGATGAGAGTACTGTTGTGGATGAAGACGAGAGACAATCTGCAATGGTTTGTCGATTTTTTACTTGTTTTGGTATTTAAGGGGAGTAGATAGTTGTATATAGATATATTTTCAGAAAATACAAAAACAATAAAAAATGCAAAAATACAAAAACAAGATAAAATTGAAAAAGAGCTTGTGTATATAGGGAAAATGATAGTACATCGGCTAGACAATTACAGTATGCTAAAGAATTGTAAAGATTAAATGAGTTAAACAGTCTCACTAATGATGTGTCGATAGGTTTTCGCACAATTAGTAGACTTATTCGGGATATAAACCTAAAATTTCAAACTTGTGAAATTTGTGGGGAACACTACTTGGATATATAGGTAACCCCTGAATCTCGTTTGAAAGGTCTCGTATTCTGATATACTAGGTTTTTATACTTAATGATGTCTGGGGTATTATTCCGGGACTTCTGCTGAACGGAAGTTCTGACCTAGTCCTTGGATAATACTTTCACCAAATGCTTGGAACATAGCATAAACCCTCAGCATGCAGATGAAACAATAAAATTGATAGTCGCTGCTGTTGTAGTTAAAAGATCCTCTAAAGGGGACATACTGAAAAGTCGAAGCTGATATCTCTCTGTGCATACGGAAGTATCGACTTGAGATCCCTCGGCCCTCGCATACCTAATTTATGTACAGATATCATTGTAGTATACTCACCTGTAAGACTGAATATTGAGATTCTGGATACGGGAGTATATTCAAGAGGTGGGACACATGAATTGAGCTAAGTTCATAAGTCATCTAAATCGTATCCTGAATAGATTGAAATCTGTGTGAGAATTTAAGATGGATCAGTATATCGACAATCGAGGTGAATTGTTTAAGTCTGAGCATGTAATTAAGCTTACCGGTACTAGTAATTTGTCTGAAAAGCTGATATGATTCCCTGACACGCTCACCAAAAATAAGTTTGTATATAGTTCAATTTCTGTATATTCTGCAACTTAAGTTTTCTGTTATTTCATTTCTTAGTTTAGATCACTTTAAAAATCCAAAAAGATTTTACTTTTCTGCGTTATTTTAGACAAACCAGAGTGGAAAGTTGATTGTCTGATTCTCGGAGATTGAAACAGATGCAGGAAAGTTCTGAGCTGAAGAATGAGGAGAGCTTACTTTGTCAAAGATTGAGATGTTTTCAAAGTTAAAACAAGTTCATTAAGTTGATGCTTGTTACATTGTTTTTAGAAAAGATTGAAAATGTTTTTACAAAATCAGTTTGATTCGTCAAATGATCAACCAAGGTCATTAAGTTGAACTTGGTAGATTAATTGAGTAATCAGGGTCATTAATTTGGACCTAAATACTTGAGTGGATTTCTAAAGCTGATTGAGTTTGTGATTTTTTATTGAAAAGATAGATTGTAATGTTATTGTTTGAGTAACAGGTTTGGACTTCATTATTCCTAACGTAAGCTAAATGTCAAAGCTTGAACTAGATACCTCAGATTCTAGCATATTGAGAGGGGGAGTCTGTGAAAGGGGGAGTCTGAATCAACAATCAAAGGGAAGATGGAAGTTAGAGCCAGGATGTGATTCTGAAGCCTGTGAAGATAGAATGCTTTTGATGAGAAGACAGAGAGTTGGAGAAAAGACCAAGACGGAAGACTCAGGAGCTGAAGACTACGTCAACATCCAAGGGGGAGTCTGTTGATGCATGGAATGTCTGTTGACTTCGTCTACATCAAGTCTTAGGTCAAGATTGGTCAAATTAGGAGCTAGAAAGTCAAAATTGTATTTTATGATTTTGTTTCGCTTTTATGTACACTTAGCTAGAGGTTCCGCTTATTTGTCATCTTAAGGTTTCGCTTATTAGGTAATTGAGAAGGTTTCGCTTATTCGTCATGTCATTCAAGCGAAACCTCAGGTGCTATAAATAGCAGTCATAAGCGAAACCTTGTCATTCATTAGTGGACGTTGAAGTGTCTCATTGCTTTGTTATCGAAACTCTGTCAAATTAGTATCAGAAAGCAATAAAAGGAAAGGAATTGAATAGGAAAGCTGTTGTAACTTCATTTACGTTGATTCCGCCTTCGTACGTGAAGATGAACATTCTCTACTGACTATTCAGGGTCGGAACACGGTCCAACAGCAAACATATCTGGGAGACCGCTGTGACACCCCAGGAAAACCGGGAAAACCATACCACTTAACTAGCTTCCTCAGTGAGTGCCACCAAATTTCGGGACGAAATTTCTTTCAACTTGGGGATGATGTGACAACTCGAAATTTAGAACCTTTCGTTGTATCTTGATGTAACTTTCTTGAAACACTTTGTGACTTATTAACTTGTTATTCTAGTGATATAAGTGAACCTTATGTGATTATGTGTGTGCTTGTATGTATATATATGTATAAGTGGGCCGAGACACAAGAACCCGACTCGAGACCATGTGGTCTCGAGTGAACAGTAACCGGTTGGGCCATTTGGGCCGTAAACCCCTTTAGCCGACTTGTAAGCCCATTAGGGTACACCATTATGGGATGAATATATATTCTTGGCAAAGGGCAAACCTTGTCATTTTTGAACAACACACACACCCACACTCTCACTCTTTCCCTCTCTAATAACCCTTGAAACCGAACATCACCTCCATCTCCCTCTTCTTCGGATCTAACCGGCGGAACTAGGACTCTCGGATCGAGCTTGGGATCACCATTCGGAAGTGCACTCATCGATCCTTCATACCCTCACACTTAGAGAACATAACCGGTTAGTGTTTTGTGATTGTGTATTGTGATATGTAGTGAAGTTGCATGATGATATGTGGTTGCTTGGTTGTTGTTTAATCCATGATGAAAGGGTAATGTTTCGGTTAAGTGTTTATGCTATAAAGGTCACCATACTTGATTTGTTTAAATGATTATGTGTTGTTATGTACAATGTTTCGGATGATGATAATGTATAATGGAATGGTTGATTTCATGTTTGCTTAGTAACTTTGTATATGTCTTGCTTGAAAAATGAGTTGATTTGTTGTTCATGATTATGTTTGTGATTTATGCAAAATGTGTTTGAATAAGGGTTGTTTGTAATATGAATATTTGAAGAACATGATGAATGTATGAAGAACTTGTTGAATGTGTTATGAATATTTGAATTCTGCCATGTTTGATCCGAATTAGTAAGATTTTAGACAAGAAAACATGTTTAAGTGGATAGTACACATTAGGGTGCATGGAATTGAAATTCTATTGGATAGTACAACTGTGCAGAATCAGCAACTGCTGGGGAGTCAAGACCCATGGTTTCGACTCGAGACCATAGCATGACAAGCCGAGACCGCATGATTGCGACCCCCGTTGCGAGTTGAGAACTCCTAGTCTCGACTCGAGACCACACATGATCAACACAAACAGCATGACCCGAGACCATGCTTACGAGTCCGGTTGCGACTCGAGACCAACACATGCATAACCCGAGACCTCCTCAGATTGCGACTCGAGACCCTGTCAGCTACACTCGAGACCGCACAGTCTCGACTAGAGACCGCACAGTCTCGACTCGAGACCACGCTTGTTGGACTTGCATGATTACGGGCTTAGTTGACTGGGCCGGACTTTTGGGCCTAATGCATAGATCCTATACATTACTGATTGAACGTGAATGCTGTGCACTGTTGTTGAACTGCCATGATAAACATGTATGTCCTGATTGTTACATGCGTATGAATACGTGTAGTTATACGTGCAATACTTGGATACAACCTGACTTGAATAATATCTATGTTAGGACATAGTTGACCACTTGCAACTTGATTTACTTTCTGTGTATCTGCCGAGCAAACCAAGGTGAGTTCACACCCTCTACAAAGCATGGGATTCCCTGGGTTGGGAACGGGGTTAAGGAATGTAGATTCCTCGTCCTCCTTGGGTAGGACAGCAATGGTTCAGGAATGTGATTCCTCGTCCTTACGGACAGACAACTCGTACTAGACCAAAACTCTATCACGAAGTCCCTCCTTTTTATATCGACTTAATCGCCGGGCCAATGGCGAGCGGGTCATTAGTTAGATAGCGCTATTTAGGTCTGACAAACCTCACACCGTGCCGCAGAGGACGGGCGTGAACTAATGGATCTGGGGCACGTCAATGATGATAGACATTGACAGTTTCAGGGCACATAAACATGACTACAGTCAGCAGTCGATATGGTAACGAGTCTAGTGGATACATGGGGTAGCCCCCACGGCCGAAATGCCAGATAACTAACACGGGGTAGCCCCCACGGCTGGAATGCCAGAGTAACCGGGAATAAACAAGTCACGTTTTTAACTATGGGGTAACCCCCACGGCAGGATGCCAGATAAAGGAAACTGTTTTGAAACAACTTAAAACGAACACCCAACCGTGAACTCACTCAACTAGTTGTTTACTCGTTACTACATGCTTTGCAGGACCATAGGTACCCAGCTGGAGCTTGCATGGAGGAGAGTCGTTGTGGGACATGGATTGCTGCGTGCCATGTTAAACTTGAAAACAATTGAACTTATGTTTTAACTTTAAAACTTATGCTTCCGCTTGCAACTTAAACTTTGTTTTGTTTGAACACCAATCGTATTGGTTAGATTTTTTTATAACTATTTATATACTTGTTCAGTATGATTGGTGGCTGGATTCTGGTCAGTCACGCCTCCAAGCGGTAGTACTCCGCAGGTGGGATTTTGGGGGCGTGACAGATTGGTATCAGAGCCATTGGTTATAGTGAACTAGGTTTTAATAAAGGAAAAAAAAACGTTTTTGTTAAGACCAGACTATAACCGGTGTAGTGCTCAACGGTCCACAACGACGCTTCACTCCACATGCAAGGCTCGACATTCTAGGTGATATGATCTATGTGTATTGCCTACTTGATAGATACATAGTACATTGCCCATGGTATGCTTGATTAGTATAACTACTGTTGCTTGAACACATGTGTGCTTACTCCCTTCTACCATCGTACTTTTGCGAACCTCTCTCACTCGTGTTACTCTTGATATGAAGAATCATGTCTGGACGCGTTAACATGACACAAGCCCAGTTGACGGCTCTGATCAACGAACGAGTTGCCGCAGCACTTGCAGCTGCATACGCAGGAGGTATATCCTGCAGTCCGAACTTATTCTAGGATCTTTAGGATCCTACTCTCGTGAACCAACCTTTGTGTTAAACTCTGTCTTTCTTTCACCTACCTTAGGTCAACATGCTCAGCCTCCCGTGTGCACTTTTAAGACCTTTATGGACTGCCGACCCACTACTTTTAGCGGAACTGAAGGAGCAGTAGGTCTCCTCCACTGGTTTGAGAAACTAGAATCTGTCTTCGAAATGTGTGAATGCCCTGAAGCGCGCAGGGTGAAGTATGCTACTGGTACTCTCGAGGGTTTAGCCCTCACATGGTGGAACGCTCAAGTTCAAATGCTGGGGTTGGTTGCTGCCAACGCCACCCCATGGGAAACTTTCAAGGAAATGATCAAGGAGGAATACTGCAGTCGTGATGACATCCATAAGTTGGAAGATGAGTTCTACAACCTCAAGATGACGGGGTCAGAGATTGAGGCGTATACTAAGAGATCGCATGAGCTTGCCTTGTTGTGTCCTACTATGGTGGACCCTCCATATAAGCGAATTGAACTCTATCTCAAGGGCTTGGTGCGAGAGATCCAAAGTCATGTGACTTCAGCAAACCTGACCACTATCCAGCAGGTTGTTCAGTTGGCTCACCGTCTTACTGATCAGGCGGTGGAGCAGAACAAGTTACCAAAGCGTATAGGTGCTACAGTTACTTCTGGTTCCTCTAGTGACAGCAAACGGAAATGGGATGGAACTTCAAGCAAGAGTTCAACTTCTGTGCAATCACAGTCTCAGCAGAGGAAGACTGACGACCACAAGAGCCCCAGTCAGCAATCGTCTGGTGGTCAAAGTCATGGTGGGTACAAAGGGAATCACCCCAAATGCAATCGCTGCAACCTGCACCACAATGGTCCATGCACCAGGGGCAACTGTCATCGGTGCAACAAGCCTGGTCATGTTGCAAAGGATTGCAGGAGCTTATACCCCGCCAATCAGAATCGTCAGCAAGCTCAAGAGAACCAGCGGCAGCAACAGGGTAGCAACAAAGGGTGCTTTCAGTGCGGAGCTGAAGGCCACTTCAAGAAAGATTGTCCCCAACTGAACCAGAACAACAACAACAACAACAATCAGGGGAATGGTAACAATGGGAACCACAACAACAACAATGGTGCCAGGGGGCGAGTGTTCGTGATTGGCCAAGGTGAAGCAAGGAATGACCCCAACGTGGTGACGGGTAAGTTCCTTCTCGACGACTTTTATGTTACAGTTTTATTTGATTCGGGTGCCGATACTAGCTATGTGTCACTAGAAGTTAGTCAAATGCTTAAGCGTGTCCCAACACCCCTGAGCAACAAGCACACCGTAGAGCTAGCTAATGGTAAGAGTTTGGAGGCCTCGCACATAGTCAAAGGTTGCAAACTTGTCCTCGCTAACCAGACCTTCTCTATTGACCTTATTCCAATCGTCTTGGGTAGTTTCGACGTTGTCATTGGGATGGATTGGTTATCCCAACACCGAGCAGAAATTCTTTGCAACGAGAAGATCGTTCGTATTCCTGGTTCCGGTAGTGAACCACTCATGATTCGTGGCGACAAGAGAAGTGCTGTTGAGAACATCATCTCTCTCCTTAAGGCCCAGAAATGCTTGCGAAAAGGCCACACTGCGGTTTTGGCTCTAGTTACTGACACCACGGAGAAAGAGAAGAGGCTAGAAGATTTTCCAGTTGTACGTGACTATCCTGAGGTATTCCCTGAGGAATTACCTGGTCTTCCACCCCATCGCCAAGTCGAGTTTCAGATTGAACTAACTCCTCGAGCTGCGCCTATAGCTCGTGCACCTTATCGTTTAGCTCCATCTGAGTTGGAAGAACTCTCTACGCAACTACAAGAACTCTTGGATAAGGGTTTTATTCGTCCTAGCTCATCGCCCTGGGGAGCTCCATTACTATTTGTGAATAAGAAGGACGGTACCTTCAGAATGTGTATCGACTATCGTGAACTCAACAAGGTGACTGTGAAGAACCGTTATCCTCTACCACGTATTGACGACTTGTTTGACCAGTTGCAGGGGTCGAGTTACTATTCAAAGATCGATCTGAGATCGGGATATCACCAGTTGAGAGTTCGAGAAGAGGATGACTCTAAGACAGCCTTTAGAACTCGTTATGGGCACTATGAGTTTTTGGTCAAGCCGTTTGGGCTGACGAACGCACCCGCAGTTTTCATGGACTTGATGAACCGAGTGTGCAAGCCTTACCTGGACAAATTCGTTTAGTCTTCATCGACGACATCCTGATCTATTCTTAGAGTCAGGAGGAACACGAGCAGCATCTACGGCTTATTTTGGAACTCCTTCGAACCGAACAGCTTTACGCAAAGTTCTCGAAATGCGACTTCTGGCTTCGTGAGGTCCATTTCCTAGGCCACGTGGTAAACAAGGATGGGATTCACGTTGATCCATCCAAAGTAGACTCTATTAAGAACTGGCCTGCACCTCGCACACCAAAGGAAATTCGCCAATTCTTGGGATTGGTAGGTTACTACAGGAGGTTCATTAAGGATTTTTCTAAGATCGCACAGCCTCTCACCTCGCTAACGCAGAAAGGCGTTGTTTATCATTGGGGAAATGCACAAGAGTTAGCCTTTCAACATCTAAAGGATAGACTTTGTAGTGCACCTATCCTTTCACTGCCAGAGGGCACAGACGATTTTGTGGTTTACTGTGATGCATCAATTCAAGGTCTTGGTTGTGTATTGATGCAACGAGATAAAGTCATAGCCTATGCCTCACGACAACTCAAAGTTCACGAGAAGAACTACACTACACACGATTTAGAGCTGGGAGCTGTTGTTTTCGCATTAAAGTTATGGCGACATTACCTGTACGGTACTAAGTGCGCCATCTACACCGACCACAGGAGCCTAGAGCACATATTCAAACAGAAGGAACTGAATATGCGGCAACGACGATGGGTCGAACTATTGAATGACTACGAGTGCTCCATCAGGTATCACCCGGGCAAGGCCAATGTTGTGGCTGACGCCCTCAGTCGAAAGGACACTGCGCCTAAGCGCGTGAGAGCTTTACAGCTCACTATACATTCTAGTCTCCCTTCTTAAATACGAGCTGCTCAGATAGAAGCACTGAAACCAGAAAACGTCAGGGCTGAAGCCCTACGCGGGTCAAGACAACGCTTAGAACAGAAGGAAGACGGTGCTTACTACGTAACAGGACGCATTTGGGTCCCACTCTATGGCAACCTACGAGAACTTGTAATGGATGAAGCACACAAATCTCGCTATTCGGTACACCCTGGTTCGGATAAGATGTACCACGATATTAAAACTACGTATTGGTGGCCTAGCATGAAGGCCCACATAGCAACTTACGTCAGCAAGTGTTTGACTTGTGCCAGAGTCAAGACAGAATATCAGAAACCCTCAGGTTTACTGCAACAACCCGAGATACCCCAATGGAAATGGGAGCAAATTTCCATGGATTTTGTTACTGGCTTGCCTAGATCCCAGCGCGGAAACGATACTATTTGGGTGATCGTGGATCGACTCACGAAATCCGCACACTTCTTGGCGATTAAGGAAACGGATAAATTCTCCACTCTAGCGGAGATATACCTCAAGGAAGTTGTTTCGAGGCACGGGGTGCCCACCTTTATCATCTCTGATCGAGATGCACGTTTTACCTCAGAGCTGTGGCAAGCAATGCACAAGTCCTTTGGCTCACGTTTAGATATGAGCACAGCGTATCACCCACAGACGGACGGGCAGTCCGAGCGCACTATTCAGACCCTAGAAGACATGCTTCGTGCATGTGTAATCGACTTTGGCAACAGCTGGGAAAAGCATCTGCCACTTGTGGAATTCTCGTACAATAACAGCTACCACACCAGCATTAAAGCTGCTCCGTTTGAGGCATTGTACGGACGTAAATGCCGGTCACCTCTTTGTTGGGCAGAGGTGGGGGATAGTCAAATCACTGGTCCGGAACATGTGGTAGACACTACTGAGCGGATTGCTCAAATACGACAACGCATGGCGGCCGCTCGAGACCGTCAGAAAACCTACGCCGATAAGGGCAGGAAACCACTTGAGCTCCAGGTTGGGGAGCGGGTATTACTCAAAGTTTCACCCTGGAAGGGTGTAGTTCGTTTTGGTAAGCGAGGCAAACTTAACCCACGATACGTTGGACCTTTCGAAATCATTGAGAAAATAGGCAAGGTGGCCTACAGACTAAACTTACCAGCAGAACTCGGTGCAGTTCACAACGTTTTTCACGTGTCGAATCTGAAGAAGTGTCTGTCAGATGAGACCCACGTAGTTCCTCTGAAGGAACTCACTATCGACGAGCAGTTACGATTCGTCGAGGAACCAGTTGAAATCACGGACCAGGATGTTAAGGTCCTCAAGAGCACTAGAATACCTCTCGTTCGAGTTCATTGGAACTCACGTCGCGGCCCAGAGTTCACCTGGGAGCGCAAAGATCAGATGAAACAAAAGTATCCCCAACTGTTTGCAAACAGTACAACCACTACTGAGGCTGAAGCTACGGAATTTCGGGACGAAATTCCAGATCAACGGGGGGAGGATGTGACACCCCAGGAAAACCGGGAAAACCATACCACTTAACTAGCTTCCTCAGTGAGTGCCACCAAATTTCGGGACGAAATTTCTTTCAACTTGGGGATGATGTGACAACTCGAAATTTAGAACCTTTCGTTGTATCTTGATGTAACTTGCTTGAAACACTTTGTGACTAATTAACTTGTTATTCTAGTGATATAAGTGAACCTTATGTGATTATGTGTGTGCTTGTATGTATATATATGTATAAGTGGGCCGAGACACAAGAACCCGACTCGAGACCATGTGGTCTCGAGTGAACAGTAACCGGTTGGGCCATTTGGGCCGTAAACCCCTTTAGCCGACTTGTAAGCCCATTAGGGTACACCATTATGGGATGAATATATATTCTTGGCAAAGGGCAAACCTTGTCATTTTTGAACAACACACACACCCACACTCTCACTCTTTCCCTCTCTAATAACCCTTGAAACCGAACATCACCTCCATCTCCCTCTTCTTCGGATCTAACCGGCGGAACTAGGACTCTCAGATCGAGCTTGGGATCACCATTCGGAAGTGCACTCATCGATCCTTCATACCCTCACACTTAGAGAACATAACCGGTTAGTGTTTTGTGATTGTGTATTGTGATATGTAGTGAAGTTGCATGATGATATGTGGTTGCTTGGTTGTTGTTTAATCCATGATGAAAGGGTAATGTTTCGGTTAAGTGTTTATGCTATAAAGGTCACCATACTTGATTTGTAAATGAAAAACCATGGTTTAAATGATTATGTGTTGTTATGTACAATGTTTCGGATGATGATAATGTATAATGGAATGGTTGATTTCATGTTTGCTTAGTAACTTTGTATATGTCTTGCTTGAAAAATGAGTTGATTTGTTGTTCATGATTATGTTTGTGATTTATGCAAAATGTGTTTGAATAAGGGTTGTTTGTAATATGAATATTTGAAGAACATGATGAATGTATGAAGAACTTGTTGAATGTGTTATGAATATTTGAATTCTGCCATGTTTGATCCGAATTAGTAAGATTTTAGACAAGAAAACATGTTTAAGTGGATAGTACACATTAGGGTGCATGGAATTGAAATTCTATTGGATAGTACAACTGTGCAGAATCAGCAACTGCTGGGGAGTCGAGACCCCTGGTTTCGACTCGAGACCATAGCATGACAAGCCGAGACCGCATGATTGCGACCCCCGTTGCGAGTCGAGAACTCCTAGTCTCGACTCGAGACCACACATGATCAACACAAACAGCATGACCCGAGACCATGCTTACGAGTCCGGTTGCGACTCGAGACCAACACATGCATAACCCGAGACCTCCTCAGATTGCGACTCGAGACCCTGTCAGCTACACTCGAGACCGCACAGTCTCGACTAGAGACCGCACAGTCTCGACTCGAGACCACGCTTGTTGGACTTGCATGATTACGGGCTTAGTTGATTGGGCCGGACTTTTGGGCCTAATGCATAGATCCTATACATTACTGATTGAACGTGAATGCTGTGCACTGTTGTTGAACTGCCATGATAAACATGTATGTCCTGATTGTTACATGCGTATGAATACGTGTAGTTATACGTGCAATACTTGGATACAACCTGACTTGAATAATATCTATGTTAGGACATAGTTGACCACTTGCAACTTGATTTACTTTCTGTGTATCTGCCGAGCAAACCAAGGTGAGTTCACACCCTCTACAAAGCATGGGATTCCCTGGGTTGGGAACGGGGTTAAGGAATGTAGATTCCTCGTCCTCCTTGGGTAGGACAGCAATGGTTCAGGAATGTGATTCCTCGTCCTTACGGACAGACAACTCGTACTAGACCAAAACTCTATCACGAAGTCCCTCCTTTTTATATCGACTTAATCGCCGGGCCAATGGCGAGCGGGTCATTAGTTAGATAGCGCTATTTAGGTCTGACAAACCTCACACCGTGCCGCAGAGGACGAGCGTGAACTAATGGATCTGGGGCACGTCAATGATGATAGACATTGACAGTTTCAGGGCACATAAACATGACTACAGTCAGCAGTCGATATGGTAACGAGTCTAGTGGATACATAGGGTAGCCCCCACGGCCGAAATGCCAGATAACTAACACGGGGTAGCCCCCACGGCTGGAATGCCAGAGTAACCGGGAATAAACAAGTCACGTTTTTAACTATGGGGTAACCCCCACGGCAGGATGCCAGATAAAGGAAACTGTTTTGAAACAACTTAAAACGAACACCCAACCGTGAACTCACTCAACTAGTTGTTGACTCGTTACTACATGCTTTGCAGGACCATAGGTACCCAGCTGGAGCTTGCATGGAGGAGAGTCGTTATGGGACATGGATTGCTGCGTGCCATGTTAAACTTGAAAACAATTGAACTTATGTTTTAACTTTAAAACTTATGCTTCCGCTTACAACTTAAACTTTGTTTCGTTTGAACACCAATCGTATTGGTTAGATTTTTTTATAACTATTTATATACTTGTTCAGTATGATTGGTGGCTGGATCCTGGTCAGTCACGCCTCCAAGCGGTAGTACTCCGCAGGTGGGATTTTGGGGGTGTGACAACCGCGATATGAATTAATACGATACATAGTTTACAAAACGAAGATATGATATACGAAACAAATACCATAACTAAACAACCAACTGTGAACTCGCTCAACTTTGTTGTTGACTCTCTGTTACATGCCTTGCAGGTCGTTAGGTACTCATGGAGCTTGCACAGGGAGGCGTGGTCGTTGTGGGACATGGCAGAGTGTGCCATGCTAAAAACATTACTTTATTTCGTACTTAATACTTACACTGGGTTTTACAATTATGCTTCCGCTAAACACTTAACTATGTTTTTGATTTGAAACACCTTTCATATTGTGTGGTTGAATTTTACTTATTACTTGTTATGTTCAATATGATTGGTGGCTTGATCCTGGTCAGTCACGCCTCCAAGCGATAGTACTCCGCGTGTGGATTTTGGGGGTGTGACAGATTGGCATCAGAGCCATTGGTTTTAGAGAACTTGGTTTTAATAAGGGGAAAAAGTTTTTGTTAAAACCAGACTATAACCAGAATAGTGCTCAACGATCCACAACGACGCTTCGCTCCACGTGCAAGACTCAACATTCTAGGTGATACGGTTTATGTTTTATTTCCTACTTGTTAGTTACATAGAACCTTGCTTATGGTATGCTTAGATAAACATAGCAACTATTGTTTGAAAACATGCGTGCTTACTCTCTTCTGTCATCGCACTTTCGCGAACCTCTCTCACTCATCTTTCCCTTTTGTTATGAAGATCATGAGTGGACGTGTTAACATGACTCAAGCCCAGTTGACGGCTTTGATTAACGAACAAGTTGCTGCGGCACTTGCAGCCGCTCAAGCAGGAGGTATACCCTGCAGTCGCAAACTCACTCTAGGATATTTAGATCCTACCCTTATAAACCAACTCTTGTGTTTAACCTTGGTCAACACGCTCAGCAACCTTTATGCACTTTCAAGACTTTCATGGACTGCCGTCCTAACACGTTTAGTGGCATAGAAGGAGCTGTTGGACTCCTCCATTGGTTTGAAAAGCTCGAGTCCGTCTTTGAGATGTGTGAATGCCCTGAGGCTCGCAGGGTGAAGTATGCCACTGGTACTCTCGAAGGCATTGCACTGAGTTGGTGGAATGCGCAAGTTCAGATGTTGGGGTTGGCTGCTGCTAATGCCACCCCATGGAACGACTTTAAGGAACTGATTAAGCGAGAATACTGTAGTCGTGATGACATCCACAAGCTAGAAGTGGAGTTCCTTAATCTGAAGATGACAGGGTCAGAGATAGAAGCGTATACGAAGCGATCCAACGAGCTGGCCGTCTTGTGTCCAACTATGGTGGACCCTCCTATCAAGCGCATTGAGTTGTACCTCAGAGGCTTAGTACCAGAGATTCAAAGCCATGTGACGTCTGCCAACCTTGCTACTATTCAGGATGTTACCCGTCTTGCTCATCGTCTCATAGATCAGGCAGTGGAACAGAACAGACTGCCTAAGCGTATCAGTGCTGCTGCTACTACTACTTCTGCTACTCCCAGTGATAACAAGCGAAAATGGGATGGGGATTCCAGCAAGGGTTCGACTACAGTTCAGTCCCAGGCACAGCAGCGAAAGACTGATAGTTACCAGAGTCCTGGTCAGCAATCTTCTGGTAGTCAAAGGCAGGGTGGATACTGAGGAAATCTTCCGAAGTGCAACACATGCAACAGGCACCACAATGGTCAGTGCAACAAGGGTCGTTGTCAAAGGTGTCTCAAGATGGGTCATGAAGCTAAGGATTGCAGGAGTTCACGACCTGCAAATCAGAACCATCATCAACAACCATCAGCTCCACAGAACCAGCAGCAACAACAGCAGCGAGGCAACAAGGGATGCTTTCAGTGTGGTGCTGAAGGCCACTTCAAGCGGGACTGCCCCCAGTTAAATCAAAATCAGAATAACAACAACAATAATCAGGGCAATGGGAACAACAATGGGGGAAACAATAATGACAACGGTGCTAGGGGTCGCGCGTTCGTGCTGGGGCAGGGTGAAGCAAGGAATGATCCTAATGTGGTGATGGGTAAGTTCCTTCTCGATGACTTTTATGTTACTGTTTTATTTGATTCGGGTGCAGATACCAATTATATGTCCCTGAAAGTTAGTCAAATGCTAAAGCGCACACCAACACTTTTGAACACCAAGCATGTCGTAGAGTTAGCTAATGGTAAAAGTCTAGAGGCCACACACATAGTTCAGGGTTGTAATCTTATCCTCGCTGGACAGACTTTCTCTATCGATCTCATACCTATAGCTCTGGGTAGTTTCGACATCGTTATTGGGATGGATTGGTTATCCCAACAGCAAGCAGAGATCCTATGCAAAGAGAAGATTGTTCGTATTCCCCGTTCTGGCAATGGACCTCTCGAAGTTCAAGGCGACAAGGGTGGTGCCGTGGTGGGCATCATCTCCTTTCTTAAGGCCCAGAAGTGTTTGCGCAAGGGTCACACCGCTATCTTGGCACTTGTCACTGACGCGTCAACAAAAGAGAAGAGATTAGAGGATATTCCAGTAGTGTGCGACTTTCCTCAAGTGTTTCCTGAAGATTTACCTGGGTTATCGCCTCATCGTCAGGTCGAATTCCAGATCGAGCTAGCTCCTGGAGCAGCGCCCATAGCTCGAGCACCTTATCGCTTAGCACCATCAGAATTGGAAGAACTATCCAAACAACTGCAAGAACTCTTGGATAAGGGTTTCATTCGTCCTAGCTCTTCGCCTTGGGGAGCTTCAGTATTGTTTGTGAAGAAGAAAGACGGTACCTTCCGTATGTGCATAGATTACCGCGAACTCAACAAGGTGACCATGAAGAATCGCTGTCCTCTTCCACGCATTGATGACTTGTTCGACCAGCTATAAGGGTCGAGTTACTACTCAAAGATTGACCTGAGGTCAGGCTACCATCAACTGAGAGTCCAGGACGAGGACGTCTCCAAAACAGCATTCAGAACTCACTATGGCCACTACGAGTTTCTAGTCATGCCATTCGGGTTAACAAATGCGCCTGTAGTCTTCATGGATCTTATGAACACAGTGTGCAAGCCTTACTTGGACAAGTTTGTGATTGTCTTTATCGACGACATCCTGATCTACTCCACGAGTCAGGAGGAACACGAGCAGCATCTAAGACTCATTTTGGAACTTCTTCGAACAAAACAACTGTACGCCAAGTTTTCGAAATGCGACTTCTGGCTTCGAGAAGTCCACTTTCTAGGCCATGTGCTAAACAAGGATGGGATTCATGTTGATCCATCCAAGGTAGACTCGATTAAGAACTGGCCTGCACCTCGCACACCAACGGAAATTCGCCAATTCTTGGGTTTGGCAGGTTACTACAGAAGGTTCATCAAAGACTTCTCAAAGATTGCGCAGCCGCTCACACTATTGACACAGAAGGGTGTCACCTATCACTGGGGTAATACGCAGGAAACCGCTTTTCAGCACTTAAAGGATAGACTTTGCAGTGCACCTATTCTTTCATTGCCAGAGGGCACAGGCGATTTTGTAGTTTATTGCGACGCATCAATTCAGGGTTTGGGTTGTGTATTGATGCAACGGGATAAAGTCATTGCCTACACTTCGCGCCAACTTAAGATTCACGAAAGGAATTACACTACGCATGATCTAGAGCTGGGAGCTGTTGTTTTCGCACTTAAGATATGGAGACATTACCTGTACGGTACCAAGTGCACCATCTACACCGATCACAGGAGTCTCGAGCATATCTTCAAGCACAAGGAATTAAACATGCGTCAACGTCGATGGGTCGAGTTACTGAACGATTACGAATGTGCCATCAAGTACCACCCGGGCAAAGCCAATGTTGTGGCCGACGCCCTCAGTCGAAAAGATACTGCACCTAGACGCATGCGAGCACTACAACTTACCATTCAGTCTGGTCTTCCCACACAGATACGAGATGCTCAGGTGGAAGCATTGAAACCAGAAAATGTCAGGGCTGAGGCCTTACGCGGCTCAAGGCAACGATTAGAACAAAAGGAAGACGACACTTATTATGTAACAGGGCGCATCTGGGTCCCATTCTATGGCAATTTACGAGAACTTGTGACGGATGAAGCGCATAAGTCTCTCTACTCGGTACATCCTGGTTCAGATAAGATGTACCACGATCTCAGAACTACGTATTGGTGGCCTAGCATGAAAGCCCACATAGCAACTTACGTCGGCAAACGTTTGACTTGTGCGAGAGTCAAGACAGAATATCAGAAACCATCGGGCCTACTCCAGCAACCAAAGATACCACAATGGAAATGGGAGGAAATTTCCATGGATTTCGTTACCGACCTGCCTAGATCTCAACGTGGAAACAATACTATTTGGGTGATCGTGGATCGACTCACAAAGTCTGCACACTTCTTGGCTATCAAGGAAACAGACAAGTTCTCTACCTTAGCAGACATTTATTTGAAAGAAGTGGTTTCAAGGCACGGGGTGCCAACCTCCATTATTTCGGATCGTGATGCACGATTTACTTCAGAACTGTGGCAAGCGATGCATAAATCTTTTGGCTCTCGATTAGACATGAGCACAGCTTATCACCCTCAGACGGATGGGCAGTCTGATCGCACTATCCAGACTCTAGAAGACATGCTTCGGGCATGTGTTATCGACTTCGGCAACGGCTGGGAAAAACATCTCCCGTTAGTGGAGTTTTCGTATAACAACAGTTACCACACCAACATTCAAGCCGCTCCATTTGAGGCATTGTACGGGCGTAAATGCCGATCACCTCTTTGTTGGGCAGAGGTGGGTGATAGTCAGATCACGGGTCCAGAACTTGTAGTAGATGCAACGGAAAGAATTGCTCAGATACGACAACGAATGGCGGCAACTCGTGACCGTCAAAAAAGCTATGTTGATAAGCACAGGAAACCACTCGAGTTCCAGGTTGGGGATCGAGTGCTACTCAAAGTCTCGCCTTGGAAAGGTGTTGTTCGTTTTGGCAAACGAGGCAAGCTCAATCCGCAATATGTCGGACCGTTCGAAATCATCGAGAAAGTAGGCAAGGTGGCCTACAAACTAAACCTACCAGCAGAACTCGATGGGGTTCACAACGTTTTCCACGTGTCGAATCTAAAGATGTGTCTGTCAGATGAGACCCTCAAAGTTCCTTTGAAGGAGCTCACTATCGACGATCAGTTCCGATTCGTCGAGGAACCTGTTGAAATCACGGACCGGGATGTTAAGGTCCTCAAGCACACCAGAATACCTCTTGTTCGAGTTCGTTGGAATTCCCGTTGTGGCCCATAGTTCACCTGGGAACGAGAAGATCAAATGAAACTCAAATATCCCCAGTTGTTCGAGAACAATGCAACCACTACTGAGGCTGAAGCTACTACAGAATTTCGGGACGAAATTCCAAATCAACGGGGGGATGATGTGACACCCCAGGACAACCAGTAAACTACACCACACAACTAGCTTCCTCAGTAACCGCATGCTAAATTTCGGGACGAAATTTCTTTCAAGTTGGGGATAATGTGACAACTCGAGTTTCCAAGATTTCATCTTCGCATTAATTGCACATTAACTGTTTAGTTGTTTGATGGTTTGCCTTGTAACTGTACACTGAATTATATGTTGAGATGGTTGTATGATATGTTATCTGTTTATGTGATCTAAGTGTTTCTTAAACCTTAAACATGTCCGACGAAACAGAAGCGTTTCGCCATAAACCACACGACGAAACGAGAAGTGTTTCGCCGTCCTGATCTCGACGAAACAAGTGTTTCGTCGGCCCACTAGTTCGCCGAAGCCCATTAAGGGCCCAGTATGTTACGCATATGTTTTTACTGAGTCCCACTGTTACATTCGTCCCACTTTAGCAATCAGAAACCCTAGAGCTCCCTCTCCCTGTTGACGGCAATTACGTGTCCTCGAATCTCTCTAATCAATCAAGTTATTATTCCGTTCATCGCGGTTAGTGTTTAACTCTTGCGTGATTGTTTGATTTGTATCATCGTTAACTGTTTTGCTTGAAACCATTAGGGATCGATGCTAAATAATGTTTGTGTTCATGTTTGGTTGATGAATTGACTATAATATGATCTATTTTATAGGTTACAATTACGTGTGTCGAGATCAAATTTGCTTGTTGTTGAGGATCATAATAGGATGTTGATAATGTTGAATCTATGAATGTGCTCTCATGTAATGGCTAACACATATGTTAGATTGCCTTAGGTTAACACATGATTATGTTATGATTAGTAATCAATGAATATCGATGATTTGCTGAATGACTGTATGATTTTCATATGATGATGACTGCAGTTAGGGTTTTCTGTACGTAACTGATATGCGACGTAACTGGTACATACTGACGAAGCGCAGGTGACGGCAAAACAAATGCGTTTCGCCGAAACCAGTCTTGAGGAAACGAACGTGACGAAACAAGTATGTTTCGCCAAGGGAAACCATGACGAAACAGTGGGTGCTTCGTCGAAGGGAAGTAACGATGAAACAAGGGTGTTTCGTCGAGAGGGAAAATTGCACAGTAAACTTAGTTATTTCTGTTAAGAGTTGACTGGATTAATTAACTGCTGTTAAATGATAAGCATGACTTGTATGAGTTTGAATACGTGCTTTGTGCTATTCGGTGATCATTGATTCAATATCCACTGTGATTGTACTTATACGTGAACTCGTGAACATAAACTGATTGTGTACGCGTGCGTACTTTAGGACTTGACTGATTATTTGTAAGCACATACCTTAGCATACCGAGCAAACCAAGGTGAATTCACACTCCTTTCAAGGCATGGGATTCCCAAGGGTTGGGAATGGGTAAATGAACTAAATAGTAATTACGACCATCCTCCGTGGGTAGGATGCCAAGAATACACACTGGACCAAACCTCTATCATTGAAGTCCCTCATAACATCGACTTTATCGCCGAGGCCTATGGCGAGCGGGTCATTATAGCGCTATTAGGTTTAACAAACCTCACACCGTGTCGTTCGAACGGGCGTGTACTAATGGACTATGGGCAAAGGGTCAATGCTGATAGACATTGACTTAGGGCACCTCTTACATTTTCGTAGCAGTCGATACACTCGGTCTGGTAACACATAGGAAGCCCCCACTAATCTTCGCAAACATGTCTGGGAGACCGCGATACGAATTAATACGATACATGGTTTACAAAACGAACATATGATATACGAAACAAATACCATAACTAAACAACCAACTGTAAACTCGCTCAACTTTGTTGTTGACTCTCTGTTACATGCCTTGCAGGTCGTTAGGTACTCATGGAGCTTGCACAGGGAGGCGCGGTCGTTGTGGGACATGGCAGAGTGTGCCATGCTAAAAACATTACTTTATTTCGTACTTAATACTTACATTGGGTTTTACAATTATGCTTCCGCTAAACACTTAACTATGTTTTTGATTTGAAACACCTTTCATATTGTGTGGTTGAATTTTACTTATTACTTGTTATGTTCAATATGATTGGTGGCTTGATCCTGGTTAGTCACGCCTCCAAGCTGTAGTACTCCGCATGTGGATTTTGGGGGTGTGACATTCAAGGAGCTATTAAGAAAATGTCCTCATCATGGTCTTGCGGTATGGCAACAAGTATCCACTTTCTATAATGGGTTGTTGCCACACACAAGACAAGCACTTGACTCTAGCTCCGGGGGACTTCTAGGTAATCGTCACCAAATGAAATTTATAATGAAATTGAGGAAGTTGCTCAAAACAAGTTGCAGTGGCACACTCACCGAGGTACAAAATCTATTGCCCCAGGCGCCCATAAGGTAGACGAAAGCACTTCTTTACAAGCCCAAATCGAGGCCCTCTCTTCAAAAATCAAAAAGTTAGAAATGACAAAAACGGCCTCGGTTATGGCTTGCGAAGGGTGTTGTGGGCCACATGAAAATTGGAGTTATATGAAAGAAATGGATAATCAAACGGAAACGGTGAACTACATTGATAATATACCTAGGCCGTCAGCTCCTCCAACGGGTACCTACACCAAGGATGGCGTAACCACCCTAACCTCGGTTGGAGAGAACTCGGCAATAGTAGTAACCAACAAAACCAGAACCAACGAACAAACTTTCAACAACCAGGAAATGAGTCACAAAATTTCTCTCAACAACAACAAGGGGGACGAGAGAGGTTTGAAGATAATATCTCACGCCTCATCTCTGACACCGAAAAGAAAAACTCGGATCGATTCCAACAAATGGAATCAAACTTTAGGAATCAACACTAGTATTCAAAACATTG
Organism: Helianthus annuus; assembly: GCF_002127325.2. Lineage (NCBI taxonomy): Eukaryota > Viridiplantae > Streptophyta > Magnoliopsida > Asterales > Asteraceae > Helianthus > Helianthus annuus. The sequence goes on along the minus strand of NC_035444.2, from coordinate 106,306,812 downwards.
AAAAAAAACTAAGTCAACCAGCTCAAAATTTCTCCGAGAGACCACAAGGCGCGTTACCCAGCAATACCGAAACCAACCCAAAGGCGCAAGTGCATCTCATCACATTGAGAAACCGTACCGTAGGTCCCGAGGAGGCTCCACTACCTCCATCTGAAAAGTGTCTGTCTAACCAAACCACAACTTCACCAACACCCCAAAAGAGACTCCTCCTCCACCAAACCAAGAGCCTACCAAGAACCCCCCGGTGCCTTACCCCGGTGGGTTACTTTGCCAAAAGACCGATGAGCAATTCACAAAATTCGTAAATTTACTAAAACAATTGCACATCAATCTTCCATTTGTGGAAGTCCTTACGCAGATGCCTAAATATTCAAAATTTATGAGAGACTTTCTCACTCACAAAATGAAAATTGAAACACTGCAATTAGTTAATTTAAGTGAAGAATGCTACGCCGTACTACTTAACAAACTCCCACAAAAGAAAATCAACCCTGGAAGCTTCACCATCCCTTGTTCCATTGGGGATCACCCATACGCAATGCGTTAGCCGATCTTGGGGCTAGCATCAATCTCATGCCCGCATCAATGTTTGACCGACTCGGACTAGGTAAAACAAGCCCTACAAAGATGAGCATACAACTCGCCGACAGGTCTATCAAGTATCCACAAGGTGTCGCCAAAAATCTATTAGTAAAAGTCGGAGACTTTGTCTTCCCGGCCAACTTTGTCATACTAGATATGGAGGAAGATACTGAAGTACCACTCATTCTAGGAAGACCATTCCTAGCCACCGCTCACGCAATGATAGACATGAATGGTGGGAAATTAACATTGAGGGTTGGGGACAAAGAGATGGAGTTCAGGGTTGGGACAAGAGTAGAAGACGACGACCCGGTCAACTACATGAATGCCATAGACTCAAGCTTGGATGATGCTCTCCGACGGTGCAACATGGGAAGCAAAACATCCCACTTGGGTAACATAATGTGACAACTGGCACTTTACCATGAATTCCATACAATAATAAACAGTAATTTGTGCTTTAATGACTATGCATGATTGAATTAACAAGACGAATAACTGTCATATACATACAATGGCATTTCATGTTGCAAGATTTTTATCTTTATTACATGCAACACAATTTGGTTTAATTAGTGCACGAAACAAAGTTAGCATAGTTATTAGATAAACTAGAAGTACTGACGGGAGTTCAGTACTCAGATAGACATGATATTAAGACACAGAATGAGCCCCAGAACCAAGTGTTACACTAGAATAGTGGGTAGGAAAGTTGGGATTACAAAACTGCCTTCCTAGTGATGATATAGGTATCAGAAAGTGCCAGAAACACACTAAAACTGCAGAATTCTGCAGAAAACACCAAAATTAAGCAATTTTCAGCATTTTAACAACTAAATATAATGCAAAAATGTGGTTTAATGGTCCAGAATACTTTCCTAAATGTCGGGAATCGAAACTGTCATAAAATACAACATAAAGCACACTAAACTGCGCGATTTAGCACTTTAACGAACCGGTGACCAACCGAACAACCGAACACTACCTGAAACACCAAATTTTCACTAGAAGCATTGTTTTAGTGTTACGAAGCTGGTTATGGTCACCGAACATCATATTACATTTCATAAACATTAAATACACAAAATATCTAACTAATACCATTAAATCCTAAGCAAACCATGTAACTAACAATTGAAATGTTACACTTTACCCCCCCATCTTGGACGGTTAGGGGACATGGGCCCCACTTAAGATTTCTTTGATATATTTTATTTGATATGTTGAGGAATATACCAACACATGATACCTTATGCTACCTTAATGTTGGAAAGTTATTAATGAAAAAACCAAAAGTTCTATCATTCATTTCATTCACAACACTTCAACACCAAACCCTTCTCTTTCTCTTCTCTTGTTCACGGCACACACGCACCCACATCAATCCATCATATTCAAGCTTCATACAACACTTCCAAGCTTGTTCTAAGGTGTATGGAGGCTATCTAAGAAGATTACATGTGCTAGAACTTGAAGGACCATCTCAAGGAGCTTTTATCCACTTCATATCTTCTTCATCTTCTACTTTGATCTTTGCTAGCCTTGTGCTAGTAGTAAGACTCTCATGATCTCATTTTACTTCTTATTATGTTGGTTAAAAGATCACGTAAAAGATTAAACATGAAGAACACTATGAATCAAGAAAATAAATCTTAAACATAAGACTAAAAATCATAAGAATACATGACAAATAACATAATGAATGTTACTAAAACACCATATTTAAACCCTAATAGTCCACAAAAACTTCAAACACACCATCGTAGAGCAATATAAAACACAACATGATAATCAACATAAAACACAACAATATTATTTATTCGATAACAGTGTCATATCATCCAAAACACAAAACAAAACCAACAGTTATGTTGTTTTAGTAAAATCTTCATTATGTTATTTGTGGGTTTTGAGTGTGTTTTATGGTTGACATTATGGTATTTTATGACTTTTTACACTTTTTAGTAATTTTGGACTTTGTAGCCAACTCCTAGCCCATATATATATGTAAAATTTACTTGCATAAAAATAAGAAAACCCAACCATACACATTATATGTTAAATGTTATGGCTAAGCATTTATACATGAAATGAAATTAAATACAATATAATTATAAATTTTATTTTATATTTCACCTTCTTATTTTAGTTTTAAATCTAATATTTTTATTTTCTTTTACGTATTTTGGAAATTTATATGTTAAAACATATTTACAGGAGGAATGTAGATAACTTGGTTTACGTATGCTAGTTTGGTTCGGTTATGGAGGCTTAACCATAATCATAACCGATGGTCCGTTAAGTATGGGTTGATGTTGGTTAAGTTTGGTTAGTTGTCCAATGATTTTTTTTGTTATTCTTTTGCTTTGTTCCAACTGAATATGTTCAACTATTGTGTTCAAATCTTGGTTATGGATATTTGCAACATGAATTCAAATGTTAAAAGGCTAGAAATGGAGATATAAAAGTTGGAAAAAAGGTATACAAGCTTAAAAATCACAAACATACATGGTTCAGTTCAGTTTCGGTTAAAATCGGTTAATGAAGACACATTAATCATAAACATAACCAAATGTTTAGTTAATCAGTCACTTAACCATTATCGATCGGTATTGTTGGTTAGGGTTAACTCTTATTAATTTTCCGGTTAACGATACAGTTTTCAGTTATGGTTCAGTTTTTATAACCCCTAATTTTCCTGGTTATTCTTGAAATACTTTTAATATGATTGATGATTGTTGAAATATTTTCTTATAAAGTAAAAATAAGATTCATGATATTTTCTTTTGCAAGATTTAATGTCAAAGTGAATAATTAATGAAAAACTAAATGCGATTTTTTATAAGTAACTCACAATTAGCTGTATAAAACTATATGCAATCATGTTTTCTTTACATTTCGTATACTAGTTTTGCTTTCACATTAGAGTCAATATATTATGTAATTATCTATTATTTAAAAAAGCTTCCATACATTAAATGTAATGCATTTAATTAAATTCCAATTTGTAGTATATAAGGGTAGGCCTCTTACCTTGAACAAAACTCATCTCCTGCGTGACACCCAGGGCTCTACTTTCTCTTTCTTAATTCACCGCTTTTATTTATAGTCACAATTTCTTCTTCATTCCACCATTTTCTTCAATCGGGTTGTTCTTTAAAGCTTTGATTTCTTATAAAAAATCTCTTATCTTTCGACATTTACGTCCTTAATTTAGCATCAACAAGTGTCTAGATTCCGCTGAAGATCGATTTTAATGGCGCAGAAGACAAATCGTGTAAATTCTTACAACATCAGCGGAACGGACATAACCCTCAGACGTAAGTAAATCATCCTTAAATCCCTTCATAGGTCCTTTTTATATACATCAATATAACTCCATATGTATGTTTATGTTTTGTATGTATGTTTCTTTATTTTACATGTCTTACTAACACTCAAAAGTCCCGATCCTTGATGTTTTAGACTTGTTTTACTATCAGCGACTGCAAAAACATAAACTTTGATGTTGTGATTGTAGTTTTTCTGATTAATAAATGCGGATTGTATTCGTGTAGTCATACATGTCTATTCTAGGTTAAAAATGTCTACAAGCTGATCTGACGGTGGCTTTAATTTTACTTGTTTTTACAGGTGGTGATTGCGTGCTTATGAGACCTGCCGAGTCGGATACACCTCCCTACGTTGCCCGGGTAGAAAGACTCGTGGCTGATGATGGAAATAATGAGATGATGGTTAGGGTTCGCTGGTATTATCGGCCAGAGGACACAGGAGAAGGTAGGAGGGTTTTTCATGGAGAAAAGGAAATATTTCTAAGCAATGACTATGATATGCAGAGCACACAAACGATACAGGGAAAATGTGTCATTCATACATTACAGCAATATATGAAGCTCAAGTATGTGGGTGTTGATGACTATTTCTGTCGGTATGAATATGATGCCGGAGAACGTGATCCACAAGTTGCGGCTGGAGAACGTTTCACACCGAAAAGTGTTACAGTGTGAGTACTCTTTTGATTTGGATCCATCAGTTAGCTTTATAATCTTCACATTAATTATTTTGGTATTTTATGAGGATGGATATTTACACTAAGCTTATTTTATGATATATGAAGGTACTGTAAGTGTAATAATCCCTACAACCCCGATGCTTATATGGTGCAATGCGATACATGCAAGAGCTGGTATATATCTCATTCTCAATTACATCTTGGTTATTTGTCAATAGTATGTGCTACAAATTCGAAGAGACGTATACGAAAGTGGTTTACAAACATAGTCATCTTTAATAACATTGCCATGATGCACACAAGCTTCATGCACGTACTTCACTTGATAAAAAAAAAGAAACAAACTCATCATTTCCTTGATGGTGATGTTTAATGTTAGTGCATTATCTGTCTATCGCCTCCGTCAATCTAGTCCGTAGCAGAAACCGAAGAATTCTAAGCTTTTAGTGTTATATCTAGTTAGAAAGGCAAGGTGGCAATTTTGTAAATAATGAGATTTCTCATTATATCCCTTATGCCTATAAATAGGAGCTTTAGTTGTAAAGTTTAAGACTTTTGGCTCATTTGGAGATTTAGAGATCTAATCCTAGAGAGAGAAAGTCTAGAGAGAGAACGTCTCTCCACATGATTCACGGCTTTGTACACGACATCATATCAATAGAATCATGTCATTAGTACGTTCTTGTGTGTTCGGTCACGTACGTTCACGGATTCCGCACGTCGAACGTTCGTTACGCAATCGTACGGTGTCGAAACCGATCCTACATTTAATTATAATTCACCCTTATAATTTTATTTATATTGCAAATGGGTTCTACTTGCCTAGAACACATATATAGACATTGAATCTCTAACCAATTTCAACACCATTTGGTTTGTTTAAAAATCAAAATTAAAGAAATAAATCACTACGATAAACATGTATGAGAGTCTTTATCCTCATGTTTAATATATCCCCTTGTGTTAAACTGATCTTTGGGTGACTTTTTCCTGTAATCATATAAATATATAGGACATAATTTTCCAAAGAATGTTGGACACCGACTCTCATACATGTGTATCAAAATGATTTGTTTCATTAATTTGAGTTTTTAACTAAACCAAATGGTGTGAAAATTTGTTAAAGATTCAATGTCTATATATATATATATATATATATATATACACACATTTAGGAGGAAAATCCCAAAAGTTTGCTTCTTAGGCAGACCTATGAGATTGTATGATATTACCTTTAATACAATGTTGATTTGATAATTTTGTAGGTACCATCCATCATGCCTGGACTTGACAAATGAAGATGTTGAAAAACTCGATAAGTTTTTTTGCTCTAGAGTGTGTCAAGAAGATGCAAAATGATGGATCTTCAATTTTATCAGCTTTCTAACCTTGTCTTTGATTCTTGTTTGGTTTTTGTGTTAATGAAAATAGATTGATTAAACGTACATGTTTATATTATATTTATCGTTGAGCTAGTGGGTAATGACTTTATTACATTAGAAAATAACTAAAATATCACATTAACCAATTTAATTAAATACTATTAACATTTCACCATTCTACTATCTTAAAACTTTAGAATCTGGTTTATACTAACTTTTAACCTTGAATCTTAAAACCCTGAAGAATATCACAAAGAGTATATTATTTATATATTTATATTTATTTAGTTGTTTATCCACTTATTTTAATAACTAATTTGTACCGTATAATCAATTCCTGTTGAAATTATTGTTGCTTACATATATGGCTTTTAATGAATCGAACCGAATACAATCTTTTTTGTGTTCGGTATAACATTGAACATGTTCACGAACACTTACCGAATCAAATTTCATGTTCATATTCGTTCATTAAGAATATAAATTTATTGGTGTTTGTTAGTTAACTTTCTCGAGAAACAAAGACGAACACAAATGAATACAAATCAAGTTTAAGTATTTAGATATAATTAATACTAAACTTATTACATAACAACAACACAAATCTATACTATATATAATTCATAACACAATGGCCTTTTAAAATACGTTAAAGTTAATATCTTTTTTTTTGTTTTAATGCACAAGATATAACTTAAAATGAGGATAAATTAGTTTTTCAAACACTTGTTACACTTCAATCCTTTTATCTTAATTACACTTTAAATCCCTCATCTTTAACAAAACAATTATAGATAATTAGTTAGTAACTTTATCCCCTTGTAAAAAACTAACTACCACATGATTTTACACAATTTGAGTATAGTATTGTTACAGTCTTTTTAATTAAAAAAAAGATATCTTACGTGATTAACAATGTATAAGGATAAGCGATAACCGAATAGTTAACCAGAAGCATACAAAAAACAGACGAACCAGACATAAATCAACCAAAAATCAATTAACTAAAAATTGATTAACCGAAACCCCACCATTTATCAATTTTTTTATACCCTCATTTAACCAAATTTAACCGAACTGAACCATTCATATTTTCATATATTTCTAGCTTTTACACCTTTAGATCATGTATTTCATATTTTATACCTCCATTTCATGTATCATACTTACATTTCATGGATTCACACAATCATTTCATGTATTTATACCTCAATTTCATGTCTCTCTAAGCAAAAGTTTTAGCCCAAGTTTGGTTTTGGCTATTAACCGAAACTAAACGAATCAAACAAAAAACCGTCAATCCAACCGAATAAACCGAAAACCGGTTTGTTAATAAAATAGACTAATTGATACTTTGGTTTTGATTGAGGATAATAACCGCACCAACCGAATAATACATACCCTGACAGTGTTGGTGTTTCCCGACGCATCGCGCGGGAACCCTTCTAGTATATGTGTGTGTCTTTATGTATATATATATAGAGGCTGGTTAACGTACAATACCTCTTATCCTACATTATGTACGTGATGCCCAAAACCGTACGATCTTCAATAGATCAAATGCAGGCGAAACTAATTTATATGATTAAATTAATCATATTAATATATTCAAATCATACCGAAAAGGCTAAAATCATCATTGCGAGATCATATCTCTGTAACTGACCGAAGATAGTTCAAAATCAAACCCTAAATCAAATTCAACAACCTGAGATTCTTCTTCCCCAACCTCCCTTCGTTCCTTTTGGTGCGATTTCATCATACAATAATAAGAACTACTGATTTGGGAGTTGTAGGGGATAAACGGAGCAAGACTAACATCGATCGACCAACAATTGAAGAAGATGATCCAGGTTATTGTTTATTGTAATATGCGAATTCTGTGTTTTGAAAACAGGGTTGTTACAACATGCGAAATACATTTGAAATAGTACGTTATGTCTTGGTTTTTATAATATGCGAAATAGATGAAAACATTCTTTGAAAACATGCGAAAAAAAAACATTTGAACTACTAGGTTATGTTTGGATTATTGTAATATACGAATTCTAATTGTACATTGCATATAGGTGTGGTTTATTATAACATGCGAAATAGATGAAAACATGCGAAATAAATGTGAAGCTATTGTGTGTGGTTTATTATAACATGCGAAACACCTGTGAAAAAAATAGTCTGGTTTTTTATAATGTGTGAATTCTGTTTTTAAGTCACATGCGATTTTGTAGAAATTGATGCTAATGATGCGTTTCATATACCTATATCCACATTGATGAAAGTGCACAACAAAAAATAGTGAATTGAGCATTATAATTATTAAATATTAAAAACCTCTATATAAAGGAAAAAAATGAATTAATATCGATGTGATTGTAATGTGACTTGCAATGATGACTTTTAACATAAATACCATAACTTACCACCCCGTCTAAATAATAAATTTACTATTGTAATAGATGAAAACATGGTTTGAAAACATGTGAAAAACATTTGAACTACTAGGTTATGTTTGAATTATTGTAATATGCAAATTCTAATTGTACATTGCATATAGGTGTGGTTTATTATAACATGCGAAATAGATGAAATCATGGTGTGAAAACATGTGAAATAATTGTGAAGCTATTGTGTGTGGTTTATTATAACATGAAAAACAGCTGTGAAAAAAATAGTGTGGTTTTTTATAATGTGCCAAGTCTGTTTTTGAGTCACATGCAATTTTGTAGAAATTGATGCTGATTATGAGTTTCATGTACCTGTATCCACATTGATGAAAGTGCACACAAAAAATTGTGAATTGACCATTATAATTATTAAATATTAAAAACCTCTATATAAAGAAAAAAATGAATTAATATCGATGTGACTGTAATGTGACTTGTAATGATCACTTTTAACATAAATACCATAACTTACCACCCCATCTAAATAATAAATTTACTATTTTAATATATAATACTTAGAGATAACAACCTTCCAGATTAAGACACCAAAACAACACACACAAAAAACACACAAAAAATAGCCGATAAAAACAAAAAAATTGTAAGTGCATTTGTCTATCGCTTCCGTCAATCACGTATCGTAGCTGGAATAAATGATCAAGACATGGTTCAAACTGAAGATTGCATGTTTGGAGATGTTGATTCGTACGAATCAACATATATTCAGATTCGTACGAATGGAGGTTGAACAAGTCGGTTCGTACGAACCAACATATGTTGGTTCATAGTTATGGTTGTCCATTCGTAGTAGCAGGTTCGTACGAATGGAGGTCCATTCGTAGGTATCCTTGTACGAATCAACTATGCCTATAAATAGGAGAGTAGGGTCTTGTTCATTGTAACTTTGTTGACTTAGAGGGGAAACTCTGTCAGTTTGATTTCGTGGTTTTGTAACGTTCAACAATCAATAGAAATCATAGTTTAATTACTTCTTGTTGTTCAATATACACACGTAGTTGGATTTCGCACAAGATACGTGTTCTACGCATTCAACAGTTATTCAACAGTTACGAAATCGATCCTAGAGCGAATCTACAAGTGGTATCAGAGCGGGTGATTGATTGCACGGATTGAAGACACAAGAATTCAGGAAGATTCAAGCAAATCCGAGACAAATTTTATCATCTTTCTTCATATCTTCTTCTACTCATCTTCTACATTTCTTTTTGAACTTTGAACTCAGATTTGTGTGAAAAAACGTTTTTAAACAATCTTACAAAGTTTCAGATCAAAATTCTAACAAAATCTTAATCAAATCACTGTAAAACATGGTTGTTTAGGTTCAGATGTGTTCGGACGAATCTGGTTTTTGCAGATTCATACGAATCTAGGTTGGGATTGTTCATTCGTACGAATCCAGGAAGTAGATTCGTACGAACCGGGGTTTATAATCAAAATTGTTTTTCAGTGCTCATTCGTACGAACCCAGAGAGTGCTCATTCATACGAACCTGGAGAGTGTTCATTCGTACAACTCAAGAGAGGTTCATTCGTACGAATCAAGGTAGTTGTGTTGTTTGTTTTTTCAAAGTTGATTCAAGTGTTTATTTGATTGTTTGAAGGAATCATGGAAGAGGAATTATATAATGAGTTTTACAACGCATTCACAACTGAAGAAACACCCATGACAAAGACTGCTTCAAGTGTTATGTCCAAGAGTTTGAACTTTGATAATATTTACGGAAATCATCAAAAGCCACCGAAACTAATGAATATAGAAGATTATCATTGGTGGAGCAGTACATTTGAAAACTGGGTGAAAGCTTATGCTTATGATAGTTGGGTTATGTTAACATTGGGATATGAAAAACCCATAAACGATAAACATGAATTACTTAAAATTAAAGAATTTTCAGATAATGATAAAAAGGAACATTCTAATGAATTAAGAATGATAACACTGTTGCAACAATCTGTTAGAGAGGATATTCTTTTCTTGCTTCAACATGGTGAAACGTTAAAATCAATGTGGGAAGCGTTAAAAGTGAAAGCCGAAGGTGGAAAGGATATCAAGAAAAACAAAATATCTTTATTGAAAAAGGAGTTTGATCTGTTCGGATGCATGAAAGGAGAAATTGTCTGACAAATGACAGAAATATTTTGCCATTTTAAAATCGAACTAGAAAGATCTGGAATTAGAAAGGACAGAGAAGAGATTATCGATAAACTGATCGAGGCATCACCACACGTAGATAATTGGCAAACATTTGTCATGATTCTGAAAAATGATGCCAAGTTTGACGAGATCACTTTGGATAGTTTGATTGAAAAACTTGAAGGACATGATCTGGAATTGTAGAAACACAACAAAATGATCAGTTCAAGTTACCAGCAGAATGTAGATATGTACTACAATAGAAGTATGCTGATGAACAATCAAGCACCAAAGATCAGTATGGCATTTAGTGCTGAAAATTCAGGTGATTCTTTAAACAACAAAATGACGAGTTCAAGTTATCAGCAGAATCTAGATCTGTACTACCATAAAAGTATGCTGATGAACAATCAAGCACCAAAGATCACTATGGCATTTAGTGCTGAAAATTCAGGTGATTCTTTAAAGAGTAAATCTCAGAGCTATGATCCGGGATATCATTCATCGTCTTCATCAGCTAAATCCAATTCAAATCAGAATTGGAAAGATTCTCCAAACTTGAATACTGATTTCGCCAGATAGCATATGAGTTTCTTGGCTTCTATTCTGGAGTCTTATGAATGTTTGTTCACAGGAAAGATAGGCAATCCGAATATGACAAAGGAGGACTATGATTAGATAGATCTGAAAGAGATGGAGCTCATGGATATCAGGTGGTGTATGGCTAGTGTAATCAGGAGGACTCAACGTTTTATGGAGATCACTGGGAAGAAATGTCTTGAAGGTCCTGATATGAAGCTGGGATTCGACAAAGCAAAGGTCACTTGCTTCAAGTGTAAACAAAAAGGGCACTTCAAAACAGAGTGTACTAACCGGCAAGCTGATGATAGTGCGAATCCTTTTCATGAAGACTACAATAAGAAAGCAATCTATCATCGCACAAATGAGAAGCCGTAAAAAATGAATCAAAAGCAAATCGAAGAGGGTTCATCTAAAGAGAGAAAGCAAGCTTTGATAACAATGCAAGAAGACGAAGGGTTTAATTGGGATAAATATATTCCAAAAGAGAAAAAGGCATTGATTGTTGAGACAAGAGCAAGTCAAGAGGAACGTCATGCACGGATGTGGTTGAGTGAAGTATATGAGATTTTCATGGAAGCAAAACATGCAAATAGATGGGATGATGAGAGGAAGTGTTTCGTAGATCCTCAAGGGAATCCAGCAGTTGATCCTAATATGGTAGATATTAAAGCGCTTGTTGCTGCTATTCCAACTGCAGGAAAGTATGCCTCAGGGATCAGAGAGAATCCGAAGTACAAGAAATAAATGGAGGAGGCATAAGAAGGGTGATCTATGCCAGTGTCGAGAAGAAGAAGATTGTAGAAGAAATCCTTGACGAAAGCCAGAAGATGAAAGAAGAAATTCACTTAACCATAATCGATCAGTATTGGTGGTTAAGGTAAACTTTGATTAATTTTTCGGTTAATGATACGATTTTTAGTTGTGGTTCAGTTTTTGATAACCCCTAATTGTTCCGGTTATTCTTGAAATATTTTTAATATGATTGATTATTGTTTAAGTCTTTTCTTATAAAGTAAATATAAAATTCTATATATTTTCTTTTACAAGATTTAATGATATAGTGAATAATTAATGAAAAACTAAATGCGATTATTTTTTTATGTGTAACTCAAAATTAGCTGTTTAAAATTAAATGCGATATTTTTTATATTTCGTATACTAATTTTGCTTTCACATTAGAGTCAATATATTATGTAATTATCTAAAATTGAAAAAGGCTTCCATACATTAAATGTAATGCATTTAATTAAATTCCAGTTGATAGTATATATAGGCAAGCCGCTCACCCCAAACAAAACTCATCTCCTCCGTGACATACTTTTTCACCTAGGGTTCTGCTTTTTCTCTCTTAATTCACCGCTTTATTCGATCAGTTTTTCCTTTAAAGCTTTGATTTCTTATAAAACATCTCTTATATTTCGATATTTACGTCCTTAATTTAGCATCAATAAGTGTCTAGATTCAACTAAAGAACAATTTTAATCACGTAGAAGATAAATCGTCTAAATTCCTACAACATCAGCGGAACGGACATAACCCTCAGACGTAAGTAAATCAACCTTAAATCCCTTTGTGTTTGGTACTTTATATATATATGTGTGTATATCAATATAACTCCTTATGTATGTATGTGCTTATGTGTATGTTTCATTCTTTTTACATGTCTTGCTAACGCTTAAAAGTCCTGATCCTTGAAGTTCTAGACTTGTTTGACTGCCAATGACTGTGAAAACATAAACTTTTATGTTGTGATTGGAGTTTTTATGATTAATAGATGCGGATTGTATACGTGTAGTCATACATGTCTATTCTGGGTTAAAAATGTCTAGGAGTTGATCTGACAGTGGGTTTAATTATACTTGGTTTTACAGGTGGTGATTGCGTGCTTATGAGACCTGCCGAGTCGGATGCACCATCGTACATCGCCAAAGTTGAAAAACTCATGGCTGATGATGAGAATAGTGAGACAATGGTTAGGGTCCGCTGGTATTACCGGCCAGAGGACACAATAGAAGGTAGGGGGACATTCCATGGAGTAAAGGAAATCTTTTTGAGCAATGACTATGATATGCAGAGCACACATGCGATACAGGGAAAGTGTGTAGTTCATACATTGCAACAGTATATGAAGCTCAAGTATGTGGGTGTTGATGACTATTTTTGTCGGTATGAATACGATGCCGGAGAACGTGATCCACTTGTTGCGGATGGAGAACGTTTCACACCATAACATGTTACAATGTGAGTACTCTGTTGATTGCGATCCATCAATTAGCTTTATAATCTTCACTTTAATTATTTTGGTATTATGAGGTTGAATATTTACACTAAGCTTATTTTTTATGATATATGAAGGTATTGTAAGTGTAATACACTCTACAACCCCCGATGCTTATATGGTGCAGTGTGATGCATGCTAGGGCTGGTATATATATCATTCTTAATTAGATCTTAGTCATTTGTCAATAATATGCGCTACAAATTCGAAGAGACGTCCACGAAAGTGCATTACAAACATAGTCATCTTTGATAACATTGCCATGATACGAAATTTATATGACATGACTAGCACACAGGTTTCATGCACGTATTTCACTTGATAAAAAAGAAACAAAACTCATCGTTTCCTTGATGAAGATGTTTATAATTATAATTCACCCTTATAATTTTATCTATATTGCAAAAGGGGTTTTACTTGACTTATATATATATATATATATATATATATATATATATATATATATATATATAGGGTGGGGTTCTAGAGTGAATACTAGTGTATTTGTGAGCTGAGTAAACAAATCCTGACCATTGATTTGCATCATCAAATTGTAAAATACACTAGTGTATTTTCATCATTAAATCTTGACCATTGATTTACACTTGTGTATACACTTATGTATACACTTGTATATTGATAATGAAGGGCTAGGATTAGTTCACTAGTGTTCACAATCAAGACTTTTGTTCACTAATGAACCTAACCCTATATATATACATTGAAATCTATAACCAACTTCGACACCTTTTGCTTAATTAAAAGCTCAAAATTAAAGAAATAATTCATTTCGATAAACATGTTTGGGAGTCATTATCCTCATGTTGAATATATCCCCTTGTGTTTAACTGATCTATGGGTGACTTATTTGGGCAATCATATAAATATATAGGACAAAAATTTCTAGAGAATGTTGGCATGGACTCTCATACATGTTTACCCAAATGATTGGTTTCATTAATTTTGAGTTTTTAATTAAACTGAATGGTGTTAAAATTGGTTAAAGATTCAATGTCTATATATCAATATATGTATATATGAGGAAAATCCCAAATGTTTACTTCTCGGATACAACTATGGGATTGTATGATATTACCTTTGATACCCTGTTGATTTGATAATTTTGTAGGTACCATCCATCATGCTTGGAGTAGACAATTGAAGATGTTGAAAAATTCGATAATTTTTTCTACTCTAGAGTGTGTCTTGAAGATGCAAAATGATGGATCTTCTATTTTATCACCTCCTTAACTTTGTCTTTGATTGCTATTTAGTTTTTGTTTTAATGAAACTAGATTTATTAAACATACATGTTTAGATTATATTTATCGTTGAGGTAGTGGGTAAAGACTATATTGCATTAGAAAATAGCTAAAATATTACATTAACCCATTTAATTAAATACTATTAACGTTTCACCATTCAACTATCTTAAAACTTTAAAATCTTGTTTTTACCAATTTTTTAAGCTACAATCTCCAAACCCTAGAAAACATTACAAAAAGTATTTGTATTATTTATTTAGTTATTTATCCACTTATTTCAATAACTAATTCATACCGTATAATCAATTTCTATTGAAACTATTGTTGCTTATACATAAGGCTTTAAACGAACTGAATATTTTTTGTGTTTGTTCGTATAGAACTGAACATGTTCACGAACACTAACCGAATGAAATTTCATGTTCATATATGTTCTTTAAGGAAATGGATATATTCGTGTTCGTTTGTTAACTTTCTCGACAAACATAGATGTCACACCCTGATTTCCAGGTGGGCCTGGACTTGGGGTTTATGCGTGACAAATTGATATAGATATTTACATTAACACAACGGAAGTCTTGGGAATATAAAATAATTATTACAAAGTGCAATTGTCCAAAATTTCAAAATAATATACAAACGAGAGTGTACTAAAATATCCACAGGCGGATCGAATAACAGATGATTACATAAGAGACTGCTAGGCTTCTTGCATGGAGTTGCAAATTCCACTAACCAATTACCGGGCAGCTTCCGGCCTATTACGTACTTTACAAACTTGCGCTTAGTCTTTTAAAAATATGTCAGTTTTCACTGGTGAATACAAATAACCGACACATTTTGAAAATATTTCAAATCATTTTATTTACCATTTGGTATATTAATTTTCATAAATAACTTGGGACAAACGATATCTCTTGTTATCAGTATTGCATGCTTGTCAATACATATGGGGTCTGGAACTATACTCCGATACATGATTAACCGGCACACCACTTTAATCCCCGTATTGGATAAGAAAATATTTTATCAAAGCATTAGCATCTGTCAGGTGTATGCCTACACCCCGTGCTTAAGTCGTGGCCTCTTGCAATTAAGTGAGCCGTGGATATACAGGACATGGTCGCATTAACCCCCCAATGTTTAAATTATCAAGCATAACAAATTAAAACGGGTTATTTAGATTTTGGACACATTGGTCATTGATCCCATACCGGAACCAAGCGGTAATAATTTACCGTATCCCAAGCCCGTATAGGAAAAATAGGTTAAGAGTATTTACCTGAGCTTAAATCTTTACAATCCAAAGATATTTATAAGCACAACTGTTTAAGTCAAAACAACTAACAAGGTTGCAATTTATTGGACACCCTTAGTCTGTAATGAATGGAATGATGATCCAGTAGAATGTTAACGGGTCATATTCAAGTCATATGACTTGGCCGGTTAACTAATAATAACAACGGTACGGTACGCTATATTAAGCGGAGACCAGATAGAATGTGGTTTGTACCCTCACGAGTACTATGACTTGTATGATATGAGTCAAACAATAATACATTCTGATTATAAATGATTTTGAAAGAATTCAACCCAATTCGGTTAACTTACATAAGCTAAGCTATATAAGTCAATTGTACGCGCATAGGCGGCATCGAGTAATCGGATGAGTCAATGTCAAGTTCATTATCCCAAAACATGTTTAATATGTTACCACATCAGTTTATAACTCAAATTATAAGTTCAATTATGATTCAAAACCATTTTATGCACAAAAGGGCATTTTTGGTATTTTTTAAGGCATAATACATGAACTTGCATAAAACCCGACAATTGATTATGATCAAATGGTATAACCTAAGAGGGTTATTCCATACATTAATATGATCATAATACAACTCCAAATCAATAGCTAATCTAAGCTTAAACGGGTCAGAATCGAAAGTCAAAGAAGAAGTTAAACTAATTGACTTTCGGCTGCAAACCGAGCTATAAGCTGGAAATGACGGGTTAGACATGATTTAACATGTCCTAATATGTTATACCAACTAATATGATGTCAAAATTTAGTGTTTAGATGTTTAGAAGTTCATTTAACTTAATTTCCGAAAATTTGCATTTTGACTTTATTTTAATAAAACTTTGACCCATCATTTGACCAACTTATCATGATCTTCAGGAGGTGCCCTCATAGGGGATTATTACCTAACTTATTTTGATTACGTAGCCATGTTCGATTCGAACATTGGCTTGACCATAATGGTCATAACCGAAAGTCAAAGCAAAAGTCAATTTGCTTGACTTTTGGCTAATAACTTATGTTATAGGTGAAATTCTGAGCCCATATCCTGATTGTATCTTGATTTTATATTAGCTATTTATGATCAAGATACCAAACCAGGATATTGGTAACATCCTGAGGCAGTATCCTGGCTATCACTAACAATTTGCTTGTAGGTTATGGCTGCAGGATTACAACGTTCACAAGGACTAACAAGTGACCTTTACAGGATAACACAGGGACCTCAAGAATCCCTAAGGGATTATGTTAACATGTTCAGTAGGGAATCCTTGGATATCCCGCACCTTGATGTTGCTACGGCAGTACAAGCATTTAAGATGGGACTACAGAAGGATTCCCAGTTTTATCAGGATCTTGTGATGAATCCTTGCAGGAACTTGGACGAAGCTCGGAACAAGGCCTTGAGATATATAAGGCTTGAAGATGACAACAAAATGCAAGATAGGATGAATTCATCCTCAACATATGAGTCAACAAATAGAAAGTCAGAATCTTCGTATAAACCATACCGCTCTAAGCCGTATGGCAAAAATGACAACAAGAGAGTGAACGCTGTTGAAGATGAGGATGGAGAAGAATATCCTGAATTATCAGAATATTGTTTTTCGGTTAATATTCCTGAACTAATGTATGCCATGCAGGGTTTAGGAGATAAAGCAAGATGGCCAAGAAAGAATCAACAAAAGGCTGATCGGAAGGACAAGTCAAAATGGTGTGCCTTCCACGAAGACTTTGGGCACGTAACAGAGGATTGCATAGCCTTAAGAAAGGAGATAAGTTACTTGCTGAGAAAAGGCTATTTGAAAGATCTTCTTGGCAGAAAGAAGAATAAGGGCCAGGATATTGACAAGAATCCTGAACGAGCAACATCCCCGCCACCAGATACCAAGATAATCAATTTTATATCTGGAGGATCCGATATATGTGGGACTTCTTATTTTGCAGCTAAAAGGCATGTCAAGGAAGCTAAGGTAGAAAGAGGAGACAAACCGACAAGGATGACGATGCTCACAGACGACAAAGTGATAACATTCGACAGTGATGACCGTGATAACATCCAGGATCCTCACCATGATGGTCTGGTAATTACCTTATATATTGCTAACCATTTTGTACACATGATATTGGTAGACTATCGCAGCTCGGTCAACATCATCCAATAGGAAACCTTGAAGAGGATGAACATCCCAGAATTGGAGATTACCTCGAAGTCCACTGTGCTTGTAGGGTTCAGTGGAGAAGCAAAGAATACTGTCGGAGAGATAAAGTTGCCTGTGTATGTTGAGGAGGTAAACTCAATGCAACAGTTTTGTGTCATGGATTCATTATCCTGCTATAATATTATATTAGGTATGCCATGGATTCATGATATGAAAGTTGTACCTTCCACCTATCACCAATGTGTCAAGATTCCTACTCCTTGGGGAGTAGTCAAAATTGAAAGTGACCAACAGGAGGCGAAGGAATGTTACTCCTCTTTGATGAAGGCCTCAACGAAGTCCCAGGCAGGATAGCAATTAAGGATACAAGCACATGATATCGTGGAAGCTTCAGAGCAGGATGTCAAGAAAGTTATCCTCGATGAGAATAATCCAGATATCTCGGTGCTTGTAAGGGTCAATATCCCTTCGGATATTGTTTTGGTCAAAAATTACCGAAGCAATTAACTGATCAAATTAGTTTGTGAGGTAGTGTGCTAGCAATGCTTGTGAAAAATATGTTGGTTTGTTCGTTTGCAAAAACAGTTTCAGGATATAGTCTCAGGATATGAAACTATATCAGCAATCAAACAATAAGCTCAAAAAGTAAAAATGGACACAGGATATACGAGGAAAGCCCTTGATCAATCTAGATCTCCGGCATAAAACCTCGGGAGCTGACAATCATCGGCTGCCTTGTTCTTCTTATTACTGAGTGTTCAGGATGCAGTGCAAGATAATGCTCAGATCGCTACTAAGTGGTACAATGATCATAAGTGATGAGTGTTAGTGCGTGATTGCAAGAGAAAGAAGTAAGAGTTCGAGAGCAGAGAGTGAAGTTAAGTGTTCCTACGATCTGGCCTTCCTTTTTATAGTTACAAATATCAAACAGATTCTCCTATAAACTAGGGATGCTCCAGAATATTCCTTCTTGAACGTTGGTGACCTATTCTTCCGGCTTTAACGTTTATTTTTCAACCAAATGGAGCGAGTCTTCAGGAGAATGAGTCCACATGAACGTTACAATCCTGCAGCTATGACCTGCAAGTAAATAATTAGTAACTGCCAGGATACTGCATCAGGATGTTACCAATATCCTGATCCGGTATCCTGACCATAATCAGAAATAATCAAGTCAAGATTTAGTTTCAGGATATAGGCTCAGAAAACCACCCATAACAATTGTCCCCAAAAATATATCAGTTGGAATCCCCAAATTCAAACGGATATATTTTTTCCATTGTGTCGATCGAGGCAATTAATATGAGGTGACGGTTGATTTGACAGTGTGCAACTTCCCATGCGAAATTCACTCATGCCTATCTATCTCGCCCCTATATCTTCTCATTTCTTGTTTGATAATCAACCATCCTTCTCAGAATTTCCAGGTATAACTTGACAACCCTCAAAATTCCATGTACCCATACGATTTATTAATGATAATTAAAGTGCTTGATGACTGTGCTGAATCACTTAACTGCTTTTTGATTACTGTGTTACACTTACATGTGCTTGTTAACATACTAGTAGTGTACAGAAAAGTTACTAAATAGTCCGGTATGCTTTCCTGAGTGTTGAAAATTAAAAATGTTACAAATATATATATATATATATATATATATATATATATATACATATACACTTTACGGATTAATTAAGCACTTTAACGGAACAGTGTCAAACCGAACAACCGGACATTACCCGGAACACCAAAATAATGCTAGAAGCATTGTTTTTATTTTTCTAAGCTAGTTAGGGTCCCCAAACACCCTAACACACTATATATTACTTAACACACATAAACCACTTATTATTTCACTTATCTTCTAACTAGATTAGTTAACTAACCATTACATCTCAACCAAGCACCCCACCCCCTTAACCATACGGTTACAAGGTGGGCCCCCCACCTTGATTTTCTTCATTTGTTTAATGGATTGGTTATGTACTTAGGGGACATGTAATCCAAGGGTTAATGGCATGTTGGAGGACTTGTAGTATATAACCACTAGATCACCATCATTCTCACCATTCACTAACTTAACAACACAACACTCTCTCCCTCTCTTCTTGATCTCGGGCGACCCCAAGAGCACCACCACAACCATCACTTGATCACTTTCAAGCATTCTAAGAGCATACATAGGTGTTAGAAGGCATATGATGCGTGCTAGTGTGTATATGTTTTAGGTATATATTTTAAGCCCTTTTTACACTTTTTAGCCAAGTTTTAAATTTATAAAACACGATATTTACTAACACTAAACACACATATGGACAAGTGCACCCATCGTGGACGTAGTATAGTGTTGGTAAGATACCGAGGTCGTCCAAGGACACAAGAGCTTTTAGTACCGGTTTATCCTCAACGCCTAATCAAATCAAAATGTTAGAAAAGATTTTAAAACTAAGAAAATAAAACTAACTAAATGCTGAAAAATAAAATTAAAAACAGATAGACAAGATGAATCACTTGGATCCGACTCGTGTATAGTGCAACCTTTGATTATTTTCGCACTTTTGCACTTGTTTAAGAGATTATCTTAGTTATTGTAGTAGGCCCCTCTTTTGAAGGTGACGTTTCCCTCAACCCAGTAGTTTGAGTCAGCAAGGATACAATCCTAAAGGGTCGGATTATTGAAAGATAAATAATTAAGTTATTAATGCAAATTATGGTATGCCCCTCTTTTGAAGGTGACGTTACCCTCGACTAAGTAGTCTGAGTCAGCAGGGATACAGTCCTAAGTAGCCGGGTTATAGTATTAATAGTAGTTTAACTTATGAGGGGGTCAAAGAGTTTGGATCCCCGCCATCCAATACCTTTGGGTATTGAAGGAGATCCTACTAAATTTGACCCAGGTCCCTTGCAGGACCTCTAAACGCTGAACAAGGGCAAGACTCTTACCAAACCGTTCCCTTAACCCCCGACCAGGTAGCCAACATACCTCCATATAGAATGTGGAGATATGAATGGTGAAAATCTTTTATTTTATATAGACAGTAAAATAATGTCAAGACACCACGGACAAACGATAAGGAAGAATCACCTTCAACATAAGAAACTAGTTATTAAAGTCATTAATACATAACCATATAAAAAGTGCAAAAGATTAAAAATAAAAAGTATTACACTAGACACTTGTCTTCACCAAGTGATGTAAGAGACTTAGGCAAACATGGTCTTTGATTGTCAAGAACTCTTACGATCAATCTTGGATCCCGAGACGACTCACACACTCTATGATGGACAATGGATGATGGTGGTGGATGATGGTGTTGTGATGGTGGCTGAAGTGTGAGAGAGGTGGTGTGCCAAGGGATGAGTTGAAATGGCTCCAAGCACTCCAATTTATAGGCTGAATAGAAGCCTGGACACGGCCCCGTGTCCGTCTGACACTCTCTCTCTTCATTAATTGTAATTCGTAATTACAATAAATGCGCCTGCAGTACTCTGACCACGCCCCCGTGTCCGCTGGGCACGGCCCCGTGGTGGGCAATAGAAGCTTCTATAAGTTTGTCTTTTCTGCTGCTTCTTGGGCACGGCCCCGTGCTCGCTGAGCACGGGGCGTGTTCAGTCTTCTATCTTATTTGTTTTGCTTGGGAGGATGCTGTCGAGGGGTCAGGCAATCCACTTTTGTCCCTTTTCTTGTATTTATGTTAGATTTTGCTGTCTTTTTTCTTCTTTTGTTAATTTAGCTCATTTAATCCTGAAAATACAAAAGGAAGACAAAAGCACACTTTTTCCAACATTAGTACTAAAAAAAGGGTTAGTTTTATGCCACAATTGATATATTTTATATGTTGCATTTTGCGCGTATCAAATACCCCCACACTTGAATCTTTGCTTGTCCTCAAGCAAAACTCTCTATAATGTGGCTTTATTCACTCCCAAATGGAATGGGGAGAAGAGAAGGTTTTTGGGCTTGTCATAGAGTGTGGGGACTTTCCAAGATTGTTTAGGTTTTATTTTTATTTATTTACAATCCTATTCGTCATGATTTATTAAAAACATTTCATAAGATAAATTATTTATTAAGGCATAACATACCTTTTTAAAATTCCATTTATATACAAGTTCACATACCTCACGGGGGAAATCACTCACACTCGGCCGAAGGTGTATTTTTAGTGAATCACTCGAGAGCGGCGTGGAACTTATTTCTACCATAAGCTTGCCAAGCAATCAATCCTCCTCCTTTTTAACTTTATACCTTTGTAAATATCAAGAGAATTTTTTGGGTGAAGGGTTAGGCTTGGGCTAAAGTTGGGTGGTTGGGTTAGTGGTTAGTTGAAAAGGGCGAAAGGCGTAAAAAGCGTTGGTTTTCGTAAAACATTTTGTTTTTGTGACTTTTTATTTTTAATGAAGTATTTATTGAAACATGCTTTGTTTGAGGAGCTTTGTTTGTTTATTTCCAACTTCATCATCATTCATTTTTTTTCAAGAGTCACACGAAAACCGAGCTTTGTTACTAAAATAAGGGGTAAAAAATGAAAAAGGTATTTTGGTGGGTAAAAGGGTTTTGGGTTAAGAAATGAAAAGGTTTAGGCTCAAAGGGGTTAACTAAGGGGAATTTTTGGGTAGGTGAAAAGAAAAATGAAAATAATGGTGTTGAAAGAAAAAGGGTTAGTCCTAATGCCTCCATCATTTACTTACTTGGGTTTAAGTTGGTAAGGACCGGGAATGAATTATCGTGGCAAGTTCTAGAGTCGTAAGAACCAAACGGCTATTCACACAAGAAACGAAAAATGAGCATTTAGTGTAAAGATGTGTATTTGTATGCTCTATAAAGGCTCAAAACTCACTTTTGTGGGAATGGGTTTTTACGTGATCAAGTATATATAATCAAATTTTAACTAAGCTTGTCATGCCGTTTCATAATTTTCTTACGTTGGTTCTTTTTATCACGACGCTATCGGTTGTAAATTTGTAAAAATATAACCTTGTTAGAATTAGAATTCCCAACTTAAACTTAGACAAGTAAAAAAAAATGAAAATTTTTGAAAAAATTTTGGGGTGATTAGCGGTTCCAATAGAGTTTTGTGTAAGTCTTGTTATTAGGACTTGCAAAATTCAAGGTTTTAGCATCCCCCCACACTTAAATTACACATTGTCCTCAATGTGTCCCAAAAATAAGTTTTTAGGTTGATTGAATGTGTAAAATGGTGTTAAAAGCAAAATTTTATGTTACTGGCAGTCTGGACATGGCCCCGTGGTGACCGGGCACGGCCCCGTGTTCAGGTGCCAGTAACAAAAATTAAAGAAAAGAAACAGAAGCCTGGACACGGGGGCGTGTTTAGTGAACACGGCCCGTGTCCTGTTACCTGAACTGGGCAATTTTTTGCAGGATGTTCAGCACGGGGCCGTGTTGGCTGGATACGGCCCGTGCGGAGCTTACTGTAATGAAGAAATTGTTGTCGGATGGCCCTGTTTTCGTGCATGGGGCCATGTTTCTCGTTTCCCTTGTTATCCTTGACCATCCCGAGTGTGTTTTACTCATTACAACACCATCCAAGCCTTAAAACCATCATTTCATTAAAAACCATAGAGAGATACATAGTCCTAAGATGCTATTAAGTTAGATAAGAAAGCACAAGAAGCATAAACCATGGAGTTCTAGCCTACAAGTTATTTTAGTTAGCAAAATTTTCCAAGAAGCTAATAGTCTTAGTCGGTTGTGGCTTTATAGAACCCCTTCTTTCGGGCATGGTCTCCTCATATGTCGGCGAGCCACTCCTCTATCTCCCTTGGGAGGAGAAAAGAGGGCTCGTTGGCGTTAGTTTGAGGAGTTGCGACTTCCACCGGGATTTCTTGTAGATGCTCAAGGGGAGGTTCCGCTGGAATGTCGTCCCACCCGGTAGGGTTGTCTTTTCCTACAAGTGGTATCAAAGCTCAGGACGAGGAGTTCATACTACTACAGCTTGATTCTACCAGATTCTCTTACTTCTACTCACTTCTTCTCTTACTTTTCTGATTTGAACTGGTTCCTATGGTTAAAATGGACTGAATTTCGAATATAACGTGTAAAACATGCAATTAACAAACCCTAGAAAGAATCAGGTTAAAATTCGGACTAAAAATGGTGAAAATCAACTAAAAACCTGATTTCGCTTTTACGGACATCAAAAGATTTGCTTGTAATTGCTTAATTTCGCTGATACGGACATAACTTTACTGATTTCGCTCATGGGAAAGTTGTGATTTCGCTCATACAGACATTAAAATCAGATTTCGCTCTGATACCACTTGTTGGACCGTTCTATGACCCGAAAAATCAGTTAAGGCAGTTCATCTTTGCGTATAAAGGCGGAATCACTGTAGGATCGCACTTATTCTTGCATTGTTAAATATTCCAAGTGGTATCAGAGCAGGAGCTCGATTGCTTTGATCAAACAACAAGATTCGTACCAGATTACAGCGTTTTCAGATCAGAATTGCATCATTTCTTCATCTTCTACTCATTCTTTCACGTTTTTCACTGATTTTATTCAAATTGAACGTGTTTTTACGGTCCAAATCGGCTAAATTTTTTATATGTTGTGCGAAAACACTTGATTTACAACCCTACCGAATTTCAGATTTAAACACCTAGCCGTTTAGGAGAAATCGAAGGTTTTCGTTCCGATTTCGCGTCAAAAATGCCTGATTTCGCTCGTAGGGAACCTGATTTCGCTCTTAGGAACCAGATTTCGCTCTTAGATCATCCCTAACTTCGCTCTTAGGGACATAAATTGACTGATTTCGCCTTTGTGACATAGTTCTGATTTCGCTTTTGTGTCATAGTACTGATTTTGCTTATCAGTCAGTTACTGATTTCGCTTATCAGTCATATATCACTAATTTCGCTTATCAGTCATATCTTGATTTCGCTCATTGGTGATTTCGCTCGAAGTCACTATTTTCCAAAAATTTTTCTAAGTGTTTGTTGATCTTTCAGGTACATTCAAGATGGATGACATTTTCTTGAACCCGTTTAGCGACATGTACGCATTTTCTGGAAATTCGGGAGACGATACATCTTCAAGCAACAACCATGAGAACCCGCCAAATGCAAAGAAAAAATTATTGGATGCTTTGGAAGTTGAAAGTGCTTTCGGAACTTACAACAAACCGCCGAAATTGATGGCTATTGAAGATTATAGTCGGTGGGCAAAGAAATTCAAAGATTGGTTGATGGCGTTTGCGTTCCCTAGTTGGAAGAATCTCAAAAATGGCTACGATAATGGAAACAAAAAGGGTGAAACGTTATTATCATCTGAAGAGATAGAATCGTTTGTTGCTGAGCAGAAATGTATTGCGTTGATGTTTCAATCTGTTCGTGAAGATATAATCTCTCTGATTGATTATTCTAGTTCTAAAGATCTCTGGGAAAAGTTAGAAAAGAAATGTATAGGTAGTGAAGAAATCAAGAAAAACAAAAAGAAACTACTTAGGAAAGAGTTTGATATGTTTGGGTGTTTAAAGAACGAATCAGTTTGTAAAATGATCGAGAGGTTTGGGCATCTGAAGCTGGAACTAGCTAGACATGGAATTAAGTATCCTGAAGATGAGCTAGTAGACAAATTGTTCGATTCGTTGCCTGACGAAATGGATTAGAGATATTATGCGCTGATGCTGAAAAATACTATCAAAGAGCCAGAAGTGTTAACTCTAGATCTGCTGATTGAGAAACTCGAGAGTCACGAGTTGGAATTGAAGAAGACATTCAAAGTCAATCACTCATCTTACCAGCAGAATTTGGATTTGTATTATCCAAAGGGCATGATGCCAAAAACAACATCTCCCAAGACTGCGTTTTCTGCTGAGAATGTGTCCACAACTAGCAAAGAAAGTCAAAGTGGTCAAAGCAGTGGAAATCACAGTGGTTATCATAGTGGATCTTCATCACCTGCAAGTCATTCTGATGCAAAGAATCGTTTTCAATGTAACATCGCAATAGACTTAAAGAATGCTCAGAATTTTGACGAGGAGTCTGCTAAACAACAGATGATTTTCCCTGCATCTGTGTTAGAGTCGTATGAAGGGTTAGTAGCAGGGAAGATAAGCAACACCAACCTAACGAAAGAGGACTATGATCAAATAGATCCCGAAGAAATGGAACTGATAGACATACGGTGGTGTATGGCCAGTGCTGTTCGTCGAGCACAGCGTTTCTTGGAAATTATCGGCAGAAAGTCAATTGGTGGACCATCTACCAAGCTGGGGTTTGACAAGTCTAAGGTGACGTGCTTCAAGTGTAAGCAGAAAGGTCACTTCAAGCGAGAATGCAGAAACGCGTATGCTGATGAATCAGAGAACTCGTTCAGAGAAGACTATTACAAGAAGGCGATATATCATCAAAACAAATCGGAGCCGCCAAGAATGAAGCAGATTGAAGAGAACAAAGAGAAATCTAGAGCTCTTGCGGTGATTTATGATGATGAGGGTTACGACTGGAGTGAGTTACTACCGGAGTAAGATGCGGTTGGTTACGCTTTCATGATAAAGAATGAACCTGTTCCGTGGAAAGACACTGAAGAGCAGAAGTATAGATACAGAAAAATGTTAGCTGAAAACAGAATTACTAGAATATCTGGTATCTATTTGGAAGCAAAAAGAGCAAGAAGATGGGATCCAGACAGGGAGTGTTATCTTGACCCATATGGAAACATTGCTATTGATCACAACACTCTTGATATAGAAGCCATAATCCATGAGTTCAAAGTTGATGATGATTATTGGCAGAATAAATGGTGGGGAACTGGAGACGAGAAAGAGAAAGAAGAGAAAGAGAAGAAAGAGAAAGAAGAGAAAGAGAAGAAGGAGAAAGAAGAGAAAGAGAAGTCAAAGAAAGTTGATACTGGAATCATTGATACTACTCAGGAGTTGACTGCTGAAAATCTCGGAAAGATGGCTGACAAGGTGCTGGCAGCTAAGGCGATTGAGGTAGACTCTAACTCCGTGTCTGAGTCTAAAAGCCAGGTCAGTTCAAACACCTCAACGACTGAAACATGTAAGAAAGTCAATGGGAATGTTGATTGCAAAAATTGCATCAAAGAATGCAAATTTTGTAACACAATCACGTATCTCAACGGTAAGGAGGTTGAAGATCTGACAGCTAAAGTCAGAAGCGTTGAGGATCAAATTCTTGATCGTGACAAGATGGTTAAAGCTTCAACTGAACGGATAAAAGAATTAACTAACAAAATTGAAAATGATAAAACTGATCATGAAAGGATTAGAAAAGAAAATGAAAAGTTAGTTCTTGAAAACCGTCAAATCACTGAAACATTTGAGAAACTTAAATCCACAATGAAAGATAATGATGATCGAAATGGTAAAACTTATAAAGAAAATGTTCAACTAAAAGCCGTGCTTAGGGTAAAAGAAGAATCAATCAACCAACAACTGGATGAAATCGCTAAACTGAAACTTAAAGTTCAAGAGGCTGAAATCGAAAATGAGCAAATCCGGTTGAAGCTTAACAGTTACAACTCGGCAAGCTTTGTTTTGCAACACATTGTTCCAAAACCCATTTGCAAAAACAAAGCTGGCGAAGATGTTTATTCTGATGGAACTGGGGTGGGTTTTCATCAAGTTCCACCACCTGTTCTTGATAACTATTCGAAAAAGCAATCTGGGTTGGTTGAAATTGGAGAAGAAAGTGAAGTGAAATTTCCTGAATCAATTGATGTCACGTTCACATCTTCCAATGACGATAGTGTCCAAAATGATGTTGTAAAAAGTGTTGTTGAAAATGTGCTAAAAACGGACAGTGACACTACTAAGGAAGATGGATGTTTCTTGGACAAATACATTCCGAAACAAAAGTCCAAGAACAACTTAAATGAAGAATCAAATCTTGTCATGTACAAGATGTCGGGTTCAGATAAGTTGTTTTCGGATTCTGAGTTTCCAATTGAGAATGTAAACATGAACAAATTGACAAATGTTTTCAAGTTGGTTGAAGTTGAATTGTCAGAAGTGGACAGTTTGAGTCGAACAAAGAGAAAATGAAGTTTGAAAAAGATAAATCATACTACAAAAAACCTGTTGTTCCACCGCGTTTGTATAACAAAAATCGAAACAATTGGTCCGGTGGTTATCAGGGTGGTAAGAATTATCAGAGAAGAAATGTTCAAAACAGAAGGTTTGTTGAAAAGAGAAAGTTTGTGAACAGTTCAAGTTCACTTGCTGATGAAGAGAAAGAAATTTTTTCAAAATCGAATGAAGAGTTCTTTGAGAAGAGAGCTTCACAGGCTCAGTCTGAAGGCACAAGTCGGGTAGTTGATACTCGAACTTGCTTTAGATGTAATCAAGTTGGTCACATTGCACGAAAGTGTACCAATGTGAAGCCTAAGACTGAAACTGTGAAGATTCAACAGAAGAAAGTTGAGGAGAAGGGTAAAGCACAAGTGGTTGTTGAGAAAAAAAGTGTGAAAAATGACAACACCAAAGTGAAAAATGAACCCATAAAGAAAGTGGTAACTAAAAATGACAAATTTTACAATCGGGTTGCATTATCTCAACAAGTTTGGAAACCAAAAACTGAGAAAAATATTTCACCTTCTGAGGACTCACTTCAAATTGATTATGAT
Source organism: Helianthus annuus (assembly GCF_002127325.2). Taxonomy (NCBI): domain Eukaryota; kingdom Viridiplantae; phylum Streptophyta; class Magnoliopsida; order Asterales; family Asteraceae; genus Helianthus; species Helianthus annuus. The sequence continues at coordinate 106,278,037 of NC_035444.2, read as the reverse complement.
GCAAATTTTCCACCTTTGAAGGCTGAAAACTTTAAAATTCAAGTTGCGAGAGTTAAAACTGTCAAGGTTACACCCAAGGCTGATGAGGCTTGGGTGGACACAATGTTTGACTAAGCAGTTTGAATTGCCAGAGCTTCCTTGATCGCGAAGCATGAATCGGCATCTTTATTGAAGTGTTTAAATCATGATTGTTATATGTGCAGGATCTTCCGAGATTAGTTTCACGCTGGATTATAGACAGTGGAGCGTCTCGACATATGACAGGGAAGACTGCATTGTTGTACAATGTGAAGAATATCAATGGAGGTTATGTTGGTTTTGCGGGTAATCAAGGAGGAAGGATTATTGGTGAAGGAACGTTATCCAACGGGACTGTGACGTTTGAGAGAGTTAACTACATTGCTGAGCTGGAGAACAATCTGCTGAGTATTTCGCAGATCTGTGACAGGATGTATACCACTCACTTCACTGATAAAGAATGTTTGATCTTGAAACCAGGATTTGTTATCCCTGAGGAATGGATTATCATGAGGGCACCGAGAGTTAATGATATGTATGTGTTGGATATGAGCGTAGCTACTACAACCACGGGTCAAGCTCATTGTTTCGTGTCCAGAGCAACTGAAAAAGAATCGAGATTGTGGCACCGAAAGATGGGACATATACATCTTAGAAAAATGAATCACTTGGTGCACAATGATTTGGTTACAGGAGTTCATGTTAAAGGTTTTCATCTGGAAGGGGAGTGCATTAGCTGTGTTAAAGGCAAGCAGAAGAAAAAGTCACACCCTACAAAGCAAGTCAATTCAGTCTCAAGACCCCTGGAGAGACTTCACATGGATTTGTTTGGTCCAGTGAATGTCAAGAGTATTACGGGAGATAAATATTGTCTTGTGGTTACTGATGATTATTCCAGATTTTCGTGGGTTTCTTTCTTGAAGACGAAAGACGAAACGTTTGACAGTTTGATGGCGTTGTTTAAGAAGATTGAAAACCTGTACCAAAGGCGTATCAAAAGAATTCGAAGTGATAACGGTACTGAATTCAAGAACAGCAAGATGGAAGAATTTTGTGATGAAAGAGGTATTTTGCATGAGTTTAGTGCTACGTACACTCCGCAGCAGAATGGAGTCGCAGAACGTAAAAACCGGACACTAATCGAAACGGCCAGAACGATGCTCGCAGATTCAAAGTTACCGATTAATTTTTGGGCTGAAGCCGTTTCCGCAGCATGCTATACGCTCAACAGAGTTCTCACTGTCAAAAAGTTCAACAAAACATGCTTTGAGCTGATTAATAATCGCAAACCGAATTTGAAGTATCTAGAACCGTTCGGGTCACCCTGTACAGTTATAGAGCCTTATGGAAAGTTTGGTCCTAAGTGCATTGAGGGTATATTTGTTGGTTATTCAAGTCCTACGCGACGTGTCTTCGTTCCAAGTGAGAAGCAGATTATTGAAGCTGCAAATGTTGAATGTCAAGGTTATACTATGCCGCCACAAAGTCCAGGAGATTCATGGAGATATCATTATGATAAGTTGTGGGAATCGTTTGAAATGATGGAAGAACTAGAGGAGGAAGAAGATTTCTTTGATGAGTTGGATATTTTGCGCGAATACGAGTCACAGCAACGGTTCCCAGCTGAATATTCAAGGCGACCACGGGAAACTTCAAATGATGATGAAGCAGGTCCGAGTAATGCTGGTGAACACGATGATGTCCAACAGAATGAAGTTGCTCAAGATAATCAGTCGGATCAGAATGATAATCAAGAATCTGAGAACATGCCAATATTTGATCGAGGAGATTCAGATTCTGAGGGGGAGCAGATTCAGGATTTAAGTCAAACAAACCAAATTGGTGAACAAGGTGCAAATCAAAATGTTACTAATCTAGAAGGTGATGTGGATGTTCCTAGTGAAGCAATGCCGCGAACTCTTTCATATCATCCAGAGGAGTTGATCATAGGAGAATTGCAATCAGGCATTCGCACGAGACGTCAAATCGACCAGGGCTTAAGTTGTTTTATCTCGCAGATCGAACCGAGAACGTACAAAGAGGCGCTTACTGAAGACTCTTGGGTCATTGCGATGCAAGAAGAGTTAAGTCAGTTTGAAAAGTTGGGAGTGTGGAAGTTAGTGGATTTGCCGGATGGTCAAAGGAAAATCAATACGAAATGGGTATTCAAGTGTAAGAGAGACGACAGAGGAGTTGTTGTAAGGAACAAAGCTTGACTCGTTGTTCAGGGCTTTAGTCAACAGGAAGGGATTGATTTTACTGAAGTCTATGCTCCTGTCGCACGACTAGAGGCAATCAGAAGTTTTCTAGCATTTGCATCTTGGAAGAACTTCAAAGTATATCAGCTAGATGTAAAATCGGCGTTTCTTTGTGGGAAGGTTAAAGAGGAGGTTTATGTCGGTCAGCCGCCGGGCTTTACTGACCCAATCCACAAAAACAAGGTCTACTTATTGGACAAAGCGCTGTATGGTTTACACTAGGCCCCGAGAGCCCGGTACGAGACTTTGTCTCAACACCTACTAGCCAATAGTTTCATACGTGGAAAAGTGGATGCCACTCTCTTCACTAAAGAGGTCGACGGACATCTTCTGATAGTACAGATTTATGTGGACGATATAATCTTTGGGTCGACAAATGAGAATCTGTGCAAAGATTTCGAACAGGTGATGAAGCAAAAATTCGAAATGTCATCGATGGGGGAGACGAAATTCTTTCTGGGACTACAAGTTGAACAACTACCTAAGGGAATTTTCATTCACCAGACGAAGTACGTGCATGATATTCTAGAGAAATTTGGAATGTCAAGTTCTACTCCAGCTGCTACCCCACTTGCAACAAATCATGGGATTCACCCAGATCTCACCGGAGACAAGGCTGGAAACGTTCTACCGTTCCATGATAGGTTCTTTGATGTACCTAACTGCTTCACGTCCTGATATCATGTACCCAACGTGCCTCGCAGCAAGATATCAATCTAACCTGAGAGCTTCGCACATGATTATTGTGAAGAGGCTATTACGCTACTTGAAGGGAACTCCTACATTGGGGTTGTGGTATCCTAGAAAAGGCGACTTTACGCTCGAAGGGTATTACGACTCGGATTTCGGATGCTGCAAAGTCAATACAAAATCAACAACTGCAGGATGCCAGTTCTTTGGACCTAGATTGGTTACCTGGCAGTGTAAGAAACAAACGTCTGTGGCGCTATCTACATGTGAAGCGGAGTATGTTTCTGCTAGCAGTTGCTGTTCTCAGATCCTGTGGATACAGCAACAGATGCGCGACTACGGTTTGTAGTTTCTTAACACACCTCTTTTTGTTGATAATGAGGTCGCTATAAATATAACAAAGAATCCAGTACATCACGCTAAAACTAAACATATAGAAATTCGTCATCACTTTATTCGCGATTGTTTCGGGAAAAAGTTGATACGAATTGAGAAAATCCACACTGACGAATAGAAAGCTAATTTGCATACCAAAGCTTTTGATAAAAATAAATATTTGTTAAAACTGAATGGTATGAAGCTTCATTCGGTGTCGGATGACATTATTGGCGTTGATGAGAGTACTGTTGCGGATGAAGATGAGAACCAATCTGCAATGGTTTGTCGATTTTTTACTTGTTTTGGTATTTTGGGGGAGTAGATGTATGTAGTTTATTTTTCTGAAAATACAAAAACAGTAAAAAATGCAAAAATACAAAAACATGATAAAATTTCAAAATCCAAAAACAATAGAAAACTGAAAAAGAGCTTGTGTAAAAAGGGAAAATGATAGTACATCGGCTAGACAATTACTGTATGCTAAAGAATTGTAAAGATTAAATGAGTTAAACAGTCTCACTAATGATGTGTCGATAGGTTTTCGCACATTTAGTAGATTTATTCGGGATATAAACCTAAAATTTCAAACTTGCATAATTCGTGGGGAACACTACTTGGATATATAGGTAACCCCTGAAATGGAAGTTCTGAGATACTAGGTCTTTATACTCAGTGATATCTGGGGTATTATTCCGGGACTTCTGCTGAATGGAAGTTCTGACCTAGTCCCCGAATAATACTTTCTGCATTGCTTGAAATATAGCAACCACCCTTAGCATAAAAAACGATGAAACATTGCAAAATGCTAATCGTGTGCTATTGAAACTAAAAGATCCTCTAAAGGGGACACACCGAAAAGTCGAAGTCGTTATCTCTCTGCGTATACGGAAGTATCGACCTGAGCTCTCACGACCCTCGCATTTAACCCCTGACAGATATCATCTGTGGTATACTCACTTGTAAGACTGAATATTTGGGATTCTGGATATGGGAGTATATTCAAGAGGTGGGACACATGAATGAGCTAAGTTCATAAGACATCTAAATCGTATCCTAAATAGATTGAAATCTGTGTGAGAATTTAAGATGGATCAATATATCGACAATTGAGGTGAATTGTTTAAGTCTGAGTATGTAATGAAGCTTAACGGTACTTGTAATTTGTCTGTAAAGCTGATATGATTCCCTGACACGCTCAGCCAAAAATAAGTTACTAAATAGTTTAATTTCTTTAATTTCTGCAATTTAAGTTTCTGTATTTCATTTCTTAGTTTAGAACGCTTTATTAAAATCCAAAAAGATTTTATTTCTGCTTTATTTTTTTTACAAACCAAAGTGGAGAGTTAATCGTTGGATTTTCGAAGATTGAAGCAGATGCAGGAAAAGTTCTGAGCTGAAGAATGAGGAGAGCTTCCTTTGTCAGAGTTTGAATGATTTAGAAGATTAAAACAAGTTCATTAATTTGATGCTTGTTATTTTCAGAAAATAGTTTGTTGTCAGGGGGAGTTCTGATTGTTTATGCCAAGTGAATGGCGAATTGAAGTGATTCGATATCAGTTTGTCACTTTATTTGTACAGTTTGTTTTCAAATTTTCCTTAAAAATAAGAAATGAAACATATTTTGATTTTAGGGGGAGAAAAATTTTAAAAAAAAAATTTTGAAAATTTGAAAATGTCAAAATCATAGAAAAAGCAAAAATGAGTTTTGTTGTGAATAAGAGGAAATGATAGTACATCAGTGGACTATCACAACATGCTAAAGAAATGAAATGTCAAATGTGATAAACGATCTCACTAAGGATGTGATGATAGGCTCAGCTAGACTAGTAGATTTGCGATAACGATACAAACTTAAATGAAAAAGCCTAATTCTAGTGGGAAACACGGTTGAAAGCATAGTACTTAGTTTTGTCCTTCGTGATTGTGTACCTACTCATTAATCGCTGAATGCTAAAAGAGCATAAAAACCGGTCAGTTTGTAAACTTTCACAACTTGCTGAAAAAGTCGCTGTGATTGTGCATTTTATTTTGCAAAGGTTTAAACTTGTTTTATTTCTTTATTTTGTTTAAGCATTGGACATCCTCTGCGTATACGTGAGTATCGACCTGGATGTTATTGCCTAAACGTTCTGCGTTATTTTCTTTGGTGTTTCGTTTAAGCTTTGGATCACCTCTGCGTATACGGAAGTATCGATCTGGTGGTTAAAGCCTAAACAACTTCAACTTGTTTTATTTTCTTATTTTGTTTAAACATTGGACTTTCTCTGCGTATACGGAAGTATCGACCTGATTGTTAATGTTTAAACATTCTGCTTTGTTTTCGCACAAATCACAGTTGATGAAAGTTTAAAGGCATTACTTGAGTTAGTGTATTGCATGATGAGGGGATATGCTAAGATCGTGGGGTCCATAAGAATTTAGTGCAAAATTAATATACCTTAACGTATCGGTAAGCATTTTGAAAGTTTTTAGACTGAGTTTAAGAGGATAACTATATCGTCAATCTATGTGAATCGTTTAGAACTTAAAATGATTAAAGCTTAATGGTGCTAGTGATTTGTCTCATAAACTGATATGATCCTCTTACACAAACTCACAAAAATATTGTTTGTATATATTTCTTTACTGTATTTCATTCAAAAACAAAAATCCAAAAAGATTTTCGGAGTGTTTTAGCACAAAATTTTTGAAAATTCAAAAAGATTTTCGACAACTGATGTTGAAGAGCTGATATTCAAAATTCGAGTGCTAAACATGATGAACAGGATTGGGAGAATATGTTGAAAACTTTGAATGTCATATATAAATGTTTTAAAAGATTGTGTGGTTAGTTAATCAAGGTCATACATTTGAACTTGATGTAACTATACAGATTGATGAATGATTTCTACCAGTAAGTTTCTTAAATCATAGTGTTATAAATTTGTAAAACTTATGTTGAGGTAGCGGATGTGCAGGTTACCAGGTTTCAAATCCTGAGCAGATACAGAATAGAGCCAAGAATTGATCCTGAAATTGTGAATCTATGAAAGCCAGACTACGATCCCGACAGCTGAGTCTAAGGGGGAGTCTGAAGACAAGCTCAACGCAAGAGGAAGCGTGGATTCAAAAAGCCAGATAAATATTTTGGAGGAGCTTGTATACGGAAATCCAGGTGTCGATCCCAAAAGCACGGAAGCTTGACGAAAGGGGGAGCCTGAAGAAAGAGACTACCGAGAGGGGGAGCAACGGAAGCTCGAAGACAGATCCATGGGGATTATGTTCGGGAAAGAGAAAGACAAGACGCTACGAGATTGACTACGGCAATATCCAAGGGGGACTCTGTTAGTGCATTATCTGTCTATCGCCTCCGTCAATCTAGTCCGTAGCAGAAACCGAAGAATTTTAAGCTTTTAGTGTTATATCTAGTTAGAAAGGCAAGGTGGCAATTTTGTAAATAATGAGATTTCTCGTTATATCCCTTGTGCCTATAAATAGGAGCTTTAGTTGTAAAGTTTAAGACTTTTGGCTAATTTGGAGAATTAGAGATCTAATCCTAGAGAGAGAAAGTCTAGAGAGAGAAAGTCTCTCCACGTGATTCACGGCTTTGTACACGACATCATATCAATAGAATCACGTCATTAGTACGTTCTTGTGTGTTCGGTCACGCACGTTCACGGATTCCGCACGTCGAACGTTCGTTACGCAATCGTACGGTGTCGAAACCGATCCTACATTTAATTATAATTCACCCTTATAATTCTATTTATATTGCAAATGGGTTCTACTTGCCTAGAACACATATATAGACATTGAATCTCTAACCAATTTCAACACCATTTGGTTTGTTTAAAAATCAAAATTAAAGAAATAAATCACTACGATAAACATGTATGAGAGTCTTTATCCTCATGTTTAATATATCCCCTTGTATTGAACTGATCTTTGGGTGACTTTTTCCTGTAATCATATAAATATATAGGACATAATTTTCCAAAGAATGTTGGACACCGACTCTCATACATGTGTATCAAAATGATTTGTTTCGTTAATTTGAGTTTTTAACTAAAGCAAATGGTGTGAAAATTTGTTAAAGATTCAATGTCTATATATATATATATATAAGGAGGAAAATCCCAAAAGTTTGCTTCTTAGGCAGACCTATGAGATTGTATGATATTACCTTTAATACCCTGTTGATTTGATAATTTTGTAGGTACCATCCATCATGTCTGGACTTGAAAAATGAAGATGTTGAAAAACTCGATAAGTTTTTTTGCTCTAGAGTGTGTCAAGAAGATGCAAAATGATGGATCTTCTATTTTATTAGCTTTCTAACTTTGTCTTTGATTCTTGTTTGGTTTTTGTGTTCATGAAAATAGATTGATTAAACGTACATGTTTATATTATATTTATCGTTGAGCTAGTGGGTAATGACTTTATTGCATTAGAAAATAACTAAAATATCATAGTAACCAATTTAATTAAATACTATTAACATTTCACCATTCTACTATCTTAAAACTTTAGAATCTGGTTTATATTAACTTTTAACCTTCAATCTTAAAACCCTGAAGAATATCACAAAGAGTATATTATTTATATATTTATATTTATTTAGTTGTTTATCCACTTATTTTAATAACTAACTTGTACCGTATAATCAATTCCTGTTGAAATTATTGTTGCTTACATATATGGCTTTAAATGAATCGAACCGAATACAATCTTTTTTGTGTTCGGTATAACATTGAACATGTTCACGAACACTTACCGAATCAAATTTCATGTTCATATTCGTTCATTAAGAATATAAATTTATTGGTGTGTGTTAGTTAACTTTCTCGAGAAACAAAGACGAACACAAATGAATACAAATCAAGTTTAAGTATTTAGATATAATTAATACTAAACTTATTACATAACAACAATACAAATCTATACTATATATAATTCATAACACAATGGCCTTTTAAAATACGTTAAAGTTAAGATCTTTTTTTTTGTTTTAATGCACAAGATATAACTTAAAATGAGGATAAATTAGTTTTTCAAACACTTGTTACACTTCAATCCTTTTATCTTAATTACACTTTAAATCCCTCATCTTTAACAAAACAATTATAGATAATTAGTTAGTAACCTTATCCCCTTGCAAAAAACTAACTACCATGATGATTTTACACAATTTGAGTATAGTATTGTTACAGTCTTTTTAATTAAAAAAAAGATATCTTACGTGATTACTAATGTATAAGGATAAGCGATAACCGAATAGTTAACCAAAAGCATACAAAAAACAGACGAACCAGACATAAATCAACCAAAAATCAATTAACTAAAAACTGATTAACCGAAACCTGACCAGTTATCAATTTTTTTATACCCTCATTTAACCAAATTTAACCGAATTGAACCATTCATATTTTCATATATTTCTAGCTTTTACACCTTTAGTTCATGTATTTCATATTTTATACCTCCATTTCATGTATTCATACTTACATTTCATGGATTCACACAATCATTTCATGTATTTATACCTCAATTTCATGTCTCTCTAAGCAAAAATTTTAGCCCAAGTTTGGTTTTGGCTATTAACCGAAACTAAACGAATCAAATGAAAAACCGTCAATCCAACCGAATAAACCGAAAACCGGTTTGTTAATAAAATAGACTAATTGATACTTTGGTTTTGATTGAGGATAATAACCGCACCAACCGAATAATACACACCCTGACAGTGTAGGTGTTTCCCGACGCATCGCACGGGAACCCTTCTAGTATATGTGTGTGTCTTTATGTATATATATAGAGGCTGGTTAACGTACAATACCTCTTATCCTACATTATGTACGTGATGCCCAAAACCGTACGATCTTCAATAGATCAAACGCGGGCGAAACTAATTTATATGATTAAATTAATCATATTAATATATTCAAATCATACCGAAAAGGCTAAAATCGTCATTGCGAGATCATATCTCTGTAACTGACCGAAGATAGTTCAAAATCAAACCCTAAATCAAATTCAACAACCTGAGATTCTTCTTCCCCAACTTCCCTCCGTTCCTTTTGGTGCGATTTCATCATACAATAATAAGAACTACTGATTTCGGAGTTTTAGGGGATAAACGGAGCAAGACTAACATCGATCGACCAACAAACGAAGAAGACGATTCAGGTTATTGATTATTGTAATATGCGAATTCTGTGTTTTGAAAACAGGGTTGTTACAACATGCGAAATACATTTGAATTAGTACATTATGTCTTGGTTTTTATAATATGCGAAACAGATGAAAACATTCTTTGAAAACATGCGAAAAAAAACATTTGAACTACTAGGTTATGTTTGGATTATTGTAATATACGAATTCTAATTGTACATTGCATATAGGTGTGGTTTATTATAACATGCGAAATAGATGAAAACATGCGAAATAAATGTGAAGCTATTGTGTGTGGTTTATTATAACATGCAAAACACCTGTGAAAAAAATAGTCTGGTTTTTTATAATGTGTGAATTCTGTTTTTAAGTCACATGGGATTTTGTAGAAATTGATGCTAATGATGCGTTTCATATACCTATATCCACATTGATGAAAGTGCACAACAAAAAATTGTGAATTGAGCATTATAATTATTAAATATTAAAAACTTCTATATAAAGAAAAAAATGAATTAATATCAATGTGATTGTAATGTGACTGGTAATGATCACTTTTACATTAAATAAATACCATAACTTACCACCCCGTCTAAATAATAAATTTACTATTTTAATGGATGAAAACATGGTTTGAAAACATGTGAAAAACATTTGAACTACTAGGTTATGTTTGAATTATTGTAATATGCGAATTCTAATTGTACATTGCATATAGGTGTGGTTTATTATAACATGCGAAATAGATGAAATCATGGTGTGAAAACATGTGAAATAATTGTGAAGCTATTGTGTGTGGTTTATTATAACATGAGAAACAGCTGTGAAAAAAATAGTCTGGTTTTTTATAATGTGCGAAGTCTGTTTTTGAGTCACATGCAATTTTGTAGAAATTGATGCTGATTATGAGTTTCATGTACCTATATCCACATTGATGAAAGTGCACACAAAAAATTGTGAATTGAGCATTATAATTATTAAATATTAAAAACCTCTATATAAAGAAAAAAATGAATTAATATTGATGTGACTGTAATGTGACTTGTAATGATCACTTTTAACATAAATACCATAACTTACCACCCCATCTAAATAATAAATTTACTATTTTACTATATAATACTTAGAGATAACAACCTTCCAGATTAAGACACCAAAACAACACACACAAAAAATAGCCGATAAAAACAAAAAAAAAATTGTGAGTGCATTTGTCTATCGCTTCCGTCAATCACGTATCGTAGCTGGAATAAATGATCAAGACATGGTTCAAACTGAAGATTTCATGTTTGGAGATGTTGATTCGTACGAATCAACATATATTCAGATTCGTACGAATGGAGGTTGAACAAGTCGGTTCGTACGAACCAACATATGTTGGTTCATAGTTATGGTTGTCCATTCGTAGTAGCAGGTTCGTACGAATGGAGGTCCATTCGTAGGTATCCTTGTACGAATCAACTTTGCCTATAAATAGGAGAGTAGGGTCTTGTTCATTGTAACTTTGTTGACTTAGAGGGGAAACTCTGTCAGTTTGATTTCGTCGTTTTGTAACATTCAACAATCAATAGAAATCATAGTTTAATTACTTCTTGGTGTTCAATATGCACACATAGTTGGATTTCGCACAAGATACGTGTTCTACGCATTCAACAGTTATTCAACGGTTACGAAATCGATCCTAGAGCGAATCTACAAGTGGTATCAGAGCGGGTGATTGCTTGCACGGATTGAAGACACAAGAATTCAGGAAGATTCAAGCAAATCCGAGACAAATTTTATCATCTTTCTTCATATCTTCTTCTACTCATCTTCTACATTTCTTTTTGAACTTTGAACTCAGATTTGTGTGAAAAAAACGTTTTTAAACAATCTTACAAAGTTTTAGATCAAAATTCTAACAAAATCTTAATCAAATCACTGTAAAACATGGTTGTTTAGGTTCAGATGTGTTCGGACGAATCTGGTTTTTGCAGATTCGTACGAATCTAGGTTGGGATTGTTCATTCGTATGAATCCAGGAAGTAGATTAGTACGAACCGGGGTTTATAATCAAAATTGTTTTTCAGTGCTCATTCGTACGAACCCAGAGAGTGCTCATTCATACGAACCTGGAGAGTCTTCATTCGTACAACTCAAGAGAGGTTCATTCGTACGAATCAAGGTAGTTGTGTTGTTTGTTTTTTCAAAGTTGATTCAAGTGTTTATTTGATTGTTTGAAGGAATCATGGAAGAGGAATTATATAATGAGTTTTACAACGCATTCACAACTGAAGAAACACCCATGACAAAGACTGCTTCAAGTGTTATTTCCAAGAGTTTGAACTTTGATAATATTTACGGAAATCATCAAAAGCCACCGAAACTAATGAATATAGAAGATTATCATTGGTGGAGCAGTAGATTTGAAAACTGGGTGAAAGCTTATGCTTATGATAGTTGGGTTATGTTAACATTGGGATTTGAAAAACCTATAAACGATAAACATGAATTACTTAAAATTAAAGAATTTTCAAATAATGATAAAAAGGAACATTCTAATGAATTAAGAATGATAACACTGTTGCAACAATCTGTTAGAGAGGATATTCTTTTCTTGCTTCAACATGGTGAAACGTCAAAATCAATGTGGGGAGCGTTAAAAGTGAAAGCCGAAGGTGGAAAGGATATCAAGAAAAACAAAATATCTTTATTGAAAAAGGAGTTTGATCTGTTCGGATGCATGAAAGGAAAAACTGTCTCACAAATGACAGAAATATTTTGCCATTTTAAAATCGAACTAGAAAGATCTGGAATTAGAAAGGGCAGAGAAGAGATTATCGATAAACTGATCGAGGCATCACCACACGTAGATAATTGGCAAACATTTGTCATGATTCTGAAAAATGATGCCAAGTTTGACGAGATCACTTTGGATAGTTTGATTGAAAAACTTGAAGGACATGATCTGGAATTGTAGAAACACAACAAAATGACCAGTTCAAGTTACCAGCAGAATGTAGATCTGTACTACCGTAAAAGTATGCTGATGAACAATCAAGCACCAAAGATCAGTATGGCATTTAGTGCTGAAAATTCAGGTGATTCTTTAAACAACAAAATGACGAGTTCAAGTTATCAGCAGAACCTAGATCTGTACTACCATAAAAATATGCTGATGAACAATCAAGCACCAAAGATCAGTATGGCATTTAGTGCTGAAAATTCAGGTGATTCTTTAAAGAGTAAATCTCAGAGCTATGATCCGGGATATCATTCATCGTCTTCATCAGCTAAATCCAATTCAATTCAGAATTGGAAAGATTCTGCAAACTTGAATACTGATTTCGCCAGATAGCATATGAGTTTCTTGGCTTCTATTCTGGAGTCTTATGAAAGTTTGTTCACAGGAAAGATAGGCAATCCGAATATGACAAAGGAGGACTATGACTAGATAGATCTGAAAGAGATGGAGCTCATGGATATCAGGTGGTGTATGGCTAGTGTAATCAGGAGGACTCAACGTTTTATGGAGATCACTGGGAAGAAATGTCTTGAAGGTACTGATATGAAGCTGGGATTCGACAAAGCAAAGGTCACTTGCTTCAAGTGTAAACAACAAGGACACTTCAAAAGAGAGTGTACTAACCGGCAAGCTGATGATAGTGCGAATCCTTTTCATGAAGACTACAATAAGAAAGCAATCTATCATCGCACAAATGAGAAGCCGTAAAAAATGAATCAAAAGCAAATCGAAGAGGGTTCATCTAAAGAGAGAAAGCAAGCTTTGATAACAATGCAAGAAGACCAAGGGTTTAAATGGGATAAATATATTCCAAAAGAGAAAAAGGCATTGGTTGTTGAGACAAGAGCAAGTCAAGAGGAACGTCATGCACGGATGTGATTGAGTGAAGTATATGAGATTTTCATGGAAGCAAAACGTGCAAATAGATGGGATGATGAGAGGAAGTGTTTCGTAGATCCTCAAGGGAATCCAGCAGTTGATCCTAATATGGTAGATATTAAAGCGCTTGTTGCTGCTATTCCAACTGCAGGAAAGTATGCCTCAGGGATCAGAGAGAATCTGAACTACAAGAAATAAATGGAGGAGGCATAAGAAGGGTGATCTATGCCAGTGTCGAGAAGAAGAAGATTGTAGAAGAAATCCTTGACGAAAGCCAGAAGATGAAAGAAGAAATTCACTTAACCATAATCGATCGGTATTGGTGGTTAAGGTAAACTTTGATTAATTTTTCGGTTAATGATACGATTTTTTGTTGTGGTTCAATTTTTGATAACCCCTAATTGTTCCGGTTATTCTTGAAATATTTTTAATATGATTGATTATTGTTTAAGTCTTTTCTTATAAAGTAAATATAAAATTCTTTATATTTTCTTTTACAAGATTTAATGATATAGTGAATAATTAATGAAAAACTAAATGCGATTATTTTTTTATGTGTAACTCAAAATTAGCTGTTTAAAATTAAATGCGATATTTTTATATTTCGTATACTAATTTTGCTTTCACATTAGAGTCAATATATTATGTAATTATCTAAAATTGAAAAAGGCTTCCATACATTAAATGTAATGCATTTAATTAAATTCCAGTTGATAGTATATATAGGCAAGCCGCTCACCCCAAACAAAACTCATCTCCCCCGTGACATACTTTTTCACCTAGGGTTCTGCTTTTTCTCTCTTAATTCACCGCTTTATTCGATCAGTTTGTCCTTTAAAGCTTTGATTTCTTATAAAACATCTCTTATATTTCGATATTTACATCCTTAATTTAGCATCAATAAGTGTCTAGATTCAGCTAAAGAACAATTTTAATCGCGCAGAAGATAAATCGTCTAAATTCCTACAACATCAGCGGAACGGACATAACCCTCAGACGTAAGTAAATCAACCTTAAATCCCTTTGTGTTTGGTACTTTATATATATGTGTGTATATCAATATAACTCCTTATGTATGTATATGCTTATGTGTATGTTTCATTCTTTTTACATGTCTTGCTAACGCTTAAAAGTCCTGATCCTTGAAGTTCTAGACTTGTTTGACTGCCAATGACTGTGAAAACATAAACTTTTATGTTGTGATTGGAGTTTTTGTGATTAATAGATGCGGATTGTATACGTGTAGTCATACATGTCTATTCTAGGTTAAAAATGTCTAGGAGTTGATCTGACAGTGGGTTTAATTATACTTGGTTTTTCAGGTGGTGATTGCATGCTTATGAGACCTGCCGAGTCGGATGCACCATCGTACATCGCCAAAGTTGAAAAACTCATGGCTGATGATGAGAATAGTGAGACAATGGTTAGGGTCCGCTGGTATTACCGACCAGAGGACACAGTAGAAGGTAGGGGGACATTCCATGGAGTAAAGGAAATCTTTTTGACCAATGACTATGATATGCAGAGCACACAGGCGATACAGGGAAAGTGTGTAGTTCATACATTGCAACAGTATATGAAGCTCAAGTATGTGGGTGTTGATGACTATTTTTGTCGGTATGAATACGATGCCGGAGAACGTGATCCACTTGTTGCGGATGGAGAACGTTTCACACCATAACATGTTACTATGTGAGTACTCTGTTGATTGCGATCCATCAAATAGCTTTATAATCTTCACTTTAATTATTTTGGTATTATGAGGTTGAATATTTACACTAAGTTTATTTTTTATGATATATGAAGGTATTGTAAGTGTAATACACCCTACAACCCCCGATTATATGGTGCAGTGTGATGCATGCAAGGGCTGGTATATATATCATTCTTAATTAGATCTTAGTCATTTGTTAATAATATGCGCTACAAATTCGAAGAGACGTACACGAAAGTGCATTACAAACATAGTAATCTTTGATAACATTGCCATGATACGAAATTTATATGACATGACTAGCACATAGGTTTTATGCATGTATTTCACTTGATAAAAAAGAAACAAAACTCATCATTTCCTTGATGGAGATGTTTATAATTATAATTCACCCTTATAATTTTATTTATATTGCAAAAGGGGTTTTACTTGACTTATATATATATATATATATATAGGGTGGGGTTCTAGAGTGAATACTAGTGTATTTGTGAACTGAGTAAACAAATCCTGACCATTGATTTGCATCATCAAATTGTAAAATACACTAGTGTATTTTCATCATTAAATCTTGACCATTGATTTACACTTGTGTATACACTTATGTATACACTTGTGTATACACTTGTATATTGATAATGAAGGGCTAGGATTAGTTCACTAGTGTTCACAATCAAGACTTTTGTTCACTAATGAACCTAACCCTATATATATACATTGAAATCTATAACCAACTTCGACACCTTTTGCTTAATTAAAAGCTCAAAATTAAAGAAATAATTCATTTCGATAAACATGTTTGAGAGTCATTATCCTCATGTTGAATATATCCCCTTGTGTTTAACTGATCTATGGGTGACTTATTTGGGCAATCATATAAATATATAGAACAAAAATTTCTAGAGAATGTTGACATGGACTCTCATACATGTTTATCCAAATGATTTGTTTCATTAATTTTGAGTTTTTAATTAAACTGAATGGTGTTAAAATTGGTTAAAGATTCAATGTCTATATATCAATATATGTATATATGAGGAAAATCCCAAATGTTTACTTCTCGGATACAACTATGGGATTGTATGATATTACCTTTGATACCCTGTTGATTTGATAATTTTGTAGGTACCATCCATCATGCTTGGAGTTGACAATTGAAGATGTTGAAAAATTCGATAATTTTTTCTGCTCTAGAGTGTGTCTTGAAGATGCAAAATGATGGATCTTCTATTTTATCACCTCCTTAACTTTGTCTTTGATTGCTATTTAGTTTTTGTTTTAATGAAACTAGATTTATTAAACATACATGTTTAGATTATATTTATCATTGAGGTAGTGGGTAAAGACTATATTGCATTAGAAAATAGCTAAAATATTACATTAACCCATTTAATTAAATACTATTAACGTTTAACCATTCAACTATCTTAAAACTTTAAAATCTTGTTTTTACCAATTTTTTAAGCTACAATCTCCAAACCCTAGAAAACATTACAAAAAGTATTTGTATTATTTATTTAGTTATTTATCCACTTATTTCAATAACTAATTCATACCGTATAATCAATTTCTATTGAAACTATTGTTGCTTATACATAAGGCTTTAAACGAACTGAATATTTTTTGTGTTTGTTCGTATAGAACTGAACATGTTCACGAACACTAACCGAATGAAATTTCATGTTCATATATGTTCTTTAAGGAAATGGATATATTCGTGACAAATTGATATAGATATTTACATTAACACAGCGGAAGTCTTGGGAATATAAAATAATTATTACAAAGTGCAATTGTCCAAAATTTCAAAATAATATACAAACGAGAGTGTACTAAAATATCCACAGGCGGATCGAATAACAGATGATTACATAAGAGACTGCTAGGCTTCTTGCATGGAGTTGCAAATTCCACTAACCAATTACCGGGCAGCTTCCGGCCTATTACGTACTTTACAAACTTGCGCTTAGTCTTTTAAAAATATGTCAGTTCTCACCGGTGAATACAAATAACCGACAAATTTTGAAAATATTTCAAATCATTTTATTTACCATTTGGTATATTAATTTTCATAAATAACTTGGGACAATCGATATCTCTTGTTATCAGTATTACATGCTTGTCAATACATATGGGGTATGGAACTAAACTCCGATACATGATTAACCGGCACACCACTTTAATCCTCGTATTGGATAAGAAAATATTTTATCAAAGCATTAGCATCTGTCAGGTGTATGCCTACACCCCGTGCTTAAGTCGTGGCCTCTTGCAATTAAGTGAGCCGTGGATATACAGGACATGGTCGCATTAACCCCCAATGTTTAAGTTATCAAGCATAACAAATTAAAACGGGTTATTTAGATTTTGGACACATTGGTCATTGATCCCATACCCGACCAAGCAGTAATAATTTACCGTATCCCAAGCCCGTATAGGTAAAATAGGTTAAGAGTATTTACCTGAGCTTAAATCTTTACAATCAAAAGATATTTATAAGCACAACTGTTTAAGTCAAAACAACTAACAAGGTTGCAATTTACTGGACGCCCTTAGTCTGTAATGAATGGAATGATGATCCAGTAGAATGTTAACGGGTCTTATTCAAGTCATATGACTTGGCCGGTTAACTAATAATAACAACGGTACGGTACACTATATTTAGCGGAGACCAGATAGAATGTGGTTTGTACCCTCACGAGTACTATGACTCGTATGATATGAGTCAAACAATAATACATTCTGATTATAAATGATTTTGAAAGAATTCAACTCAATTCGGTTAACTTACATAAGCTAAGCTATATAAGTCAATTATACGCGCATAGGCGGCATCAAGTAATCGGATGAGTCAATGTCAAGTTTATTATGCCAAAACATGTTTAATATGTTACCACATCAGTTTATAACTCAAATTATAAGTTCAATGATGATTCAAAACCATTTTATGCACAAAAGGGCATTTTTGGTATTTTTAAGGCATAATACATGAACTTGCATAAAAGCCGACAATTGATTATGATCAAATGGTATAACCTAAGAGGGTTATTCCATACATTAATATGATCATAATACAACTCCAAATCAATAGCTAATCTAAGCTTAAACGGGTCAGAATCGAAAGTCAAAGAAGAAGTCAAACTAATTGACTTTCGGCTACAAACCGAGCTATAAGCTGAAAATGACGGGTTAGACATGATTTAACATGTCCTAATACGTTATACCAACTAATATGATGTCAAAATTTAGTGTTTAGATGTTTAGAAGTTCATTTAACTTAATTTCCGAAAATTTGCATTTTGACTTTATTTTAATAAAACTTTGACCCATCATTTGACCAACTTATCATGATCTTCAGGAGGTGCCCTCATAGGGGATTATTACCTAACTTATTTTGATTACATAGCCATGTTCGATTCGAACATTGGCTTGACCATAATGGTCATAACCGAAAGTCAAAGCAAAAGTCAATTTGCTTGACTTTCGGCTAATAACTTATGTTATAGGTGAAATTCTGAGCCCATATCCTGACATTGTATCTTGATTTTATATTAGCTCTTTATGATCAAGATACCAAACCAGGATATTGGTAACATCCTGAGGCAGTATCCTGGCTATCACTAACAATTTGCTTGTAGGTTATGGCTGCAGGATTACAACGTTCACAAGGACTAACAAGTGACCTTTACAAGATAACACATGGACCTCAAGAATCCCTCAGGGATTATGTTAACAAGTTCAGTAGGGAATCCCTGGATATCCCGCACCTTGATGTTGCTACGGCAGTACAAGCATTTAAGATGGGACTACAGAAGGATTCCCAGTTTTATCAGGATCTTGTGATGAATCCTTGCAGGAACTTGGACGAAGCTCGGAACAGGGCCTTGAGATATATAAGGCTTGAAGATGACAACAAAATGCAAGATAGGATGAATTCATCCTCAACATATGAGTCAACAAATAGAAAGTCAGAATCTTCGTATAAACCATACCGCTCTAAGCCGTATAGCAAAAATGACAACAAGAGAGTGAACGCTGTTGAAGATGAGGATGGAGAAGAATATCCTGAATTATCAGAATATTGTTTTTCGGTTAATATTCCTGAACTAATGTATGCCATGCAGGGTTTAGGAGATAAAGCAAGATGGCCAAGAAAGAATCAACAAAATGCTGATCGGAAGGACAAGTCAAAATGGTGTGCCTTCCACGAAGACTTTGGGCACGTAACAGAGGATTGCATAGCCTTAAGAAAGGAGATAAGTTACTTGCTGAGAAAAGGATATTTGAAAGATCTTCTTGGCAGAAAGAAGAATAAGGGCCAGGATACTGACAAGAATCCTGAACGAGCAACATCCCCGCCACCAGATACCAAGATAATCAATTTTATATCTGGAGGATCCGATATATGTGGGACTTCTTATTTTGCAGCTAAAAGGCATGTCAAGGAAGCTTAGGTAGAAAGAGGAGACAAACCGACAAGGATGACGATGCTCACAGACGACAAAGTGATAACATTCGACAGTGATGACCGTGATAACATCCAGGATCCTCACCATGATGGTCTGGTAGTTACCTTATATATTGCTAACCATTTTGTATGCATGATATTGGTAGACTATGGCAGCTCGGTCAACATCATCCAATTGGAAACCTTGAAGAGGATGAACATCCCAGAATTGGAGATTACCTCGAAGTCCACTGTGCTTTTAGGGTTCAGTGGAGAAGCAAAGAATACTGTCGGAGAGATAAAGTTGCCTGTGTATGTTGAGGGGGTAAACTCAATGCAACAGTTTTGTGTCATGGATTCATTATCCTGCTATAATATTATATTAGGTATGCCATGGATTCATGATATGAAAGCTGTACCTTCCACCTATCACCAATGTGTCAAGATTCCTACTCCTTGGGGAGTAGTCAAAATTGAAAGTGACCAACAGGAGGCGAAGGAATGTTACTCCTCTTCGATGAAGGCCTCAACGAAGTCCCAGGCAGGATAACAATTAAGGATACAAGCACAGGATATCGTGGAAGCTTCAGAGCAGGATGTCAAGAAAGTTATCCTCGATGAGAATAATCCAGATATCTCGGTGCTTGTAAGGGTCAATATCCCTCCGGATATTGTTTTGGTCAAAAATTACCGAAGCAATTAAGTGATCAAATTAGTTTGTGAGGTAGTGTGCTAGCAATGCTTGTGAAAAATATGTTGGTTTGTTCGTTTGCAAAAACAGTTTCAGGATATAGTCTCAGGATATGAAACTATATCAGCAATCAAACAATAAGCTCAAAAAGTAAAAATGGACACAGGATATACGAGGAAAGCCCTTGATCAATCTAGATCTCCGGCAAAAAACCTCGGGAGCTGACAATCGTCGGTTGCCTTGTTCTTCTTATTACTTGAGTGTTCAGGATGCAGTGCAAGATAATGCTCAGATCGCTACTAAGTGGTACAATGATTATAAGTGATGAGTGTTAGTGCGTGATTGCAAGAAAAAGAAGTAAGTGTTCGAGAGCAGAGAGTGAAGTGTAGTGTTCCTACGATCTAGCCTTCCTTTTCATAGTTACAAATATCAAACAGATTCTCCTATAAACTAGGGATGCTCCGGAATGTTCCTTCTTGAACGTTAGTGACCTAGTCTTCCGGCTTTAACGTTTATTTTTCAACCAAATGGAGCGAGTCTTCAGGAGAATGAGTCCACATGAACGTTACAATCCTGCAGCTATGACCTGCAAGTAAATAATTAGTAACTGCCAGGATACTGCATCAGGATGTTACCAATATCCTGATCCGGTATCCTGACCATAATCAGAAATAATCAAGTCAAGATTTAATTTCAGGATATGGGCTCAGAAAACCACCCATAACAATTGTCCCCAAAAATATATAAGTTGGAATCCCCAAATTCAAACGGATATATTTTTTCCTTTGTGTCGATCGAGGCAATTAATATGAGGTGACGGTTGATTTGACAGTGTGCAACTTCCCATGCGAAATTCACTCATGCCTATCTATCTCGCCCCTATATCTTCTCATTTCTTGTTTGATAATCAACCATCCTTCTCAGAATTTCCAGGTATAACTTGACAACCCTCAAAATTCCATGTACCCGTACGATTTATTAATGATAATTAAATTGCTTGATGACTGTGCTGAATCACTTAACTGCTTTTTGATTACTGTGTTACACTTACATGTGGTTGTTAACATACTAGTAGTGTACAGAAAAGTTACTAAATAGTCCGGTATGCTTTCCTGAGTGTTGAAAATTAAAAATGTTACAAATATATATATATATATATATATATATATATATATATATATATATATATATATATATATATATATATATATATATATATATGACACTTTACGGATTAATTAAGCACTTTAACGGAACAGTATCAAACCGAACAACCGGACATTACCCGGAACACCAAAATAATGCTAGAAGCATTGTTTTTATTTTTCTTAGCTAGTTAGGTTCCCCGAATACCCTAACACACTATATATTACTTAACACACATAAACCACTAATTATTTCACTTATCTTCTAACTAGATTAGTTAACTAACCATTACATCTCAACCAAGCACCCCCCCCCCCTTAACCATACGGTTACAAGGTGGGCCACCCACCTTGATTTTCTTCATTTGTTTAATGGATTGGTTATGTACTTAGGGGACATGTAACCCAAGGGTTAATGGCATGTTGGAGGACTTGTAGTATATAACCACTAGATCACCATAATTCTCACCATTCACTAACTCAACAACACAACACTCTCTCCCTCTCTTCTTGATCTCGGCCGACCCCAAGAGCACCACCACCACCATCACTTGATCACTTTCAAGCATTCTAAGGGCATACATAGGTGTTAGAAGGCATATGATGCGTGCTTGTGTGTATATGTTTTAGGTATATATTTTAAGTCCTTTTTACACTTTTTAGCCAAGTTTTAAATTTATAAAACACGATATTTACTACCACTAAACACACATATGGGCAAGTGCACCCATCGTGGACATAGTATAGTGTTGGTAAGATACCGAGGTCGTCCAAGGACACAAGAGCTTTTAGTACCGGTTTATCCTCAACGTCTAATCAAATCAAAATGTTAGAAAAGATTTTAAAACTAAGAAAATAAAACTAACTAAATGCTGAAAAATAAAAATAAAATTAAAAACAGATAGACAAGATGAATCACTTGGATCCGACTCGTGTATAGTGTAAGCTTTGATTATTTTCGCACTTTTGCACTTGTTTAAGATATTATCTTAGTTATTGTAGTAGGCCCCTCTTTTGAAGGTGACGTTACCCTCAACCCAGTAGTTTGAGTCAGCAAGGATACAATCCTAAAGGGTCGGATTATTGAAAGATAAATAATTAAGTTATTAATGCAAATTATGGTAGGCCCCTCTTTTGAAGGTGACGTTACCCTCGACTAAGTAGTCTGAGTCAGCAGGGATACAGTCCTAAGTAGCGGGGTTATAGTATTAATAGTAGTTTAACTTATGAGGGGGTCAAAGAGTTTGGATCCCCGCCATCCAATACCTTTGGGTATTGAAGGAGATCCTACAAAATTTGACCCAGGTCCCTTGCAGGACCTCTAAACGCTGAACAAGGGCAAGACTCTTATCAAACCGTTCCCTTAACCCCCGACCAGGTAGCCAACATACCTCCATATAGACCGTGGAGATATGAATGGTGAAAATCTTTTATTTTATATAGACAGTAAAATAATGTCAAGACACCACGGACAAACGATAAGGAAGAATCACCTTCAACATAAGAAAGTAGTTATTAAAGTCATTAATACAAAACCAAATAAAAAGTGCAAAAGATTAAAAATAAAAAGTATTACACTAGACACTTGTCTTCACCAAGTGATGTAAGAGACTTAGGCAAACATGGTCTTTGATTGTCAAGAACTCTTACGATCAATCTTGGATCCCGAGACGACTCACACACTCTATGATGGACAATGGATGATGGTGGTGGATGATGGTGTTGTGATGGTAGGTGAAGTGTGAGAGAGGTGGTGTGCCAAGGGATGAGTTGAAATGGCTCCAAGCACTCCTATTTATAGGGTGAACAGAAGCCTGGGCACGGCCCCGTGTCCGTCTGACACTCTCTCTCTTCATTAATTGTAATTCGCAATTACAATAAATGCGCCTGCAGTACTCTAACCACGCCCCCGTGTCCGCTGGGCACGGCCCCGTGGTGGGCAATAGAAGCTTCTATATGTTTGTCTTTTCTGCTGCTTCTTGGGCACGGCCCCGTGCTCGTTGAGCACGGGGCGTGTTCAGTCTTCTGTCTTCTTTGTTTTGCTTGGGAGGATGCTGTCGAGGGGTCGGGCAATCCACTTTTGTCCCTTTTCTTGTATTTATGTTAGATTTTGCTGTCTTTTTGCTTCTTTTGTTAATTTGAGCTCATTTAATCCTGAAAATACAAAAGGAAGACAAAAGCACACTTTTTCCAACATTGGTACTAAAAAAGGGTTAGTTTTATGCCACAATTGATATAATTTATATGTTGCATTTTGCGGGTATCAAATACCCCCACACTTGAATCTTTGCTTGTCCTCAAGCAAAACTCTTTATAATGTGGCTTTATTCACTCCCAAATGGAATGGGTAGAAGAGAAGGTTTTTGGGCTTGTCATAGAGTGTCGGGACTTTCCAAGATTGTTTAGGTTTTATTTTTATTTATTTACAATCCTATTCGTCATGATTTATTAAAAACATTTCATAAGATAAATTATTTATTAAGGCATAACATACCTTTTTAAAATTCCATTTATATACAATTTCACATACCTCACGGGGGAAATCACTCACACTCGGCCGAAGGTGTATTTTTAGTGAATCACTCGAGAGCGGCGTGGAACTTATTTCTACCATAAGCTTGCCAAGCAATCAATCCTCCTCGTTTTTAACTTTATACCTTTATAAATATCAAGAGGACTTTTTGGGTGAAGGGCTAGGCTTGGGCTAAAGGTGGGTGGTTGGGTTAGTGGTTAGTTGAAAAGGGCGAAAGGCGTAAAAAGCGTTGGTTTTCGTAAAACATTTTGTTTTTGTGACTTTTTATTTTTAATGAAGTATTTATTGAAACATGCTTTTGTTTGAGGAGCTTTGTTTGTTTATTTCCAACTTCATCATCATTCATTTTTTTTATCAAGAGTCACACGAAAACCGAGCTTTGTTACTAAAATAAGGGGTAAAAAATGAAAAAGGGGTTTTGGTGGGTAAAAGGGTTTTGGGTTAAGAAATGAAAAGGTTTAGGCTCAAAGGGGTTAACTAGGGGGAATTTTTGGGTAGGTGAAAAGAAAAATGAAAATAATGGTGTTGAAAGAAAAATGGTTAATCCTAATGCCTCCATCATTTACTTACTTGGGTTTAAGTTGGTAAGGACCAGGAATGAATTATCGTGGCAAGTTCTAGAGTCGTAAGAACCAAGCGACTATTCACACAAGAAACGAAAAATGAGCATTTAGTGTAAAGATGTGTATTTGTATGCTCTATAAAGGCTCAAAACTCACTTTTGTGGGAATGGGTTTTTACGTGATCAAGTATATATAATCAAATTTTAACTAAGCTTGTCATGTCGTTTCATAATTTTCTTATGTTGGTTCTTTTTATCACGACGCTATGGGTTGTAAATTTGTAAAAATATAACCTTGTTAGAATTAGAATTCCCAACTTAAACTTAGACAAGTAAAAAAAATGAAAATTTTTGAAAAATTTTGGAGTGATTAGCGGTTCCAATATTGTTTTGTGTAAGGCTTGTTATTAGGACTTGCAAAATTCAAGGTTTTAGCATCTCCCCCCACACTTAAATTACACATTGTCCTCAATGTGTCCCAAAAATAAGTTTTTAGGTTGACTAAATGTGTAAAATGGTGTTAAAAGCAAAATTTTATGTTACTGGCAGTCTGGACACGGCCCCGTG
The DNA here is from genome assembly GCF_002127325.2 of Helianthus annuus. Lineage (NCBI taxonomy): Eukaryota > Viridiplantae > Streptophyta > Magnoliopsida > Asterales > Asteraceae > Helianthus > Helianthus annuus. The sequence goes on along the minus strand of NC_035444.2, from coordinate 106,253,001 downwards.
GTGACTGGGCATGACCCCGTGTTCAGGTGCCAGTAACAAAAATTAAAGAAAAGAAACAGAAACCTGGACACGGGGGCGTGTTTAGTGAACACGGCCCATGTCCAGTTACCTGAACTAGGCAATTTTCTGCAGGATGTTCAGCACGGGGCCGTGTTGGCTGGACACGGCCCGTGCGGAGCTTACTGTAATGAAGAAATTGTTGTCGGATGGCCCTGTTTTCGTGCATGGGGCCATGTTTCTCGTTTCCCTTGTTACCCTTGACCATCCCGAGTTTGTTTTACTCATTACAACACCATCCAAGCCTTAAAACCGTCATTTCATTAAAAACCATAGAGAGATACATAGTCCTAAGATGCTATTAAGTTAGATAAGAAAGCACATGAAGCATAAACCATGGAGTTCTAGCCTACAAGTTATTTTAATTAGCAAAATTTCCAAGAAGCTAATAGTCTTGGTTGGTTGTGGCTTTATAGAACCCCTTCTTTCGGGCATGGTCTCCTCATATGTCGGCGAGCCACTCCTCTATCTCCCTTGGGAGGAGAAAAGAGGGCTCGTTGGCGTTAGTTTGAGGAGTTGCGACTTCCACCGGGATTTCTTGTAGATGCTCAAGGGGAGGTTCCGCTGGAATGTCGTCCCACCCGGTAGGGTTGTTAACTTCAAGCGCTAGGTTCCAATCCTCTTGAGGGAGGACGAGTTCCATCGGAGGTGTTACAAGAATATTTAACCTCTGGTGCAAGAGGTTAATTTCTTGAAAGCTATTCTCCAGCCCTACCGTAAGATAGTTGATACTGTCAATTCGGACCTTCTCCACTGAAGTCATTTCATCGAGAGCTTCCCTTAATGCTATGACATAGTGTACAAGTGTAGCCTCAATGGAAGGCCTTCTCCCTCTTCGACTGTTTGACGAATGCACGGAAGATGTCTCGCTGTTTTCACTCGACATTCTACGAAAACAAACTGAAAATAGCTTATTTTGCTGAAACAGTGGTCTGGACACGGCCCCGTGCTCAATGAGCACAGCCCCGTGTTCATCTTTCTGCAGAGTTTTGAAACAAGGAATCTTGAAGTTCTAAGTTATTTTCTGAACTTGTGAGGCCTTTTTGAACATTAGTAACTTAAAACAATGTTATACAACTTATTTTTAACAAGATTCTTTGAACAAAACTCAATAATCCTTGCCAGAAAGCTTGGAATTTCAAACTTTAATGGAGGTTTTTGGAGAAAGATGAAGAAGAAGGAAATGGATAAAAGAGGAAAGGATAAGATAGTTGTTGGAACCTTCTTTTAAAACATACCTAGGATAGTTGAGAGAAGATTCCTTCAAATCTCTGTCCCTAGATGGTCCAAATGTGCAGAATTCTTGGCTGCATTTATATAAAACGACAGCGTGCTGGACACGGCCCCGTGTCGGCTGGACACGGCCCCGTGTCGGCTGGACACGACCCCGTGTGCAGATAGAATTCTGACGCAGTTTGTCCGTATTCTGACGTAAGAGTCAGAATGGAATCTTTTGGTGGACACAGGGGCGTGTTGACTGGACACGGCCCCGTGTCGAGGGGCTGATTATGAAGTTTGTCTACTTTTTAAGGGACTTATTTGTATCGGGTGGTTCCTTACTGGTTGGAACAACCCCAAAGTGCCTAAGATACCTTAATTACTCTAGACTAAGACGAGAACGCAAGAGGTGGTCGGTGAGGGTAATTCCTATGTTTATTTTAGGTGGACATGTCCAACCCTTTTCCGGGCTCTCATTAAAGAAGGTATATGCCGAATCGCTCAGGTCTATGTATGCACCAAACGAAGTCGATGGAGAGTCCTTCACGGCACAATCAGCACAGGGACGACTATCGTCCACGTCTTTGCTGGATACGAAGGTAAGATTGGAAACAACGAGGTTGTTTTCATGCGATCCTAACACTTCTTCTTGGTTATCGTCTTGAGATGAATCAATGAAATCCTTCCTAAGCTCTTTTAACCAATTAAGAATTAGATTTTCTAATTTAATTAACTCGTCAAGGAGCATTTCTCCTAGAATATCCGGTTGGGCGCATTCGAGGGAGAGACAGTGATTATTTTTACTTTCGCCCCTCTTAAGGTTATAGGGAGACGATGGGTCTAAATAGTGGGGCTTATAATTTAGAAAATAACATTCTAATTCTTTATGGTTGCCGCAACATAATCGACACCACGTACCATAAGAGTGCCGAAAGTAAAAAGAATTACCATCACTCATGTTTGTGTCAGAAATTACCAACCGCCGGGATCTAACGGTTCTGTTTTCAGTAACTGAATCTTGGGCACGGGGGCGTGTTGAGTGAGCACGGCCCCGTGTTCAGCTTACTGTCTGACTTAAAACAAGATTGCCAGTTCCAATGATTGGGCACGGGGCGTGTTCAGTGGGCACGGCCCGTGCTGAGCTCTGCAGAAGCTGAAAAACTAGAAAAATCCTAAAAAAATAAAAAGAAAATAAAAAAAAATTAGGCCGTTGATTCCTAACTTTCTTAAAATCCTTGTGTCCCCGGCAACGGCGCCAAAAACTTGATCACTAACTCCATAACACAACACTCTCTCCCTCTCTTCTTGATCTCGGCCGACCCCAAGAGCACCACCACCACCATCACTTGATCACTTTCAATCATTCTAAGAGCATACATAGGTGTTAGAAGGCATATGATGCGTGCTAGTGTGTATATGTTTTAGGTATATATTTTAAGCCCTTTTTACACTTTTTAGCCAAGTTTTAAATTTAAAAAACTCGATATTTACTAACACTAAACACACATATGGGCAAGTGCACCCATCGTGGACGTAGTATAGTGTTGGTAAGATACCGAGGTCGTCCAAGGACACAAGAGCTTTTAGTACCGGTTTATCCTCAACGTCTAATCAAATCAAAATGTAAGCAAAGATTTTAAAACTAAGAAAATAAAACTAACTAAATGCTGAAAAATAAAAATAAAATTAAAATAGATAGACAAGATGAATCACTTGGATCCGACTCGTGTATAGTGTAAGCTTTGATTATTTTCGCACTTTTGCACTTGTTTAAGAGATTATCTTAGTTATTGTAGTAGGCCCCTCTTTTGAAGGTGACGTTACCCTCAACCCAGTAGTTTGAGTCAGCAAGGATACAATCCTAAAGGGTCGGATTATTGAAAGATAATTAATTAAGTTATTAATGCAAATTATGGTAGGCCCCTCTTTTGAAGGTGACGTTTCCCTCGACTAAGTAGTCTGAGTCAGCAGGGATACAGTCCTAAGTAGCTGGGTTATAGTATTAATAGTAGTTTAACTTATGAGGGGGTCAAAGAGTATGGATCCCCGCCATCCAATACCTTTGGGTATTGAAGGAGATCCTACTAAATTTGACCCAGGTCCCTTGCAGGACCTCTAAACGCTGAACAAGGGCAAGACTCTTACCAAACCGTTCCCTTAACCCCCGACCAGGTAGCCAACATACCACCATATAGACCGTGGAGATATGAATGGTGAAAATATTTTATTTTATATAGATGGTAAAATAATGTCAAGACACCACGGACAAACGATAAGGAAGAATCACCTTCAACATAAGAAAGTAGTTATTAAAGTCATTAATACAAAACCAAATAAAAAGTGCAAAAGATTAAAAATAAAAAGTATTACACTAGACACTTGTCTTCACCAATTGTTGTAAGAGACTTAGGCAAACATGGCCTTTGATTGTCAAGAACTCTTACGATCAATCTTGGATCCCGAGATGACTCACACACTCTATGATGGACAATGGATGATGGTGGTGGATGATGGTGTTGTGATGGTGGTGGGTGGTGGATAAAGTGTGAGAGAGGTGGTGTGCCAAGGGATGAGTTGAAATGGCTCCAAGCACTCCTATTTATAGGCTGAACAGAAGCCTGGGCACGGCCCCGTGTCCGTCTGACACTCTCTCTCTTCATTAATTGTAATTCGCAATTACAATAAATGCGCCTGCAGTACTCTGACCACGCCCCCGTGTCCGCTGGGCACGGCCCCGTGGTGGGCAATAGAAGCTTCTATAAGTTTGTCTTTTCTGCTGCTTCTTAGGCACGGCCCCGTGCTCGCTGAGCACGAGGTGTGTTCAGTCTTCTGTCTTCTTTGTTTTGCTTGGGAGGATGCTGTCGAGGGGTCGGGCAATCCACTGTTGTCCCTTTTCTTGTATTTATGTTAGATTTTGCTGTCTTTTTGCTTCTTTTGTTAATTTGAGCTCATTTAATCCTGAAAATACAAAAGGAAGACAAAAGCACACTTTTTCCAACATTTGTACTAAAAAAGGGTTAGTTTTATGCCACAATTGATATAATTTATATGTTACATTTTGCGCATATCAGCATACAACGAAGCTCGGTGTGTTCGAAAGTTGAAGGACCACTCTCATCTTCTTTTATCCACCACATTTCTTCACTTGAACTTCCCTAGTCTTGAACTAGTGGTAAGAACTTAGATCCGTTCATTTTTCATGTTATTTAAGTGGTTAATGATGTATCATGATCAAAATACTAAGAAAACTAATGAATCTTATGAAGAAGACATGAACATAAATTTGCTAGATGAAGATATCATGATAAATAGAAGTTGATATGCATGTTGATAATTGTTTGTTAGTAGAAATGATGTGAATCATCATGTAGTCTTGCTAGATCATGATTAAAAACATGATCTAGCAAGATGAGAAAAGTAAGAATGTTGAAGGATGATGGATCATCCACTCATAAACCATGAACTTGAAGGAATGAATGGTTTCTTGAAAAATAAAGAATCAAAGTAGGTGATAATCAGGTAGATCTAAATATCCATGGGTGGTTCTTTTGAAGAACCAAGTTAAGAATATGAGTTTCATAAAATCTTGGATCTTACATGAACGAATCACATTTTTGATGGATAAACAAGTGTAGAAACACTTGTGTAATAAGAAAAGTTCACAAAGGAATATTTTTAGAAAATACGGTTGGAAGTTGTAAACACTTAAACTCTTTAAAAATAAAGTTTTTAAAGAACTAATCACATTACAAAAGGTAACAAGACTTACTAAGTATGCTAGTAAGTTACTACATATTTCTATAAATTTTCAAGTTCATGAGTTTATAGTTTATGCTTGTTTTTGGCAAGTTCGGTAAGTAGAGATTGTATATTGTTGATTGAAAATTGTTTTAATGAATTTTTGAAAAGAAAATGATATGCTAGTAAGCATGGACACCTCCGTTTACAAAGGAAACTCTGGCGAAATTTTCTAAAATCCCAACACTTAGAAAATATTTTTCTAAAACAAGTGTTACAAGTATATTTTATAACTTGTGTTTCGAATATAAACTTCGCCATAATATTTGTGACAAAAAATTCAAAATGTCGGAGGTTGATTTTATAAATAAATAAATAAAATAGTTAAATATATATATTTAGAATATATATTTCATACTAGGACACTGATGTGGATACTTGTTTATTTTGTGAGATTGTTATACTAATTTAAGGGTAAAATAATATAGCTTAACAAAGTACCTTGACGTTTGAATTATGTGGTATGTGATAGAAGTAATGAGTAGATAAATCATATGTAGGATATGTGTTATGCATGCACAAGAAACTGATTGTTATCTGTACCTTATTAGGACGTGCTTGATTACCTGATTATTTGAGTAATTAATCTAACCGAGCAAACCAAGGTGAGTTCACACACTTTCTAAGGCATGGGATTCCCGGTGGTTGGGAATGGGTTAAAGAATTAAAATGGAATCTACATATCCTCCTTGGGTAGGATATGTACGGCCATCCTCCATAGGTAGGATGCCAATATTAATCCTGCGTAGTCTCCTTGGGTAGAATATGTACGTTCGTCCTCCTTGGATAGGACAACAACCTTAAAACTTACTAGACAAAACTCTATCATGAAGTCCCTCATTTTATATCGACTTAATCGCCGAGGCCAATGGCGAGCGGGTCATTAGTTAATAGCGCTATTAGGTTTAACAAACCTCACACCGTGCCAGTCGGACGAACGTGTACTAATGGACTATGGCAAACTGTCAGTGATGATAGACACTGATGTAGGGCACAACTTATTTTCGTTAGTAGTCGATATAGAACGGTCTAGTAGTTCACATGGGGAAGCCCCCACTGATCATGGATATGGCTTGGGTAACATAGAAGGAACTGGTTAATCATACTTTCAACTATGGGGTAACCCCCACGGCAACTAAGCCAACGAAAGACAAACCATGTTTTTCGAAAGCAACTTAAAACTAAACAACCAAATGTGGACTCACTCAACTTTGTTGTTGACTCGTTGTTACATGCCTTACAGGTCGTTAAATGCTTATGGAGCTTGCACGAGGTGGCGGTTGTTATGGAATATGGATTGTTGTGTTCTGTGTTAAACATTTAATCCTTATGAACTTATTAAACCTACGTCTTGGACTTTAAACTTATGAACTATAAACTTATGTTTTGGGTTTTACCTTTAATGCTTCCATTGTTTAATTTGAACTTGGTTAACTAGCTTTTGGTCACCAATTGTATTGTGGTTGGTTTCATTTACTTAATTACGTTGTTCAATATGATTGGTGGCTCGATCCTGGTCATGTCACGCCTCGAACCGGTGATACTCCGTATAGTGGATTTTGGGGGTATGACAGATTGGTATCAGAGCCATTGGTTATAGTGAACTTGGTTTTAAAAAGGGAAAAGCTTTTTGATAAAACCAGACTATAACCTGTACAGTGCTCAACGATCCACAACGACGCTTCGCTCCACGTGCAAGACGCGACACAATAGGTGGTATGATTTATGTTATATTGTCAATTAGATAGTCCACACTGTGCATTTGTTAACGTGATAATTGCTATTTGAACCTTGTGTGCTTACCCTCTACTGTCGTCCCACACTTACGCACTTTCGCGACACTTTTCTCACTTACGTTGCTTCGTTGTGAAGATCATGAACGGACGCGGAGGACGTATCAACCTAACTCAAGCCCAGTTGACGGCTTTGATCAACGAACGAGTTGCTGAGGCACTCGCAGCAGCTCTAGCAGGAGGTATAACCTGCTATTTCGACCTATCCTAGGATGTTTAGCTCCTACTCTCATAGACCAACCTTTGTGATAAACTTTGTCCTTCCTTACTCTCATGACAGGTCAACCTGCACAACCTCCTGTGTGCACATTCAAAACCTTCATGGATTGCCGACCTAGTACTTTTAGCGGCACGGAAGGAGCTGTAGGTCTTCTTCACTGGTTTGAGAAGCTTGAGTCTGTTTTTGAGATGTGTGAATGCCCTGAAGATCGTAGGGTGAAATTTGCTACTGGAACGCTTGAAGGTGCTGCGTTAACCTGGTGGAAAGCACAAGTTCAACTGCTAGGGCTGGCGGTTGCTAATGCCACCCCATGGAACGACTTCAAAGAATTGATCAAGGAAGAGTACTGTAGTCGTGACGACATCCACAAGCTAGAGGTGGAATTTTTCAATTTGAAGATGACGGGGTCTGAGAACGAGGCATACACAAAGAGGTCGAACGAACTAGCTATCTTGTATCCCACTATGGTGGATCCTCCTATCAAGCGTATCGAGCTGTACCTCAAGGGTCTTGTAACAGAGATTCAGAGTCACGTGACTTCAGCTAACCTGGGTACCATTCAGCAAATCATTCGGTTGGCTCATCGTCTCACTGATCAGGCAGTTGAGCAGAACAGGCTGCCCAAGCGTATTAGTGCTACTACTACTACTAATGCCCCCAATGATAACAAGCGAAAGTGGGATGGAAATTCGGGCAAGGGTTCTACATCAGTTCAGACTCAGTCCTAGCAGCGAAAGACAGATGAGTACAGGTGCCCCAGTTAGCAGTCTTCTTGGAATCAAGGTCACGGTGGATACAAGGGAAATCACCCTAAATGCAATCGATGGAATTTGCACCACAACGTGTCACACCCCGAAATATCAGAGCTGGCGTGACTGGACCGGTATCTTCATTGCACAGCGGAAGCAAAAAGCTCAGACTTCTAAACAATGAACGCCCTCAAAGTACTCGAAATCGCGTGGGTTCTCCTATTCCAACCGTTCCGTAGTTTTGAAAAATGCAACCTGAGAAAGAACATGCGAAAAAGTCAACATAAAGTTGAGCGAGTTCATAGTTTGTTTTGAAAAGATTCAAAAGAAATCTTTTTGATAACCGGTTTTAAAGTTTTTGAGAAAATATAGTAAAAGCATTTTCTTGGCATGATATATGAGAACTGTGAGTCTAGCCCACGAGAGTGTTTGTGCATTGCACGAGAGAGAATGGGCCGAGCCCAAACGAACCTTTGTAAGCAGGATCAGCGCGTCCTCTTACTTAGGCATAATTTGAAAAACGTTACCAAAGTTTATAAATCCATGTATTTGTGAGTTTCCATCAAATGAATCTTATGAACATATGAAAGTTTTAGTGTTGTAAATGGGTATGTAAAGCGTCTATGAACAGGTTGATCGTTAATGTTTCGCGAGGACATTAACGTATGCGGCGACATAGGAAGTACTCAACCTGTGTAGACGGTTTTTAGTGTCGAATCACCTCGACTGTGTCGAATCACCTCGACTGTGTGAATCACCTCGATTGTGTCGAATCACCTTGACCGCGTGAAACACCTCGACTGTGTCGAATCACCTCGACTGTGTCGAATCCCCTTGACTGTGTCGAATCACGTCGACTGTGTCGAATCACCTCGACTGTGTCGCCCGTACCCATTAGAAAATCATGCACGTTTCGTAAATAGGCGCGTGTTTTGTAAAACCGGTATGTTTGATCGAAATCATTCGTAAACCATTTAAGTTCCTTGAAATTCATTCGCAACACGGTTTAGAAATATGAGTTTTCGTTCATCGAAAAGTTGTTTATTTTTGCAAAACTTGCATGTCTTTCCACCCCCGAAAACATTTATAAAAATGTAAAATAGTAAAAAGTGGGGGTTATGAACTCACCTTGACAATCCTGTGCAAAGCTAGCCTAGCGTGATTCCGTAGTGTCATTCCAAGAACGTGAAGTAGCTAGTGTGCGACTATGATATTCCTACGAAGGAACAATTATAAGTTTCTAGTATAACGACGTAGTTAAACTACGTGTCCGAGCTTTACCGACTCGTAAACAGAACGACTCTACGAAGGTGTTGTTAGTTGATGCGAATAGAAATACGTATACGTATACAGATGAGGGTGCGTCTCGTTGCAGTTTTCGTAGGACGGAAATAATTATATACATATATATATATATATATATATATATATATAATTCGAAAACTTGAATTAAATATAGGATATAAACGACGGTTATAATGAATATTGTACCGCAATTGGTGCATTGATCTTTGCAGCGTTAATGCTTTTTGCTGGTTGGTTTCATTATCATAAAGCTGCTCCAAAATTGGCTTGGTTTCAAGATGTAGAATCTATGTTGAATCACCATTTAGCGGGGCTACTAGGACTTGGGTCTCTCTCTTGGGCGGGGCATCAAGTACATGTATCTTTACCTATTAACCAATTTCTAAACGCTGGAGTAGATCCTAAAGAAACACTTCCTCATGAATTTATCTTGAATCGAGATCTTTTGGCTCAACTTTATCCCAGTTTTGCCGAGGGAGCAACCCCGTTTTTCACCTTGAATTGGTCAAAATATGCTGACTTTCTTACTTTTCGTGGAGGATCAGACCCCGTAACTGGAGGTCTATGGCTAACCGATACTGCACACCATCATTTAGCTATTGCAATTCTTTTTCTTATAGCGGGTGACATGTATTCTCAGACCCTGTGGATACAGCAACAGATGCGCGACTACGGTTTGCAGTTTCTTAACACACCTCTGTTTGTTGATAATGAGGCCGCAATAAATATAACTAAGAATCCTGTACATCACGCTAAAACTAAACATATTGAGATTCGTCATCACTTTATACGCGATTGCTTCGAGAAAAAGTTGATACGAATTGAGAAAATCCACACTGACAAACAAAAAGCTGATTTACATACCAAAGCTTTTGATAAAAATCGGTTTCAATATTTGTTAAAACTTAATGGTATGAAATTGCTTTCGGTGTTGGATGGAATTGTGAGCGTTGATGAGAGTACTGTTGCGGATGAAGACGAGAAACAATCTGCAATGGTTTGTCGATTTTTTACTTGTTTTGGTATTTAGGGGGAGTAGGTAGGTAGTTGTATATAGATATATTCTCAGAAAATACAAAAACAGTAAAAAATGCAAAAATACAAAAACATGATAAAATTGAAAAAGAGCTTGTGTATATAGGGAAAATGATAGTACATCGGCTAGACAACTACAGTATGCTAAAGTATTGTAAAGATAAAATGAGTTAAACATCTCACTAATGATGTAAACCTAAAATTTCAAACTTGCGAAATTCGTGGGGAACACTACTTGGATATATAGGTAATCCCTGAAATCTTGTTTGAAAGGTCTCGTATTCTGATATACTAGGTTTTTATACTCAATGATGTCTGGGGTATTATTCCGGGACTTCTGCTGAATGGAAGTTCTGACCTAGTCCTTGGATAATACTTTCACCAAATGCTTGAAACATAGCATAAACCATCAGCATGCAGATGAAACAATAAAATTGATAGTCGCTGCTGTTATAGCTAAAAGATCCTTTAAAGGGGACATATTGAAAAGTCAAAGCTGATATCTCTCTGCGCATACGGAAGTATCGATCTGAGATCCCTCGGTCCTCGCATACCTAATTTATGTACAGATATCATTGTAGTATACTCACCTGTAAGACTGAATATTGGGATTCTGGATACGGGAGTATATTCAAGAGGTGGGACACATGAATCGAGCTAAGTTCATAAGACATATAAATCGTATCCTGAATAGATTGAAAACTATGTGAGAATTTAAGATGGATTAGTATATCGACAATCGAGGTGAATTGTTTAAGTCTGAGCATGAAATTAAGCTTAACGGTACTAGTAATTTGTCTGAAAAGCTGATATGATTCCCTGACACGCTCGCCAAAAATAAGTTTGTATATAGTTCAAATTTCTTTATTTTCTGCAATTTAAGTTTTCTGTATTTCATTTTTAGGTTAGAACACATTGTAAAATCCAAAAAGATTTTATTTCTGCTTTATTTTTTACAAACCAAAGTAGAGAGTTGATTGTCTGATTCTGGAGATTGAAGCAGATGCAGGAAAGTTCTGAGCTGAAGAATGAGGAGAGCTTACTTTGTCAGAAATTGAGATGTTTTCAAAGATAAAACAAGTTCATTAAGTTGATGCTTGTTACATTGTTGCTAGAAAATTGAAAATGTTTTACAAAATCAGTTTGATTCGTCAAAAGATCAACCAAGGTCATTAAATTGAACTTGGTAGATTAATTGAGTATCAGGGTCATTAACTTGGACCTGAGTACTTGAGTGGATTTCTTAAGCTGATTGAGTTTGTGATTTATTATTGAAAAGATAAAATTGTAATGTTATTGGTTGAGTAACAGGTTTTTGGACTTCATTATTCCCAACGGAAGCTAAGTGTCAAAGCTTGAACCAAATTTATCAGATTCTAGCATATCGAGAGGGGGAGTCTGTGAAAGGGGGAGTCTGGATCAACAGTTGAAGGGAAGATGGAAGTTAGAGTCAGGTAATGAATCTGAAGCCTGTGAAGATAGAGTGCTTATAATGAAAAGACAGAAAGTTAGAGAAAAGACCAAGACTGAAGACTCGGAGCCAAAGACTTCGTCAACATCCAAGGGGGAGTCTGTTGGTGCACTGAATGTCTGCTGACTATGTCTTATCGAGTCTTATGTCTAGATAGGTTAAACGAGAGTTCAAAAGTGATTAGATTAGGGTTTGTATAGTTTTTAGGAGAGCAGTCCGTTTGAAATGCTCCCTGGTCGTTTGAAGCTTGCCTGGCCGTTTGAAGCTTGTCTGGTCGTTTGAAACATGACCGTTTGAACATGTTATGTTTCATTCAAACGAAAGGGTCTAGGCCTATAAATAGGGTTGTTCATTTCAAACGGTTACGGATGCATGTGTGTGTTTGTGAGCGAAGGTGCTGCCGGATTTTTGTTAAAATCATTGTAAAAGCTCACAATCAGTAATAGAAAGAAAGATTGAAAGGAACAAGCTATTTTTGACTTGGTTTACTTTGATTCCGCCTCTGTAAACTAAGATGAACTACCTTTACTGACGTTTAAGGTCACCGGAACGGTCCTACAAAAGTGCCCATTTTTCAGCAGCCCAGTTTTCAGCAACCAGCTTGTTTTTCAGGGGTTTTTATGTAACATTTTCAATACTATGGGCTGGATTTTGATGGTTTTTATCTACCCCTTGTATTGCAAAACCATTTGCCCAAGTGGAGGGCCAAGATTAAAGCTCGATGATCGAGAAACGATCCTAACGGTTCTACCATTCCTATAAATACCCATCTCCTTTCACTTGCAAAACCCACACTTGATTTTCTGAGATTTCTCTAAGTTGAAGTGCTAGCCACTTCATACCTGAGAATACTTGGGAAATCAAAGCTTGCGGGGACCTTTTGTAAGTATTCCTTCATTCTTTTATCGCTTTTCGAGTCTGAAAGTCAAACTGTGTTTGACTTTCTGCATTGACCAGTTTATGGTCAACGCTAAGTTCGTTTGAACTTCATAACGTGAGCGTAATCACGATGGTTATAGTCCCTAGTGACTATACCTACTGATTACCACGTTATCTAGGCTTACTGACGAGTCGTAGTTTCGGTCAAAATGCGTATTCTTGCGTATTTTGTAACCAAACTACTTCTAGGTATCAAAACCGTTTGTTTTGATACCAAACCTGTTATCTAACTTTGTTAAACATGTTTCGACATGTTTAGCTCATCACTTTTAGATTAGTGCTTGTGTAGAGTCGTAAGTCAAGCGGACTAAACACCCGCTTAGACTTTCGAACACGACCCGTTTGGTCGATCATTAGGATCCGACCAAACATGTTTAGTGACCATAGTTGCATAGGGAATAACCTTCCGAGGTTATACCTTATGGTCACCTAGTTTTAGTAGTTGTATGATAAGTAGTTTATATGCCTTAGGTAAATTACCAAAATGCCCTTTTCATACATAATTGGTAATTAAGCATATGTAACCTAAATTTTTGTCACATAACTTATTATGTAACATATTTAAACATGTTTTGGCATATAATACTTGTCATAGGGCTAGTTAGATGTCTCGAACGCGCATTGCGCGCGCGACGCGTAAAAGTAGCGTAAGCTACCTTAATGGATCATAATGGGTCGAAAGCACTTAGGATAGGTTTCATTTGAGTATGTAGGCCTTGTTAGACCATATCATATGAGTTCCCACGCTCATTTGGTTCACGAGACCTCATACTATCCGATCTCCCGATTTAGGTCCGGTTTATTTATGTAGTTGCCGTTTGATTCCGTGCTCCCTCTAGCTTACTTGGTAGTTGTTCAAGACTTCTAAGCACTCTCAAGTGAGTACATAGTCCCCTCTTTTACTGTTTTCAACTGTTTTGGGGTGAAGCATGTATACCTATCTGTTATTTTCGTGATTTCAAAGTATAATTGATTATACATGTTAGTACTTATCTTTTGACAAACTAAATGACTATCTATGGTTTAAACACTGATTTTTCAAAGATTATAAAATTAATTGTTGGAATAGTACTTATTTTTGTTCACCAGACCGGTTGGTAGTATGATATAACGCTATAGGATTTGACACCCCATTCCTGTTGTCATGGAATGTCTGAAACCAATTTGTTGCTCCATCCAAATAGGGATTGCCTTTGTGGTATTTCTACAGTCTCAAAGGTGTATTTTGATGCACTAGGTCTGAATGAATTCTTAAATCACATTATTTTTGTATATTAAGTTATACTCCCACAAGTATAGTTTGATATGCTCTCATATGGGATATTGTACAAAAACCAACATATATTTTGTTAATCATCAAAACATAGTTTGATATGTTATTTTCATAATCCAAAGCATAGTTTTAATATGTTATTTGCAAACCAAAACATAGTTTAATATGTTATTAATAAATCCAAAGTATACTTTTAATATACTACTGAAAATTATTATTTTTAACAACTAAAGTATATTTAATATACTATTTGTTTAACAATTGGGATTTGGTTAGTGTTTAGATAACGAGACGGGTGTAATGTGATGAAAACATGGTAGATACGCCGCTGCTACTTCTGATATATAAGTGTCTTCATCGCATTACATACCGTGGCGTTATTTAGTACACTTGGGTTAACGGTTTTGGAACTGAAATATATTCTAATATATTATTTATTCGACTTTCTTAAATCAAAGTATATTTTTATATATACTATGAATCTTTTTATCAAAATATTGTTTTTCAAACAATATATTTTATACAAACTTATTCTATTTACTTATTTAATTTCCTATGTATTATTATTTTATATCATCTGATTTCTTACAAATGATTTATAAAAGAAAGTCTTTTACAAGGATCATGACTACTTTTATTAAAAACTTTTTCTTTAAACTCATAAGTCATGAATCTTAAATACAATAAAACCTATGCATCTCACAGACATTTTTATGCTGACGTACCTATTTTTACACATGTTTCAGGTGTTGCTTTGTGATAATTGATGATATACGCTACACTTAGGATGGACTCGTGGCTTAGCGACTTTAAAACTTGAAAGATAATAGTTGTACTTATTTGATTGTATTAAAACAATGAGTTCATTTATTCAATAAAACAAAATTATTTATTCCATGGTTGTGAAACAATGATTCTGTTACAACACTCCCTGACGTTTCCGCCACGTTTTGTTGTTTTACGTGGTCGGGGTGTGACACGGGGCGGGTGTAATGTGTTAAAAGCATGGTGGATACGACGCTGGTACTTCCTATATATAAGTGCTTTTAACACATTATATATCGTTGCGTTATCTAGATCACTTGGGTAAACGACTTTGAAACGATGTCACACAACGATGTTTTCTGAATAATATAAACCATACGAGTTTTATTAACGAGTTTTTATGAGATATTTTACAATCTGATTTAATAAAACAACTGTTTTGGAGTTAAGAATCATGGCTACGAGATTTTGCAAATTATAACCAACTTGATTTGAGTTGGTTAATTATGTCGCAATACTATACTTTTCAAAACAAGGTTTTTAAATAAGTATTGCAACATGTAAAACGAGCCATGAATCTGACACTCATATAAAACCTATGTACTCGTCGGCATTTTTATGCTGACGTATTTTCACATGTGTTTCAGGTACCATAGTTGATGATGTTTGATGATGATATTTGTGTACGCTCACATAGGAATGGACGGGGCCTTAGTGATTGGCATGATAAAATTCCATTCGTCGCGTAATTTGGATCGTTTTTAGCGCTCATGCGCATTTCGTCGTAATTAACCGAACAACGCAACCGTACGGCCAAACGAACCGACATCCGAGATATTTTTGAGCATATTTTAAGTTCCCAATACTTTAACTTCATTTTAGAGCCTTGAAATGAGGTTAACGGGGCTTAAACGTGCCAAAAATGCATCAAAATGCATGTTTTTCAAGTGCCGGAACCTGTTTTGACATTTTTGCCAAAGTTTGCTAGGCCTGTTGCGTAAGCCTTGATCAATTCTTACGCGGCTGGTGAGAGCTCATCAGACAGAAACTTCATTTTTAGCATTCTGGTCATATTCAAGGGTTTTAATGCAAAATTCTCAATACCTTAGGCTGAAAATTGATGGTTTTTTGCATCCCATTGTATTCTAATACCTTGGGCCCAAGTGTAAGGCCAAGATTTAAGCTCGGTTTACGAGAAACGATCCTAACGGTTCTTTGTTTTCTATAAATACCCACCTCCGTTTATTCGATTCTTCACACCTTGATCTGATTTGTTCTCTAAGTTGGGGTTCTAACACTCCATACCTGAGAATAATTGGATCAAACTTCCATTCTTGGGCCTCTTGTAAGTATTCTTTCGTTCTTTTTCGCATTTTTAGCGTGAAAGTCAAACAAGTGTTTGACTTTCAGCTTTGACCAGTTTATGATCAACACAAAGTTCATTGAACTTCGCAACATGAGTGTAATCACAATGGTTATAGTCCCTAGTGACTATACCTACTGATTACCACGTTGATTAGGTGTAGTGACGAGTCGTAATTTTGGCCAAAATGTATATTTAAGCGTATTTTGTAACCAAACTACTCTTGGGTATCAAAACCGTTTGTTTTGATATCTAACTTGTTTTCAAACCTTGTTAAACATGTTTTAAACATGTTTAGCTCGTCACTTTTAGATTAGTGCTTATGTAGAGTCGTAAGTCAAGCGGTCTAAACAACCGCTTAGACTCTCGAACTAGACCCATTTGGTCGATCATTAGGATCCGACCAAACATGTTTAGTGACCATAGTTGTATAGGGAATAACCTTCCGAGGTTATGCCTTATGGTCACTTCGTTTAAGTAGTTGTATGATAGGTAGTTTGTATGCCTTAGGAAAATGACCAAAATGCCCTTTTTACGCATAAATTCATTTTAAGCATATGTAACATAAATTTTGACATCTAAACAGATTAGGCAAACATTATTAGACTTGCTAAGGCATATAATACTTGTCATAACACTAATTAGGCGGTCCGAACGCGTTTTACGCGAACGACGCGTTAAAGTAGCGTAAGCTACCTAAACGGGTCGTAAAGGGTCGTAAGCACTTAGGTTATGTTTCATTTTAGTATGTAGGCTTTGTTAAACCATATCATATGAGTTCCAATACTCATTTGGTTTACGAAACCTCATCCTATCCGATCTTCCGATTTAGGTCCGGTTATTAATGTAGTTACCTATATTAGGTGCCGTTTGATTTCCGTGATCCCTCTAGCTTTGCTTAGTTGTTAGTCAAGACTCCTAAGCATCCTCAAGTGAGTACATAGTCTCCTCTTTTACTGTTTTCACACTGTTTTGGGGTGAAACACCTGTGCCTACTTGTTATTTTCGTGTTTTCTATGTTTTCATATCATATACTTGCTATGTTCATTAGTACACTATTAGTACATGATTTCATTATGTTTTGCTATGTATGTTCACTTAACATGCTAGCGCAATTGTTTTACGTTTTGAACCATTTGTAATCGTTGGATGTATGTGAACCATTTGTAATCGTTGGATGTATGTGAACCATTGTAACCATTTGATGTATGTGAACCATTTGTAATCATTGGATTTATGTGAACCATTTGTAACCATTTGATTTATGTGAACCATTTGTAACTGATTGAACCATTGGGTTAGGGAAGTGATTAGGTAACGGGGCGGGTGTAATGTGTTAAAAGCATGGTGGATACGCCGCTGGTACTTCCTATATATAAGTGCTTTTAGCACATTATATATCGTTGCGTTATCTAAATCACTTGGGTAAACGATTTTGAAACGATGTCACACAATGATGTTTTCTGAATAATATAAACCATACGAGTTTTATTAACAAGTTTTTATGAGATATTTTACAATTTGATTTAATAAAACAAATGTTTTGGAGTTAAGAATCATGGCTACGAGATTTTGCAAATTATAACCAACTTGATTTGAGTTGGTTAATTATGTCGCAATACTATACTTTTCAAAACAAGGTTTTTAAATAAGTATTGCAACATGTAAAATGAGCCATGAATCTGACACTCATATAAAACCTATGTAATCGCCGGCATTTTTATGCTGACGTATTTTCACATGTGTTTCAGGTACCATAGTTGATGATGTTTGATGATGATATTTGTGTACGCTCACATAGGAATGGACGAAGCCTTAGTGACTTAATAACAACGAAAGTCTATTTGTTCATGTTTTGTTTCTAATTCCAATGTAATGTAATACATTTAATTCAATAAAACGAAACTGTTTAATCGATGGTTGTGAAATAATGATTCTGTTACAACACTCCCCGACATTTCCGCCACGTTTTGTTGTTTTACGTGGTCCGGGTGTGACAGTAAGCATGTATTGGATTGTTTGTATGATTGCATAAATGTATGTATGTTGAGTGTGTTTTGTATATGTAAACATGATGCACCCAAAAAGTGTAAAAATGGTAAAAAGGGCGTCGAGTATACTCACAATATTGCCAATCCTTTCGATTATCCGTGAGTGACGAGTTGTTTATGAATAGGAGTAAATGGTAAGGTTACATGATGTTTATGGAGTGGTTAGATTCGGGATTTAGAATTTAAAGTACAAAAAGTATGTATTCATAAAAGTATTATCTAGTCTAAGTACTCGTAGTAACACTAAGTTATATGATGAATAACCACAAACCGATTATTATCACAAACTTGGCCATGTTCTTATATATATATATATATATATATATATATATATGTATGTATGTATGTATATTTATATAGCTATATTAATAATCTAAGCTAAGTCCATCATAGATCGTTATATATTATCATGTAAGTCAAGCATGGAGGATTAACCTCTTTGTATGATTCACCACTACACAAATCATCATAAGGATGATTCGGAGGGTCATGAATAACAAGGAACAAATAACTAACTAACACATTAACAAATAAATCATCAAGCAAGGTGTGGAACCAAGTTAGGTTTGCCAAAGCATCCAATTTTCACACTTGTATCAAACATAAGTCTCGCCATATGAACTATGGTAAACTTATGTGACTTCAATGTCACACCCTGACTTTTGCGGAAGTGTATTCGTCTGACTTGATCGGTTCTCATTGCATTCGATTATAATAAAAAACTATATGATCAAAATGATGTTCATCCATTCATAAAGTTTAAAATATTACAAACACCAGTCATTTAAGCTTCAAACAACACAACCTCTGATTAAGTTACAAGCCAACAAAAGTGGATAACATCTAAACTTGAAATTTACATCCTAAAACAACACCAGCGCCCAAGATCCAACTTGTTTCTTGAAATACATGTAATTTTGAAAACATCAACAAAAGTTTAGCGAGTTCATGCGTTTTGTATGAGTACTGATAAACTGGTAAACATTTGAGAGACTCCTTTGAAAACAGGTATGAAAAACGTCTATGAACAGATCAATTAATGTTTTACAAGGATATTAATGTATGTGAAGATAAAGGGAGTACTCAATCCGAGTAGATAATTGTCAGTGTCGAATCCCCTCGACTATGTTGAATCCCCTCGACCGTGTCAAATCACCTTGGCTGTGTCAAATCCCCTTAACTGTATCAAATCACCTTGATTGTGTCAAATCCCTTTGACCGTTGCCGAATCTCCTCGACTGGGACACAACAGCACTCTAAGCGGTCACATAGGGACCATGAGTAGGGCTCGATCGTACCCGTTAGATCTAACCCCTGTCCATGATTCTTATGAGAGTTATTAGCATTTCAGTTTCAGCTTATGCTCACATCATCTAATAGTTCATTTCATAGCCAAATCATACCATTGAAACCTATGTAACATGTATTTCACCCCCGAGAGTTATAAATCCGAAAACAGTTAGGAGAAAAAGGGGACATGAACTCACTATTTTGTGTCCTGCTGTCTCGTATACTCAAAGGTCCTTCTATGAGTCGCACAACTACCTACATACGTGCCATGTTTTATTAGATGTTTAGGTCGTGTAAAGACTCTTAGTCTTAGTTGTTTATTAAGACTTATTTTGGAATTGGCATACTTTGAGTTACGTCTTTGATGTTCATTATATAATTTCAAAGTATATAATTGTTAGTTAAAATAATAATATTTTAACTTAAATTATATTCATCCAATTATTTGGAATATTGTCAAAATAATATATTTTTGCCTTAGTTCATTTTGTAATTCTTTTCCTGAATATTTCCCAAGTATGGGTATAATTATACTTGTGTATTTTGCCAAGTATTGGTGGTGTATTCCGGTGTGTATTTATACATATGAGGATACGTATTTTCTTGTATATATTAAGTATTTTATACTTAATTTTGCATTTAATTTTCCAAAATATTATTTTTAATCAACTAAAAATCACCAACTTATATTCTTAAAATATATGTATTTTAAGAAAAACTTTTATAGAAAAATGTCTATAAAACTTTCTTGGCAAAAAAATTATACTTTCATATAAATCCCAAAAATAATATATTTTCAAGATTAACTTAGAAAATATTTATAGTTCCATTTTTCACCCAAAATAATATACTTTTTGTTTGTTTAAGAAAATACATATTTTCTCCTCTCAAAATAATATATTTTCTAATTGACCAAAATATGATATATTTTGTGATACTTGTAAAAGTTCATATTCTCTGTTTCTTTGGTTTCTAAAATACCGTTTAACATACTTTCCTAAATATGAATTTAATTCCGGAATATATATATATATATATATATATATATATATATATATATATATATATATATATATATTAATAGTCCATAGTCCTTGTCCGGTTTGTCCAATATTCGGGTAAAGATTATATATTTATTTTCTTGAAATTTTGGTAATATTTTGTATTACAATTTTTGGTATTTTGGTGAGTTATATTATTTTCATGTTCCTAAAATGATATAACTAATACACTTAATATACAAGTAGCACACAAGTGTGACACCTAAATATATATTTCCCTAAATATATACTTAGTCACTTTTATTTATCAAAAATCAACATCCAATACTTGTAATTTTTGTAAAAAAAATTACGGCAAATTTTTATATGAAAACCATGACCAAAATTTACTTGTGAACACTTGTTTAAAAATATTTTTTTAAGTGTTTAATTTCTACAAAAATTTTGCCATAGTTTCCCCTTAAAAATGGAGGTTCCCATGAGCCAAAATCATGCAATTTACACTACATCATGAATTTGAAATTTTGTAAAAGTTAGTAGTAACTTCATATGTTATTTAGTAGGTTTAGTTACCCTTAAAAACATGGTTCTTTGTTCATAAATCCCTTTCTTGTAAAATTTAGTCTTTTACAACTTACAAGATGATTTTCTAAAAATGATTTTTCTTGTATTCTTCTTGTTAACAACATGTTTCTAGCTTTGATTTAACATATAAAACATGACTAGTTTCTTTCAAAATTGTTAGTGCATAAGTCTGTTGACTTTGTCTTGTATCGAGTCATGTAATAGAATAGATAAACCAAGACGAGTAGTACGAGAGAATCGGGAAATAGGTCTGAACTGACCAGTTCGTGCGAACTGGACAGTTCGTGCGACCTGGCACTAGGTCGTGCGACCTGGACTGTTGTGGTTCGTGCGAACTGGCTTCCCTATAAATAGGAGAGTCTTGGTTGTCATTTGTAACTTTCTGATTCCGATAGCGAAGCTCTGCCGAAGTGTCTCCAGCTCGTGTAACCTTATTATATCAATACAATCGACAGTTAATCTACTTTTAAATGCATATCAAGCTGAATGAAGATCAAATCAATGAATTCCGCCTCTGATTTGGTCTAGAACTCTTCTGATCGACTCGTTTTGATCGATTCCCCGATCCTACAAGTGGTATCAGAGCTCAGGAGGAAGATTTCTTACCTTTTCAGCTTGTTTTCAAGGATAAAATCTGATTTCTACTCACTTCTACTCATTTTCTACATTTTTTTCTTCAAAATTTCAACGAATTTACAGTCAAAATGATCCGATTTTGTGATATAACACTTAAAACACTGTTTTAATCAATCCTTGAAAAAAAACAGAACTAAAATCAACCTAATACTTGATAAAATGGACCAGACCGTGTGAAAAAACTGTCCAGATCGTTCGAACTAGGCTAAGGTCGTTTGAAACTAGCTCAGTTCATGTGAAAATTTGATCCAGGTCGTGCGAGGTGTAGCCAGTTCGCACGGTGTGAGAAACCAGGTTGTTTGAAAGTTTAGTCAAGTCGTACGAAGTGGTCCAGACCACACGAGGTGGTCCAGACCGCACGAAGTTAGTTTAAGTCGTTTGAGATTGTGATTCAGGCCGTACGGTTGGGCTAAACGGTCTTCAGATCGTTTGGAAGTTAGTCGGTTCGCACGGATTGAATACGAGCTCGCACGGTTTGAGTGGAAATCTTGTCAAATCGCATGGAGTGATAATCCAGCTCGTTTGAAATTTCTGAACTTGAAAATTTTTCGCACTGAAACATGGAAAACAAATTCTACAACGCATTTGCTACCCCGATCACTATGGCTCAGAATGTGAACTTAGAAAATGAAATGGGCACCATGCAAAAACCGACTAAGCTCATGAATATCGAGGAGTATAGTGGATGGGTGGAACGATTCGAAAAATGGGTTCAAGCCAATCACTTAGAGGCTTGGGAATGTGTTGAAGAACAATATGTTAGACCAATTGATGAATACAGAGAGAATGTTGCTATTAAAGATTTAGATGCTTATGAGAAAAAGAAATACAAAAGTGAAAAGATGATGATCAGTATATTGCAACAAGCTATTAAGGAAGACATCTTGATTTTATTGCAACACAACGGAAGTGCACACTCAATGTGGAAAGCACAAAAAACAAAGTTTGTTCGAAGCTTCGACATGACCAAGAACAAAAAATCGCTTTTGAAGAAAGAATTTGATCTGTTTCGTGGATTGAAAACTGAAAACACCAAAATGATTATAGAAAGATATTGCAACTTGGTGGTAAACATGAAGCGATTGGATATCAAGAAAGATAGAGAAGAATGGGTTGAAAAGTTGGCTGATGCATTGCCACAAGATGTTTGGGGCACGTATCTTATGATCTTGAAGAATAATGGTGAATTTGCGAATCTATCGCTGAGTAAGTTTATTGAAAAACTCGAAGTTCAAGAGATGGAACAATGGAAGATGGAAAAAACGAAGAATTCTAATGGTGAACAGGACATTGGTTTTTTATTTTCACAGGGAGTGCATGTTTACTAGAGAATGGAGCTCTGGGCGAAATTGGCGAAATTGGCGATTCTCTGCTAAACCCTACTTTCATTCGTCTCTAACCTGTTCTTGATCGATTTCGATTAGTGATTAGGGTTTGTCGATTCCTTTACTACTAAGGCAACTTGACTATTCCTTGATCCCTAATTGATTGAAGTTAAGATTAGGGTTTTATACAAGTAGGTTTGTTTTGTCTTTGCCGCCGTCCATCCTATTACTAATCTGGGTTCCGGATTCTCTTTGTCTTCTGATTGGTTTCGGGTGACGGCTGCTTATTTCGTGTCCAGATTTTGTTCTTAATCTGATCTAAACGCCGAATCAGTTTTACATCAGATTAGGGTTCACAAGCTTCTGTGCTTTATAGCGGCTGTTTAATCATTGCAGAATCGGCTATATTCAGGTTCGGGTTTTTATTTAACATTGCTGATTGCTCTGAATGGATGACTGTAAAAGTGATGCGGCTGCTCATAAGGAGAATCACAGCAAACCCTTGTACTCCTTTGACAGTTTTGCAAGCCGTATTATTGATGTGGACGGTAACACATGGATGCCTCGTAGGGGAACAGTCCAGACACCGCAGATTAATCACACAAAAACGAACATTATTGATGAACTGTTGAAGGTGTCTGTTCCAGATCCGGTGAAGAGTATGGGGGCTGATTTGAGGACTTCGGCTAATTGGGAAGGCTGTGCAGGATCTCAGGGGAACCATAGCAATCGAAATATTAATTCTAAGCCTATGTCTTATGCAGATTCAGTTTCTGCAGCCAAATCTGCTAAGGTAAACTTTAGATTCCTTACAAGCACTGATTCACATGAGGGTTGTGATGTGATATTGCCTCGAGACTCTGTTAGAGTAGTTCAAGAGAAGCTAGCAAACACCCTTTATGGTTACTTCCTAGGGGACCGAGTTGCGTACCCGGTGGTGGATTATTTTGTGCGAACAAATTGGAAGAAGTATGGATTGCAAAAATCCATGATGAATGCTAATGGTTTTTTCTTTTTCAAGTTTGCTGAAAAAGACGGGATGACGAATGTCCTGAAAGAAGGACCATGGATTATTCGAGGTCAGCCTATATTTCTTAATATTTGGTCTCCCATCTCGAAACTGGAAAAGAAGGAGGTTAAGAAATTGCAACTATGGGTCAAAATCCATGATGTTCCGATTGCTGCGTATACTGAGGATGGATTGAGTATGATAGCTACGGCTATTGGTGATCCGAAGATGTTGGACTCGTACACATCATCCATGTGTATGGATACTTGGGGAAGGAGTAGCTATGCTAGAGCGTTAGTAGAAATCTCAGCTGAAAATGAATTAAAGGAGGAGATAGTTATAGCGGTTCCTGACCTTGAAGGTGAAGGTTTTGTCAAACAGAAACTGTATGTGGAGTATGAATGGAGTCCTTATAGGTCTGCTCATTGTAAAGTGTTTGGGCATTCTGATGCTACATGCCCGAGGCAGACTACGAGGGATCCTAAGGAGCCGGTCAACAATCAGAAACATTATGAAGGGAATAATAGACAAGGATGGGTTTATGGATGTGGTTCGCAAGAAAGCGGTCAGGAAGGCAGGTTTTACTGTAAACAAGCAGAAACAGAAGTTCGAGTATAGGCCGATTGGACCTAAACCTAATGGGGGGACCAATACATCGGCTCAGCAATCGAATATTTTATCTAAGAACTCCTTCGGTGTTTTACGGGATAAGGGTCTTCATATGGGTCAGACTAATAGTGGGGCTCATAATGATCAGCAAGACTCGGGTGATGAGGAGGTCACATAAGTATACAATGAAACAAATAGATTTATGACCTCGTCGTCTGCGAGAGTAAGAGCAAGCACATCTTCCTCAAAATCACTTGATGATGGAGGATGATGTTTGGTTTTGTTTTATTTTTGTTTGTCTACTATATAGTCTTCTTTGATGTTTAGTAGGCTAGGTTATGTGGTGTAATAGGTTTTTTGTTGGTTGGTTTTACATATATGGGGCATGTCCTATATATGAACTAGTGTGGAACTCATCCTCACTACTTGTACTTATTTGCGGTTGTTTTATAATAGAATCACCGGGGTAACCCTTTATCCAAAAAACAGGACATTGGTTTGTATTACAAAGGAAGTACGATTGATAAGTCCAATATTGCACCAAAGATCGAAACTACGTTAAACACAAACAATTCTTCTGGAGGGTCATCTCAAGGATCAAACAACAATAATAGATTCTCTTCATTCCATCATTTGATCCAAATTTTTCAGCAACCAATAATGGCCAAGTACTACAATGCAACATTGCATTAAATCTTCAGAATGGTCAAAATTTCTAGAAAGAAGTTGCTAAAGGTCATATGTCTTTATTGGTAACCGTATTAGAGTCTTATGAAAGTTTGGTTGCGGGAAGGATTGGTAATCCAATGTTGACCAAAAAGGATTATGATCAGATTGATGCTGAAGAGATGGAACTAATGGATATAAAGTGGTGTATGGCTAGTGTGTTGAGAAGAGCTGAGAAGTTTAAACAGATCACTGGAGGAGATGATTGCCGTGATGCTGGAACTTCACCTTTAGGCTTTGATAAATCTAAAGTTACCTGTTTTCGTTGCAGGGAGAAGGGCCACTTTAAGCGAGAATGCACAAACCGCGAAGCAAGTGGAGCTCAAAATCCGTTCGGCAACAATGATTATCATCGAAAAGCGATTTATTATCAAATTGCTCAATAGCCGTATCAACAACAATCGTCACAAACTGCACATGCTAGGAAGGATCTGATCGAAGAGCCATCAAAGAAAGCTTATCTAGTTCATCAAGATGATGAGAGAATCCCAGAAGGTTTTAATTGGGATAATTATAATCCTAACAGACCTTCAAATTCCAAAGCATTTGTTGCTCAAATCTTTGAAGATTCAACTGCTGAAGAAGAAATAGCGTATGCTTATTACGAATCTCAACAATTCAGTCCGAAAAAGAAAGAAGAAGAACCAGTTTCAACAAAAGAGGCTTTAGAAAAAGCACCAATCTTTGATCACTCATCAGATGAAGAGAGTGATGATGATAGTGAAGAAATTCGAAAACTTGAATTTTATAAAAGAGAATTATCACCTGATAGGTATAATTTGTATTTTGTAGGTAAACTGGAAGAGATTAAAGAAAGAAAAGCTGCGAAAAAGAAGAATCATAAGGCAGCAACTGTTGAAGAAAAGATCAAACCTGAAGAAAATGTTCGAGTGATAAAGAAGCAGGTTAAAGAAAGTCCAGCTATCAAGGTTGAGAAGGAAGTAGATACTGAAAAGATATCTGAGAAGTGTGAAAATTGTGATACCGTGAAAAGGCACAACAACAAATTGATTCATAACATGAACAGATTGAAAGAATCCTATGATGTTTTAAACAAAGCTATGAATCAATATAACAAGTCAAGCAATGAAAAAGAGATAGCTATGAAGACACTCAATGGAGCGTTCATGACAAGCAAAAAATCATCAATCAGTACATTGAGAAATGTGCTAAACTTGAACAAAAATTGGAAACTCAGAGGATAGAAACTGAGAGGGTAAACAGGTTATTGAAAACTTATTCATGTGCTTTTTATGTGATTGACAGGATTTATCCTACAGTTGAAGGCATGGAAGTGTTTGAAGAAAAGAAACCTGAAGTAAAAAATACCGATAAGAAACATAGTACCGATTATACAAGGTGTCCACCTCCGCTTGAAGAAGGATATTCTCCACGAAATCCTAATTCAGAAAGAGTCAAAAAGGCAACCAATTTAAAGTGGGAATCTGAACCTTCAGATGGATTGCCAGATAATATAGACATCACCTTCACAGCGTCTGACACTGATCATGAGTCTGAGTTAATAAAGAAAGTGGTCGATCAGGTGTTGGATAAAGATGAAGAGTCAAAGTCAGAGTCTAAATCAGAAAATTCGAATTCATCAGATAGAAGTTCGAGTACACCAGTCAAACGGGTTTACAATAAAGATTTTCTGATGTCACAAAATAATTTGAACGACGAAACATTTAAAGTAGCATA
Organism: Helianthus annuus; assembly: GCF_002127325.2. Lineage (NCBI taxonomy): Eukaryota > Viridiplantae > Streptophyta > Magnoliopsida > Asterales > Asteraceae > Helianthus > Helianthus annuus. Next base: position 106,226,085 of record NC_035444.2, on the reverse strand, counting down.
TACTTTGAATGATTCTGACAAATTATATTCTGATGAAGAATTTCCAATAAGAAGTGTTAAAATTAAAATGATTAACAAGGTTTTCAAATTAACAGAAATTGATATTTCTGAAATAAAAGATGTAAATCTTACTGAAAAACCTAAAAAAATACACTTCAAGAGATCAACAAAGATTAAACAAGAAAAAAGGTTACAGTTCTGGTTATCAAAAGAAACCAAACCATAACAGTAATTTCAAAAAGAAAGGATTAGGTTTTATTCCAACAGAAAATCATAAAAATGAGAAAATTTATAAACCAAAAACTAAATTTGTTTTAGGGACATCTTTTGAAGAAGAAAAAGAGAATTTGTTCAGAAAGCAGACGAACAAAGAATTACTTGCTATGAAGCAAGAGGGAATTGTGACACCTGTGTCACTACGACCATCACACAAATGCAAATCCAATGAAATCTTGTGTTTCATACTTGAGGATTTTTATAAATATGTGTTTCATTTGCACATATCAATTCTTGTTCGATTTCGAGCTTTAATTCGCTTTCTGGAAAGTTATAGGCGAACTGATGCGTACACGCGATCAGTTTAACGCTACAAACACTCCGGAACAGTGACATAGGCTTAACATGCCTTAAATAACCTTCACATAACTTAGAAATAAGTTTTGAAGGCTTTGGTATGGCAAAAACAAGTTTATTCGCTCACAGGGACTATGTGCATCAAACTGCAAAAGTCTGCCATTTCGTAAGGTAACATACAGTCCGGAACTTGATCATAAGCTAAACATACCATATATGACCTAAAAATAGCTTAGAAATAAGCTTTGAGTGGTTCGGTGTGCGAAAATATGCTTACATGATCTTACAGGGACTAAAAGTGTCAAAAACGGCGTAAGTTTGCATTTACGCGCATATCTTACGTTCTGACCACATCTGGACATCCAAAATTTTTGTACACACTAAAATATTTTTATTTTAGTGATCGGCATGCAAAAATACCGCTCGTCGCTTAATTTGGTTCGTTTTCGCGTCCGTTTGAGTTTCGTCGTAATTTGACGAATAACGCGACCGTACGACCAAACGAGCCGACATCCGAGAGTTTTTCGAGCACATTTTGAGTCCTCTAAACCTTATTGACCTTGTAGAGCCTTGAAAATGGCTTAACAGGTGTCAAAAGTGCCAAAACTGAGCTTAAACAAGTGAAGGGGCCAAAACAGTAAATAATGAAACTGTTGCTGATCTGCTGGATTTACACGGGCCGCGTTAGCCCTTTGTATATCCTACGCGGGCCGCGTGAGAATGCCCAGCACCAGAAAATCAATTTTTGCAATCTGTTTGCAAATTCAGGGGCTGTTATGGTAATTTCTTAGTGTGTTAACCAAGTTAACACCTCTCCAAGGCTTTGAACCTGCTTCCAACACTTGTATGACTTAGATTTCTTGCTTGGAGGCTACACAAACAAATGGCATGATCCTATGAACTTGAAACAAGTATAAATAGCATGGCCATTTCATTTGTTTTTCCTCACACTTGATCTAAAATTCTCTAAGTTGGGGTTTTATAACTTCATACCTGAGAATTTATAAGATCAAGTTTAAGCAAGGACCCTTTATAGGCTTCTTCATTCTTTTATTGCTTTCATAGCTTAAAAAGTCAAACAGTGTTTGACTTTCAGATTTGACCAGTCTATGGTCAACGCAAAGTTCGTTTGAACTTTGCAACGTGATTGTAATCAAGATGGTTATAATCCTTAGCGATTATACCTACTGATTACCACGTTAACTAGGCGTAGTGACGAGTCAAAGTTTCGGTCAAAATGCGTTTTAGCATGCATTTTGCAACGGAACTACTTTTAGGTATCAAAACACTTTGTTTTGATACCAAATCAGTTTTCTAAGTAGGTTAAACATGTTTTGACATGTTTAACTCGTCACTATTAGTTTGGTGCTTGTTTAGGGTCGTAAGTTAAGCGGTCTAAACAACCGCTTAGACTTTCGAACCCGACCCGTTTGGTCGATCATTAGGACCTGACTAAGCTTGCTTAGTGATCATAGTTGCATAGGGAATAACCTCTGAGGTTATACCTTATGATCACTTAGGATTGGTTTGTCATTTGTTAGTTAGCTTATATGCCCATAGGAAATGACCAAAATGCCCTTTTGAAGCATAAATGCGTATTTTGCATATGTGATCAACTTTTTGACATATAATCTGATTTAGTAACATGTTTAGGCATAATGGGGCATGTAAGACTTGACATAGCACATAGTTAACCATCCGACCATAGTTTTACGCAAACGGCGCATTATAGTAGCTTATACTACCATAATGGGTCGAAACGGGTCAAGAGCACTTAGGTAGACTTTCAAATCAGAATGTTAGCTCTATTAAATCATACCATATGAGTTCAAATACTCATTTGATTTACAGAACACCATTCTATCCTATCTCCCGATTTAGGATCTGATTGTATGACATAGTGATTCCATACTAGGTGCCACTTGATTCCTTGATTTCCCGAGCTTCGTTAGGACACTTAATCAAGGATACTTGCAATCTCAAGTGAGTACATAGTCCCCTCTTTTACTGCTTTCAAATATTTTGGGGTGAAACATATATGCCTATTTGTTATTTTCATGATTTTAAACTATATGATTTCACATGATTAGTACCTATTCTTTTGATGAATTAAACGATTATCTATGGTTTAAACACTGATTTTCAAAACTTGTAAAAACTAATTGTTGGGTTGTACTTATTTTATACATTCACCAAACCGATTGGTAGTACGATATAGCGCTATAGGACTAGAAACCCCATTCATGTTGTATGGAATGTCAGAAACGAAATTTAACCAAATAGAAATTGCCTTCGTGGTATTTCTATAGTCTCCAAAGTGTAGTTTGATACACTAAGGTTTGAATGAATACCAAATCACAGTTTCTTTTGTATATTTTGATATACTACAAAAGTACAGTTTGATGTGCTCTCAAATGTGATCTACCAAAGTATATTTTGATATACTATGTACAAAATCTAACATATGTTTTAACATGCTACTTTGTTTCAAACCAAAGCATAGTTTGATATGCTACTGTTTACTAAAGTATATTTTGATGTACTACCAAAGCATAGTTTGATATCCTATTTTCAAACCAAAGCATAGTTGATATGCTATTTTCAAACCAAAGTATAATATGATATACTACCAACATTTTTATTCTTAAACCAAAGTATACTTGAGATATACTATCAAATCTATTATTTCATTAACCAAAGTATATTTTAATATATTACCTATAAACTATTTCAAAACTAAAGTATATTTTGATATACTACTTATCCGGTCTTTTCTAAACCAAAGTATATTTTAGATACTACAAACCTTTTATCAAACAATACATTTTCGAAGCTAAACTTTTCACAAGGATTCATGGCTATTTTTGGCAAAACATAAAACCTTTTGTTAGGACCGGTTTGACTCCGAAACGATTGCGTAATCGAACGTGTGACGTGCGGAATCCGTACACGAACGTGACCGAACACACGTGATGTAATATAAACTGTGATTCTATTGATCAGATCTGAAACGTATAAGAACCTGAATCACGATGTCACTTTCTCTCTCTAGTTTCTCTCTCTAGCTCTAGAAAGCTTCCAATGACAAATGTAACAAAAGTTTTAATCTAAACATAAAGATTCCTATTTATAGTCCAAGGCATTTAATGAGATTTCTCATTAATTACAATTATGCCACCTTGCCTTTTTGACTAAGTATCACTAATATAACAATATAAATCTCGTTTTCTCCGGTTTCTGCTACCGTCCAGATTGACGGAGGCGATAGACAGATAATGCACTAACAGACTCCCCCTTGGATATTGCCGCAGTCAATCCGTAGTCAAGTTCGTAGCGAATTTTCTTTCTCTCTCTCTCTTGAGTCTTCTTGAAGCTTTAACACGTCTTCATCAACGTAGACTCTCTTTTGTTTGAACAGAATCCCCATGGATCTGTTTTCAGCTTCAGCTCCCCCTTTCGGTAAACTCTTCAGGCTCCCCCTTTCGTCAAGCTTCCGTGCTCTTGGGATCGACACCTGGCTTTCCGGTTACAAGCTCTTCCAGGAACGATACCTGGCTCTTTGCACGCTTCTGTTTGCGTTGAGCTCGTCTTCAGACTCCCCCTTAGACTCGGCTTTCGGGATCGTAGTCTGGTATAACATCTGCAATTCTCAAACATTTATAAGTAATAACACTTTGAACATTCAATTTTCCAGAAATCGTAATCTGGCACTATTCAACTCCCTAAATCACTTCCCCTATCAACAATCTTTACAAATTTGGCAGTGTTAAAGAATCCAACTCCCCCACAGTTAATCTTCCAAGTCCAAACTAATGACCTTGGAGATATCACAAACTGTTTTTGAAATTTTTGATTTTAATTCAAGTATCAAATTAATGAACTTGTTTTATTTTCAGAAACACAGTCAGCTTACTCAGATTTTGAAACTCAGCAACTCAGATATCAGTTGTCGAAAATAAAGCAGAAATCAAAATCTTTTTGTATTTTCTGAAAATATAAAGCAGTAAAGAAATATGTACAAACATATTTACAGACAATATTTTTGTTTGAGTATGCGTCAGAGGATCATATCAGTTTTTGACAAGTCACAAGTACCGTTGAGCTTAGTTACACATTAAGAATTAAACAATTCACTTAAATTGTCGATATATTGATCCACTTAAATTTTCATACAAATTTCAACTGATTCAGGATACGAATTAGATGTTTTAAGACTTAAACTCATTCATGTGTCCCACCTCTTGAATATACTCCCGTATCCAGAATCCCAAATATTCAGTCTTACAGGTGAGTATACCACAGATGATATCTGTAAGGGGTTAAATGCGAGGGCCGTGAGAGCTCAGGTCGATACTTCCGTATACGCAGAGAGATGACGGCTTCGACTTTTCGGTGTGTCCCCTTTAGAGGATCTTTTGATTACAACAGCAGCGACTATCAATTTTATTGTTTCATCAGCTTGCTGAGGGCGATGCTATGTTTCAAGCATTTGCGGAAAGTATTATCCGGGGACTAGGTCAGTACTTCCATACAGCAGAAGTCCCGAGATAATACCCCAGATATCACTGAGTATAAAGACCTAGTATCTCAGAATAAGGGACCTTTCAAACGAGATTTCAGGGGTTACCTATATATCCAAGTAGTGTTCCCCACGAAATAAGCAAGTGTTTGAATTTAGGTTTATATCCCGAAAAAGTTTACTAAATGTATAAAAACCTATCGACATATCATCAGTGAGACTGTTTAATGCTATTTAATCATTACAATTCTTTAGCATATTGTAACTGTCTACTGATGTACTATCATTTCCTCTTTTTACACAACAACTCAAATTTTTGAATTTTATCATGTTTTTGTATTTTTCAAATTTTCTAGTGTTTTTGTATTTTCCGACAATATTTCTCCCCCTAAAATGCAAAATCATTAAAAGAAATTCTGACAACACGATGCTGATAGCTTTGTCTCGCCATCCATGTTCTGCTTCACGTGTACCGAATTACAGAAAAACTAACATAAAGTACCCCCATGATTTACAACACATTGATTTTTACAGTTTGAAAACCGTTCTTCAATGTGATGAATGTAATCATGTTTGTTCAGCTGTGAGGGTTTCGGCGTATTCAATCAACACATATTTTTGTAATTTTCTATTTTTGACAAAAATTGAAAACAAACATATTTTTGGTTTTTCAAATTTTAACAAACTAAAAACATATTTTTGGTTTTTAATTTTTTTCAAATTTTTAGGGTTTTGAAATATTGTTTATTTATGTACAGAAAACACATAAACTCCCTGTTTCAACCAACACAGGGTCCAGCAGCCTCTGCTTCCTCTTCATGTGCCAAGCTGCTCCAACTTTCAACTTCACAATCTTCAGTATTCTTGAGCACCTGCACATTCAACTAATTGAATTACTTGAACAATTTAGCCCAGGTCTGTTGGACCTTAGGCATTTCAACACAATAATTTTCATTCAATGCTGGAAATTCATTGTCATTTTTGACAAAAACTTTCTCAATTTTAACTTTAACTTTCTCATCTTTTACCAAATCAACATGTTTCTTAACACTCCATGTTTGACCTTTTGGTGTACCACGTTTGTAAAAATGTGAATCTTTTTGAACACTTTGGTTTTGAACAACATTTTTTGGTTTCCAAAACTCTTGGGGTTTTGTCATATCAACTGATGTTTTCCAACTTTGTGTTGCTCTGAATCTGGGTGGGTGAGTATTCCAGGTCTGTCTTCAATCAAACATGTTCGGTTTTGATTTCCAATTTTGATTCGAAGCAAACTTGTTTGTGTTGTACCTCCAAGTTTGTTTTGAATCAAATCTGGTTGACCTTTGTCTCACATTCGCAGATTTTTGTTTCTCAGCATCAATCCTCTTTTTGTCAACATCCACAGGTTTTAGATTTGGACACTTTCGTGCAAGATGTCCTTTTTGATCACATTTGAAACATGTTCTCATGGACACATCTTTGACCTGTGGTTGTTGCTTTTTCTTTTGAGCCTCAAACTCAGCATTAGACTATCGTCCAATTTTAGTTCTTTCTCTTCAGCTAAACTGTTTCCTTGAACAAAATTCATTTTTGCCTGATAATTTGGCGTCTCATTATTCTTTTGATTCTGTTTCTTCTTATAACCCAACCCAGCCTTCATGTGTTTCTTCTTGAAACCAGGTTTGTTATATGAACCTTTATGACTCTTACCAACAAACTTTGAAATCTCAGACTTCTCAATCTCAACCATTTTGAAAACTTTGTCAATTTTTTCTGAAATCACATTCTGAATCGGGAACACAACATCTAAGAATAATTTGTCCGATCCAATCATGGTATAAACCAATCCCTTTGAATCATCATTCAAATTTTTCTCGGATTTTATGTTTTTCAGATATGCATCATGAAGATTTCCTTCATCTTCATCCTGTGATTCAGATTTACCTGTATCAACCGACTCTTCTTTCAACACACTTTCAACGACTTTACCTACCACCTCTGAATCATGAGAATCATCAGATTTGGAATAGGTTATGTCAATGTTGTCTGGCAATTGGTCTACCATGTTGAAAGCTTTTTCGACCTTTTCCTCATCATAAAATGCAAACTTTTCCGGTGGTGGAACTTGATGACACTCTGAGCCAATGCCTTTCTTGTTCTGCTCAGACTCACCATCTCCCGGTTTTATATTGAAAATTCGTTCAAGCACATATGACGACACGTGGTAACTTTTTAACTTGTTGTTATCCTGTTCTAAATCAGCAATCTGTCACTTTAACTTAGCAACATCCTCAATATAGGAATTAACAACATCTTGTTTTATAGCATACATTCGTTTAAGCTCTTTGGTTGTTTCAGAAAGATAATTCATTCTAGATTGAGCATATTTCATTTCGTCTTTTACTTTATCATATGATTCTTTCATAACATGATATGATAATTTCATTGAATCATATTCCTTTTTCATTTCTTGACAAGCAATTTCTTTTTGTTTTCATTCATTTTTCATTTTCAAAACATCTTCTTTCAAAACTTCATTTTCTTTTTCTAACTTTGTACATTTTCCTGAAAGTTTTTCATCATTTTCGTTAAAAACCTTTTCTTTTTCTAACATCTCTTTGCATTTTTCTTTAAAAATGTTTTCGATTTTTATGAATTCAAGTTCTCTTATTCTGAGTTGCTCATCTTTTTCAATACAAACTCTGCACGGTTCCATCCATTTCTTGCACTGTTCAATTGGTTTTAAGACTTCAGAATCAGAATGTACCTCAGTGATTGGCACTTCGGTGTTTTCAGCAGCTTTTGACTGTATCTGATCAGCATCATCTTGCTTCTCTTCAATACTGACTTCCTCACCATCATTACCAGCATCCAAATTCTCATTCTTTTCTTCTTTTTCTTCTTTCTTCACCTCTTTTTCAATCTGCTGTTCTTCAGTAACAGCTTCTTGCACAACTTCAACTTTAACAGCTTCTGTTTCAACCTCTTCAGCTGTCACACCCCGGTTTCCACGTGTCTCGGGCCCGGTGGGGGATTACCGTGACGTAGTTGGCAACAATATAGTTAAACCACACAATATATGAATGCACAGCGGAAGCATAATATTTCAACCATTGTTTGTAATATCAAATGTATTACGAATAGTCGAAAAGTATCCACAGGGGATCAAATAAAAATGTACGTGTTGTTCAACAGACATAGGCATCTTGAGCTTGCGAGACTCTTTATGACACTAAGGAGAATATCCAGCCAATTACGCATAGTACCTGCATTTAGTCTTTTTGGGAAATACGTCAGTTTACACAAGTAAATACATTCAACCGACACTTTTGAAAAATGTTTATAAAAATTGATTTGAATGCACAAGGCACAAACTCTTTTATAACTTGGGAGAATTATTTAAATATATAATCTTGTGAGCGAATTACATGTTCCTTATGCGTTCAGTAGCCCGGATCAAGTCCGGGTTAAAGATCAATAGACACACCACAGCGATCTATTTATGCACTGACGAGTGTACGCCTACACTCCGCGCTTAGGTCGTGGCCATTTCGTAAAATGATGCCAGGGATATCCGGGACATGGTCATTAACCCCCCAAAGGCCTTTAAGTAACAGGAATGTTTAAACGAGCCGATCAAATTTATTCAATTACCCACTTAACTGTGGAGAATTTGATGCCCGATCAAGCAGTATACTATATACCGTAACCCAAGCCCGTATAACGGAAAATAAGTTAAAAGTATTTACCTTTGCAAGTATAAATCCTTAATCGAAATAAATTGCAGATAGCTTTTACTGGTCTCCTAATCTGGAACGAAGGTTTAAATTAACCTATTAGAATCCTAACGGGTCTTTTAATTTAGCCGTAGCTTAGACCGGTCAGTTTCAAGGATAGATACGGTTTAATCGCGTGAAAGGCGAAAACCGAGAATGGAATGTGATTTTGGACCCAACAAGTTTGAAGACTTGTTTTATATGGGTATTATAATCACACTCTGGATTTTGGGATCAAAACAATATGGATCAAAAGGCGCAACGGGTAACCGTAAGAGTCCTACACGGTTTTCCTAACTCAATATGCTTTAAAGAGGTTGTGGTATCAGTAGGATACCTTCCATAATGCCCGTAACGAGTTTAAGTTCATATTATGCCCCGTAGGGGTATTTTGGTCTTTTTCAAAGATTATAAAAGAGGTTTCTGAGTTCTACAGGAAATATGAGTATCCCGAACAGTTTATAAAGTCTAAAATACTTTATTTATTATTTAAAATCAGTAGCAACTGGAATCGGGTCAAAAGACCTTGTAGAACTCAAGTTATGGCCGAAAAGGGTATATTCGGTAATTACCGAACCGATGCCATAACCGCAGGTTATGAGCAGGTTAAAAATAATTAAAAATCTTTAAAAATCCCAAAATATTATTTTACAACAGTGAGTAAAAGGTTTGGTGTCGAAATCCGGGTTTAGATAGGCGTTATGCTAATTGCGCTATTAAATTACTAAAGTTTCCGTAATTTGCGCTACTTAGCATAACTCCTACTCAGGACCTCGGATTGACGTGAAACTTTAGGGACATGCTTAGAAATCAGTAACCAAGGTTATGGTTCCTTCACATGTCCGTAATTCTCGTTTTAAATTAGAAAGGGAGTTACGGTCAACTTTTAAGCATTTAACGGAAATGTGTAAAAGACTCGGACAAACAACGAACCGGTCACAGAGGGTTATACAATCATGTAACCTGGTCCTAAGAGAGTCCTAAGGCATATCTAAATGAAACTTTAACGGGTCAGAACTGGAGTCAATGCAAAAGTCAAAGCTTTGCGACTTTCGGCTCCGAACCGGGTCAAAACAGTAAATGGTCGGATCAAACAAGCTTAGACTAATTAATATACTTATTATCATGTTTTATGAGTGTTTAAACAGGTTACACATCATCTACATTACTGATTATGCATTAAATCGCAAAATGGCATTTCTGTTGACTTTTTCTAAGCACGTTTGACACGACATTTGGACTAGTTAGAGTGGGAATTAGAGGGTGCCCTTTTAGGGGTTTAAAGCCCACATGATTACCAACATATAACTATCTTTGATTCGACAAACCACTGGACCATTCGTGATTTATCGCAAAGTCAATCGTTAATTACGACGGATTGACTTTTAAGCTAAACTATGCATAAACTAAGCCACAAAAGGGTAGACACACTTACAGAAGCTTGGTGCACGGTTAGGGATGATAGAAGAATGGTTTAGAGCTCCAGAGATGGACTAGAATGCAGATTTGAGGTGTGTTTCATTTGTGCACAATGCAATGGCTTTTATAGTGAAAAACTTAGCTCAAGATCATTACAACTCAACCTACAAGGGTTCATGGATGATCAGCAGGTGTCCTAAGGTGCTAGGGGACATATAGAGGGCGCCCATACTTCAATTAATGCTCAAATGATCGTTCACAAGCTCAAACATTGAATCTGTCCAAAGTTTTTGCATCTGGGACTCGTACGCGGCCCGCATTAGGATTCAGCAACTCGGACGCGGGCCGCATGAATCCTAATGTCAGAAAACGTATCTTCAACTGGCGCGCGGCCCGCATTAGCTCAACCATAACCTTAACGCGGCCCGCCTGAGGGTTAAATTCCAAGATTTTCAAATCCTTTGTAATGATTAACCTGACCTTTCGTTTTCGAAGGGGTAACTTTGCGATTTGGCCCTCGATTATTTACAATGAAGGGCCTCGTGACTATTACCCGCATTGTTAAGTCCCCGGTTAGTTTAATTACTATCCGAAAGCCTTAACTTTTATTGTTGACGCTTTTAACCCCTCTCATACGAATTTGATCATAACTTTCTCGTTTTAAAACGGAACTTCGCGAAATTTATATCGTATATTCTAGTGAGCGTATTTTACTGTTACAAAGCCTCGGGTTCGTCAAAGGGTCACTCAGAGGTATAAATTAAACATGTTGACACAATTAACCCCCGTAGCTTGTAATCTCTCACTTTCATCCGCGTTTCGCTCCGTACGATCCATGATTTATTCGTTTGAAGGTACGAGCATCTTTTTGGGTTACTATACAGTATATTTACCCTTCGTTGATATTTATAACCCTCGAATTTACATACTTTCAAGGTTTGTCAACTTCAGTCCTTTATTTAATAGTTAATGCCACGTGTAAACTCATGACACGTATCAACACATTATTGGACACAAAATTTCGAGGTGTTACATCCTCACCCCCTTAAAATAAATCTCGACCCGAGATTTACTGAAATAAATAAGGGTATTTTTCTTTCATCGTGGATTCAACCTCCCACGTGAATTCGGGACCTCTACGGGCATCCCCCTTGACCTTTACTATAGGTACATGCTTCCTTCGAAGCTTCTTTACCTGTCGATCTTCAATCGACAAAGGTTTTTCCACAAATTTTAAGCTCTCATCTATCTGCACATCTGTATGTGGTATCACCAATGATTCATCAGCGAAGCACTTCTTTAGATTGCAGATGTGGAACACATTGTGAATTCCATTGAGCTCCTTCGGTAATTTTAACTTATAGGCAACTGACCCGACACGTTCGATAACCTCGAAAGGTCCTATGTATCTCGGGCTTAGTTTGCCTTTCTTACCGAAACGCATCACCCCCTTCCAGGGTGATACCTTAAGTAACACTTTTTCACCTACTTCGAAGTGAAAATCTTTACGCTTTGGATCTGCGTAACTCTTTTGCCTATCTCGGGCAGCTTTGAGACGGTATCGAATCTGGACAATCTTGTCCGTCGTTTCGAAGACTATCTCTGGTCCTGATAATTGGACATCTCCAACCTCCGCCCAACAAACAGGCGATCTACACTTTCTACCGTATAATGCCTCGAAAGGCGCAGCCTTAATGCTGGTATGGTAGCTATTGTTGTAGGAGAATTCGATTAATGGTAGGTTCCTATCCCAACTACCACCCAAATCGATAGCACATGCACGTAGCATGTCTTCTAACATTTGAATAGTACGCTCACTTTGACCGTCTGTCTGAGGATGGTAAGCCGTACTAAAATTCAAGCGTGTGCCCAAAGATTGCTGGAAGCTTTTCCAGAAATGAGACGTGTACCTACTATCTCGGTCAGAGATAATAGACACAGGTATGCCATGTAAGGCTACAATCTTATCAACGTATAGCTGGGCTAACATGTCGGAGCTATAAGTCTCCTTGATGGGTAAGAAATGTGCTGACTTAGTCAGTCTATCGACTATAACCCATATTGTGTCATTTCCTTTTCTTGTCTTGGGTAACTTGGTAATAAAATCCATAGTTACACATTCCCACTTCCATTCGGGAAGTTCAGGCTGTTGTAGCAAGCCTGATGGCTTTTGATGCTCAGCTTTGACTTGCGCACAAGTCAAGCATTTGGCTACATAAGCGGCTACAGACTTTTTCAAGCCTATCCACAAATAATTTGCCTTTAGATCCTGATACATCTTATCAGCTCCCGGGTGAACAGAATATTTGGAACTTTGGGCTTCCTGGAGGATAACATCTCGTAGTCCTCCATAAATTGAAACCCATATTCGTCCATTTAATCGTAAGATTCCGTTCTTGCTAAGAGTTAACTGCTCCTCAGTTACTCCCAGCTTCTCTTTAGGATAGTTAGCTTCCAACACAGCTTCCCTCTGTGCAGCTAACAACCTTTCAATCAAATTATTCTTCACTTCAATGCTCTTGGCATTGATTCGGATGGGTTTCACCCTTTCCTTTCTACTCAGGGCATCAACGACTACATTCACCTTGCCGGGATGATATCTGATTTCACAATCATAATCATTTAAAGTCTCCATCCAACGGCGTTGCCTCATGTTTAGCTCCTTCTGATTAAACAGATGTTGAAGGCTCTTGTGATCCGAATAGATCACAAAGTTGATACCATACAGATAATGCCTCCACAGTTTTAGTGCGAACACAACGGCACCCAGCTCCAGGTCATGGGTGGTATAATTATTCTCGTGCACCTTTAACTGTCTCGAAGCATAGGCAATAACCTTGCCTTTCTGCATGAGCACACATCCCATGCCAGTGTGTGATGTGTCGCAGTAAACTACGAATTCCTCGGTATCTTCAGGTAATGTCAGCACAGGAGCGTTGCTCAACTTTTGCTTCAGAATATCAAAGGACTCTTGCTGCTTAGGGCCCCAAACGAACTTTACTTTCTTCTTGGTCAAAGAAGTTAAGGGCGCAACAATCCTTGAAAAATTTTCAATGAATCGCCTGTAATATCCTGCTAACCCCAGGAAACTACGAATCTCTGTAGGCGTCTTTGGCTCTTGCCAATTCATGACAGCCTCAACTTTAGCGGGATCCACTTGGATACCACGCTCGCTGACAACATGTCCAAGAAATTGGACTTCTCGAAGCCAGAATTCGCACTTAGAGAATTTGGCATAGAGTTTCTCATGATGCAGGAGTTTGAGAATACAACGAAGGTGTTTCTCATGGCCAGCTCGGTTCTTCGAGTAGATAAGAATATCATCGATGAAGACGATGACGAATTTGTCTAAGTACGGCTTGCAGACGCGATTCATGAGATCCATGAACGCAGCCGGTGCATTAGTGAGCCCAAAAGGCATCACTAGGAACTCATAGTGACCATAACGAGTCCTAAATGCGGTTTTATGTACGTCTTCATCTCTGACTTTCAGTTGATGGTAGCCTGACCTCAAATCGATCTTCGAGAAATAACTTGCCCCTTGTAACTGATCGAACAAATCGTCGATCCTCGGCAAGGGATATCTATTCTTTATCGTGACCTTATTAAGCTCGCGATAATCGATGCACAGACGCATCGATCCGTCCTTTTTCTTAACAAACAGGACAGGTGCTCCCCAGGGAGATGAACAAGGTTTGATGAAACCTTTAGCTAGCAGTTCATCCAGCTGGGTCCTCAACTCCTTCATTTCGGTTGGTGCTAGCCTGTAAGGTGCTCTAGCAATAGGTGCTGCTCAGGGATGATATCGATCCTGAATTCCACTTGCCTATCTGGTGGCAAACCAGGTAGATCTTCAGGGAAAACTTCTGGATATTCCGAAATGACGGGAATGTCTTCTATCTTCGGTTTAGGCTCTTCAATAATCACCTGTGCCATGTAGATGACACAACCCTTCTTTAGACATTTTGAAGCCTTGAGCATAGTCACTTGCTCAGGTAATCCGTACTGGGTATCTCCCCGAATGGTAAGCGATTCACCAGACGGAGTCTTTATCACCACTTGCTTTCTGTTGCAGATGATTTGGGCCTAGTTGTGAGATAACCAGTCCATACCCAATACTAGGTCAAAACCGGCCAATTTAAAGGGAAGTAGAGATAGAGGAAAAGAGTGGTTCTTAATGGATATCACACATCCATCTAACACAGTGGAGACGGTTTCTATGGTGCCATCTGCTAGCTCTACCTCATAATTCACATTTAAGGTTTTGACAGGCATATTCAGCAATTTGCAAAATTTATGATCTACGAAAGACTTATCAGCGCCCGAATCAAAAAGTACTCTTGCAAAGATATCATTTACGAGGAAAGTACCTGTGATCACGTTATCGTCTAGCACTGCTTCTTTCGCCTCCATCCTGAAGACTCTTGCATTGGTCTTCTTGGCCTCTTCAGGCTTCTTGGCATTTTTAGGGCAGTTGGTTCGAATGTGCCCTTTCTTGTTACAACTGTAGCAAGTTGCATCCTTTATGTTTTTGCAATCCACAGTCTTGTGGTCCTTGGACTTGCATAACCCGCAAGCGTACGACTTCGACTGAGTCTGCGAGTTTGATTCGAGTCTACACTTTCCAAAGTGATGTCTCTTGCAATTCTTGCACTTGGGTTTCTCACCAGACTGTTGCCCATCCTTCCTCGACTCAGACCCTCTCTTGTTGTCACCGTTTCCACGGTGCTTCTTGCCCGACCTTCGTGAAGTATCATCTTCATGCTTTCTCTTCTCAGCCTCTTTGTTCCTCAGCGATCTTTGTAGGACCGCATCAAGAGTAAGGGACAAAGATATGTCGGCTACAGATCTTAAGGTCGCTGGCCGAGAGGCCTTTACGCTTGCCTTTATCTCGGGGGCTAAACCACCGATAAAACGAGCGATTCTTTTTGGCTCCGGGGTTACCAGATACAGAACCAACCGGGACATTGTGTTGAAGCTCGTGAGGTAAGCTTGACAGTCAAGGTTCGTCATAACCAACGATAGGAAGTCGGTCTCGATCTTTTCAACCTCATGTTGAGGGCAGTAATTCTCCTTGATGAGAGAAATGAATTCCTCCCATGTCATGCTGTATAAAATAGACTTCCCCGAGGCCTGAACCAACGACCTCCACCAAGCCGGGGCCTCGCCCTTGAATGATTGTGAAACAAACTTTACCACATCTTTCTCTGCGCACCCACTGATGTCCACCACGGTGTCCATCTCGTCTAGCCACGTCATGCAATCAACCACGCCTTTCTCCCCAGTGAAGTCTCGAGGCTTGCATGATACGAAATACTTGTAGGTGCAGCCCCTGGCGCGAGACGCATCAGTATACACTTTTTCTGGACGGACACTGTTTTCATTAGATGAGTAATTATCATCGTCCTTTTTAGGCTTGGACGGTGGTTTGCTGTGAGATTTTGAGTGGGTTTTTGGCTTTGAATGTGGTTTAGATATGGTTCTGCTCCGGGATTCAGTATACTCTTCGTACTGTCGATCTAGGGCTGCCTTAACAGCATTGTCGACAAGAGCTTTTAATTCAGCGCCTGTCAAATGAACCTGGGCGTTATCGTATTCATCTTCTTTCGATTGACTATTCTCCCCACTTGGATCAGCCATGGTAACTTGAATCTGCTACAGAAGATAACGAAAAGTTTTATTTAGGAGTTTATTATGGAATTGTCTTTTATGGCAATTCATTAACCATGGTAAACAGAGACCATATCTGGTTAATTTGTTACTCACTTTTATTTAGGATTTGAACGTAACCTATCCTAATTACAAACAATATTGCTAGTGGCATAAAAGCCTAGTCACGAGGATGTTTTTATAATATTAGCCGGGATTACAGAGAATCAAGGCATGAAGGTTTGAACCATAGTCCTTTTACCTTTTCTGACAGGGAGTCATAGACTACCACCGCCTTTTGTCTTATATGACAATAGTTATGGCCCGTAGGCACTACACCACTAATGGATGTTTTAATAAGTTTGACCCATAGGCACTACATCACTAATGGATGTTTAATAAATTTGGCCCGTAGGCACTACATCGCTAATGGATGTTTTAATAAGTTTGGCCCGTAGGCACTACATCGCTAATGGATGTTTTAATAAATTCATCTTTATTGACGATTTAACCCATGATTTATAAATCATTAATTTGGGCTTTGGAATCCTTAAAGGATTCTTATATGGGAATGACGCGTGCGATTTTAACGAATCACATCTGCCATGTACGTTAACATGATTACAGAGGTTAACTTGGAATCTGAATCTTTTAATCAGGTCTTACCATCTTGGCCGGATCTTATAAAGACACCTGGCTAGGTTTCACTCTTAAGATTCTTTATTTAGGCAGATTTAAATTTAAAAGGAATGATTTTTTATTTATTTCATATATAATAACAAAATTGAAATTCATAACATAACATTCCATAAATTTCAAATATGATTACACGCTGCCCTAAATGGGACTTTTAAATAATTAAATACCTACGCAGAGGTTTATAGAAAAACATATCCACGCAGGGACCAAATACAAGATAGATGTCCGCGCAGGGACTAAAAGATAAGTCCACGTAGGGACTGAAATACGATAAATGTCCACGCAGGGACTAAATTGTAAATACAACAATACATAAGGAGACTAATGATCTCGTTTCTTCCTCCCTTTTAGCAGGTTTGCTAGGCCCTTGAGAAATCCACGATTACTCTTTCGTTCTTGTTCGATGTCTCGTTCCACACGGTTTAAACGGTGGAGTATTTCTTCTTGCTCCGGTGGAGAAAAACGTGGCTGCTGCGATGGTTGCTGAACCGGAGGTCTAGGAGGTATTGGATACCCATGAGCTGAGTAATCTGGTCTCCAAGAGGTTCCATGGAGAGCATTATAATTAGCCGCTACCACATATGGATCGGCATCATAGTTATAGTTGTAGTGTGTGTGAGTCGGCTGCTCAAACGGATTGTACGCCGTGGAAGCGCCGTACGCTGGTATCGGATTGTCATATCCGAATGGTGGCGGAGGTGGTGCAACTGGTGCAGAATTCACCTCTGCAGGGTGACCAGAAGGTTCCCCTAATTGTGGTTCTTTTTCAGGCACTGACGGAAAGTGACTCGCACTCGAGTGGCGAGGGGTGCTGAAATGGAATTCTCTTCCTCGGGTAGACATCCGTGCGCCTGATCTTCTACGCCTTGGCGGATCTGGAATTACTGGTTGAACCGGTGGCGGTGGCGGTGGCGTAACTGCCACAAACCGCGAATCCTCAGAAGGATCCTGTTGTTGCTGTTGATCATGAGGCGAGAAGTGATGTGAAGTTGTAAAGTACCAATTACATTGGTCAAACCTCGCCTGGTAGCTGTCGGGACCTTGATAGGGTGTTCCATGGAAGGACGACCCATCAGAGATCTCAATTGGATGGTTGGGAGTACCCCTTGCAGGCTCGACGGTGTCTGTATCCTCGTCCATGTCCACTGCATTATCTTCAGAAAAGTGATCCTCTGGTCCTAAAGGGTTATACCCTATTGGCTCTTGGACATAATCCGCCGGGTTAAACTGTCCTACAAAGAAAGGTGAAGGATCGCCATAAGAACGGTGCGAAGCAGATCGCTGGAGAGGTATAAAGGATGGTTGAGGGTTATTGGGATTGTTTTTCGAGTCTGGTCCAAACGAATGACGGTATGAGGGTGTCGAACTGTGCGAGGTGGAATGTCTCGCAGGTTCAAAGAGGTTTCTTCTACGTCTCTGTGGTTCCTCACTTCTTGTACTGGAAGGAGCTCGCATGTTCGAAGGTCCAGCCCCGTGATCATTGTAAGTAATGATCGTTCCTTTGCCTCTTCTTCCTCTTCCTCTTCTGATTGCTGGTGGCATATTTCCTGCTTTCAAAACTTTAAATAACAATAAACAAATAAAAAGACAAACTGGAATAACAATTCGAATTTGTCCTATGTTCTTGTCTAGACTCAAGTATGTGCAATTGTGTCACTGAGATTAAACGCTTATGGACAGTGTTTAATTCACTCAATTTGGGCTCTGATACCAACCTGTCACACCCCGGTTTCCACGTGTCTCACCGGTGGGCCCGGTGGGGGATTACCATGACGTAGTTGGCAACAATATAGTTAAACCACACAATATATGAATGCACAGCGGAAGCATAATATTTCAACCATTGTTTGTAATATCAAATGTATTACGAATAGTCGAAAAGTATCCACAGGGGATCAAATAAAAATGTACGTGTTGTTCAACAGACATAGGCATCTTGAGCTTGCGAGACTCTTTATGACACTAAGGAGAATATCCAGCCAATTACGCATAGTACCTGCATTTAGTCTTTTTGGGAAAATATGTCAGTTTACATTGGTAAATACATTCAACCGACACTTTTGAAAAATGTTTATAAAAATTGATTTGAAGGCACAAGGCACAAACTCTTTTATAACTTGGTAGAATTATTTAAATATATAATCTTGTGAACGAATTACATGTTCCTTATGCGTTCAGTAGCCCGGATCAAGTTCGGGTTAAAGATCAATAGACACACCACAGCGATCTATTTATGCACTGACGAGTGTATGCCTACACTCCGCGCTTAGGTCGTGGCCATTTCGTAAAATGATGCCAGGGATATCCGGGACATGGTCATTAACCCCCCAAAGGCTTTTAAGTAACAAGACTGTTTAAACGAGCCGATCAAATTTATTCAATTACCCACTTAAGTGTGGAGAATTTGATGCCCGATCAAGCGGTATACTATATACCGTAACCCAAGCCCGTATAACGGAAAATAAGTTAAAAGAATTTACCTTTGCAAGTATAAATCCTTAATCGAAATAAATTGCAGATAGCTTTTACTGGTCTCCTAATCTGGAATGCAGGTTTAAATTAACCTATTAGAATCCTAACGGGTCTTTTAATTTAGCCGTAGCTTAGACCGGTCAGTTTCAAGGATAGATACGGTTTAATCGTGTGATAGGCGAAAACCGAGAATGGAATGTGATTTTGGACCCAACAAGTTTGAAGACTTGTTTTATATGGGTATTATAATCACACTCTGGATTTTGGGGTCAAAACAATATGGTTTGACCCGTTTTGGCTAGTTTATGTAAACTAGTTACATAAGTCGAACCGTGCACGCAAAAGGCGCAACGGGTAACCGTAAGAGTCCTACACGGTTTTCCTAAGTCAATATGCTTTAAAGAGGTTGTGGTATCAGTAGGATACCTTCCATAATGCCCGTAACGAGTTTAAGTTCATATTATGCCCCGTAGGGGTATTTTGGTATTTTTCAAAGATTATAAAAGAGGTTTCTGAGTTCTACAAGAAATCTGAGTTTCCCGAACAGTTTATAAAGTCTAAAATACTTTATTTATTATTTAAAATCAGTAGCAACTGGAATCGGGTCAAAAGACCTTGTAGAACTCAAGTTATGGCCGAAAAGGGTATATTTGGTAATTACCGAACCGATGCCATAACCGCAGGTTATGAGCAGGTTAAAAATAATTAAAAATCTTTAAAAATCCCAAAATATTATTTTACATCAGTGAGTAAAAGGTTTGGTGTCGAAATCCGGGTTTAGATAGGCGTTATGCTAATTGCGCTATTAAATTACTAAAGTTTCCGTAATTTGCGCTACTTAGCATAACTCCTACTCTGGACCTCGGATTGATGTGAAACTTTAGGGACATCCTTAGAAATCAGTAACCAAGGTTATGGTTCCTTCACATGTCCGTAATTCTCGTTTTAAATTAGAAAGGGCGTTACGGTCAACTTTTAAGCATTTAACGGAAATGTGTAAAAGACTCGGACAAACAACGAACCGGTCACAGAGGGTTATACCATCATGTAACCTGGTCCTAAGAGAGTCCTAAGGCATATCTAAATCAAACTTTAACGGGTCAGAACTGGAGTCAATGCAAAAGTCAAAGCTTTGCGACTTTCGGCTACGAACCGGGTCAAAACAGTAAATGGTCGGATCAAACAAGCTTAGACTAATTAATATACTTATTATCATGTTTTATGAGTGTTTAAACAGGTTACACATCATCTACATTACTGATTTTGCATTAAATCGCAAAATGGCATTTCTGTTGACTTTTTCTAAGCACGTTTGACTCGACATTTGGACTAGTTAGAGTGGGAATCAGAGGGTGCCCTTTTAGGGGTTTAAAGCCCACATGATTACCAACATATAACTATCTTTGATTCGACAAACCACTGGACCATTCGTGATTTATCGCAAAGTCAATCGTTAATTACGACGGATTGACTTTTAAGCTAAACTATGCATAAACTAAGCCACAAAAGGGTAGACACACTTACAGAAGCTTGGTGCACGATTAGGGATGATAGAAGAATGGTTTAGAGCTCCAGAGATGGACTAGAATGCAGATTTGAGGTGTGTTTCATTTGTGCACAATGCATTGGCTTTTATAGTGAAAAACTTAGCTCAAGATCATTACAACTCAACCTACAAGGGTTCATGGATGATCAGTAGGTGTCCTAAGGTGCTAGGGGACATATAGAGGGCGCCCATACTTCAATTAATGCTCAAATGATCGTTCACAAGCTCAAACATTGAATCTGTCCAAAGTTTCTGCATCTGGGACTCGTACGCGGCCTGCATTAGGATTCAGCAACTCGGACGGGGGCCGCATGAATCCTAATGTCAGAAAACGTATCTTCAACTGGCGCGCGGCCCGCATTAGCTCAACCATAACCTTAACGCGGCCCGCCTGAGGGTTAAATTCCAAGATTTTCAAATCTTTTGTAATGATTAACCTGACCTTTCGGTTTCGAAGGGGTAACTTTGCGATTTGGCCCTCGATTATTTACAATGAAGGGCCTCGTGACTTTTACCCGCATTGTTAAGTCCCTGGTTAGTTTAATTACTATCCGAAAGCCTTAACTTTTATTGTTGACGCTTTTAACCCCTCTCATATGAATTTGATCATAACTTTCTTGTTTTAAAACGGAACTTCGCCAAATTTATATCGTATATTCTAGTGAGCGTATTTTACTGTTACAAAGCCTCGGGTTCGTCAAAGGGTCACTCAGAGGTATAAATTAAACATGTTGACACAATTAACCCCCGCAGCTTGTAATCTCTCACTTTCTTCCGTGTTTCGCTCCGTACGATCCATGATTTATTCGTTTGAAGGTACGAGCATCTTTTTGGGTTACTACACAGTATATTTACCCTTCGTTGATATTTATAACCCTCGAATTTACATACTTTCAAGGTTTGTCAACTTCAGTCCTTTATTTAATAGTTAATGCCACGTGTAAACTCATGACACGTGTCAACACATTATTGGACACAAAATTTCGAGGTGTTACATTAGCAACCTTCTTCAGATTGTTCACTATCTCTTCAACACTCTTCTCCATTCTCTCTTCATCCCTTTTTCTTAAACACGATAACATAGCATATCTGATTTCTTTTTCAAGCCTCTTAGCGTATGTGTCATCTTTCATCACATTTCTATAGTATTCAGCTCTCAACGGGACAACGAGAAGAACATCATCAAAGATTATGTCTTTCTTTGGAACAACTGGTTCACCTTCTCTGTTGTAGTAACATTCTCTCTTCTTATCCCATCTTCGACTGCTGACAGCATTTTCATACTCTTCCTGCATGTCATCCATTCTGTTGTGGACCACGTTCCATTCTTTGTAAGTCTTCTCACTCAAGATATCTTCTCGAGTCCTCTCTTTTGTTTCAGCCATGATGTTTTCTTCTTGAATCACCTTGAAACGAACAAACAACAAGATTAGTTCAATCACTAACACTCAACTGAAACAAACTAGTATCCGATCGAGTGAGTCAACAAAATGAATAGATCGGATGGGAATCTGCTTGGGCGAGTATTCAACGCTTTGACAAATCACCTGAATCACACAAAACAAACGATTAGTTCAAAAATTTATCCAACAATTTGAATCGGATGAGAAGTTGATCGATTGGACAGTATGTTGGTCGATCGGACAGAGGTGTTGTTCGATCGGTTGGCGTTTTGACGAGAAAGTTGTTCGATCGGTCGGGAACTACTAGCCGATTGGTTGACACTACACGACAAAATCTTGAATCGGTTGGCACTAAAGGACAATACTCGACCGATTGTTTATCCTATTGAATTATCACACACAAGTATTATTAACAATTTACCTCCTCAATACACTAAGCCGACAACTTAAATGCACTTGTTAAATGCTATATGATAGATCAATATTCATGTGATGACTTCACTTTGTATTTATCCTTTTAATGCTTGATTTTTATTTTACCAACATTTACCCACAAACATTCATTGGGCCTTTCATAAGTGGCGGCAATTAAGTGATGGATCTCAACATCAACACATGTAATTTCCCAAATATATTTCTAATATTTTGATTCCCCAATTCTTTAATTTTCAAAATACATGAATGAGTCGTTCAAAAAGATCTTATAGGGCCGCTAATATTTTTTTTATCAGATCTATCTTAATATATGATTGGGCCGGCAAATATGGTCTCACATGGGCTGATTATAATTGCCGACAAACTTTGTATTGGATATATTCTATTGGACCTCACACTTAGTTGGGCGGCACATGTATTAATTGTTAATATTCTTGCACATGGTTCTAAGTATTTGTGGCCGACAAACATGCATGAGCCGACAACTTCTTAGTAAATCGATTATATCATTGGCAGTAGCAGACACAATGTTGACGATGACTTATAAGCGGATCTAAAGAAACACCTATGAGCGGACCTAATGTTGTGACCAATACGAGCGAACCTGTTTGTCAATATAAGCGAACCTACACTATCACATGAGCGGACCTCCAATATGTCACAATGAGCGAATCCCTATGAGCGAACCATCAAAATAACATCACTATGAGCGGATCTGAATTGTTACGGTGAGCGAACCTATTGTTGTTCGAAAAAGCGAACCATACATGTAATTTGGAGCGGACCTGCAACTATGACGAGAATTCGAACAGAAAAACTTCGATCTCTCCTAAACGGCTTGGAGTTTCGATCTAAAACTTGGTAGGGTTGTAGATCAGATGTTTACACACAATATATCAAGAAATCAGACGATTTGGACCGTAAAAACCTGTTCGATTTGACGAAAATCAGTAAAAACCGTGAAAAATATGAAAAAGATGAAGAGGAGATGAAATTCGGATCTGAATCTGATGTAATCCTGTGTGAAATCGTGTGACAGATCAGTGCAATCGAGCTCCTACTCTGATACCACTTGTTAGGACCGGTTTGACTCCGAAACGATTGCGTAATCGAACGTGTGACGTTCGGAATCCGTACACGAACGTGACCGAACACACGTGATGTAATATAAACTGTGATTCTATTGATCAGATCTGAAAACGTATAAGAACCTGAATCACGATGTCACTTTCTCTCTCTAGTTTCTCTCTCTAGCTCTAGAAAGCTTCCAATGACAAACGTAACAAAAGTTTTAATCTAAACATAAAGACTCCTATTTATAGTCCAAGGCATTTAATGAGATTTCTCATTAATTACAATTATGCCACCTTGCCTTTTTGACTAAGTATCACTAATATAACAATATAAATCTCGTTTTCTTCGGTTTCTGCTACGGACCAGATTAACGGAGGCGATAGACAGATAATGCACTAACACCTTTTTCTTATGTTAACTAAAGCCATGAATCTAAATCAACAAAACCTATGTTACTCACAGGCATTTTTATGCTGACGTACCTATTTTCATATATGCTTCAGGTACTGCTATGTGATGATTGTTGATGCATGCTACACATTGGATGGACTTGTGCCTTAGTTACTTTAAAACTGAGAAACAATTATTTGTATTTATCTGAATTGTAATAAAACATTGAGTTCAATAATTCAATAAAACAAAACTATTTGATCCATGGTTGTTAAACAATGATTCTGTTACAACACTCCCCGACGTTTCCGCCACGATTTGTTGTTTTAGTGGCCGGGGTGTGACAGAAAAGTTGGTATCAGAGCCAATGGTTATAGGAAATTAGGTTATTAGTAATGCTTTGACCTAGACTATAACCTTCCTAGGACCCTAACACAAGTTATCTTGTGTTTAGTCTTAAAACAATACACTTCACCTATCCTTAGGTGATTAACAAAAACAAAACACAATTCATTCTCTTGAGTCAAAATTTTTTTCAAAACATCACAAGAAGTCATCTATCCTTAGATGATTTGTTTTTAGGCTTTTAAGCCTTTGGTGTTTTCAAAATCTCGTCAAAGTTTGGGTCTAAATAATGTGAACACATGCAAACTGGAAGGGTGAATGCCTGTACCCTGAGTTTTCTGTCTAAGGCTAGAGTGTTCGTACAAATCCGCAGTATCGGACCAGTCACTCTTACCTGGGAACTCTTGGGGTGAGTGTTCACTTATAGGCGAGCATGTCTTCAGTGATACATTATATTGACCTATTTAGTTTGATTTGTCACAGTTCGTTTGTTTGTTTTAAGTAACGAATAAATGATCACAATCCTTATGCCTTGTCGATATTCTTAACATTCAGTTTTGAATATCCAATAACATCTCACTCGTTTTCCCTCATGTTTCTTTACTCTTTTAGAATATGCCTCCTCGACGTGATCCAGCTCAGGATGCCGCCATGGCAGCCTTAATCACTCAGCAAATCGCTGTTGTACTCCCGAACCTTATCACCCAGATAAATCAGGCAAACAATAAAAATAACAATGTTCAGTGCAACTTTAAGACATTCAACTCAGCTAAGCCACTTTCATTTGGTACTACACCCTTGTGCAACAAATGCAACCGTCATCATTTGAATCAGACACCGTGTCACAAGTGTACCCACTGTAGGCGATTGAGACATTTGGTCAATACCTGCCGTCATGTTATCCAAAACCAAAATGCTGCAAATCCTGCTGCTGTTCAAGCACAGTTTCCACCTGGATCGTGCTATAACTGTGGTGATCTTACTCACTACCGGAACAATTGCCCAAGACTTGTTAACGCAAATCCAGCGCGCGGACGAGTGTTTAACATAAACAAGGCAAATGCAAATGACAATGCAGTAGTGAACAATTAAACTTTTGTATTTCCTTGTTTGTTATCTTTTGACATTTGAAACAATTCAGCAGTTATATAAATAAAATTGTTGTTCCAATTTTATTTCCAAAACTGATACGATTGTGTGTATGTGTTGACATACCCCTACAATACCGACACCAAAGAATCATGTTCTTTGCAGAACAAACTTCTCATGTGGTTCTTTCATTTTGTGATCACTCATGATCTTCCCTAAAATCCCAAGTACAAGTTTCTTTTAAAGAGACAAAAATACAGGGTACAAATTGTAAATTCTTAAACAAATAATTGAAGTACCACTTCAAATCCCTGATTTGATATCTAAAGGTATTTTCGTAGGTTCTTAACTGGACCCATGTATTGTGACTATGTACACGATTATCAAGTACATTTTTGCTTCGTGTGTTGCTTTCACATGCCTAGTACATAGATTTCAAAACATATTCATTACATGAATTCCAAATCCTTATAAGATCTTCCTATCTTCATAGTTGGATTCTTGAGGATGTTTTAAGTACTAATTGAAGTCCGTGATTGGATTTCTAGTGTACTTCAAAATGCATTAATTCAAATTAACGAACGAGCTAATAACTAAATTAACAAATGCTCAATTTTGTGATTTTGTGTTTACATGTAATTCTAAAGCTCGCTATCTAAGTCCTGGTAGAATCTTCCGTATTTTCATATGTTAGATTCTTAGAAGGATACTCAAAGCACTATCTTAAATCCTTAAGGAACTTTCTATGCAAATAGTCAGACCCTTGGATTCTAAAGTGTTGTTTCAAAACACTAATTTGGTTCTAAGTTACAAAGATCCCTTAAGTGGTCTATTTAAAGAGATCGTACAACGGTCTAGTTAAGGAAGATCATGTGTTGATCTAGTTAAAAAGATCGTTCGTTGATCTAGTTAAAAAGATCCTTTAGTGGTCTAGTCAAGTCATTTCATGTTTGTTCGATTGATTTTACCCTACACATTATGAGATGAACTGTGCGGACTGTGCAAAGAATTACGTAATTATGGATGCATACGTAATTATGGAATTCAGTGCACAGAAACCACAGCGAGTTTTGTCATGTGTTAAGACCTATATTGATGAGAATAACGAGACGGGAATAATGTAAACAGGGCATGGTGGATACGCCGCTTGTACTTCCTATATATAAGTGTTCCTTATTACATTGCGAACGTAGCGTTATTTAAGTTACTAGAAGTCCTGGACCTTGACCAATGTTATTTTATCTTACAATCTCCGACTCTGATTTCGAGCACACACAAGTTTCCTATAATAGTCTTCATATGAAACATTCTCCTATCCGTTGTTCGAAACTCCATGTTTTTGTTACTACAACGACAACATTTTGGTAATTAACATATTCGCTAAAAATCTAAACGTGACCTAGAGTTTTACTTGTGAAACGGAGGATTCATTCGAAAGCGAAACAATCACAATTGTCTTCACAAGTTTCCTCTAAAATTAAATTTCGGGACAAAATTTCCTAAAGTAGGGGAGACTGTGACACCTGT
The DNA here is from genome assembly GCF_002127325.2 of Helianthus annuus. Lineage (NCBI taxonomy): Eukaryota > Viridiplantae > Streptophyta > Magnoliopsida > Asterales > Asteraceae > Helianthus > Helianthus annuus. The sequence continues at coordinate 106,199,187 of NC_035444.2, read as the reverse complement.
GTCACTACGACCATCACACAAATGCAAATCCAATGAAATATTGTGTTTCATACTTGAGGATTTGTATAAATATGTGTATCATTTGCCCATATCAATTCTTGTTCGATTTCGAGCTTTATTGATTAACTGAGTTACAATGTCTAAACAAACAAAGAAGTATAACATAATTAACTAGTCTTGCATCTTTTATTGTCACTAAGGCCAAAGTACGCCTATGTGTATCTTGATCAATCCTATGCATCATCTCCTGAAACACATGTGAAAATAGGTACGTCGGCATAAAAATGCCGGCGAGTACATAGGTTTTATTTATTTAGGATTCATGACTTATAAGTTTAGAAAAAGTTGTTTAACAAAAAGTCAGTCATGATCCTTGTAAAATGTTTTGTTTTATAAATCATTTGAAAAGCGATGATAGATACGTATATTTAAAAGAATAATGTAAGGTTAAATGAATAACCAAGTAAAATGAGTTTGTATAAAACAAACTGTTTTGTAAAACAATGTCTTGTGAAAAATATGTTATTTGTGTAAAATGTATAAGTCCAAATTGAATGATTTAAATAACGCTACGACATGTAATATAATACAAGCACTTATATACAGGAAGTACCAACGTCGTATCCACCATGCTTGTACCATACTACACACGTCTCATTACTTAAGTCATTTAAACAAACCACCAATGTATAATGTTCATGTTTAAACCAAATGTCAAATGTTCTTGTATAAACCAATATCATATGTTAAAAGTCAAATGTAATCAAGTAGTATGTGACAAATGTTATGTATGGTAAGTAATATATGATTACCTAGACCAAAAGTAAAAAATGTACAAAACAAAGTATTTTAAATATATCAAAAAGTTGCGTTTTGCAAAGTAAATGCATGTTTTACAGATATAAACATTTATACGGTAAGTTAAAGGCATACATTCAAGCCTTGAGACAGACAGATAACCCTAGAGTCAAGGTTATCAAAAGAAATGTTTTCGGATTCAGTCATTCCTTTCACCAAAACAAACCTAGGATGTCAGGAACGGGATTTGTCAAGCCCTATGGTACCATTACTTACTACCGAGCGGCGTAGCTAATGTTAATGAATGTATATAAGTCCCGTTTTTACAAACCAAATTCATACCAAATGTAAACATGTTTTATGAAAATAATGTACCTAGTATGCTTAAGTGAACATACAAGGTAGAGATGTAAACAATGTGTCCATATGTTACTAGAACTTATGCAACAGAGATGCAATGTAAAACAATGTGCTAGCATGCCAAGTAAACATACATAGCAAATGAAATGAATGTAAAATTGTACTAATTATGCACATAATGGACATACATAGCATAAAATGTAATGAAATCATGTACTAATAGTGTACTAATGATCATAGCAAGTATATGATATGAAAACATGGAAAACACGAAAGTAACAAGTAGGCACATGTGTTTCACCCCAAAATGTTTGGAAAACAGTAAAAGAGGGGTCTATGTACTCACTTGAGGGTGCTTAGAAGTCTTGAACAACAACCAAGCAAAGCTAGAGGGATCACGGAATCAAACGGCACCCTATATAGATAACTACATAAATAACCGGACCTAAATCGGGAGATTGGATAGTATGAGGTTTCGTAAACCAAATGAGTATTGGAACTCATATGATATGGTTTAACAAAGCCTACATACTAAAATGAAAGCTAACCTAAGTGCTTACGACCCATTACGACCCGTTTAGGTAGCTTATGCTACTTTAACGCGTCGTTCGCGTAAAACACGTTCGGATCGCCTAACTAGTCCTATGAAAAGTAGAATATGCCTTAATATGTCTAATATAGTTGCCTAATCAGTTTAGATGTCAAAATTTAGGTTACATATGCTTAAAATGAATTTATGCGTAAAAAGGGTATTTTGGTAATTTTCCTAAGGCATATAAACTACCTATCATACAACTACTTAAATGATGTGACCATAAGGTATAACCTCGGAAGGTTATCCCCTATACAACTATGGTCACCTAATGTGTTTGGTCGGATCCTAATGATCGACCAAACGGGTCGGGTTCGAAAGTATAAGCGATTGTTTAGATCGCTTACCTTACGACCCTATATAAGCACTAAATCTAAAAGTGACAAGTTAAACATGTTAAAACATGTTTAACGAAGTTTGAAAACGGGTTTGGTATCAAGACAAAGGGTCTTGATACCCAAAAGTAGTTTGGTTACAAAATACGCAAGAATACGCATTTTGGCCGAAACTACGACTCGTCACTAAGCCTAGATAGCGTGGTAATCAGTAGGTATAGTCACTAGGGACTATAACCATCGTGATTACGCTCACGTTATGAAGTTCAAACGAACTTCGCGTTGACCATAAACTGGTCAATGCAGAAAGTCAAACAAAGTTTGACTTTAACGCTAAAGCGTAAAAGAACGAAAGAATACTTACAAAGGGTCCAAGAACGGAAGCTTTGATCCGAATATTCTCAGGTATGAAGTGATTAATCACATCAACTTAGAGAACCAATTCAGATTTAAAGGTGTGGGTTTGAAGTGAAACATGGAGGGGGTATTTATAGATTTTATAGAGCCGTTAAGATCGTTCCTCGTTATCCGAGCTTCAATCTAGGCCGTACACATCAAGCCCACTAATTTACAAAACCAAGGGAGCCACTAGAAATGCTCAAAACCATTTGCACAAGTGGGTAATAGCTGGATCAAGCTGGAATCAACTTTCTGCTGGTCTGGGGAGGCCTTACAGGCCGTATGATCCATCCCTTACGGACCGTATGTGGTCTGCAGACCAGCAACTTTCAAAAGTTGACAGTTTAGCCCCTGCACTTGAGAATCTTGCATTTTGATGCATTTTTGGCACGTTTCCCCGTTAACCCCATTTCAAGGCTCTAAAATTAAGTTAAAGTATAGGGAACTTGAAACATGCTCAAAAATATCTTTGTAAATCCCCTAGCTAATCATACCATGTATAAAAAGGTCTGTAAATGTCTGTAAATGTCTGTAAAAGTCTGTAAAAGTCTGTAAGTGTCTGTAAATGTCTGTAATAATTGTAACATGTATTTCACCCCCGAAGTATAAAACTGAAAACAGTTAAGAGAAAAGGGGGACATGAACTCACAGTATTGCATCTTTGGTACTTGTAACCCAAATCTCTTCAGCAAACACGACTCCCTACAATGTACTAGGGTCTATTAGATGAACGGGCCGTGCCTTGCCTTGCCTTTGTATTTATGTTTTTGAGTTACGTTTCTGGTATTATTCCAAGTTATAATAATTATGTTTTAGCTTTGGAATAATTGTTTATACAATAATTCTGTATTAATATTTCTCAAGTATTTTAGCTCCGTGCTTCCGTCCCAAAGGTGGGGGTATTTATACATGTATTTTGTGATTAAGGTATTGACATTATACATTCCTAAGTCCCACTTTAGAAAAATATACAATAGCTTATTTGTCCGAAAATAACACATACATAATGTATATTTCCCTGTCTTCTAGAAAAATATATCATAACTTTCCAACTAATATATTTCTACGTGTTTCATAAATACGTTATATGTTGTGATAAATTTCATTTATCAAAATGTTATCCATTCCAAAATATCCTAGTAACGGTATTTTGTTACAAAAATTATGGCGACTTTTATGTTTGCAAAACATAGTCGAAAATATACTAGTAAACTCTTGTCTAGAAAATATTTACTAAGTGTTAGGATTTTCGGAAAATTTTGCCATGGTCTCCTTTGTAAATGGAGGTGTCCATGCTTTAATAGCATATCATTTTTTTTACATATACCCCGTAGATCATTTTCAACAATCAAACCGACATATAGACATACAAAGCATTACTTACTTTATTTCAGCTTCATCACCCAAAACTGGACTGTTTTCGAGGATTTTTATAAAATAGTTAACCTTTTCCAAAAATTTCCAAATTTTTACAGAATGACTCATACGATCCAAATTTTATTGTGTAAAAATATCAGGGTCCAGTTCGTTACCAATCTTTTATAGAAATTCATTTACCTAACTGCAACCAGATTTGTTACTTTCTGATTGCAGTTTACGGAATAATTCACTAAAAATTAACCGTAAGTCCGATTGACGAAATTCCAGTTGGAGGGTCATCCTGACAACGGTGACCATCTACTGTAAAAATTCCATGAGTCGGTTTCACTCAGGTTTCAAGTTATGACTCCGAATACAACACACTTTTTCTGCAGTAAAAATGCAGCTTGAGCTGCTGTCCAAAAACAGTCCCTTAAAAATAGTAAACAGTCTCGAAAAATTACGATTCCAGTGCCATTTGTTTAGTTATTCCAAAATACACATTTTAGGCTTCAGAAAATCAGTTTTTCGATTTAAAATGGTCCAGTTACAGCCTGTTGAAGTTGGCTGGAAATACCAATCAGCTTGCTGTTTACAATGTAAAAGTTACTAAAAACGAGTCAACGATTGTTCTAACAACGGGTTTATCGAGAAATCAATGATCAAACAACATGCATACTTATACCAACATAATACAACCAGATTTTGTCATTACATAAGTTTGTGTTTAGGTTCCTTGTTCACTTTCTCTTTGTGTCCTTATTTTAAGCTTCAAACAACAATGTTTCGAACAATCAACGTAGAAATGATTCATGAGCTAGATCGAAGACTTACTACTAGCACAAGGGCTAGGGATGAACTTGTGAACAAGAAATGATGGTGAAAGAGGTGATGATAAGATTAGAACAAAGCTTCCTTGAAGTTCCTTCAACTTGCTACCTTCATGAACCACCTTCAATGCTTGAATGGAGCTTGAGTATGATGAAGATGAAGGTGATTAAGTGGTGGTGATGGTGAAATCAGCTAGGGGGAACCGAAATAGGGAGAGAGAGAGCAAGTGAGAGAGTGTAGGATCTTTGAAGTGATGATATTCTTCTACATGTAATGATGTCAAATTTCTTGGCACTTGTAGCAATCAAAGGGGGTCCAATCACATTAAAAAGGAATATTTAGTGGGGATTTAGTGATGATTATGGGTGGGTCCCATATGTGGGCCGAAAATTTGTGGGGGGGGGGTTAAGTGTAAAATTTGATAGTTAGGAGGTAAATAATTAGGAGGTTACGGGTATTTTCTAGAATAGTGAGTGTATGTCATGTTTCTATAGTGTGTGGGGATTTTTATGACCATAATTATTTAAGAATAATAAAATAATGTTTCTGACAAAATTTTGGTGTCCCGGGTAATGTCCGGTTGTTCGGTTACGTACTGTTCCGTTAAAGCGTTTAATTGTACTGCATAGTGTCTTTTATGCATCTTTTTGTAACGAATTTTAATTCTAACACTTAGGAAAGCGTTCAGGACCATTTAGTCAATTCTCTGTATAGTACGAGTGTGTTAAAAGCTGAATTGTTGCTGAGAATGCAGAATTCTGTACTTAAAACGAGTTTTAGGCACTTTCCGACACTCAAACTATCACCTAGTGACATAGTCTTATGGTCCTTACTTCCCTACACTCCATACTAGTGTAGTATCCTGTCCCTGGCTCATACTGGCCACAATATAGTGTCTGTCTATGTGCTGGCATTGTCAGCATGTGTCTGAGGTATCCGCTCACTGTGCTAACTGTGCTTTGTGCATCAGGTCTGTCACTAAGAGTCTGTATGAAATAAATGGAGCGACTGTATGTAAAGTGATGCACATGTATGTATGTAACATAAATCAGTAAGTACTTTAAAGTGTCAGTTGTTATCAAGCACAATCATTAAGCACGTAATTAAAATTAATTAACTGTACAGTACCTGAAATTTCGAGGGTTGTCACATGATCAACAGTCTCAATGGATGAAGAAAGTCGTGGATCATGTGTTAGAAAACGATGACATAGAGGAGTCAAAGTCGGAGTCCGCGTCAGGGTCAAAGTCTGAGTCAAGCACAACATGTCAAACAGAAAAACAGGACAAAATAGTTTATGATAGAAAGTTTCTGTTATCAAAATCTAATTTGGATGATGGATTGTTTAAAGTTGCTTACACTTTGAATGATTCTGACAAATTATATTCTGATGAAGAATTTCCAATAAGAGGTGTCAAAACTGAATTGATAAACAAGGTTTTCAAACTCACAGAAAGTAATATTTCTGAAATAAAAGACTTATGTCTTAATGAAAAATAAAAATATTATACCTCAAGAGTTCAACAAAGATTGAACAAGAAAAAGAATTACTCTTATGGGTCTGATTTTCAAAAGAAATCAAACCATAACGGTAATTTCAAAAAGAAAGGGTTAGGTTTTATTCCTACAGAAAAACAGAAAAATGAAAAATATGTTCGTGATTTTAAATCCAAAATGTCATTTGTTTCAGGAACATCAACTGATGAAGAAGAAAAGACAAGTTTCTGGAGGGAATCAAATAGTGAATTCCTTGCGAAGAAGCAAGACGAAAAGAAGAGAGATACAAGAACTTGTTTCCGATGCAACACTGTTGGTGATATTGCAAAAGATTGTTCTAATGCAATACAATCAAAACAGGGAGTATTTCGCAATCTCAAAGAGAAAGTGGTTGAGTTCGAACCACCAATTGATAGAGAAAAATTGTTTAAAAATTCTAAATTTGAAATTGGTGAGTGTTCGAACAAGTTTTACAAGAAGAGAGCTAAATCTGACAACCAGAAATGGGTTGTTAAGATGGTTGGTGAAAGTTCTAGCGATGATTCTGATAGGTCAACATCAGAGGAGCTATCTTCAGGTGATGAAACTGATTCCATAAAATCAGTTGAGCCACAAGTTGTTTCAAAATGTGAAGCTGATGTAAAAGTTGAAAACTCAGTTCCGATTGTTAAAGATGAGGAGTTTCCATCACTCCGGGCTGAGAATTATAAAAAGAAAATTGGTAAAACTGAAATTTCTAACCAATTTTATAATGATAAACAGGAATTTGATGCTGAGAAGGTCTTTAACCCCAAGGTAAAACATATCTTTGGAAAGATGATTGATCGAAAAGTCAAACGGGTTAAAGAAGTTTATGAGAAGAAAACAAAGAAAGAAAAGGTTGAACCATCCCTGGTTTGTGACTGGGATGGTACATATTATGAACAGTAAGTCTCAGGACTTGCCGGAGCTCCCAGGTTGGTAAGCGTGGAGCATGAATCGGCATCTTTCTTAAGTTTTATACGGTAACGTCAATCATACAAACGGTAAAGAGGTTTGTTTATATTTGTTGGTTATAATTACAAGTGGTTAGATGATTTGATTGCATATGGTAAATCAAGGACATTAATTTGTACTTGTATTTTCCTACATCTGGTTGGAAGACAAAATGATGAACCATAACCCCGAACTTGTTATTGATAAATCTACAAGTGATAAAATCAATCAAACTTATTTTCCGGAAAGACCATTTTGATTAAAACAACCTTAAGTGTTTTGAAATCTAAATGGAAAATAGTTTATTGATAGGGGGAGTTCTGATTGTTTATGCCAAGTGAATGGCGAATTGATGTGATTTGATATCGGTTGTCATGTTTCTGTACAGTTTGTTTTCATATTTTCGTTAATGTGTTTGCATTTTAGGGGGAGTAGAAAATTTCAGAAAATCCAAAAACATTAGAAAATTTGAAAAAGCCAAAAACATGATAAAATCAAAAATGAGTTTTGTTGTGAAAAAAGAGGAAATGATAGTACATCAGTGGTCTATCACAACATGCTAAAGAATTGGAAAGTTTAAAAGTGATAAACAATCTTACTGCGGATGTGTCAGTAGGTTTTTGCACATTTAGTAAATTGAAACGAGATATAAACCTAATTCAAACTTGCTTGATTCGTGGGTAACTATTCTTGAATATATTGGTAACCCCCGAAATCTTGTTTGAAAGGTCCCGTATTCTGAGATACTAGGTCTTTATACTCAGTGATATCTGGGGTATTATCCCGGGACTTCTGCTGTATGGAAGTACTGACCTAGTCCCCGGATAATGCTTTTCGCAAAAATGCTTGAAACATAGCATCACCCTCAGCAAGCTGATGAGACAATAAAATTGATAGTCGCTGCTGTTGTAATCAAAAGATCCTCTAAAGGGGACCCACCTAAAGTCTAAGCCATCATCTCTCTGCGTATACGGAAGTATCGACCTGAGCTCTCACGGCCCTCGCACATAACCCCTTTACAGATATCATTTGTGGTATACTCACCTGTAAGACTGAATATTGGGATCTGGATACAGGAGTATATTCGAGTGGAGTGATACACAATTAAGTTTAAGTTTCTAAAACATTAATATCGTATCTCGAAACGATTGAAATTTGTGTGAAAATTTAAAGTGGACCAATATACGGACAATCTAGGTAAATGGTTTAGAACTAAGAATGATTAAAGCTTAACGGTGTTAGTGATTTGTCACAAAACTGATATGATCCTCTTGCACGAACTCACAAAAATATTGTTTATAAATAGTTCATTTCTGCATTTATTTTCTCTCAGAAAATACAAAAAGATTTTTGGTATGTTTTAACATAAATTTCGAAAATGTCAAAAAGATTTTCGACGACTGATATTGAAAAGCAGATTTTCAAAATTCTAAGTGCTAAACATGATGAACAGTTGGTTTGGGAGTTTGTGATTGTTTTGATACGAAAAATATTACAATTCCAAGTGGTTCATCAGGATCTGATTGTTTGATGTGTTTGTGATAGTTTATTGCTTAAATGTTTGTCATAAAACTTATGTATGTGGTAGAGTTTTGTTCAGGAAAAGTCATTATTTGAGGGGGAGTGAATGTTGGAGCTGAGAAACTCAAAAGATGTCAACATCAAAGAGGGGGAGTCTGTTGGTGATAAAAAAGAAAGAAATGAAGATAGAGAGAGAGAGAGAAGCCCAGAGACTGATCAAGACTGAAGACGTGAAGACACAGCATTGTCGTAACTCGATGGACGACTCCGTCAACATCTGAGGGGGAGTCTGTTGGTGCACTACATCTGTTGACTTCGTCTTGGATCAAGTCTTAGTCTTAGAGTGTTAGATCAGGGCACTTTATACGAGAAAACAGATTGTATAAGTGTTAGATGATAGTTTCGCTTGTATGGTCTTAGGAATGGTTTCGCTTGAATGTCATTAGGTTTCGCTTGAATGTCAAGTTGAAGGTTTCGCTTGAATGACATGTATGTTCAAGCGAAATCTCAACACATATAAATAGTCCTTCAAGCGAATCATTTGTAACAGTCTTGTAACTCGTACCGAAGTGCTGCCGGATCGAGATTTGGATGTAATCAGTGTTAAATCAATGCAAAGAGGTGTTTAATGTGATTTGCTAGCTGTTCCTAAGTCAAATACTTATTTTCCGCATCTGTATTTGATAGAATTTCCTCTGAACGACTCGTTCGGGTCGCTACACGATCCTACATTCACAATTATAAGTCGAAATATCATTGTCAAAGACTTACAAGTGGTATTGTTGATAAGAACCTACAAGTGTCATATTTCTTGAAAAATGTTTTGAAAAATGTTTTGAAAAATGTCAAGAGATTGTTTTTACAAGTGGTTAATCAAGGCCATTAATTTGAACTTGATTTAACTTTCATACAATTGATTAAAGAAAAGGAAAAGTGAACTTACAAGTGGTTGAAAAAACAATGTGATGAAACCCCATGATGTGTGAAATCAACAAAACTAATTTTCCGGAAAAAACCATTTTGATTAAAACAAACTTAAGTGTTTTGAAATCATAATGGGAAAATAGTTTGTTGTCAGGGGGAGTTCTGATTGTTTAAGCCAACTGGATGGCGAATTGAAGCAATTCACATCAGTTGGTCAGTTTTATTTGTACAGTTTATTGCGTTTAGTTTCAAATTTTCCTTGAAAATCAAAAATTAAAACATATTTTTGATTTTAAGGGGAGTAAAAAATTTAGAAATTTTGAAAATTTGAAAAATCCAAAAACATGATAAAATCTAAAAAGCCAAAAAACATTGAAAAATGAAAAAGAGTTTTGTTGTGAAAAAGAGGAAATGATAGTACACCAGTGGACTATCACAACATGCTAAAGAAATGGAAAGTCAAAATGTTTTTAAACAAGTCTCACTGATGATGTGCCAGTAGACTTTGCACGATTAATAGATTGAATTTGAGATATAAACCTAAATATCCATACTTACTTATCTCGTGGGGAACATCTCTCGGATATATGGGTAACCCCCGAAATCTTGTTTGAGAGATTGCCTGATTCTGAGATACTAGGTCTTTATACTGTTTGATATCTTGGGTATTATACTTCTTCTTCTGATATTGTGGAAGCAATGGCCTAGACTTCGTATAATACTTTACGCGCTTTGAAAGCTTACACATAAAAATTGAAAAATATCAAAAGATATGAATCAATTGCAGTTGAAGAAAAGATTCCCTAAAGGGAACACACCTAAAGTCGAGCCTTCATCTCTTTGACTGAACGGAAGTTCATACCTGAGCTCTCAAGGTCTCGCACTAACCCAGATACAGATATTAGATTGTATACTCACCTGTAAGACTGAATCTAGGGAATTTTGATACGGGAGTATATTCTGAGGTGGGACACGCAAATAAGTTTAAGTGCTTAAAACATTAAATCGTATCTCAAATTAATTGAAACTTGTGTAGAAGTTTAAGTGGACAACAATACTGACAATCTAAGTGAATTTGTTTAAAACTTAAAGTCTAAAAAGGTCAACGGTATTAGTGATCTGTCTCAAAAACTGATATGATCCTCTTACACAAACTCACAAAAATATTGTCTGTAAATATTTCTTTACTGTTTTTCATTAAAGAAAAAAAAAACCAAAAAGATTGTCAATGTGTTTTAGCATAAAATTTTGAAAAATCAAAAAGATTTTGTTTCATCTTATTTTCGACAACTGATGTTGAAAAGCTGATTTTCAAAAATCCGAGTGCTAAACATGATGAACGACAGTGGATTGGGAGAGTTTGTTTGAAAAGAGAAATGATTTTGAAATAATTAAAAGGTTCATTAATTTGAAACCAAAATTTGTGTGTTACGAATACAAGTGGTTTAATTTGAGAAATGTTAAACGATATCTACAAGTGGATTCTAAATTTGTTATTTTTAAAAAAATTGGGTGAAATTTACTTTTGGGTAGAGTTTGTGCAGGTAGAAAGCTTTGAAAGAGCTAGGTTTCGACTCCTGATACAGAATAGAGCCAGATTTCTGATTCTGTTGCTACGGAGAGCCAGGAGACGTTACTAAACCTGTGAAATCTTGAAGATAGAAGATTCCAGACTGCGATCCCAACTTATCGAAAGGGGGAGTCTGAAGACGTTAGAGCCAGATACTAATCTTGGAATAGCGTTTGAGATAGAAGCTACTAATGCTGAAGAGTTTAAAGAATCAAGAGATCTGATCAAGAGAGGATAGAGCCAGGTTGAGATTCTGATAGAAGAAGAAAGATTGAGGAAGCTTACAGAGAAAGATACTTTGAAAAGAGCATGAAGACTGATCCAGACTGAAGACTCAATACACTGAAGACTCGTCATCATCCAAGGGGGAGTTTGTTAGTGCATATGTCTATTGACGTCGTCTTGTATCGAGTCATTTAATAGAATAGATAAACCAAGATGCGTAGTACGAAAGAATCGGGAAATAGGTCTGAACTGACCAGTTCGTGCGAACTGGACAGTTCGTGCGACTTGGCACCAGGACGTGCGACCTGGGCTGTTGTAGTCCGTGCGAACTGGCTTCCCTATAAATAGGAGAGTCTTGGTTGTCATTTGTAACTTTCTGATTCCGGTAGCGAAGCTCTGCCGAAGTGTATCCATCTCGTGTAACCTTGTTATATCAATACAATCGACAGTTAATCTACTTCTAAGTGCATATCAAGCTGAATGAAGATCAAATCAATGAATTCCGCCTCTGATTTGGTCTAGAACTCTTCTGATCGACTCGTTTTGATCGATTCCCCGATCCTACAAAAATCATGATTATGTAAATCTTGTAAATAACTTTGGTTTCTTGAGAAAATTATTTTTGTAATCATCCATTTACAACACTTATAACATGTATCAATCATCATCATACTCTAAAATAACTTCATTTTCAAGTTCATGATCCACATAAAGGATGATCATTTTGATTTTCACAAGATTCGTCCTCTCACTTGCTAGATCATGTGTTTAATCACAATCTAGCAAGCTTCTTATGATGATCAACATCATAATCACAAGAAATCAACAATCAAGTATCATACATGCACTAAATCAACATAGATTCTTATGTTATTAAGCTTTATCTGAAAGATCATCTTCTTGTTTCTTTATGGTTCTTATGATTAACAACGTACATAATCTTTTAACCATCAAAATGAGAAGTAAAATCAGGTTGTAAAAAGAGGCTTACTACTAGCACAAGGGCTAGGGAAGAAATCAAGTTGAAGATGATGATGAACAAGGTGGATAAAAGCTCTATGTGAAGGTCCTTCAAGTTCCAATGCCTCCAAGCTTCTTAACTTAGCTCCTAGCACCCTTGAATCACCTTGGATTGTATGATAATGAAGTGAAAATGGTGGGATTGTGGTGATGGTTTGAGGCCATAAGCAAATAAGAGAAGGAAGGAGGTGAGGGAGTGGTGAAGTGGTGAAATGAGAGAGAATGGAGAACTTATGGTTATTTAAAAACAAACTTCCAACATCACCTTATCTAGAGGTTCTTATGTTCTCAAAGCACCCAACAAATTACATAAACAATTCAAATAAAACCATGGGATGGGCCCTATGTGGTGACCGTCAACATAATGGGGGGGGGGGGGGGGGTGTTGGTTGGGATTTGATGATAAGTTAAGCAAAATATTTAGATTCTAAGTATAAGATTTAGTGTTTTAGGTGTTATGTGTTTATAAGATGCATTATGATGTTCGGTGACCATAACTAGCTCGGAAATGTTAAAACAATGCTTCTAGTGAAAATTTGGTGTTTCGGGTAGTGTCCGGTTGTTCGGTTGGTTACCGGTTCGTTAAGGTGCTAAATTACGCAGTTTAGTGTGCTTTATGTTCCATTTTGTGACAGTTTTGATTCCCGACACCTAGAAAGGTATTCTGGACCATTAAACCATAATTCTGCATTATATTTTAGTGTTAAAGTGCTGATTTTTGCTTAAATATGCAGAATTCTGCAGTTTTTGTGAGTTTTAGGCACTTTCCGGCACTTAAACTATCTCTAGGAAGGCAGTTTTATGATCCCTACTTTCCTACACACTATACTAGTGTAACTCTTAGTTTCGGGCTCATTCTGTGTCTTAACATCATGTCTGTCTGAGTACTGAACTCCCGTCAGTACTTCTAGTTTGTCTGATAACTGTGCTAACTTTGTTCTGTGCACTAATTGAACCATATTGTGTTGCATGTACTAATGATGAACAATCTTGCAACATGAAATGCCTTTGTATGTATATGATAGTAATCAGAAATTCATTCGTCTTGTTAATTCAATCATGCACAGTCATTAAAGCACAGATTATTGTTTATTATTGTACGAAATACATGGAAAAGTGCCAGTTGTCACATTCTCCCCCCGTTAAAAGAATTTCGTCCCGAAATTCAAGCTGTGTTATCGGTTACAGGGGAGTTGCGAAATAGATGTGGATATTTAGACTTGATTTGGTCTTCATGTTCCCAAGTAAATTCTGGGCCATGATGTGAATACCAACGAACTTTGAAAAGTTTAAAATGACTCCTCCGTGTTTTGTGGACCTTCCAGTCCGTAACCTTAACAGGTTCTTCGGTAAATTGGAGTTTGTCGTTGATATGAATCCCGTTTGCGGGAAAGACCACTGTTTTTAGAGTAGGACTCTTCCTAAGATTAGACACTGTTAGTGCATGCATCTGTTGACTTCATCTTGTATCGAGTCTTAGTCTAGATAGGATAGATCAGGGCACGTTTTACGAGAAAATAGTAAAGTTAGTGTGATTCAAGCTGATTCCGCTTGAAAGTGCTCATGGCAGTTTCAAGCGAAATCAAAAGATCAGATTCCGCTTGAGATTGTTTGTAGTGATTTCGCTTGAAGGACTGATTCCGCTTGAGCATGTTCAAGCGAAATCAGAGTGCCTATATATAGTGTGTCAGAGCGAAATCAGAATATAGTGGTGTAAGTTCTTGAATTCCATACCGAGGTGCTGCCGGTGTGAAGACTGATTGTAATTGCTGTTATTTCAATCTAATCAGTGTTTAAAGTGAAGATTAAGCTGTATCTAAGTCTATTTCTTGTTTTCCGCACCTGAAATAGATCAAAACTCCTCTGAACGACTCGTTTGGGTCAGATACACGATCCTACAACTGGTATCAGAGCTCAGGAGGAGGAGTTCTACAGTTTACAGCTGGATTTCATTGAATTTTTTATCTTCTACATCTTCTTTCATCATTTCAGCAAGATTTCACGGTTAAAATCAGTTCAATTTTTCACAGATTGTGTAAAAGTGTATTTTAACAAAGCCTTGAAAAAATCAGTTTAAAATCCGGACTAAAAATGACTGAAATGGACCTTCGACCTGATCCGCTTGAACGAACTGTTGTGATTTCGCTCGAGATCTCTTATTCCGCTTGAATATTTTCAAGCGTAACCTGTTATTCTGCTTGAAATAGTTGAGGTTCCGCTCCAAAGGGTTGATTCCGCTTCAAAGTTTTTACTGATTCCGCTTCAAGCTGCCAAATCAGAGATTTCGCTTCAAAGTTTGTGGTGATTCCGCTCCAAACAGTTAGTGGGGTATTTCGCTTGAAACAGTTGGTTAGAGATTTCGCTTGAAAAGGGTAGTTTGGTATTTCGCTTGAACTATATTAGGTTATTTCGATTGAGAAATCATGAGTGAAGAATTCTACAACGCGTTCGCCACATCCCCGACTACTCCGGCTTCCATTGCTCAGAACATGAATCTGGAAAACGAAACCGGAATGTTACAAAAACCCCCAAAGCTAATGAGCATAGAAGAGTACTATGGTTGGAAAGACAGATTCGAAAACTGGGTTCAAGCTAACCATCTTAGATCTTGGGAGTGCATTTTGAAGAAGTATGTCTTACCACGTACTGATTTGCAAGTTGAGAAAGCAATATCTGAGTTTACTGTTCAAGAACGAGACATGTATAAAGCTGAAAAAATGATGATTAGTTTACTTCAGCAAGCCATCAAAGAAGACATCTTTGTGCTGTTACAACATGACAAGACCTCAAAATCAATCTAGGATGCTCTTCGAATCAAGTTTGAGGGTAGTGAGAATATGATTAAGAGCAAAAAGGCACTGCTCAAGAAAGAATTTGATCTTTTTACCAGTTTGCCCGGGTAAGATACAAAGAAGCTTATCGAAAGATACTGCCACCTGGTGCGATCCATGTCGATGCTAAGTATAACAAAAGATAGTGAAGAGTGGGTTGACAAGCTAGCTGATGCGTTACCGCAAAAGGAATGGGGTACTTACTTGATGATTCTAAAGAACACTGGGGTATATGATGGGTTGACGATTTCTCAGTTTATTGAGAAGATTGAGGGTCAGGATCTGGAACAACAAAAGATAGCAAGAATGAATAGTCCAAGTGATCAACAGGATGTGAAAATGTACTACAAGGGCAGTATTCCAGAAGTTGAAAGAAGCCCGAAAATCCAAACTGCGTTTAGTGCTGGAGATTCATCGGAAAAAGTTGATCAAAGTTCGAACAAAAGCAGTGGTTTCTCTTCATACCCAAGCGTCAATCCAAAAGATACAACATCAAGCTTTCATTCTCAGAGCACGAAAACTAGAAATGGTTATGTGATACAGTGCAACATTGCATTGAATCTTCCAGATGGTCAAAGCTTTTCTAAAGAAGTTGCGAAAGATCACATGGCTTTACTTGGTTCTGTATTGCTATCTTATGAAGGTTTAGTTGTAGGGAGGATCGGAAATCCTATGCTTACAAAGGAGGATTACGATCAGATAGACGCTGAAGAAATGGAACTAATGGACATCAAATGGTGTCTAGCTAGTGTTCTAAGAAGAGCAGAGAAATTCAAGCTGATTACCGGAAGAAATGACTTTCTTGATACACATGTTTCTACTTTAGGTTTTGATAAATCTAAAGTTACTTGTTTTCGATGCAGGGAGAAAGGTCATTTCAAGAGGGAATGCAAGAACAGAGAAGCTAATGATGTGAAGAATCCATTCGGAAAAGATGACTACTACCGGAAAGCCATATATCAACAGGTTGGTCAACAGCAACAGCAAGAACCACAAGTGGCTCATGGTAGAAAAGTGATTGAGGATTCAAAGAGAGCATGTCTGGGGAATCAATAAAACTTTAACTGGAACTTTCAGGATGATGAAAGATTACCAGAAGGTTTCAGCTGGGATATGTTTACAGATGAGAAAGGAGATTTCAAAGCTTTCATTGCTAAGATTGTGAAAGAACCAGACATGTTCACAGAGTGGATGAAATCTATTGGAGTTAGTGTGAAAAATGAAGATGAAAAGTCTATTTCATCTGATGAAAGCTTACAAGGTTCAGATGAAAATTCAGAAAAGGCATTTGTATTTTATCAAACACCATCTGATTCTAGTTTTTCTGATGATAGTTCTGACAAGTCAATAGAGTTTGATCAATCACCAACTGATGACAGCATTGACGATGAAGAAGAAAAACATATTAATATTGCAAAATCTCATATTTCTCCTGAAAGTTTTCATTTTTATTTTGCAGATCGCTTGGAGAAGCTGAAGGAGAAACGAGCAGCAAAAGAACAACAGCAAATGAAGTCTGAAAGTGTTGCTCAAAATGATGAAGTTAAAAGTGTTGCTGAGGAGATTATTGAGACTAAGCAGGTGGGTGAAGCAGAAAAGGTGACTGAAGCAAAAAAAGGTGACTGAAGCTGAGAAAGTTATTGAAGTTGAGAAGATAGTCGAAGTAGAAAAGATTATGGAGGTCATCAAGCCTTGCTCAAAGTGTCTTGAAACTTGCAAGGAATGTGTAGCAAAAGATGAAAATTTGGCTGAGTTTGAGTAGATGAAAGAGCAATTTACTGTTCAATCTTAACTACGTGAAGGAATCTTACGATGTTTTGAACAGAACAGTAACTGGTCTTCAAAAGACTAATTCTGAGGGAGAAGACGCTTTGACGATGATGAATGCTACAATGATGTCGAAGCAAAAAGCTATAAATTTCTACATCGAAGAAAGTGCTAAGTGGAAACAAGAGTTGGAGTCTGAGAAAATTGAGAATGAGAGGATCAGACGTTTATTACAAAGTTATTCTAGTTCTGATTATCTAATTGATCGAATTTATCCGACTGTTGCAGGTTTTGAAGCATTCAAAGACGACAAGCCAAAGAAGAAAGATACTGGTAAGAAACTGACTGTTAGCTATAACAAGTGTCCGCCTCCAATCTGGGAAGGTTATTCTCCCAGAAAACCAAATGAGGAGCAAGTCGAAAAAAGCAGTCAATATAAAGCTAAAAACCGATACAACTGATGATTTACCAGAAAACATTGACGTTACTTTTACATCGTCTGACACTGATCATGAGTCTGAGTTAATTAAAAAGGTAGTCGATCAGGTGTTGGATACTGGTAAGAAACTGACTGTTAGCTATAAAAAGTGTCCGCCTCCAATCTGGGAAGGTTATTCTCCCAGAAAACCAAATGAGGAGCAAGTCGAAAAAAGCAGTCAATATAAAGCTAAAAACCGATACAACTGATGATTTACCAGAAAACATTGACGTTACTTTTACATCGTCTGACACTGTTATTTCAATCTAATCAGTGTTTAAAATGAAGATTAAGCTGTATCTAAGTCTATTTCTTGTTTTCCGCACCTGAAATAGATCAAAACTCCTCTGAACGACTCGTTTGGGTCAGATACACGATCCTACAGACACGTGGAACGTGTCGCGAACACTGCTAAGTTCTTTTGGGAGTTTTAGCTTGTATACAACGATTCCAATTCTCTCCAGAATCTCAAGGGTCCAGTATACATCAACTTCCCATGTTTTCCAAATCGTACCACGCCTTTCCAAGGCTAGGCTTTCAACAAAACCATGTCTCCTACCTCGAATTCTAACGGTTTCCGTCTTTGATCTGCGTAGCTCTTTTGTCGATCACGAGCCGCCTTGATGCGCTCTCAGATCTGCATGATCTTGTCAGTTGTTTCTTGAACCAGTTCGGGTCCAACCATCTGTCTATCTCCTGCATCTGCCCAACACAACGGTGAGCGGCACTTACGGCCATAAGAAGCTTCGAACGGTGCGGCTTGAATGCTTGTATGGTAGCTGTTATTGTAGGAAAACTCAACTAGAGGTAGGTGAGTATCCCAACTGCCACCTAGATCCATCACACATGCACGAAGCATGTTTTCCAGTGTTTAAATAGTTTGTTCGCTCTGACCGTCTGTCTGCGGGTGAAAGGTCGTTCTCAGATTTAACTAAGATCCAAAGGCCTCTTGAAAGGATTGCCAAATCGTTGATACAAATCATTCATCCCTGTCTGAAATTATCAAGATAGGCACTCCATGACGTGCTACTATCTCCTTAAGGTAAAGCTCAGATATCTTTCCAGTGTTATCCTTCTCTCGAATCGGTAGGAAGTGTGCAGACTTTGTCAATCGATCCACTATTACCCATATCATATCATGCCCTCTAGGAGTCCTAGGTAATTTTGTTATGAAGTCCATTGAAATGTGTTCCCACTTCCACATGGGTATTTCAGGTTGTTGCAAAAGACCAGAAGGTTTCTGATACTCAGCCTTAACCTTAGCACAAGTTAGGCATTTCCCAACATAAATAGCAACGTCGCTCTTGAGTTTTGGTCACCAGTAATAATCCTTCAGCTCTTGGTACATCTTGTCCGATCCTGAGTGAATCGAGTACCTCGATTTGTGAGCTTCGTCAAAGATAACCTCTCGAATACCACCGTAGAGCGGAACCCAAATGCGTCCCATGAAGTATAAGGTTCCTTCCTCATTTGGCACTAACTTCTTCTATATTCCTCGGAGATATTTAGCCTTAAGGTTTTCTTTCTTAAGAGCTTCTTGTTGTGCGTCACGTATACGTGAAGTGAGATTCGTCTGGATAGTCATTTCTAAAGCTCGATCCCTTAGGGGCTTAACCCTTTCCTTTCGACTTAAAGCGTCTGCTACCACATTTGCCTTTCCAGGATGATACTTGATCTCGCAGTCATAATCATTCAGCAACTTAACCCATCATCGCTGTCGCATATTAAGCTCCTTTTGATCAAATATGTGTTGCAGACTCTTGTGATCCGTGAAGATAGTACATCGAGTACCATACAAATAGTGTCGTCAAATTTTCAAAGCATATACCACTGCGCCTAGCTCCAGGTCGTGAGTGGTATAATTCTTCTCATGTACTTTCAGTTGGCGTGAAACATAAGCGATGACTTTTTGGCGTTGCATTAGCACGCAACCCAATCCCTGACGCGAGGCATCGCAACATACCACGAAGTCTTCAATGCCTTCGGGTAGGGATAGTATCGGTGCATCGCATAGCTTGTTCTTGAGTAGTTGAAAGGCTTCTTCTTGTTTGTCTCCCCAATCATACTTCTTGTCCTTCTGAGTCAGGGAAGTTAGCGGGTAGGGATAGTATCGGTACATCACTTGGTGAAGACAAGTGTTTAGTGTAATATTTTTTATTTTTAATCTTTTGCACTTTTTAATTGGTTTTGTATTAATGACTTTAATTACTAGTTTCTTATGTTGAAGGTGATTCTTCCTTATCGTTTGTCCGTGGTGTCTTGGCATTATTTTACTGTCTGTATAAAATAAAAGATTTTCACCATTCATATCTCCACGGTCTATATGGAGGTATGTTGGCTACCTGGTCGGGGGTTAAGGGAACGGTTTGGTAAGAGTCTTGCCATTGTTCAGTGTATAGATCCTGCAAAGGACCTGGGTCAAATTTAGTAGGACCTCCTTCAATACCAAAGGTATTGGATGGCGGGGGTCCAAACTCTTTGATCCCCTCATAAGTTAAACTACTATTAAAACTTTAACCCAGCTACGTAGGACTGTATCCCTGCTGACTCAGACTACTTAGCTGAGGGTAACGTCGCCTTCAAAAGAGGGGCCTACCACATTATGCATTAATAACTTAATTAATTATCTTTCAATAATCCGACCCTTTAGGATTGTATCTTTGCTAACTCAAACTACTGGGTTGAGGGTAACGTCACCTTCAAAAGAGGGGCCTACTACAATAACTAAGATAATCTCTTAAACAAGTGCAAAAGTGCGAAAATAATAAAAGGTTACACTACACACGAGTCGGATCCAAGTGATACATCTTGTCTATCTGTTTTATTTTTATTTTATTTTTCAGCATTTTAGTTAGTTTTATTTTCTTAGTTTAAAAATCTTTTTCTAACATTTTGATTTGATTAGACGTTGAGGATAAACCGGTACTAAAAGCTCTTGTGTCCTTGGACGACCTCAGTATCTTACCAACACTATACTACGTCCACGATGGGTGCACTTGCCCATATGTGTGTTTAGTGTTAGTAAATATCGTGTTTTATAAATTTAAAACTTGGCTAAAAAAGTGTAAAAAGGGCTTAAAATATATACCTAAAATATATCACACTACACACGCATCAGTAATCCTAGCAAGTCTTCGGGAAAGACTTCTAGAAATTCCTACCTAACGAGGATGTCTTCTAGCTTTGGCTCCTTGGTCTCCTTATCAACATCATGAGCAAGGAAGGCTATGCAGCCTCTTCGAAGGCACTTCTGTGCTCGCATAACCAACGTGGGATAGCACAATCCACCGCCTTGTGGGGCCCAGCGTCCTCGCATCAACTGCATGATGACTATGTGCTATAAGTGTTTCATCATTCGCAAGCGGGATGCGAATGATTTTCCTCATGACAAACAACTTCAGCTCTATCCTTGGATAATCCATTCATGCCAACTACAACATCATAGCTTCCTAAGTTAGAAGGTAGGAGCTCAATAGAAAATTCCCGCTCTCCAAGCTTCAGGGTACAACCCTTAACAACTTCATCCTTTTTTTTGACTAATTTCCCATTTACTAACTCAATAGAATATGAGACGTCTAGCTTACTTGAAACTAGGCCAAGTAGGTTCTTAAGTTTTATGGATACAAGGTTAATGTCGGCGCCAGTGTCAATCAAAATGAATGCATAGAGTTGCTTAGGAGGGAACGTACCCGTAACCGCATTTGGAACCCGGCGTGCTTCACGAGCTCCGATCGTGAAGACTCTTCCTCGCTTGGTTCTTTCTAGGGAAATCTTTCCTAAAGTGCCCCACGTCACCACATTTGAAGCAACCTGGAACTCTACCATTATCGTTTCCGTCTTGGTTGCAGTTATCATTTCCTCCTTGTTTGGGATATTTCGCCCAACAGGCATCCTTGCTGTGTCCTTCTTTTCCACATTTGTCGCACTTAGGCCTCAGGCATCGACCTTCATGGTGAAACTTGCATTCGTCACACCTCGGCTTAGTCCCCAAATATACATTTCCACCGGCCTTATTAGTGGCTCCATAAGCTTTCATGCCATGAGGCGGGTTCGTTTCCCTTCTTTTGTTTGCATTAGAGTTGTCATAACCGACTTGGGTGCCTTTTTTCAGGTTCGAAAACATTTTTCTTTTGTTGTTTCCTGAAGACTCCACGTGAGTCTCCTTCTTGTAGGCCTCGGATTCCAAAAACTTTCCCATTCGAAGAGCTTCTTCAGTAAGCGTAACACTCAAATCGATAACCTCCGCGATGGTTTGAGGCTTTGCGGTAGTAACCATGCTTAGGATTTAAGGCGCAAGTCCCCAAATGAACCGCTCGATTCTCTTGAACTCCGGCTCGACAAGATAGGGGACGACCCTTGATAAATCATGAAAGCGCTGGATATACTCGGCTATTTTCGGACCATCCATCTTTAAGTTCCAGAATTCTGTCTCAAGTTTCTGCATCTCAGCCCATGAGCAGTACTTCTTGCGCATTAACTCTTTTAGCTCATCCCATGTTAATGCGTATGCAGCAGTTTCGCCCAGTGTTTGGACTTGGAGGTTCCACCATGAAAGTGCTCCGTCCAGAAACAACCCAGAAATATAGGTAACCCTTTGTTCCGGAGCACACTTGCTCATCCTCAATACAGAGTCAGTTTTCTCTACCCAGCGTACGAAAGCGACAGCACCCCTAGTGCCATCGAAGTTAAGGGGCTTGCAATCAAAGAATTGCTTGTAGGTACAGCCGATTGGAGGGTTATTTCCAGAGGTACCACCACTATGCTCGGAGCGGTTGGCCTCGTGCTAGGCAATAGCTTGCGAGATGCGTTCTTGCAGCTCTGCTTCAGTCCTTAGCAACGTATTAGTGTCTGTAACACGTCTGGGCGGCATCTTCTTCTGGCAAAAAAAGGTATTGATAGTGAAAATGCAGAGACAAGGTCGGGAGGGTACGTGACTTAGTTCTCAGAACCGAATTGTGCCTTGTAGCAACCGTAGAGTGGTTTTTCTAAGGCGCGAATGCACCACCCTACGATGGTGTGCCTTACGGGATAGAGGGTGTAGAGTTACTGGATTTTCTCTGAGTGTTGGTCATCTTCTATTGCCTAGATATCGGTTCCCAAAAGACTCGTATTACGGGTAGAAGTGTCAGACACGAAGTAGGTAAAGATAGATTTCCTACTCTGTAGGGTGCTATAGCAACTATCTCGGTATTGTTCCATTAGATGAAGGTGTGAACACTTAGAAATTTTTGGATGGGTGGTGATCATTAGCTTGACCCGCAGAGTCCACCAGGATTCCCCATGCACTACAAGTTGTTATTACGTGGGCCCCGTAATAATAAATTATCTTGCATGGTCACCCTAATTTTCCCTCGTTCAAAGCAGATGATCAACCAAAGAGGGGACACTACTGTCCTTATACCTTCTACATGGAAAGGACCATTGTGGTGGTCCACGCGCTATCATTCGTTATCGTTACGCGCGAATAGGCACAATTCTTAGACGTAATAGGAATAAGGAGAATTCCTAGTAGTTGGAGGGGCACCTTCAAGATGAGTACCTCATCTTCCTTGCCTGGGAAACAGTGTCGTCAATCTTGTTTTGCAAAAGCCACAGGGACCTCGTCCCACTGATGAGGGTGTTGTCCAAGGTTGCCTCCTCCGCCTCACCGTCACTATAGTAGCCAGGCACCTTCGCATTCGAGAGGGAAGAACAGCCATCTTCTACGGAAACATGCTCAGGATCTCATTTGGTAATCACTTCAGCCATGAGCTCCGCAATAAACACGAGGTCGATAGTCTCATTGTGTGAGTCAAGAACAATAATGGAATTCGAAGTCGAAGGTATCTCGTTCCCGTCAATAATTATTCCGTACATTTATACGCATATATATATGAATGAATAAATATGTAACTTAGTATACACAGGCAAGTAAATGCATCATGTCACATATAACTCTCGTTTGTTCTTTCGGGGCGGGGGGGGGGGGCATTTTGTTTTTGGAAAGTCTATCTCACGTAGACTATACCTCATTTGGCATGTCAGTTGAGGTATTCTCCTCCCTACTAATGTCCTTGCTTTGTCTTTCCTTTTGAAAAATGTTTGACTCACGGATCTTGGCGCTTTCGTAAATGCAATGGAAAACCTTCTTGTAAAAATGTTTTCATGAGAGAATCCTAGTGATTGAGACTCAAGAAGGAATCCTAGTTCACTAAAATCGAAGCTCTGATACCAAACTGTCACACCCTGACTTTTGCGAAAGCGTATTCGTGTGACTTGATCGGTTCTCATTGCATTCGATTATAATAAACAACTATATAATCAAAATGATGTTCATCCATTCATAAAGTTTAAAGTATTACTAACACCAATCATCTAAGTTTCAAACAACACAACCTCTGATTAAGTTACAAGCCAACAAAAGTGGATAACATCTAAACTTGAAATTTACATCCTGAAACAACACCAGCACCCAAGATCTAACTTGTTTCTTGAAATACATGTAATTTTGAAAACATCAACAAAAGTTGAGCGAGTTCATGCGTTTTGTATGAGTACTGATAAACTGGTAAACATTTGAGAGACTCCTTTGAAAACAGGTATGAAAAACGTCTATGAACAGATCAATTAATGTTTTGCAAGGACATTAATGTATGTGAAGACATAGGGAGTACTCAATCCGAGTAGATAATTGTCAGTGTCGAATCCCCTCGACTGTGTCAAATCACCTTGGTTGTGTCAAATCCCCTTGACTGTATCAAATCACCTTGGTTGTGTCAAATCCCCTTGACTGTATCAAATCACCTTGATTGTGTCAAATCCCCTTGACCGTTGCCGAATCACCTCGACTGGGACACAACAGCACTCTAAGCGGTCACATAGGGACCATGTGTGGGGCTCGGCCGTACCCGTTAGATCTAACCCTTGTCCATGATTCTTATGAGAGTTATTGGCATTTTAGTTTCAGCCTATGCTCACATGATCTAATAGTTCATTTCATAGCCAAATTATACCATTGAAATCTATGTAACATGTATTTCACCCCCGAGAGTTATAAATCCAAAAACAGTTAAAAGAAAAGGGGGGCATGAACTCACTATTTTGCGTCCTGCTGTCTCGTATACTCATAGGTCCTTCTATGAGTCGCACAACTACCTACACACGTCCCATGTTTTATTAGACGTTTAGGTCGTGTAACGACTCTTAGTCTTAGTTGTTTATTAAGACTTATTTTGGAATTGGCATACTTTGAGCTACGTCTTTGATGTTCAATATATAATTTCAAAGTATATAATTATTAGTTAAAATAGTAATATTTTAACTTAAATTATATTCATCCAATTATTTGGAATATTGTCAAAATAATATATTTTTGTCTTAGTTCATTTTGTAATTCTTTTCATGAATATTTCCCAAGTATGGGTATAATTATACTTGTGTATTTTGCCAAGTGTTGGTGGTGTATTCCGGTGTGTATTTATACGTATGAGGATATGTATTTTCTTGTATATATTAAGTATTTTATACTTAATTTTGCATTTAATTTTCCGGAATATTATTTTTAATCAACTAAAAATCACCAATTTATATTCTTAAAATATATGTATTTTAAGAAAAACTTTTATAGAAAAATGTCTATAAATCTTTCTTGGCAAAAATAATTATACTTTCATATAAATCCCAAAAATAATATATTTTCAAGATTAACTTAGAAAATATTTATAATTCCATTTTTCACCCAAAATAATATACTTTTAGTTTGTTTAAGAAAATACATATTTTCTCCTCTCAAAATAATAAATTTTCTAATTGACCAAAATATGATATATTTTGTGATACTTGTAAAAGTTCATATTCTCTGTTTCTATGGTTTCCAAAATACCATTTAAATACTTGTCTAAATATGAATTTAATTCCGGAATATATATATATAGGGAGAGGATCAGGAGAAAACTACATATAAATGAGAAAACTAACTAAAAAAACTAAAAAAAAAGCTAAAAACATACCAAATTTTTTTTTTACAATTTTTTAACAAAAAATCTATAGTTTTTATACATAAAAAAATTGTTGTATTACACATGTGCAATATATGTGATTATATGTGTACTACACATGTACTACACATGTGCACTATATCCGTAATAGTGCACATGTACAATACAACAAAAAGAAATTTTTTTTTTTTTGAAAATTTTTTTCCAGGTATAAAAACCTGCGATTTTTTTTTATAGAAATTAAAAAAAAATTGGTATGTTTTTTGGGCTTTTTTAGTCAGTTTTTTTATTTTCTCATTTAAACTAGTTTTCTCATTATCCATCCCCTATATATATATATATATATATAGGGGACCGCTAGTTTTTTAAACCCCTATATATATATATATAGGGGACCGCTAGTTTTTTAAACCCCCCCCCCCGAGGGGGTAGTTTTTTACACCACAAGTTTGGTGTTTTTATTTTTTTTTTTCTTTTTTCTTTTTTTTACACCAAACTTGTGGTGTAAAAGACTACCCCCTCGGGGGGGGGGGGGGGGGGCGTTTAAAATTTTTTTTTACGGCTTTGTTTATAATACACACATCTAGTTGTAAAAAAGAAATCGTGGTAAACGGCGACCCGGATGGTGTGGTTCTCGCGGTTCTTACAACTCGGGATGGTTCTCATTTTAGCGCAATTCTATATATATATATATATATATATATATATATATATATATATATATATATATATATATATATATATATATATATATATATACTCAAAGTCCATTGTCCTTGTCCGGTTTGTCCAATATTCAGGTATAGATTATATATTTATTTTCTTAAAATTTTGGTAATATTTTGTATTACAATTTTTGGTATTTTGTTGAGTTATATTATTTTCAGGTTCCTAAAATGATATAACTAATACACTTAATATACAAGTAGCACACAAGTGTGACACCTAAATATATATTTCCCTAAATATATACTTAGTCACTTTTATTTATCGAAAATCAACTTCCAATATTTGTAATTTTTGTAACAAAAATTATGGCAAATTTTTATATGAAAACCATGACCAAAATATACTTGTAAACACTTGTTTAAAAATATTTTTCTAAGTGTTTAATTTCTATAAAAATTTTGCCATACTTTCCCCTTAAAAATGGAGGTTCCCATGCTTTAAAAGCATATCATTTTCTTTTTAAAATCATCATCAATCATAAACAATTCAATCAAGACCTACCATGAGCCAAAATCATGCAATTTACACTACATCATGAACTTGAAATTTTGTAAAAGTTTGTAGTAACTTCATATGTTATTTAGTAGGTTTAGTTACTCTTAAAAACATGGTTCTTTGTTTATAAATCATTTTCTTGTAAAATTTAGTCTTTTACAACTTACAAGATGATTTTCTAAAAATGATTTTTCTTGTATTCTTCTTGTTAACAACATGTTTCTAGCTTTGATTTAACACTTAAAACATGATTAGTTTCTTTAAAAATCATTATTATGTAAACCTTGTAAATAACTTTGGTTTCTTGAGAAAGTTATTTTTGTAATCATCCATTTACAAAACTTATAACATGTATCAATCATCATCATACTCTAAAACAACTTCATTTTCAAGTTCATGATCCACATAAAGGATGATCATTCTGATTTTCACAAGATTCATCCTCTCACTTGCTAGATCATGTGTTTAATCACAATCTAGCAAGCTTCTTATGATAATCAACATCATAATCACAAGAAATCAACAATCAAGTATCATACATGCACTAGATCAACATAGATTCTTATGTTATTAAGCTTTATGTGAAAGATCATCTTCTTGTTTCTTTATGATTCTTATGATTAACAACTTACAAAATCTTTTAACCATCAAAATGAGAAGTAAAATCAGGTTGTAAGAGGCTTAGTACTAGCACAAGGGCTAGGGAAGAAATCAAGTTGAAGATGATGATGAACAAGGTGGATAAAAGCTCTATGTGAAGGTCCTTCAAGTTCCAATGCCTCCAAGCTTCTTAACTTAGCTCCTAGCACCCTTGAATCACCTTGGATTGTATGATAATGAAGTGAAAGTGGTGGGATTGTGGTGGTGGTTTGAGGCCGTAAGCAAAGAAGAGAAGGAAGGAGGTGATGGAGTTGTGAAGTGGTGAAATGAGAGAGAATGGAGAACTTATGGTTATTTAAAAACAAACTTCCAGCATCACCTTATCTAGAGGTTCTTATGTTCTCGAAGCACCTAACAAATCACATAAACAATTCAAATAAAATCATGGGGTGGGCCCCATGTGGTGACCGTCAACATGAGGGGGGGGGGGTCTTGGTTTGGATATGATTTTAAGTTAGGCAAAATAGTTAGATTCTAAGTATATGATTTAGTGTTTTAGGTTTTATTTGTTTATAAGATGCATTATGATGTTCGATGACCATAACTAGCTCAGAAATGTTAAAACAATGCTTCTGGTGAAAATTTGGTGTTTCGGGTAGTGTCCGGTTGTTCAGTTGGTTACCTGTTCGTTAAGGTGCTAAATTACACAGTTTAGTGTGCTTTATGTTCCCTTTTGTGACAGTTTTGATTCCCAACACCTAGGAAGGTATTCTGGACCATTAAACCATAATTATGCATTATATTTTAGTGTTAAAGTGCTGATTTTTGCTTAAATATGCAGAATTCTGCAGTTTTTATGAGTTTTAGGCACTTTCCGGCACTTAAACTATCTCTAGGAAGGCAGTTTTATGATCCCTACTTTCCTACACACTATACTAGTGTAACTCTTGGTTTCGGGCTCATTATGTGTCTTAACATCATGTCTGTCTGAGTACTGAACTCCCGTCAGTACTTCTAGTTTGTCTGATAACTGTGCTAACTTTGTTTTGTGCACTAATTGAACCATATTATGTTGCATGTAATAATGATGAACAATCTTGCAACATGAAATGCCTTTGTATATATATGACAGTAATCAGAAATTCATTCGTCTTGTTAATTCAATCATGCACAATCATTAAAGCACAGATTACGGTTTATTATTATACAGAATACATGGAAAAGTGCGAGTTGTCACATTCAACACTTGCGGGTTGTATTAAACCCTTTCAAAACAGAAAGTTTAGAGGTGTTTGCACCTTTTAAACTCATAAGAATCTACTCCTAACAAGTCTCCTAATCTTAGATAGGTTCAAGAACAAGTAGGCACAAGATAAAATCAAGAAAACATAGTTTTATGAAAGTTTAGCAAGCATTCGTCCAAAACAGAAAGTTTGGACCTCAAAATGGTGTTGTTCCACCTCAGTTTACCATGGTAAACCTGTGGAAACATTCCTAGAGGTGTTCCAAGCTTTGTAGAAGAAGAAATGATGAAGAAAAGTTGAAGAAAAAAATGAGTTTGCATAAGTTTTTGTAAATCAGAAACTAAATCTGACTTTGGAGCCTCATGTAAGTGATGTATCATGTAATTTCACCATGGTGAATCTTGGATAACATCCTTGAAGGTCATCCAAGTAGATTGGTACAAGAAAACATGAAGAAAAATAGGAGAAAAGTGCTCAAAATAGTGGTATAATTTGCCTCAACTTGGAGATTTGGATGAATTGTGGGAGTTTGAGAGTGAATTGGGAGAGTGTAAAGGGTTGGGAGTGTATGGAAGACTTGTATTCATAGTATGGCCTTAGGGTTTAGGCATTAAAGTGGGTTAGTTGGGTGTTTAAGACAATTAGTTGGGAGTTAGATGGTGAAAATGACCAATAAACGAGCTGGAAAAGGCTGGTGTGGATCGACCCCCATCCGCGGGTCGCGGAAGGTGAACATGTCCATGCCGCCAGTCGCGACGTGTATAATCCGGAGTACTTTTTTTTTACAAAAACAGCCCCTAAGTTTGATATATTTGTTATTCTAAGCCATTTCTTACTTATGTGTTTAACATAATATTGGATATATAACACATATAAAAGCGTAGATCGAGTATTGTAAATGTATGATTATGTATTTATACGTATGTTAAGTATCGAAGCACGTATTTACGACAGTTTATCCGTGAAATAAGTACGTATTTGCGCGCGAGATAAATGTATATCGAATATGCGTGTAACTTGGATATTGAACGAGTATGTATAATCAAGGTGTAAACTCACATAAAATGATTACATTTTTTATTGCGATTGACGTTGTGAATTACGAAGTTGGAAGTGAAATACAACTACGATACGGATATAAGTTTCCAAAAATAGGAATATAAATATCTTTCTAAATAAGGAATGTTTCAAAAAGCGAGGCGTTACAATATCTCTTCAATATTCGTAATAATTAATAGAGTTAATTACATAGTTAGTCCCTGTGGTTTGCACAAAGTAACATACTTAGGTACTAATAGTTTAAAGTCACATTCTAGGGTACTAACTTTTCATTTTGTAACGTTTGGAGGTATTAACGTTATTTGTAGGTTTAAAATCACATTCTATTAGTACCCAAGTATGTTATTTTGTGCAAACCACAGGGACTAACTATGTTAATACCCTAGAAGTTAATACCTCCAAACGTTACAAAATGAAAAGTTAATACCCTAGAAGGTGATTTTAAACTATTAGTACCTAAGTCTGTTATTTTGTGCAAACCACAGGGACTAACTATGTAATTAACTCTAATTAATATTAGGTATCTACTTACCTATACTTTAATATAATATCTCTACTTTAAAGAAGATGGGATAACATAAAAAATTTATACGTCCATCACTATTTGACGTAACAAAAAATTTAAAGCCTCATCATGTTTATAATTTGTTATTATCGTTTTCACAAATGTTAAACATATATATATATATATATATATATATATACATAGGGGGCTGCTAGAATGAAAACCACCCCGAGTTGTAAGAACCGCGAGAACCACACCATCCGGGTCGCCGTTTACCACGATTTTTTTTTACAACTAGATGTGTAAATTATACACACATCCGTAAAAAAAAAAAATAATAAACGCCCCCCCCCCCCCGAGGGGGTAGTTTTTTACACCACAAGTTTGGTGTTTTTATTTTTTTTCTTTTTTCTTTTTTTTTCACCAAACTTGTGGTGTAAAAAACTACCCCCTCGAGGGGGGGGGGGCGTTTAAATTTTTTTTTTTACGGATGTGTTTATAATTTACACATCTAGTTGTAAAAAAAATCATGGTAAACGGCGATCCGGATGGTGTGGTTCTCGCGGTTCTTACAACTCGGGGTGGTTTTCATTCTAGCGGCTCCCTATATACATATATATATATATATATATATATATATATATATAATCTTAAATCATAAACTAATTGCATTCTATCTTCTACTTTGATAACACTTTTTAAAATAAGAAAATATTAATTTGAAAGAAAATATACTAATTCTTTTGTATTCAAAAAAACAAAATTCTTACTTCGTAAGCACGTCATTTAAAATGAGTAATGTTATATTTTTTTTCTTTAATTTTGTATGTATAGTTCATATTAGGGTTATATGTATTCATATCAAAAATTTATATTTATTATGTGAGATGGAAGAAATAATATGAATTATAAAAAATAATTCAAAATTTATAATCGTTATGTCATTCAAATGCAATCAACCTCAACAATAACATATTTATTTTAAAAAACTCATTCAGGTTTATATAAACTGAAAACACTTTTTTTTTCCAAAGAACTCGATAAAATTCATGATTATCTTAAAGTTTTTCATTTTCTATTCTAAAACCCATGTAGCATACGGGTCTATAACCTAGTATTTAATATAGTGGAAACACCAAGTTGTTCTATAATAAAATTATGACTAAAATCCACGATGGATAAGAAATTAAGGGCTATGACGAAACCCTAGAATTATCATGCTTTGTGGTCCTTGGTAATCAACTCAGCAGCTCCATTGATTTTTAACCATCATTTTATTTGCTAAAAGATATTACATATTTTATTTGCAATTGTTGAATTCAAATAAAACGTGTTGTTTGTACATGGATTTTTTGGACAAACTTATGGAAATTTAATGTTTGAAATTTATGTGTTCAAAACTTATCATGAATTGAATATCTTTTTATAATCCATTTTTTGTTATAAGATAAAATGTTCAGACATGTCATACCTACAAATATAAAAGAAAAAAACTTGGATATAGAAGACAATCATGGTAAGTAATACAAGGGTACAATTAGAAAGCATATAAGAATTTATAGGTTGGGGTAAATCTTAGAGTAACGGTAAAATTGTTATCATGTATCCGGAGATCACTAATTCAAGGCATGATAACGGTACCGTTACTATCATGTTACTTGGAGGTCATAATTTCAAGGCATGAAAATAGTCTTTTGCAAAAATACAAATGTGACAAAACCCTAGGATCATCATGCTCATGGTCCTATTTTATCAACTCACCAACTCCATTGATTTTTAACCATCATTGTTACATTGTATTTGCTAGAAGGTATTGCATATTTTATTATTATTTGAAAGTGTTCAATTCAAATAAAACGTGTTGTTTGTACAACGATTTTTTTTGGACAAAAACTCATGGAAAATTTTAAGCAAGTGTATTTGACTTTATGGTTTCAAAACTTATAATCATAAAGAGTATTGTAATTTGAAATGTCCATCATGACATATATATATATATATATATATATACACACGTAAACAACTTCGTTTTAAAAGACATAATTAAGAAGCATATATGAATTTATAATGCTAAAAGATTCTATTTTTATTTATTCTTTTGTCTTCTTTAGAATGCTTACTCTTTATGATTTTTTTAGGATGCCTACATAATGTATCATGGAGAAAGAACGCTTTTACTATTTTCGCACTCCTACACCTTATTCTCATACATGGGTGGACTCACACCCATGCCAAGGTAGGCGGGCGCACTCCTGAGAAAAAAAAATTTAATGTTAATTTCCGTAGAAAATCCCGTCCTCACCCCTTGGAATTTTATGTCCGTACCCCTTGAACTTTTTCGTTCGCACCATTTGGAGTTTTTCGTCCTCACACCTTAGGTAAAAAATATTATGGATTTATATTATAAATTTTTTTATTAAAGTCTGATTTTTTTTAAAAAAAACTACATACATTGAATTATACACTTATACTACCCAAACCAGGGGCGGACCCACCCCCATCCCAAGGTGAGCGGGCGCACCCCCGAGAAAAAAAATTTTAATGTTAATTTCCATAGAAAATCCCATCCGCACCCCTTGGACTTTTTCGTTCGCACCCTTTGGAATTTTTCGTCCGCACACCTTAGGTAAAAAATATTATGGATTTATATTATAAATTTTTTTAGTAAAGTCTGATTTTTTTTTAAAAAAAAAACTACCTACATTGAATTATACACTTATACTACCCAAACCCAAACCAAACCCATTATATAAACTTATACATTAGCCCACTAATATTCCTAGCCCATTAACCAACATAACTTAAACTAAAACAATTAAACTTAAGCCCAAAACCCCTTCAATTTCCCTCCCGCCTGTGCGTTCTGCCTCCTGCCAGGGAGAATCATCATCAGCAAACACAAGTCACTCAGCAACAACACTGCACTCTGCAGCAGCGATCACAGCCGGATTCTGACCGGAAACAGACCATAATCCACACCAAACCAACTGGAGAGTATACAAAGGGTACGTTTTTATGTTTTTTGATGATTTTACTTGATATTATGGTAGAATAAGGGTAATAAAATACTTAAATAGGTTTGAAAAATTGTGTGTTCTGACGTTGTTTAGATGATTTTTATAATGATTATGTTATTTAGATGATTTTAGGGGTGATTAAACAATTTTAGGGCTTGATTGCTTGAATAGTTGAAAGTTAAAATTAAAGATTATGTTATAGGAAACCATGAGTAGGGACGTTATGGCGCGATTTCTCAAGAGAAAAGTGGATACATCTTCCGAATTAGTTGATGTGCCTACTCTTCCTTCGAATCCGTATGATCGCAAGCCAATAGAATCATATAACGTGAATAAACGAGTTTAATCTTAAAGGAAAATGTTTCGGCTTTTTATATTCATTGTTTTGCACACCAACTTCAACTAGTTGTTGTGGCGGTGGCTCACAAACACACACCAATTTGGAGAGTTTTTGAAACGATAACATGTTTAACAAATGTCGTTTGTGCATCTTCTAAACGACAAGATATGCTTCGTGAAAGCCAAAGAAGACAATTGGAAAAAATGGAAGACATACTTTGTACCGGAAGTGGGTTGAACCAAGAAATGACACTTTCAAGACCCGGGGATACATGTTGGAATTCCCATTACAAGACACTTTCCAGTTTAATTTCTTTATATCCAAACATTATGGAAGTTCATAGATGGTTAGTAGAAACAGGTCAAACTCTTCCTTGTAGTAGACAAGCGGATGGACTTCTAGAGGATATGAAAAAATACGACTTTGTATTTTACATACACTTGATGGAGCATATTCTAAACATCAGACATACGTTGTCCCAATTTGGGAACCGTTTTAACGAGGTAACATCGGAACTACTTGTTTGTATGAGTTGTTTGAGTCCGTGTGATAATTTTAGTGCATTTGACATTCCAAATATACTCAAGCTAGCCGAGAAGTATCCATATGATTTCAATGAAGAGGAAAAACGAAGGCTTCCGATTCAACTCGGAAACTACTTTGATTTTGTGAAAAAAGATAAACAATTCACCAACTTGGATGGTTTGTCAAGTCTTGTAAGGTTAATGGTTTCAACAAATATTCATGTAACTTATACATTGGTATATCGGTTATTGATGCTTGTTCTCGTATTACCCGTCGCAACCGCAACCGCAACCGTTGAAAGATGTTTTTCGGCAATAAAGAATGTGAAGACCGACTTGCGTAATCGGACTGGGGATGAGAATTTAAGTGATAGTTGTGTATATTATATAGAGAAAGACTTGCTTAAGAAAGTAGCTTTAGATGATGTTTTGGATAGATTTCAAAAAATGAAAACCCGTAGGGCGACGTTTTGATTATGTTTGTAACAAGAGTTGACGTGTTTGATTTTCTTCTGTCTTACATGACCCGACCCGATACAACCGATTTTTTTACTTATGTACCTAGGGGCCAAAACTTTTAAAAAATGTTCCGCACCCCCATGGAAAAATTTCGGGGTCCGCCACTGTTCTCATACTTTTTTTCTCTGTAACTCTCTCTATATATATCTAATGTGTAAGAGAAATAGAGGAGAGGGATTTTTGAATACTAACTCCCAAAAAGAAACACGATTGAGTATATCACAAATGACTGAGTGGATGGGATGGTAAGGCTATGCGGTATGGGGTATGTCCCCAAGGCGTCGAGGACCGGCGCCGCCAGCACACCGTCCCCCCCCCCCCCCCCGCGTCCCCGTCCTCTCCGTCGATATGAAGACGTTTGAGACGGGCAGGAAAAGACAAAAAAGATGTAGGGTCCCAATGCATTATGACCGTTTAAAAAAATATTTTCCAAATACAAAAAATATCAACGGTCACTTTCACCATTTATATAAAAATTCAACCTTTTTTCAACTCCATTCACCATTTTTAACCCCTTTTCTCATCTCTCTCCCTATATTTTTTATAAAATATCTTCCACTTTTATAAACTTATATTCGACCATGGATCCCTTCAACAACCCGAACGTCCCCAACAACCCGAACAATCCCAATAACCTGACCCAACCGAATTTTTTTTCTGTTCCGGGATATTATCCGACGATCGAACCGAACCAATTCTCTCAATATTCGTCAAACGCCTTTGCCGCATTCCAACACTCACCGAACAAATTCTCTCAATTCTCTCAAAGTCAAGCCCTTCAACAATTGATGATGCTGGGTACTTTTAATCTCCAACCGAACCCAACGCAACCCGTTCAACCCCAACCGAACCCGAAGATGGAGAAAAAAAAACAAAAGGTGGACCCGAAGATGGACGAGTTTATGGCACAATTTAAAACGTACACCGAGGTCACGGCCCAAAAGGCGAAGGCGAAGGAGCGGGCCATCGAAGAAAAGTCTCGTGTGGCGGGAGAAAAGTTACGCGAAAAGGTCCGATTGTCCGATGAAAAGATTCGGCTCAAGAAATAGGAAATATTAATGATGAATGTCGATAGTTATCCCAAGCTGAAACGTTCGACTTCGCTAAAACTACAAAACGACATCATGAAGAAGCATCAAAGTTGTTGATTTTTTTTTAAGTTTATGTTTTTTTTTAATTTATTAGGATTTTTTTTAAGTTTATGTTTTTTTTTAAGTTTATGTATTGTGTTTTAATATTAATGAAAATATTTTCTTAATTTATTTGGTTAAATGTTTAAAATAGTGGAAGATTAAAAATATATATATATAAAAGTGGTGGGGTAGGATCATCTAGAACCATCCTTCCATTTCCACTAGTTTTGTGGGATGGACCATCCTTGGGAGGACTATGATGTGGCGCCGACGTGGCGGATCATCCTCCAAGGGAGGATACGCACCATTGTTGGGATTGAACCCTTCCAAAGGAACAGATAATAAAAGCCAAAACTGGATCAGAGCAGTGGATCCAGAATAAGCAGATGTATGCATACAAGTCTCTCCCCTTAAAAGTGGTTTCAACATCTGCTGACCTCCTATCCGTTGATCATGCAAACTGTTGACCTACAACTGCTGATCAAGTCAAAGACTGTTGAAGAACTAAAGCTCTACTGCTCAATCTACGGCCTTGTTTCAAGCACTGCTGATCATGACAAGTACTGCTGGGTTCACAACAGTGGAAGGATGCAGCAACTGTTTATGTTTACTTTATGTAATGAATTGTAACATCAGTAGTTAGCATAGCAGCATTTGTATAGGTCAGTTGTTAAGAGTTTGTTAGGAGGTTAGATGTCACTTTCATAGTGACGTCAGCTTAAATGCTTAGTGGTTTGCAAGTGCCTATAAATAGAACAGTACTCTGTACTGTTCTGTTTAGCTCTTTCACCATCTTCTTCCTGCACGAACAAATACTGATCTCGGGTTGAGGGGGAGTTTGCAAAGCATACATGCAATTGTAATCAAAGTTTGAAATAAATTTAAGCATTTGATTCTTTGTTGAAAATGTATGTTTGAAAGCATTTCTTCTGTTTGATTATGAAAAGTTTGCTTCCATTTAATTTCCGTTGCACTACTCTTTCATTGTTCATCATTAATTCAAACACAAATCACAATCAATCCAAACTCAGATCCTAACAATTGGTATCAGAGCTTGGACAGTCAAATTTGATTTAACAATCATTTTGACATAAATAGTTCAGCTCACAATCGTTGATACTGATAGTTTGTTCGTTTTGTTGAAAAACAGAGCAAGGTTTAATCATCATTAAAGTTGATTAATCAGTGCCTGTAAAAAAAACCAGGATGACGTCACAATCACAAGATGATAAGAATAACAACGGTTCTCTTTTTAAACCACCTATGCTTAAACGTAATGAGTACAACATCTGGGAGAGAAGGATGGGTCACATCCTTGCTCAACAGAACATTGGATGTTGGAGGTCTGTTGTTTTTGGTCCTCATGTTCCTATGGTGCCAAGTGTTGAGGATGCAAAGAAGTTCGTTCCAAAACCAACTGAAAACTATACTGGAACTGACTTTTAAAAGTTCGAACTCGATGCCAAAGCATTTAGCATCATAGCTTCTGCATTACCCAACGAAATCTATGCTGGGCTGTTACACTGTAACAGTGCCAAAGAGTTGTGGGATGCATTGAAGGAACAATTTGGGGGGACGGAAGAGGTTATTGAAAACAACAGGGAAATTCTGAATCAGCAGTATGAAACATTTTGTCACATCAAAGGGGAATCACTAACCCAACAATTTGAGCATTTCAGCTGTCTCATCAGTGAACTAAGGCTTGTTAAAGTTACATTTCCAAATGCAACTCAAAATAGCAGGTTCCTTAGATCATTGCCCGAAAAATGGGACACAATTGCTTTTGTCACCAGGAATTCAGCTGAGTTCAAAGATCTGACCCTGACCCAACTCCATGGTAGACTCCTGACCTATGAAAGGGAGTTAATCCAGAAAAGGAAGTTGCAAGAGTCTGGTAAAGTTGCTGATGACTATTCTTTTGGCAGCATAGCTCTGTTTGGTCAGGAAGAATCTGGTAGCAGCAGTAAGGATCAGAGTTATGATCATTTTATTGACATAACTGCTGGTGCTAATTTTAACAACTCTGATTCTCACTCTGCAAATTATGCTTTCACTGCAAATAATGAAAACCAGATGTCAGATAACTTGTGCTTTGAACTCAATGATTTGCAACACTTTGATCCCACTGACTTAGAAGAGATGGACATATTGCATCAATTGGCTTTGCTTAGTGTTAGAACAAGTAAATTCTACAAAAGAACAGGGAGAAAATTCCCAGGGCTTCATGGGAATTTAAGGGTGGGGTTGGATAAGTCGAAAATCAAGTGTTACAAGTGTAATAGGCTAGGTCATTTTGCTAGGGAATGTAGGAGTCAAACCACTGGTCCAATAATTACTCATCCTAGTTCAATAGACCACAATAGCAAAACACTGTGCACTATACCCAATATGCCCCTGCAGCACATGTTAACACTATTCATTATGCTGCAACCCCTGTGCCTGTGCATTATGTTCAAACCACTGTACCACAAATTCAGTATGTTCAGGCCCTGTTCCTCAGGCACAGGTGCAACCTGTTGCACCTCAACAAGCTGCTCCAACAGTGGCTCAACCAGATCAGCAAAGCTTCTTCACACAAGGCTTTGTTGATTGGAGCAGCATGCCTGAAGAACTTGGTGATGAAAATTTTGCTCTCTATGCTTCTAATGATACTTTTGATAATGAATTTTGTTTGATGGCATTAGAGTCAATACCAGAAGGGGTAGAAACTGAAGGTGAACAGCTAAGTGCTGAAACAGTGGATGAAGTTGCTGAAGCAGTGGTTAATGCAGTTGCTGGTGAACTACTGCTGGGAGAAAATTCAGAAACCCTGATTGAACCACTGTCCGACCCTTGGTCCAAAGATGATAAAGAGAAAGAAGAGTTGAAGAAAGCTGGTGAGAGAGAAGGGAGAGCTGATGAAGAAGATGATCATCAATGTAATTGTGCCATGATGGCTGCTGCCAAGGTAACTCCTCAAGTTCTTGAAAAACTGCGTTCAGACAAATGTATCATTGCATTTGCTAACATCAAAGAGGTAAATGAAAACCTTAGGGATAAAGTCTTGTCTGATGAAGTCAAATTTGAAAAGTCATTAAAAGAACTTACAAACAAATTGGCTGAAAAAGATAAAGAGATCAGCAGTTTAAAAGAAGAGCAGAGCATAACCAAAACTCAACTCCAAATTATGGTAGAAAAATACCAAGTTTGCAAAAAGGAATTGGAGTCTACCCAGATCACCTATGAAAGATGGGTAGAGTCTTGTAAAGGGTATGAGGTTATGCTTGCAAAACAGCTTGAAAGCAATGTCAAGTTTGGAATAGGACATAGAAAATATGATGAACTTGAAAACACTGCTGAAAAACAAGCTGGTTCAACTGAGATAATACCAACCAACAAAAATGGCCAAGAGGTTAAAATAACCGACAAACTTGGCAACAAAATTACTTTGGAAAGATCTGTGGGATCCTCAACTTTTGAGGAGATTGAGAAATATCAATTTAAACCCACATGGTCTGATGAGTGTGATATCCTGGAAAACTTCAAACCAATGGATTTCACAACCACTGATGGTGTAAAAGCTCCAAAAGCAAAGATCATTCCAATCAAAGATATCCCAACAATGGTTCAAAACTCTGTTGCAAAGGAATCTGAGAAAAGGAAGAAAAGAGAAAAGATTAAAAACTTGTTTTGTGATTTTTGTGAAAAAAGGAATCATCTAACAAAAGATTGTTTTCATCTAAAAGCACATGATTTAAACAAAACAAGTATCATTGTACCTGCTGAGAGCTGCACCATCTGTCGAAAAGATAATCATAAAACTAAGGAATGTGTGTATCACAAAAACTTTGGTGAGAAAAAGAAGGAGTACACAGCAAAAACATTCTTAAGTTCATCAGCATCATCTGTCAAATTCACCAAGAAACAACCACTGTTTGTCCCAGTCCAAACAGCTGTCACAAAACAGCTGAACCAAACATCTGTTCAAAGGGATGTTCAAGTGACTGATGCACCCCCTGCCAATCAATTCAGGAGAGGCAAAGGACAACCATCATACCAAAGGATTCCACATGTTTATGAGGCTTACAAAAAGCCCTCTAAACCAAAAGTGAACAGGCATCCTTTTGGTTATCAACAGGTGATTGGCCAAGACCCCCAACAGTGGTTAGAGAAAAACATTCCCAAAAATGTTCAAACCCCTGAGCTAACCACTGTCCATGCATCTGTCATCATCCCAGACACTGTTGAGACCCCATCCAAAGCCTTATTGGCTTTGGAGACCTTAATGAACTAATCCTTTTACTTCATGTGCAGGGAGCTTCTGCATGCTTAGATAGTCTTTGGTATGTAGATAGTGGAGGCTCCAGGCAGATGACAGGATGTAAAGCCCTACTCAAAGATTTCAAAATCCATGGAGAGGGTGATATATCCTTTGGGAATAATAGTAAAGGGAAAGTTCTGGGGTCTGGTACAGTTCAGTCTGGAAATATAAAATTTGAAAATGTCAATCTGATAGACAATCTGAAATTCAATCTCCTGAGTGTCTCACAAATGAGTGACAAGGGGTATGGGACATTCTTCACAAACGAGTGTTGTAGGATTGTTGGACCAGAAATGGTTGAAAAGATTGAAGCAATAATAAAATTAGGAAAAACAAAACTTGTTGCTCAAAGAAGTGGCAATGTTTATGTTGTTGATATGTCAAAAGAGTGTCCCAGAACTGATGCTTGTCTGTTCTCAGCTGCCTCTAACAAAGAGATAGAGCTTTGGCACAAAAGACTGGGGCACACAAATCTCAAGACAATCAATGAAATTTCAAAAACTGGCTTAGTAAGAGGCTTACCACAAAAATTGTTTTCATGTCCTGAGCATTGTGTTTCCTGTTTAAAAGGAAAACAGCATAAAAGCTCTTTAAAGCCAATTGAAGAGTCCAAAACAACCCAGTGTTTGCAAATGTTGCACATGGATTTGTTTGGCC
Organism: Helianthus annuus; assembly: GCF_002127325.2. Lineage (NCBI taxonomy): Eukaryota > Viridiplantae > Streptophyta > Magnoliopsida > Asterales > Asteraceae > Helianthus > Helianthus annuus. Next base: position 106,158,607 of record NC_035444.2, on the reverse strand, counting down.
CAGTGCAAGTCATGAGTCTCAAAAGGAAGAGATATTGTTTGGTTATTGTTGATGACTTCTCTAGGTTTACATGGACCTTCTTTTTACACTCAAAAGATGAGACTGCAGGCATTTTGCAAGACTTTGTGACACAGGTTGAAAAGCAATTTGACCTTCCAGTGAAAGTCTTCAGGAGTGACAATGGCACAGAATTCAAAAATAAGGAGTTGGATGCCTTCTGTGTGAAGAAAGGGATTGTTAGGCAGTACAACATCCCTAGAACACCATAGCAAAATGGGGGTTGTTGAAAGGAAGAACAGAACATTGATTGAGGCTGTCAGAACCATGCTTGCAGATTCAGGTTTGCCATTAACTTTTTGGGCAGAGGCAGTAAACACTGCTTGCTATGTCCAAAACAGAGTTTTAATCAACCCGAGGCACAAAAAGACTGCTTATGAAATTCTGTATAAAATAAAGCCATTAATCTCATATTTCAAAGTTTTTGGTTGCCCATGTTTCATTCTAAACTTAAAAGATTCTATCTCAAAGTTTGCAGCCAAAATTGATATGGGATACCACCTGGGATACTCAACCACTGCTAAGGCTTACAAAGTGTTCAACACAAGGACCAAAGCAGTAGAAGAGACTTTGAATGTAAAGTTCAATGAACTTTCATCAATGAAAATCCCAGCAAACCCTGCAGAATTGTTTGATCTTGATAAATTCACTTTTGAAAATACTGTTGTCAAGACTAACAGTGCAGGTCCATCAGAGAATTCATCACTAGACTATGGATATGAGATCATCATTCCTCAAAAGTCTGCTTCAATAGGAAGAGCATCAGCTGTTCAAAACAGTTGTCAAAGCTCAACCACTACTACCTCAACAGTTGTTGACCAAAGTAGCCCTTTAACCACTGCTTCCACATCATTAAGCACTGTTGATAAAAGTCCTCAAACAGTGGATCAAAGTCAGCATGTGTCCACACATCCCTCCTATGCCACCACCTTTTGAAGCCACTGCTGGGTCATCAAAGTCACCAGCAGTGGTTAGCTCAAATGATACACATTTGCAGCCCTCACCACTCAATGTCATTGTTCCATACACAAGGGAGTTAATCTTCCTGAAATCTCATCCACCAGATCAAATCATTGGTAACATCAATGAAGGGGTGCTCACAAGAAGGCAATCCCAAAACATTTGTCTTTTTGCTGGTTTTCTATCACTCCATCAGCCAGTCAAGTACCAAGAGGCACTAAAAGACAACAGCTGGGTAGAAGCCATGCAAGAGGAGCTCCAACAGTTTAGAAGACAACAAGTATGGGAGCTTGTACCACTGCCAGAGAATGTAAGTCCTATTGGCACAAAGTGGGTCTTCAAAAACAAAACTGATGAAAGGGGTATTGTTGTCAAGAATAAAGCCAGGCTTGTGGTTCAAGGTTACAGACAAGAAGAGGGCATTGATTATGATGAAACATTTACCCCTGTAGCAAGACTTGAAGCTATCAGACTCTTTCTGGCCTTTGCTGTCAACCACAACATCAAGGTGTATCAAATGGATATCAAATGTGCATTCCTCTATGGTAAGATTCAAGAGGAGGTTTATGTTTGTCAACCTCCAGGTTTCGAGGATCCATTTAATCCAGATCATGTCTACAAGCTGAATAAAGCTTTGTATGGCCTGAAACAAGCACCAAGGGCCTGGTATGAACCTCTTTCCACCTTTCTACTTTCCATTGGTTTCACCGGAGGCAGGATTGACAAAACACTGTTTTTAAAATGGAGAGGGAAGGATTTGATGATTGTCCAAATTTATGTGGATGACATCATTTTTGGAAGCACATGTAATAAAATGCGTGAAGAGTTCAGGCAACTCATGACAGCTGAGTTTGAAATGAGTGCAATGGGTGACCTCCAGTGCTTTCTTGGTCTCCAAGTAAGGCAGCTGCAAAATGGCACTTTCATCCATCAAGGCAAATATGCCAAAGAACTTTTAAAGAAATTTGATATGGATGATTGCAAGCCATGTAGTACACCCATTGTAACCAATAAATTGGTCATGTCTGATGAAAAGGGTGATTTGGTTGATCAGACCTTATATAGAAGCATGATTGGGTCTTTATTGTACCTAACTGCATCTAGACCAGATATCGTGTTTGCAACATGTGTCTGTGCAAGATCCCAGTCAGCCCCTAGAAAGTCAAACCTTATTGCTGTAAAAAGGATATTCATATACCTAAAAGGTGCTCCCACACTTGGTATCTGGTATCCAGCTGATGGTAAAATTGAGCTTTCAGGTTTCTCAGATAATGACTTTGCTAGATGTGACAAGACAAGGAAGTCCACTTCAAGAGGGTGCCAATTCCTAGGAAATTGCTTAGTGTCTTGGCAAAGCAAAAAGCAAGCAGTTGTTTCCACATCCACTGCTGAGGCAGAATATATAGTTGCTACAAGTTGTACAGCCCAACTGCTCTGGCTTCAAAATCAGTTGCTGGATTTTGGTATCACTGCCTTGAAAACACCACTCATGTTGGATAGCCAGGCAGCAGAAAATATCATCAAAAATCCAGTTTCTCATTCAACCACCAAGCACATCGACATCAGACATCACTTTGTGAGGGATTGCTATGAAAAAGGTTTGATTTCTCTGCATCATGTTCCAACTAAGGATCAGCTGGCAGATGTGCTAACCAAAGCATTAGATACATCCACCTTTGAAAGCTTGATCTCTAGGATTGGCATGCTAAACATGGAATAACGGGCAAAATCCTGTTTTTCTATGAATAAAAGCATTAAAATGTTTTCAGAAAATCAAAAATCCATCCTTAAAAATAGCTAAAAATGAATTTTTCATTAAATCCTAAAAGTCTGCCATAACCACTGATGGGTTCAAAAGTCTGCTCTACTTCAAAAGTCTGTCCACTGCTGAAAATCATCCCCTGCTCTCATTTTCCTCTGATAAGCACTGATGTTCAAAATCAGTGTTGTATCCACTGATATGCTATCCACTGATAGTAAAAATCATCCACTGCTTCCATTACCATTGCAACCACTGCCTTCACCAGTAGCTTTCACAAAAGTAGTGTCCTTCGCTTCATCAGGGGATGGTACGTGGACAGTACATACTGGTCAGACCTTTTGTAACCGCTGCCACATCAGCACTCACTTTTTCACCATAAAACCCCCATTCTAAACCCAAACAGGGTTTTACTGTCGAATTGAATTCACAAAAATTCTCTTCTCAAAGCAGTTTCCTTCATGTGACAACCCGCAACCTCAAGTTATTAATTTAACCTAACTGTAGTTAATTTAATCATACATTCACAACACTGCATTTAACTAGGGTTAGTCAAATGAGTTACGTCGGTAATTCGGGGAATTACCGGAACCATTGTGAATAATAATTGTAAACAAATGATTTTATATGAAACCTGTGTGTTGACAAATACGCGAAATATATGCTTTATTTGTAAATCACAATATGTCATGAGCTTCATGTGAAAGTTAATTAGTTAAGGGGGTTAAAGTTAATAATTGAAACCTTAATAACCACTGCCTAACCCTAAACTCTACCTCCCAAATCATTATACGGCAGTTGCAAATCATTCTTCTCTAATCACTCCCAAATTACTTTGGCTGCACATCACACCAATCATAAGACTTGATCTTCAAACCCTATAATCCATCATAGGTAAGTGTTTATGATTACGTTGTGTTTATAATTCTTGTTTTGTTCCATGCCAAATGAATATGTGATTGTTGTTAGAATGAAGGAATGAATGATTATTGTTAGACGTTCGAATTGCTATTGATATGTTGAAACTGTTGGTTTATGGTTGGGATTCGTAACATCTTTGATTATTAGTGAACTAGGGTATTGATTCGTAACTGGCATCTTGAAAACTGTATTTCTGTATTGGTTCTAGTCAGAGTTTACATGATAACAAGGATTAGGGTTCTGCGTATGAGTGAAACTGTTATGTTGATGATGATGATTAGATCCGACTTTTGTAGGTGTTCCATGGTCCCAGATTATTGATGATATTTGGACCGAGTTTTGTAAATGAGATGTTGGGTCCGAGTTTTGACTAGCATGATAGGTCCGAACTTTACATGTGATTATGAGGTCCGACTTTTATAAATGAGTAACAAGGTTCGAGTTTTTTTTTTTTTTGGCTTGATGAATAAAGTCCGAACTTTGATAAGGTAAGGTATAATCCGACTTATGCAAAGGGTATAAGGTCCGAGTTTTGTACATATGAACATGTCCGAGTTTTATGTATAATAGAATGTCAGAGTTTTATATATAAACATAAACATGTCCGAATTTTTAAACTTGATGATCTAGTCCGAATCTTTTGAATGGTGGGATGTTTGTCCGACTTTTAAATGGTGGGGAATGATTGTCCGAATTTTTAAAGGCAAAGGGGTCCGAACTTTATTAACTTGTGCAAGGTCCGAGTTTATGAAAGATCATATGTCCGAGTTTCTTGTAATGCATAAAGTCTGAAATTGTTTATTATTAATCACATGATCCGAACTTCTATAATAAGTGTTGTCCGACTTTTATATATTAAAAACATAGTCCGACTTTTAACATGTGAATATGGTCCGACTTTTGGACTTGAAGGGTCTGAACTTTTAAAGATGATAAGCATGGGTCCAAGTTTTTAAATTCTAACACATGATCCGAGTTTTAATGGTAATCCTATGGTCCGACTTATGCAAAGGGTATTAGGTCTGAGCTTTGTAAGTATAAACATGTTTGAATGACCGACACAGTAATTCCGTTAGCTGCTAACCCTGTTAAGCTAAGACGTTAACTCGGTTGATTCTGATTTGACCCTGTTGTTTCCGATAGCTCCGTTACGTACGTTAACTATGTTAGATGTGTTGATTCTGTTAAGCATGCTGACTAGGATTCATATCTATGCTGAGCATGCCATGTATGTTAAGAATGTCATCTCTATGTTAGGCATGACAAGCATGATTAACTCTGTTAAGTATGACAACTTAGTAAGGGACTTGCATGTGATTTGGAACCTCGTATGGAATGATTAATTGTTTATGCATTGCATGATGTAACTGTCAAACACACTCGGTGATATTGAGTGCATGCAAAACCTTACAATCCTGTACTAATTGAACATACGTGTATAAATATAGGACTTGACTGATTACTTGTGAACATACTTTAGCATACCGAGCAAAGCAAGGTGAGTTCACACTCTTTACCAAGGCATGGGATTCCCGGGGATTGGGAATGGGTTGAATGATGGAATTGAACGATTTCTCGTACTTACACGGTTACTAGACTATCTACCATGGTCCTCGGGTTAAGCAGGACACTTACGTAAAACCTACGTAAACAAGTACACACTACTGTCTTCCGGAGTCAGGAAGGACACTTACGTAAAACCTACGTAAACTCACACATGCTACTGTCTTCCGGAGTCAGGAAGGACACTTACGTAAACCCCCGCGTACCCCTGTCCTCGGTTGTGAAGGATGCTTACGTAAAACCTACGTAAAGCTTGTACGTACTACTGTTCTCGGGTTATGAAGAACACTTATGGTTACGAATAGTCTAGTGTATATGCAAACATGGGAAGCCCCCACTAATAGAACATACAACATGGGAAGCCCCCACTAAATATCATAAAAAGGTTTGGGAAACAGGGTAAACGGATTGATCATGTTTGTAACTATGGGAAACCCCCACCATCTATGGATACGTTTTGGGAAACAAGATAAACTGGTTAAACATATTTTCAACATGGGAAACCCCCACGGCAAGTGAGCCAGCTAAAGACAAACTACGTTTTCGTAAAACACTTAAAACGTACACCCAACTGTGAACTCGCTCAACATTGTTGTTGACTCGTTGTTACATGCCTTACAGGCCTTTAGGTGCATATCAAAGGGACTTGCTGTCTGAGAAGCTGGAGTGGTCATGGGTCGAGACACATGGAAACGCAACACAAGACTAAGAGCTTACATGTGATTTTATAAACATGTAAAGAGTTGAATATGCTTCCGCTGTAAACTGGGAAATATTGTACACTATTGTTAATAAATGAAAGTTTATTTAAATATACTTATGTTGTTCAATGTGATTGGTGGTTAATATCCTGGTCAGTCACGCCTCCAAGCGGTTGTACTCCGCATGTGGATTTTGGGGGTGTGACAGATTGGTATCAGAGCCATTGGTTATAGTGAACTTGGTTTTAAAAAGGGGAAACTGTTTTTGTAAAACCAGACTATAACCGGACAGTTCTGAAAACGGGAATACGACCATGACACTCAGCTCCAGATTGCAAGGTTCGTCTCTCTTATACTCATTATACTACATAGCTAGTGAACACCTACATACGATAATGCATGTGATTGCACATTTAGCACACCGATATGAATTCATGAACACTTTCACGTAATAAGTGACCGGTAGGGTGGTCTTTCCCTAAACCTTCATAACCTACGCTATGTGATACACTTTGATTCCTACTTGAGTGTGGGGAACCATTTGACATGAGTTAAGAGGAGCTGAGATGAACATGCATACCACAATATTATTGTGGGTGCACACATAATAATAATGTGGGGTGCATGTGAGTCCCAGTTAGGCTTAACAAGTGGAAAAGGGGTTTTGTCCTGTTGTTCGATCAATATGAAACATAACCAACCTATAGGGGCCATAGTAGTAATTGACCTCTACTTAAACTCAAACGTGAACCTCTCATTTATCGTTGGATTCTTTCGAAACTCGATGTTGACGAGTATTACCGAAGCACCCATTAGAACATCTAGCGAACCATGTAGAATGTTAGGTGCTTATACGAACGTCCCTGAGTTGGATGTCCTCGCATCGAATGATTGAACGATATTTACCCTACTCCTCCTCGTTTTCTGAAACTCATGGATTGACGTCTCTGATCCCGAAGTATGATCACTTCCGCAACACTCTCGTATCAGGCAGTGAACTACTTGTACCACTCGTAACGACGACGGACAGGAGGATGAGCATAGCACCTTACCGACCTCAGTACGGGTTAAGTTAAAACGTCATCAACCCAAGGAGCAATGACAGTTTTGGGAGCTCCAGTAGCAGTAGCAACAACACTGGATGTGGTACTCGCGTTGGGCAATTAGGATTGGTGTGGACAACGCTAAGATTGTAGCAACATGGTGGCCTTCATGCTTTTAGTAATAAATCACTTCGTCACTGTTCGACTCAGCCCTGGTACATCTCGAAACCAAACCTGCTATGGAAACGACAGATGGCGAGCCTATTGAAAACTCATATGGGTGTAGGAATGCAAACTCGACCTTGTGGGACAAGTGATCGACGTCGATTATCCTTCTGCTATCCTTGATAGATTTGATGCAGTAGCCGTGTGGATTGGCTACCCAGATATCGTATACATACACCCAGTGAGGGGAAAACTTTGTGCAAGAAATGTTACCTCCTGCAGCGTGTCAGAGTGGCACCACGGTTACCTTTATTCCAGCAAGAAAGGCCAAGAGTGTCTACGGAAGAATTACCCTACAATGTTAACCCTCAACACGGATGTTAAGACTAAGGAAAGGAGGATCGAGAATCCACCAATTATTCGTGACTTCTCCCTACATGTACCCGAAGAACTGTCAGGTTTATCTACACATCGACAGCTGGGATGTCAGACTTGTATCATGCAAGAAGTAACCCTCATTATTGGTATACCTTACTACCTTACACCAGGAAGGTTGCAGGAACTGTCTAATCAACTTCAGGAATTATTGGACTCGAGCTTCGTCGGACCTAGTTTTCGCTTTAAGGAGCCCCGTTATACTCAAGAAGAGAAGTTGTTCCGCATGTGTAACGATTATCGAGAACTCAACCAAGTGACAGTGGAGAACCGCTATTCTCTTCCACGAATTGATGTTTTATTCGACCAGTTGCAAGGGTCGAGCTACTACTCAAGGATAGATCTGAGGTCAGGTTACCATCAGCTGAGAGTCCAGGATGAGGACGTCTCCAAGACAGCATTCAGAACTCGCTACGGCCACTACGAGTTTCTAGTCATGCCATTCGGGCTAACGAACGCGCCTGCAGTTTTCATGGATCTTATGGACAAGGTGTGCAAGCCTTATTTAGACAAGTTCGTAATTGTTTTTATCAACGACATCCTGATCTACTCCAAGAGTCAAGAGGAACACGAGCAGCACATGCGTCTTATCTTCGAACTCCTTCGAAAGGAACAACTGTACGCCAAGTTTTCAAAATGCGACTTCTGGCTTCGTGAAGTCCACTTTCTAGGCCATGTGGTAAACAAGGATGGGATTCATGTTGATCCATCCAAGGTAGATTCGATCAGGAACTAGCCTGCACCGCGTACACCAACGGAAATACGCCAATTCTTGGGTTTGGCGAGTTATTACAGACGGTTCATCAAAGACTTCTCCAAGATCACACAGCCGCTTACTTTTTTGACACAGAAAGGTGTTACCTATCGTTGGGGTAATACACAAGAAACGGCTTTTCAGTACTTAAAGGATAGACATTGCAGTGCACCTATTCTCTCATTGCCAGAGGGCACGGATGATTTTGTGGTCTATTTTGACGCATCGATACAGGGGCTTGGTTGTGTATTGTTGCAGCGGGATAAAGTTATTGCTTATGCTTCGCGCCAACTCAAAGTTCACGAACGGAACTACACGACGCACGATTTAGAGCTGGGAGCTGTTGTTTTCGCGCTTAAGATATGGCGACACTACCTGTACGGTACCAAGTGCACTATTTACACCGATCATAGGAGTCTCGAGCATATCTTCAAGCAGAAGGAATTGAACATGCGGCAACGTCGATGGGTCGAGCTACTTAATGACTATGAATGTGCCATCAAGTACCATCCAGGCAAAGCTAATGTTGTGGTAGATGCCCTCAGTCGAAAGGATACTGTACCTAGGCGTGTACGAGCCTTGCAGCTTACTATTCAGTCTAGTCTTCCTGCACAGATACGAGATGCTCAGGTAGAAGCACTGAAACAAGAAAATGTCAAGGCTGAAGCCTTACGCGGTTCAAGGCAGCGATTAGAACAAAAGGAAGACGGCGCCTACTATGTAACGGGGCGTATTTGGGTCCCACGGTATGGCGGTTTACGAGAACTTGTGATGGATGAAGCGCACAAGTCTCGCTACTCGGCACATCCAGGTTCGGATAAGATGTACCACGATCTTAAAACTACGTATTGGTGGCCAAGCATGAAAGCCCTCATCGCAATGTACGTCAGCAAATGTTTGTCCTGTGCAAGGGTCAAAGTTGAATATCAGAAACCATCAGGCCTACTTCAGCAACCAAAGATACCGCAGTGGAAATGGGAGGAAATTTCCATGGATTTCGTTACTGGCCTGCCTAGATCCCAGCGTGGGAATGATACTATTTGGGTGATCGTAGATCGACTCACAAAGTCTGCTCACTTCCTAGCTATTAAGGAAACGGATAAGTTCTCTACTTTAGCAGACATCTACTTGAAAGAAGTTGTTTCGAGGCACGGAGTGCCGACCTCTATTATTTCGGATCGGGATGCACGATTCACTTCAGAACTGTGGCAAGCGATGCATAAAGCCTTCGGCTCACGGCTAGACATGAGCACAGCTTACCACTCTCAGACAAATGGGCAGTCTGAGCGCACTATCCAGACCCTAGAAGACATGCTTCGGGCGTGTGTTATCGATTTCGGCAACAGCTGGGAAAGGCATCTCCCGTTAGTGAAATTTTCATACAATAACAATTATCACACCAGCATACAAGCCGCTCCATTCGAGGCATTGTACGGATGTAAATGTCGGTCACCTCTCTGTTGGGCAGAGGTGGGGGATAGTCAGATCACAGGTCCAGAAATGGTAGTTGATGCTACTGAACGAATTGCACAGATACGACAACGCATGGCGGCAGCTCGCGACCGTCAGAAAAGTTACGCTGATAAGCGCAGGAAACCGCTCGAGTTCCAAGTTAGGGATCGAGTGCTACTCAAAGTCTCACCCTGGAAGGGTGTGGTTCGTTTTGAATGACCGACACAGTAATTCCGTTAGCTGCTAACCCTGTTAAGCTAAGACGTTAACTCGGTTGATTCTGATTTGACCCTGTTGTTTCCGATAGCTCCGTTACGTACGTTAACTATGTTAGATGTGTTGATTCTGTTAAGCATGCTGACTAGGATTCATATCTATGCTGAGCATGCCAGTATGTTAAGAATGTCATCTCTATGTTAGGCATGACAAGCATGATTAACTCTGTTAAGTATGACAACTTAGTAAGGGACTTGCATGTGATTTGGAACCTCGTATGGAATGATTAATTGTTTATGCATTGCATGATGTAACTGTCAAACACACTCGGTGATATTGAGTGCATGCAAAACCTTACAATCCTGTACTAATTGAACATACGTGTATAAATATAGGACTTGACTGATTACTTGTGAACATACTTTAGCATACCGAGCAAACCAAGGTGAGTTCACACTCTTTACCAAGGCATGGGATTCCCGGGGATTGGGAATGGGTTGAATGATGGAATTGAACGATTTCTCGTACTTACACGGTTACTAGACTATCTACCATGGTCCTCGGGTTAAGCAGGACACTTACGTAAAACCTACGTAAACAAGTACACACTACTGTCTTCCGGAGTCAGGAAGGACACTTACGTAAAACCTACGTAAACTCACACATGCTACTGTCTTCCGGAGTCAGGAAGGACACTTACGTAAAACCTACGTAAACCCCCGCGTACCCCTGTCCTCGGTTGTGAATGATGCTTACGTAAAACCTACGTAAAGCTTGTACGTACTACTGTTCTCGGGTTATGAAGAACACTTATGGTTACGAATAGTCTAGTGTATATGCAAACATGGGAAGCCCCCACTAATAGAACATACAACATGGGAAGCCCCCACTAAATATCATAAAAAGGTTTGGGAAACAGGGTAAACGGATTGATCATGTTTGTAACTATGGGAAACCCCCACCATCTATGGATACGTTTTGGGAAACAAGATAAACTGGTTAAACATATTTTCAACATGGGAAACCCCCACGGCAAGTGAGCCAGCTAAAGACAAACTACGTTTTCGTAAAACACTTAAAACGTACACCCAACTGTGAACTCGCTCAACATTGTTGTTGACTCGTTGTTACATGCCTTGCAGGCCTTTAGGTGCATATCAAAGGGACTTGCTGTCTGAGAAGCTGGAGTGGTCATGGGTCGAGACACAGGGAAACGCAACACAAGACTAAGAGCTTACATGTGATTTTATAAACATGTAAAGAGTTGAATATGCTTCCGTTGTAAACTGGGAAATATTGTACACTATTGTTAATAAATGAAAGTTTATTTAAATATACTTATGTTGTTCAATGTGATTGGTGGTTAAGATCCTGGTCAGTCACGCCTCCAAGCGGTTGTACTCCGCATGTGGATTTTGGGGGTGTGACACTTCACATTTCATCAAATTCATCCATTAACTTCTTCAATCGTCTTCTCCAAAATGACTAAATAAAAGTCTTCCGCAAAATCATCATCAAAAGCTGCCTCTCAAAAGGCTACATCCACCGAAATTCCACACAAAATTTCTCATAATCTTCTGGGTCTTCTCACATAACCCGGCACCGTTGATACCTCTGATTCCATCCTTGATTTAATCACGGCTTCAAAGTACAAAACTTTGTTGACCGCCGATGCACCAATTTATTTGACAACCCAAAGAGAGTTTTGGAAAAATGCAACCCTTGAAAAACAAGGCGAAAATGTGACTACCATTACCTCTTCTCTAAAGGGTAAACCTGTCAACATCACACCGCAATCCATATTAGAGGTCTTTCAGCTCGATGATCAAGAAGGTAAAGATTCTTTCCCTAAAAACGAGTTAAAAATTGACTTCATTGAGAGAGGGTATGCAGACACAATGATGAAGAGGGATACCTTACAAAAAGGTTTCTTCCCTCCTGCAACAAGGTTTTTATTCAATACCCTCCTCATGTGTGTTTCAAATAAAACCACTTCTTTTAATGAAATACCATTGAAGATTCAAAACCTAGGGTATGCTATTCTTCAAGAAGAAAACTTTAATTATTCCCAGGTAATCTTCAATGATTTGGTTAAAAATGTTAAAACAAAATCATTCTTACTATTTCCAAGATTTCTAACCTATTATTTTGAAAAGAAATTCAGTAAGGATGATCTTCTTGTAATAAACCAAGGTGAATATTTTCAAATGCACAGCTTAACTGCTGAAACCTTTACCAGAATGTCAACACCTTGCAAAACACAAGCAGAGGTGCCTGAGCAGAATTTAGCAGCAAACACTGCTCCTCAGGTATCTGCTGTTGAGCCCACTGCTCAAGGTGATCAAGGTAGCAAAACAACTGCCTTGAAACCCACACCTAAAATTACCAAAAAGCCATAGAAAAAGAAAACTCAAAACCCCCCCAAACCTATCAAAAAGGCAACTCTGGAGGATGAGATACCAGAGCAACTGCCTGTGACAACACAAAAGTCACATCAAACCACTGCTGCTACTTCCTCACAGCAGTTGGTAAAAATATCTCAAACCATAGCTAAAACTCCTCCTGTTTCTTCACAAAAAGAACAGGTTGTACAAATAGGGTCACCACATCATGATGCTCTGGAAGCACTTGTTTCCATCATCCACAGCCCAATGCTCGGGGCAAATCCTCTTTCTACACCCAGACTTACATCCCCAATTCCCCCAAACACCAAAATTTTGTTGGATGCAATTGATTTGAACCTGGCACAAACCAGTCCTTCTCAATCACCTGTTCATGAGAATATACTTCAACAAGAGACTGGGCCTAATGTATCGATCTTTGCTAACCCACCAACACAACCTGAGGAGGTTACACCCCTTGAGTTACAAGTAACTCTTGGTGGTAATCCAAGTGAAGCAGCCACTACAAGTGTTGAACCTGCAGGTTTACACTTGGACAGTGGTTACATCAATAAGACTTCCTTGGAGGCAATTCCTTCCATAACACCTCTGTTATCTGCTAGTGAGTTTGTTTTAACCACTGGTTCCATCAAAAGATTATCAAGTGTTGAAGGAAGAAGACCCCAGTACCAAGAAAAAGGGGCATCAGTTGTTGATGTTTGGAGTACACTCCCTACCTCAACCTCTGAGAAAACCACTACTAGTGGGAAATCAGATGATCCCATTAAATTGGGTGATGGTTTAAAGTACCAGGAATTGACGGACAGAGTTGAAAAACTGGATACCTCTGTTGCAGAAATCAAAGAAATGCTGCATCAGTTGTTGACAGTACAAATGGTATAATCCACTGATGTTCCACCTCAAGCACCTGCTCCACCACCAGCAGATGTTACAAATGAGCTCTGGAACCTTTTTCAACCTTTTCTCCAACAACAACAACAAGTGGCTGATCAGCAACATGAAAAACATGTCCAAGAGCTGAGAAACACAATGGAGTCTAGGTTCAAGAACACACAAGATGACATCAAGGCTATCAAGGCCCATCTGTTGACAACCACTGGCACTGCTCCTCCAACAGTTCTTTTTTTTTATGAACTCCCCCCAGATAATGCCAAAAAGGGGGAGAAAATTCAGGAGTGGAGGAAGAAAGGGATTGATAATGGTCTGTATCTTGAGCCTAAAAAGGATGCTATGCTCAGAAACATTCCCTTGCCAGATGGTAGCAAGAAGGTTGATGTTACCCAGAATGCACTTGATAAAGGTGTCATAAATGTAAAAAGGGATAGAGCGGCAAAGAATTTATCAAGGTGGAATGAGGAGAAGAGAGCTTTCATGGAGCTGAATGCGCAGGGTTGCTCTGGTGAAAAGGATGTTCAAAATCCTGTTCCAAAAAGAAATCTTACTAGAAGTAAGGAAACCCAAGTCCACACCATCCAGTCTTCCAAAGCATACTTCAAAACCACCATCCAAAAGCCACCAACTTCAAACCTCCACTCAAATAGTTGCTGAAACTCCTGTTGTATCAACATCTGCTGGTACTTCAGTTGTTACAACATCTGCTCTCACTTCAACACACACCACTATCACAGCCTTATCTCCACTAAAAACAACATCTCCACCATCATCTCCAGCCAAAAAGCAGAAGACAGCAGATGTCACAACATCTGCTGTAATGACAACAGTGGTTGAAACACCAGTTGTTTCAACAACTGTTAGTCAGTCACAAACCACTACCACTCAAACCACCTCCACTGTTCCACCCAAAACATCATCTGCCTCTCCTAAAATAAAAAGGAGAAGGATTATCATATCAGATGATGATTCTCCATCACCACCACCAACAGCTTCAAAATCCCAAGCACTTGTCACAATTCCAAAACCCATTCCTCTCTCTTCAGCTCAAATCCAAAAGTTATTACCTCCTGCAGGTGTTGTATTTCCTTTGAAACTCATAGCAGTTAGGGAAGAAATCAAATCTTTCTATTATGAGGATGACCCTGCCAAAAGGAGTTTGCCATCGATTGAAGGATATCCCAGGCCAAATAATATTGAAGAATATTTGAAAATCAAGGCCAAGCAAGCAGAGGATATCTCAATCAAAAATAAACAAGGGAAATCTGATAGAGAATTTCAGCAAAACTATCAGTTTCTACTCACACGGGTCAGATCTATGGAGCAATTTGCCAAAAATGTATGTCAGCAAATCTCTGAAAGGGCAGATGAGTCCTTGAGAAAAGACTACATTGAAAACATCATGACCTACAAGAAATATAAGGGGGAGAAACACATGTACAAAAACTGGACCATTCCTGAGCTTGAAAAAGAAGTAGCCAGGATTCATGAAATGATCAAAAATAAGGTCAAGCAGACTCCTCCTGAAAAATTCAAACAATTTGAAGCTGACAAGGCCTTAGAGTTGAAGAGAATGAAAGAGGAGCTGGTAGCAGCTGATTATGGGTCAAAGAATTCTGTGTCAAAGTGGGGAGAAGCTAGGGTCAGGGCCACCTATAAAAGGTTGGAGGAACTTAGGAAGAAAGATCCAACAGCTCCACAAAAGCCTGACTACTCCAAAGCAGAGGTCTCAAAAAGACCACCAAAGCTGCAAGCCAAAAGAACCACTGCTCCTGCTGGTGCTGCCATCTACAAAAGAAGGAGACAAAACCAGTTGGGTGCTGAAACAGTTCAAGATCTAATTGCTGGTAATTACCTTGTAAAAGAGGGCATTATGTTAATGATGAAAGAAGATCCTGAATTGGAACAATCTGCAAGTACTGCTCAGCCAGTCATGAATAGGCCAGCATCACCAAATGTAACACCCCGTGTTTTCGAATGTCAAAGTCAAAGTCAAAGTCAAAGTCAAAGTCCAAATCAACTTTGACTTTCTTTGACTATAAATAGACTATTTTTTTATTTTTTTTTCTTTTTTTATGTTTTATTTGTATTATGTGGAGTAAGTGTTGTAATTAAGGAAGAATCGAAGTAATCGAATGTGTAATCGACACGAACCGACTTACGACTGTGAATAGTAGGAAGTAACAATGCGATAAAGTTAACTAATCAGTAATCAAACCGATCTAACCATCATCGAACTCGAATCTCGAATTACACAAACTTTGGTTGTTGCTATAAGTGTGTGTGCGCCTTATGTGTTACCTGTGCGTGCTTACTTTATGTTTTGTATAGTATTCAATCGAATCAATCGAAACTCGAATCGAACCTCGAAGCTCAAACCGAATGCAATCGAAATCGAATTATGACGAATGGTAACGTAAGGATAGGGTGAAGTGTAGATGGTTGTATGTTAGATATAGTGGTTGGGATTAAAAGTAATTTGAATAGGGAACTCTATCGTACTCGTATCGTCTTCAACCGAAATCGAAATATCAAAAATCGTTGCACCAAACACTCGAACCAGGCTGCTAATCGATCAGGCTGTCAGCCGATCGAACAGCCCAGCCGATCGAACAGACTGTTCGATCGAACAGGCTGTCCGATCGGGGAAGCCTGGCCGATCGGCCAGCCCTTTCCTCTTTTGAGCCTATAAATAGGGCTGTCATTGTCACTCTTTACCACTTTTGGAAAGCTCTGACCGACCAGCTCGTGCTCCTCCTCTTTTCTCAGATTTCTTCCGATTCCGGTAAGTTTTCGTCCTAAATCTTGTACTTTCTTGATCAAAACATGCTCCTACACCTTTCTATCTTTCAAATCTTGATTTCTAACCGTGAAATCACCAAGATCTAAGCATCCTTGGATGATGTCATCATGGTGTTCTTCAAGAACATCAAGTTTTGGCTCTAATCCACCATGAATGGCTAAGATCTAACCGATTTCCACATAAACAAGCTAAGATCTATCAAAGATCTAAAACATTTACATGATGTGAAGGATTGAAAGAAGAAATTCCAACTTTCTTTCAACTCTTTAACACTCAATGCCTTCAAACCGGTAGAAACGGAACTTGAACCAACTCACTAATCATTCCAATGGTTGTGTGATTCAAGATCCGGGTTCTATCTACGAGGTTCACCGACTTCGGGTTAAATGTTAAGCCGCAGTTCCGAACCATTCACCGGCCGGACTTGGGTGATTCCTGTCCGAGCAGGAGGAACAAGTAAGAACGAAGGTTCCCTGGTTAAGCTCGTTGTCAAACTACCTCAATATAACGTTAAATAATCAGAACAGCCAAGTGTTAGACGAACAGGCCGACCAGGTCAGGGTGCTGGCCGAACGGTTAGGCTGTTCGAACGAACAGCCCAACCGATCGGACATGCCAGCCGATCGACCAGGCCAGCCGATCGGCTAGCATATGGCCCCACACTTAACAATTTCATGAAGTATGGTATTGAACCAGGTACTGTTCGATTGAACAGCTGTTCGTCAACATTACTCCTCGGATCGTGAGATACTATGCTTCAACACTTAGTCGATTTTTAATTCGTTTGTCGTATAGGAATGCCACCCGATCGAGAATGCTATTCGATCGAGTAGGCTGTTTGATTGAGTGACATCCTGCTGAGGACTACTACTGAAGTTCCTAACCGATCGGTTAAGCCGACCGTTCGATCGATCGACCTGAAAGGTAAGAACACTTCAGTGTTCTCAAATACTACAACGAAAACTTCAAAAGTTCAAATCCTCACACAAACACATCTTACTCAAGGGAAGAAACAATCCACTCGAACAGTCCAGCCGATCGAGCCTACCGGCCGATCGAACGCACTGTTCGAACGGATTGTCTAGCCGAACAAACAACTCACTCGATCGAACCAACTGTTCGATCGACCAGGCTGTTCGACCCACTTACACTTGTTTCCATTCTACGTGTTCTTCATCGTTGTGCTATCGAACTGTTCAGGCTAACCCCACTCTCAAGCGCTCCTTTCAATCCATCAAATCAAACGTTGTGAGTATACTCGATCCGTTTTTGCTTTTAGCACTTTTGGGTGTTACATACGTTACTATTATCAAAACACAATCGATCACACTACTCAAACTATTTGAACGCTAACCAATATGCATGTATTACGTGACTAAATGAATGCTTGTTGATTGTGTTTACACGTGGAATGTTGTCTACCTGCCTTAACGACGTAGTACTATAGTTTGGACTCAGCACCCATTCACACGGGGGTTGTTAAGGACAATTACTTGCATGGATTACGGTGGTAATCATGTATTGCAAACCGTCTCGGATGGTCAACCCGCAGTCATTGGTATAGGTCCATGTCGATAATTAACATGCTTCGTTTTCCTCTGTGTACGTGCTGGTTATGCGTAAACTATTTCGAACTTTATATGTTATTATCAAACTTGTATGCTCACCTTTACATTATATGTATTGACTTTATTTTAACGTATGTGACAGGTGTTTAGGATGTTTGCTTGCTAGGAAAGCGAGGCTAGAATAAAGCTCTAGAGGCCCCCAACAAATAGTTGTCTGTCAGGAAAAAGCAACTAGAGCATAGTTGTCTGTAGATCTTGTCAGGCTGGGTCTTTAGGAGTATTTGGGACAATATTTATTTGTTTTATTTAAATCTGAGTTGTCGGAACAGAATATTTGACAAGTTGTTATCTGTGATAATTTGTTTGTTATTTGGGACACGGTATGGGACGTGTTATTTAAACTGAATAGTAATGATAATTGTTATGGAAACTTCTGGACAATCTATTTCGCTCAGTGCCATACCCTGATGATTCCGCCATAGGTTGGGGTGTGATAGATTGGTATCAGAGCCATAACTATAGGGAATTAGGCTGGACACGACCTAGTCCGGGTCGCTGTCTTAGAGACCTAGACTATAGTTAGGAACCAACAGACCAAGCTTATGTGCTATATTCCGATATCCTTCGCTATCACTGCACTCAAAAATTTTCAAATGGAGTCAAGCGACTTAGTCGGGATTAGGTGTGAAAAAGCAAACTCTCGACTAAATTGCTTGATCAATGCTGATTTTTATCAATTTGTCATTGATTTCCTCATTTTCGATAACGAACGAGGAGAATTATACCAAATCAGGAGTGAAATCCATATTTTGATGAATAATCTCCTCAAATTTTACTACAACAAGGAAGAAATTGCTAAGCCAGGGGTGAAACCCGAACCTTGGCAACTTATTCCAACTTTCACTCATCTCGCCAAAGCCTCGACGGACTCCAACGACCTGAACTCACGAGTATGGCTTAGGGAATACGTGTTGAATGCCCAAGAATCGAGGCAGAAACGCGATCCCGAAAGTTGAAAAGTGACGACAAGTCTATTGTGAATAGCCGAATCGCTTTGGGTAGTCAATGTCTAGTAGCCGCAGACAGTCCATTTCCTCGATTTTACATGTTTCGATTCTGAGCCCGCAATTGCCGACTCTGATAATTCGTCGATTTTATGTGTTTTATGTGTAATTACCTATTTATGTGTTTAATTTTAAGGTTCGCCCGATTTTTGCTATTACTTCGATCGACACACACGACTCGTATTGCTATTCTACCTCAAAAAGCTAACAAGTCGTTGCAATTCTAGATGATTCTATGCTACGATATACACTATACTATACTCGACATGCTATACGATTATGCGATACTACTCGTTATGCTATATGAACGACACGCGAACTTGGAATGATAGGTTCCTGTATTCTGACTGCTTCTGTGTTTAAATGTGTATGTGCTTCTGTGCTTACGTGTCTCTGTGCTTTACGTGCTTATGTGCTTATGTGCTTCTGTGATTACGTGAATCTGTGGTTATGTCCCTACATGTTTATGTGATGCGTGTTTCGACGTATTCCTAAGCTTTAGTAAGTAGTAGACGTGTGAGGGGAGATTCGATTTGTTGTGTCTGAGACATACGATGATGTCTGTTGCAGACCATGTCGTCATCTGGACAACGAACCCCGCTTACTCTCCAAGAGAAGAAAGACAGGCGTCTCGCTACTATCATTGCCAAGAGCGTGGCAAAAGCTGTGAGCGATGTCTTTGAAAACGCCAGCAAGTCGTCTGAAGAGTCACGAATCAATGCTCCTAAGGATGCCAACAAGATTAGTTTCAGCTTCAAACAATTTAAAGCATGCGGACCTAAAGAATTCACCGGAGAAGATGGCCCTACCGCCATGTTTCAATGGTTCGATTCAGTTGAAGTCACTCTGCGCCAAAGCGGCTGTCCTGAGAATCTCCGCACCCTCAATGCTACAGGCGTCTTCCAGTCCCGAGCTCTAGACTGGTGGACAGCCGAACGAAACAAGCGCGGAAATGATGCAGCTTATGAGCTGACTTGGGAGGAGTTAAAGGCAATTATGATGGACGAATTTTGCCCTCCCCATGAACGCCAAAAGCTGGAGGACGAGTTTTGGAACATCAAGCAGAAGGATAAAGACAACGCTGCTTTAACTGCACGCTTTAAACGGCTCAGCATCATTTGTCCCGATCAAGTCAAGACGTCAGACATGGCCATCAAGAAGTATATTCGAGCTCTACCCGATTGTGTTGCCGATTTCATTCATGCTGCCAAGCCATCATCGATTGAAGAGACCTACCTGCTTGCCGCCGAGATCAATGACAAGCGGGTAAAGTCTGGTTTTTGGGATAAGCATACCAAGTCTCTGCACCAAGCCACCACCACGTCAACCGTCGACACCACCACTGCTCAACCATCCAAGTCATCAAGAAGAAAGAAGAAGCACAACAACAACAGCTCTAGCAACAAGAACTGTGCTGTGACAACGACTGCTGCTCCCCTGCAAGCCGTACAGGCTCAGCAGCAGTCTCACCACCGACAAGCTCCAGTGATCAATGCGCCGCCAGCTAAGCGCGCTTACACATGTCCCCACCCGCTCTACCCGACATGCTCATACCATCATCCGGTGGGAGTCGCCTGTCGTTTCTGCGCCCACTGCAATCTTTACGGACATTTCACTGCGAATTGTCGCTATGGTCCCCGTCAAGCCCCAGTTCAAGTCGCCGCTCACCAAGCTCTACTTCCAGCCCCTCAAGGCTAACCAGCAGCTCCAGCACCCGCGGTCAATGCTCGAGTCTGCTTTGCATGTGATGACCCTAACCACTTTGCAAACATGTGCCCGAACAGGGTTGTGAAACAAGAACCCCAGCAGCAGCAGCAACAGCAGCAGCCTCAACAGCAACAGCAAGCAGCCCGTGCTAGAACCTTTAACATCAATGCCCGTCAAGCCCAGGCTGACAACAACATGGTTAATGGTACGTTCCTTGTGAATGGTATTTATGCATCATGTTTGTTTGATATTGGAGCCGATAACTGCTTCGTGTCTTGTAAATTCGAGAAGCTCCTTAGTCGTGATCGTTCCTATCTTCCCTCGTCATTCGAAGTCGAAGTTGCTACTGGAAGAACCGTCGCTGTTAACTCTGTTCTTCGTGATTGTACCCTCGAGCTCAACAATCACATCTTCCCAATCGACCATATTCCGATGCAACTCGGAAGTTTTGATGTCATAGTAGGCATGGACTTTCTTCGCGAAAACCATGCTGAAGTTGTGTGCTTCGAAAAGATGATTCGATTCTCGCTCGCGAATGGTGATCTGTTATGTGTGTACGGTGAAACAGCTTCGAAAGGTCTCAAACTCATGCCATGCGTCCAAGCTAGCAAGTATCTCCGCAAGGAATACAGCGCTTTCTTGGCCAACATTGTAGTAGCGGAGAAGGAAAAGAAAAACAAGGTTGAAGTCAAAGACGTCCCAGTGGTTCGTGAATTTCCTCAGGTATTCCCTGATGACCTTCCCGGACTACCGCCAAGTCGTGATATCGACTTTCGTATCGACCTTATTCCTGGAGCTAACCCTGTTGCTAAAGCCCCTTATCGACTCGCGCCATCCGAAATGAGGGAACTCTCGAACCAACTCCAGGAGTTACTTGAAAAAGGCTTCATTCGCCCGAGCACCTCTCCATGGGGTGCGCCAGTCCTTTTCGTTAAAAAGAAGGATGGGTCGTTCAGGATGTGCATCGACTATCGGGAGTTAAATAAGCTGACCATCAAGAACCGTTACCCTTTGCCCCGAATCGATGACTAATTTGATTAGCTGCAAGGTGCCAAGTGTTTCTCGAAGATCGATCTACGTTCAGGCTATCATCAGTTGCGCATTCAAGAGGAAGATATACCTAAAACAGCCTTCCGCACTCGATACGGCCACTATGAGTTCGTTGTTATGCCTTTTGGTCTAACCAACGCACCCGCGGTATTTATGGATCTGATGAATCGCGTGTGTAAACCTTATCTTGACCGTTTCGTCATAGTGTTCATCGACGATGTCCTGATTTATTCCAAGTCGAAAGCCGAACATGCGCAACATCTACGTTTGGTTCTCGAGTTACTCCAGGGGAACCAACTCTATGCCAAGTTCTCCAAGTGCGAATTCTGGTTGGAGGAGGTTCAGTTTCTGGGTCATATCGTGAATAGTCAGGGTATTCATGTCGATCCCGCGAAGATTAAAGCAGTCAAAAGCTGGATTACGCCAAAGAACCCGTCTGAAGTCCGATCATTTCTTGGATTAGCAGGCAATTAACGACGATTTATCGAAGGATTCTCTAAGATCGTTGTACCGCTTACCGCTCTTACTCATAAAGACAGGTCTTTTGTTTGGGGAACCGAACAAGAATCTGCTTTCCAAACCCTTAAGCGCAAGCTCTGCAATGCTCCCGTTCTCATATTGCCGGACGGAAACGACGATTTCATTGTCTATTGTGATGCTTCCAACCTTGGTCTTGGCTATGTTCTCATGCAACGGGACAAGGTTATAGCGTACGCATCTCGTCAGCTCAAAATCCACGAGAAGAACTATACAACCCATGATCTCGAGCTAGGCGCAATTGTTTTTGCATTGAAGATTTGGCGACACTACCTGTATGGTACCAAGTGTACGATCTTCACCGATCACAGGAGTTTACAACACATCTTTAATCAGAAAGAACTTAACATGCGTCAACGCCGATGGGTAGAACTTCTTAACGATTACGACTGCGAGATTCGTTATCACCCGGGCAAGGCAAATGTTGTAGCCGACGCACTCAGCAGACGGAGTTATTTGCTCAGTATTCGCAATACCCAAGCCCAGCACAATCTCGAAGCTCTCATCCGCGAAGCCCAGTATGCTTGTTTTAATGAACGCACTTTGAAGAAGGAGAGAATCTATCACGATGGAGCTCAACTTGTAAGCAAAGCAGATGGGATTTTCTACTATCTGGACCGAATTTGGATCCCTAAGCGGACCGATTTGCGAAAGATTATAATGAACGAAGCCCACAAATCCCGATACTCTATTCATCCCGGTGCCGATAAAATGTACCAGGATCTTCGTTACAAGTAATGGTGGCCGGGTATGAAACGGGATATCGCCCTCTATGTTGGAAGTTGCCTGACTTGTGCGAGAGTTAAGGCTGGATATCAACGACCTTCTGGCTTACTCGAACAACCTCCAATCCCCATATGGAAGTGGGAGAGTATAGCTATGGACTTTATAACCAAACTTCCGCCCACGCCATCAGGTCACGCCAGCATTTGGGTTATAGTGGATCGTCTGACCAAATCAGCCCACTTTCTGCCAATACGGGAAGACTACAAGGTAGAACGACTAGCCCGAATCTACACCGACGAGATCATATGTAATCATGGTATGCCTCGTGACATCATTTCAGACTGTGATGCTCGGTTTACCTCGCGATTGTGGGAAACGTTTCAAGCGGCCCTTGGTACGTCGCTTAACCTGAGTACTGCATTCCATCCTCAAACTGACGGACAGACTGAAAGAACGATTCGTACTCTTGAAGATATGCTCCGTGCGTGTTTCATAGACTTCGGTGGTAGTTGGAACAAATACCTACCGTTAGTCGAATTCTCGTACAACAACAGCTATCATACCAGCATACAAATGGCACCATTCGAGGCTTTATATGGAAGAAGATGTCGTTCGCCTATTGTATGGCACGAGATCGGACATTCGCAATTAACCGGTCCCGAGTTACTACAAGAAACGACTAACAAAATCCTCCAAATTCGAGACAACTTGGCAAAGGCCAGGGATAGACAGAAAAGTTACACCGATAGAAGACGCAAGCCCCTTGAATTTGACGTTGGCGACTACGTACTCCTAAAGGTATCACCTTGGAAGGGTGTAGTTAGATTCGGCAAGAAAGGGAAACTAGCGCCTCGATATGTTGGACCTTTTAAGATTCTGGAAAGGATCGGAAAAGTCACCTACAAACTCGAACTACCGGAGGAACTCAGTAACGTCCACCCGACTTTCCATGTGTCGAACCTCCGAAAATGCCTAGCTGATCATGATCTGATTGTACCCCTCGACGATCTTCAGGTCAACGAAACGCTACACTTCGTGGAAAAGCCTGTCGAAATCATGGACCACCAAACCAAGCAACTCAGACGCTCGCGCATCCCTATCGTGAAAGTCCGATGGGAAGGCAAACGAGGCGCGGAGTTCACTTGGGAACTCGAAAGCGACATGAAGGCCAAGTACCCGCAGTTGTAAAAATGAAGATCTGAAGCGTCAAATTGGTAATTCACGGTGCTGTGCAGCCTCGAGCCTAATTTCGGGACGAAATTCCCTAAACAAGGGGAGGCTGTAACACCCCGTGTTTTCGAATGTCAAAGTCAAAGTCAAAGTCCAAATCAACTTTGACTTTCTTTGACTATAAATAGTCAATTTTTTTTATTTTTTTTTATTTTTTTTGTATTATGTGGAGTAAGTGTTGTAATTAAGGAAGAATCGGAGTAATCGAATGTGTAATCGACGCGAACCAACTTACGAGTGTGAATAGTAGGAAGTAACAATGCGATAAAGTTAACTAATCAGTAATCAAACCGATCTAACCATCATCGAACTCGAATCTCGAATTACACGAACTTTGGTTGTTGCTATACGTGTGTGTGCGCCTTATGTGTTACCTGTGCGTGCTTACTTTATGTTTTGTGTAGTATTCAATCGAATCAATCGAAACTCGAATCGAACCTCGAAGCTCAAACCGAATGCAATCGAAATCGAATTATGACGAATGGTAACGTAAGGATAGGGTGAAGTGTAGATGGTTGTATGTTAGATATAGTGGTTGGGATTAAAAGTAATTTGAATAGGGAACTGTATCGTACTCGTATCGTCTTCAACCGAAATCGAAATATCAAAAATCGTCGCATCAAACACTCGAACCAGGCTGCTAATCGATCAGGCTGTCAGCCGATCGAACAGCCCACCCGATCGAATAGACTGTTCGATCGAACAGGCTGTCCGATCGGGGAAGCCTGGCCGATTGGCCAGCCCTTTCCTCTTAGGGAGCCTATAAATAGGGCTGTCATTGTCACTCTTTATCACTTTTGGAAAGCTCTGACCGACCAGCTCGTGCTCCTCCTCTTTTCTCAGATTTCTTTCGATTCCGGTAAGTTTTCGTCCTAAATCTTGTACTTTCTTGATCAAAACATGCTCCTACACCTTTCTATCTTTCAAATCTTGATTTCTGACCGTGAAATCACCAAGATCTAAGCATCCTTGGATGATGTCATCATGGTGTTCTTCAAGAACATCAAGTTTTGGCTCTAATCCACCATGAATGGCTCGGATCTAACCGATTTCCACATAAACAAGCTAAGATCTATCAAAGATCTAAAACATTTACATGATGTGAAGGATTGAAAGAAGAAATTCCAACATTCTTTCAACTCTTTTACACTCAATGCCTTCAAACCGGTAGAAACGGAACTTGAACCAACTCACTAATCATTCCAATGGTTGTGTGATTCAAGATCCGGGTTCTATCTACGAGGTTCACGGACTTCAGGTTAAACGTTAAGCCGCAGTTCCGAACCGTTCACCGGCCGGACTTGGGTGATTCCTGTCCGAGCAGGAGGAACAAGTAAGAACGAAGGTTCCCTGGTTAAGCTCGTTGTCAAACTACCTCAATATAACGTCAAATAATCAGAACAGCCAAGTGTTAGACGAACACGCCGACCAGGTCAGGGTGCTGGCCGAATGGTTAGGCTGTTCGAACGAACAGCCCAACCGATCGGACATGCCAGCCAATCGGCTAGCATATGGCCCCACACTTAACAATTTCATGAAGTATGGTATTGAACGAGGTACTGTTCGATCGAACAGTTGTTCGTCAACATTGCTCCTCGGATCGTGAGATACTATGCTTCAACACTTAGTCGATTTTCAATTCGTTTGTCGTATAGGAATGCCACCCGATCGAGCATGCTATTCGATCGAGTAGGCTGTTCGATTGAGTGACATCCTGCTGAGGACTACTACTGAAGTTCCTAACCGATCGGTTAAGCCGACCGATTGAACAGACCGTTTGATCGATCGACCTGAAAGGTAAGAACACTTCAGTGTTCTCAAATACTACAACGAAAACTTCAAAAGTTCAAATCCTCACACAAACACATCTTACTCAAGGGAAGAAACAATCCACTCGAACAGTCCAGCCGATCGAGCCTACCGGCCGATCGAACGCACTGTCCTAACGGATTGTCTAGCCGAACGAACAACTCACTTGATCGAACCAACTGTTCGATCGACCAGGCTGTTCGACCCACTTACACTTGTTTCCATTCTACGTGTTCTTCATCGTTGTGCTATCAAACTGTTCAGGCTAACCCCACTCTCAAGCTCCCTTCAATCCATCAAATCAAACGCTGTGAGTATACTCGATCCCTTTTTGCTTTTAGCACTTTTGGGTGTTACATACGTTACTATTATCAAAACACAATCGATCACACTACTCAAACTATTTGAACGCTAACCAATATGCATGTATTACGTGACTAAATGAATGCTTGTTGATTGTGTTTACACGTGGAATGCTGTCTACCTGCCTTAACGACGTAGTACTATAGTTTGGACTCAGCACCAATTCACACGGGGTTGTTAAGGACAATTACTTGTATGGATTACGGTGGTAATCATGTATTGCGAACCGTCTCGGACGGTCAACCCGCAGTCATTGGTATCGATAGGTCCATGTCGATAATTAACATGCTTCGTTTTCCTCTGTGTACGTGCTGGTTATGTGTAAACTATTTCGAACTTTATATGCTATTATCAAACTTGTATGCTCACCTTTACATTATATGTATTGACTTTATTTTAACGTATGTGACACGTGTTTAGGATGTTTGCTTGCTAGGAAAGCGAGGCTAGAATAAAGCTCTAGAGGCCCCCAATAAATAGTTGTCTGTCAGGAAAAAGCAACTAGAGCATAGTTGTCTGTAGATCTTGTCAGGCTGGGTCTTTAGGAGTATTTGGGACAATATTTATTTGTTTTATTTAAATCTGAGTTGTCGGAACAGAATATTTGACTAGTTGTTATCTGTGATAATTTGTTTGTTATTTGGGACACGGTATGGGACGTGTTATTTAAACTGAATAGTAATGATAATTGTTATGGAAACTTCTGGACAATCTGTTTCGCTCAGTGCCATGCCCCGATGATTCCGCCATCGGTTGGGATGTGACACCAAATACCTCATCCAATAAAAATCTCCCAAGAAACCCACCAGACTCAAAAGTACTAAAGTGGAAAACTGATAAACAGACCCACGTACTGACAGTGTTCAAGTCTAGTGGAGAAGTGAAGAAATTAACAAGGGAACAAGCTCTTGGCCAAAGTCTTGAAGATTTGCAGGATCTCCTTGATCTTCCACTTAGCAGGGATGAAGATGATACAGATGCCTTAACCTTTGAATTACAACTCAAAGGGCAAATAAGGGAACTGCTGATGAGGCAATAAAGATCTACAATAATGGAGAGTTTTGGCATTATATGTTCCAGGGGGAGATTGTTGGGATTGAACCCTGCCAAAGGAACAGATAATAAAAGCCAAAACTGGATCAGAGCAGTGGATCCAGAATAAGCAGATGTATGCATGCAAGTCTCTCCCCTTGAAAGTGGTTTCAACATCTGCTGACCTCCTATCCGCTGATCATGCAAACTGCTGACCTACAACTGCTGATCAAGTCAAAGACTGTTGAAGAACTAAAGCTCTGCTGCTCAATCTACTGCCTTGTTTCAAGCACTGCTGATCATGACAAGTACTGCTGCGTTCACATCAGTGGAAGGATGCAGCAGCTGTTTATGTTTACTTTATGTAATGAATTGTAACATCAGTAGTTAGCATAGCAGTATTTGTATAGGTCAGTTGTTAAGAGTTTGTTAGGAGGTTAGATGTCACTTTCATGGTGACGTCAGCTTAGATGCTCAGTGGTTTGCTAGTGCCTATAAATAGAACAGTACTCTGTACTGTTCTGTTTAGCTCGTTCACCATCTTCTTCCTGCACGAACAAATACTGAGCTCGGGCTGAGGGGGAGTTTGCAAAGCATACATGCAATTATAATCAAAGTTTGAAATAAATTTAAGCATTTGATTCTTTGTTGAAAATGTATGTTTGAAAGCATTTCTTCTATTTGATTGTGAAAAGTTTGATTCCATTTAATTTCCGTTGCAACACTCTTTCATTGTTCATCATTAATTCAAACACAAATCACAATCAATCCAAACTCAGATCCTAACAACCATACCATGTAGCCTAAAACACAACTTTTTTTTTGTTCAGAAGATATATTAATTATTTGTGGTTTAACACAAAATTATACAGCTATTATTGGGTGTTTATGAAAAAGGTAAGAGGTTAATTCAACTAAAACAAAGCGAGACTTACGGGCTGTTTGTTTAGCTATTAATGGGGCTCTTAATAGTTCATGCCTCTTACTGATTTAGCACTTAACGGTTCAGACTGTTTGTTTCGGGAACAGATGTCTGCATGGAGTGATCTCTGTCTAATCCGATAAATCATTGTGTGTAACCCGCAAATAGGTTTATCTGATAGTTCTCATACGATTCAGAGATTAATCCAGGTTTCAATCACAAAACTTGCGATTTCAATTTGGTTCCAGGTTTGTTACTTCTTTGAATTCACTGTTGTAGACCAATTGTACAAAAGTATTTTTGCTCTCAAATCCTTGCATAAACCTGCCAAGGCAAAAGAAGCATCCCGAACCTATTTAAGGAGACTACTGTTGATGATAGGGTGGAGCTGTAGTACATTGATTGTGTAGGAGCAACTCGAACTTTACGAGATCAGAAGCGAAGACAAGGACCACAGTCTATGTTGCGGTCCAACTGTGTGTAGATCTTCCAGCTTTTGAACAAATTTAAAGAATGTACCAAAGCTCGCTTCAATAACAACAGCATAAAGATGCATAACGAAGACATGTGGAAGCAAACCTAGGAGGGGGAAATAATAACTTACATATAATTTTACAAAGACAAATTAATCCGTGCATTTATAAATAACTAAGGTAGCGTTCGTTTCATGGAATGGAATGGAATGGAATTAGGAAGTTTTTCTTTGTAAAATTGATATTGGTTGGGGGAGGGAGGAATTTGAAATCCCATGAATTTCTTTAATCAATGAAATTTGTGACTATTTCAACATTCCATTCCATTCCTTCATTAGAGTGAAGGATTTCTAAGGAATGTTGAAATAGTCACAAATTTCATTGATTAAAGAAATTCATGGGATTTCAAATTCCTCCCTCCCCCAACCAATATCAATTTTACAAAGAAAAACTTCCTAATTCCATTCCATTCCATTCCATGAAACGAACGCTACCTAAGAGTTTTGTGAAAGTTTCTATTAAATTAAGCAGGAATTTTCTCTAAAAAGAAGACTTTCAAATTAGATACCAAGTCAAAGAAATAAGTTTGGACAAATGGGTAGTCATCATCAAACTTGGAAAGGAACTACACTTTTCTTTGTGTATAGAAATATGATTTTGCCATTTGGGTTATTGTCACTACTCACTATTATTCCCTCTTTCTTGTGTATATGGCTTTTCTAATATTTTAAGCCTAAGATTATTAAAGCAATTAGAGTACTAGAGAGAAATTTGCAGTAGGCCCATTATGAATGATGCAAGACTCAACCGTTGGCAGCATAGTGGCCAAAATGAATGTTTATCGTCTCTTACGTTCATATGCAATCTTCCGTACTTGAACTTCTTGCTAAAAAATATATACAAAATATCTTTTTAAAACATTCTTGAATTATTATACACAACCAAATCTACATCTCTAGAAGATCTAGCAAAAGAATATGGAGTGAGAGCCAAACCATGCTATCATTTACATACCTCATAAATATATGTAATATTTTGTCACTTTCTAGATAGTAAGAAGTTGGAGGACATCTCTTCTGCATTGTTACTACAGAGACTAATTGGTTATCCTTGACCGTATTAGAGAGAAGTAAAGGTGATCTTTACTTTGTATGGATTATGGAATGAAGATTTATCACTACATATATTAGTTATAAGTGAAGAGTTGATAACAGCTTTACTAGTGAAAAGGTTGATCACTACATACTATAGAGAGCAACTAAAAGGCAGTAACCACCTTACTGATGAACAAATTGTAAATCGGTACGGTGGCATCCGTTGCATACAGGATATCAGTGAAGAACTATTTGTAGAGGCTAAAAGGCGGACATTCGGTAGGTTTAGTAATCACCACCATATATCATATGTTTATATTGTTTTACTTCCATCCATCTATTTTATTCACTCTAAGTTCCTAAAATCCCCAAATAATACTTGACTTTTGATGATGATAAAAATCATAGCATGAGTTGAATACCGTCGAAGGTTAATAGCAATGATCATACGTTTCATTCGCAAACTATTGCATCAACCAAGGAGCACAAAAGAAGACTCCAGAATACATATAGAAGCATAACAGTCGTGCCACAAATAGATCGCCAATTAACCATATGAGATATGCACCAAGTCATGAAAGATGAACGTTGTTGATACTATGGCCGAGCCAACCACCCAAGGGCCACACCACTAGTTGCCTCGAAGAAAAGGCGGCTAAGCAAACAGCCACGGCTTACCATTCTTAAGCAGCAAGTGAGAAACACCTACCGCCTACACCCGGACATTCGACCTTTGAGCATGTGTTTACTAAATCAATTAGATAATAACAATAATAATAAACACAGCTAAGTTGGGTAGGGTTGTCCATGTGAAGAGATTTTCTTAGAATACATTTTACTCTAGATAATAAATAAAATCCCCAGGACACAATGAGATGGCCATACACATCCCCTGTTTCTTTCCTACTTTCCTCATACAAAATGTCCATCAAACCGAGAAGACATCGGGTTGGGGTTGGGGTTGGGGCACAAAACCAAATGACAGAAAAAGGTAGTAGTAGTAGTAGTTATAAGGGAGAAGCATGCATGATGCTATCTAAGAAGGAGCAGATGGCTCAGGTTTAACATCAGGTTGGTGATTAGGGTAGATTAGTGAAGCAAGTGAAATGGGCATGATGCATAATGCTTTTGACTGCAGGAATTGCATGGCCGCCCCAACATCCTCTTCCATCAGCTTTGCTACTTCACGTTCTGTGTCGTCGTTTGACCAATTCTCCCATGCTGCCTGGCCCTGCTGTTGATTATTATATCCATTTTCACTCCCGTCCCCCTATTATACATCAACAAATATTAATTATACATATTTTACCACAATGATAATAACTATAATACCCTCCCAATTCCAACAGACATTTTAGGACCTAGAAGCCCGTTATGGTTGGACATAGAACCAGTTGGCTGACATGGCAGTTGAAGTGGAATTTTCTTATTTAAATTTTGTAATATGAAACAAAGGGAACGGTTGAATACTTGAATTTACAAATGAACTAAAAAGGTTCAAGAACATGTTTGTAAAATAGCCAAAACTCTTAAGTTTTGTTAATGGTTTTACCTTTTGCGTGAACTCCATTTCCAAACTCAAACCAGGACTCACTTTTTACTTTATCTATTCAATTGAGGGCCATAAAAATGAAAATGGTAGATCAAAACCCTAATTTTACTTTGAAAATGGTAAACCTTTGATAATCAGAGTTTGAAGTTGTGTCAGGTTCAATTTTTTACTGATTTTTGAGGTATACATCATCATATGATACTCAAATCGAAAACTTTAGTGACTAAAATGCCACTGTCAGCCACCATTAGTGGTGGTTTTGAATCAGTTTAGAAGTCCTCCTGAACCAAAGTTGTTTTGTTTCCATCTGATCCTAAAACTGATAAAGAGATGTAGTTTATGATGCTACACTATAGAAGAGATATCCACTAAAGTTGTCAGTGCATTTAACCCTTTTTAGATATTTGAAGCATCATTAAACTATGTCCGAAGTAAAATGTGGTAATTTTCCTGAGATGACGCACAAATAAGTTTTTGTGCATGTTACCTCAACAGATTGCAACGGGACATCAGATACGAGCTGTGCCACTGCACCAGCTCCACCCAGCCTACTCATGCTAAGAACCTGCCAAGTCAATCTGTGAAATTACAAACTACCAGAAAACTACAATAATCTTAAGACACAGAAAAATACAATGAATTGCAAGATTATAGCATAATGCATATAAAAAACAAACACGCGCGCAAGTCACTATTATATCTTCTATTTCCCATAAGTTACTCCGATACCCGAGCCCAACTGTTGGATCATATCATAATTGAAAAACTAGTGATGAAATTGGTCTTGAATGATAATTTATTACCTTGACCTGGAGTCGTAAGAACTTCACATAATCCAGAATCTCGTCAAGCATAGCAGCCTTATCAGTCTGTAGATGAGAGGCATTAGCGAAACAACAGCCAAACATAGAAAACAGAATGGATTTTCACACCTAAGAAGATAGAGATGCCGATTTCGACACATTTCCAATGAATGGTTCGATTTGGATTGTGATTCATCTTATCTTAAATGGGAACACTAAAAAATAGCTACAAGGGGACGCTCTTGAAAGTGACACGAAAGTATATGCTTAATGCAAATAACCTCCTAAATTGTTCTAGTTAAAGATTTAGATAGGTATTGCATTCTAAATCATAATTAACATGTAATGTATTACTAATCTTTCTTTGATAAACAAAAAAGTGTTTGCGGGTCGTCAACCCTTCTCGCCACCTGTATGAATGAAAAGAGGTCACTTTAAACCTCACCTTGTTGCAGCTGGGGACAAGCTCCTGCAAAGCCCTCATTCTTTCTGCAATTCTTTCTCGGCGTAGCTGCAAATTAGATTCACACCCCGTTTAAAGCTATCGCACACATACAGTAACTACTTTCACATTGTAATATATACATACATAATATATATACACATATAACGCTGATGGATTGTCTTACACGCTCAGCTATGCTATGAGGATCTGTAGCTTGTCCTCGCCGAGCTCGTACCCTAGGGCGAATCGTAGGCGGATGAGGCACAGTCACCGCTGTACTGCTAGTTGGCTGCCCTTGAAAACCCTATCATTATAACAAATAGCATAAAAATAAAAAATCACCGTGTATACAAGAATGCATGAACATAAAATAAGCATTCAAATGTATCCAACACTGTCAGAGGGAGAGTTCTAGAGGCCAAAGACCTATAACCACAGCACAATTCATATGAATCATGATCAATTTGCAACAATTTCTAATATGGTCACAGGTCAATAGAGGGGGCATTCAATAGACTTTATGCACTATCCACATCAAATAATCAACAATAGACACAAAATGAATGATTATGAACCTGTGGAACAGTATGTAACAGCGAGTGTGACTGCAAATTCTCAAACTGAGGAAACAAACCACTCATATTCATGCTTCCTCCTCTCTCCTGCACAGCAACAAAACAAAATTAACTCCATTACAATTCACAATCATGAACATAACACGATTCAAAAACCTAATTAGGTTAACAACAACAACTTACACGCTGCTGCTGCTGCAGTTGCTGTTGCTGTCCTGCAAACGCTCCTCCGATTGTTTCACGGCCGTTATCTAAACTCAAACCTAACGGAAACTGTTGCGGTTGCAGTTGTTGTTGCGGTTGTTGTTGATGATGAACGGAAACTGTTTCAGAGCCAGTTGAATCAGCGGTATTAACAGGTAAGCATCCGGTGATGTTGTACGACGGAATCGCGAGAATTTGTTCGAGAAAGTCGTCACCGTAGCCCTCCGGCGGGTCAGTCGCCATGCCTGCCGGAGAAACGTATCGCCTGCGAATCCTAAAACCTAGAGAGAGAAATAAGAGAGAGAGAGGTGAAGGAGGAGTTGAAAAGATGATGATTAACAGAGTGGTAGTGAATGTAATAAGAGATGATATGGAAGGGTAGTTTGGGAAGTGGAAAACAGCATGCGTGGTATTGGAAAACACGCAGCTATGACAACATCATTTTCTAACACACATCAGCCGTTTTTTTATATCATATAAAGGGGCCCACGTTTTTTTATAAAAAGAGTAATCATCATTCTATCGGTTTTAAATTATTGTTGTAATGTAATTGTAATCTTTTAATATATTTTAAAAGTTATCTATTTTTAATAAGGATGAGTGTACGGTTACCTAATAGTTATGGTTTCTTAGTATTTTTTTACTAGGTTATAACCCCGTGTATTACACAGGTTGAGTAAATAAATTTATATACTAAATAATAAAACATTATATCTTTAAAAATTTACTTTATTGCACGGGTTGAATAAATATAATTTTATATATTAAATGATAAAAAGTTATATATATAAGAACCATATTGTACGGGTTGAATTAATGTAATTTTATATACCAAATAAAAAAATTATATCTTTAAAACCACATGTATTACACGGGTTGAATAAATGTAATATTGTTTACCAAATAATAAGATAACACATCTTAAAAAACCTCATTTATTACACGAGTTAAATAAATGTAATTTTATATACCAAATAATAAAAAAGTTGGTAAATGTAATTTTGTATAGTGAAAATAAAAATATTTAATACATTAATACAAAGTTTGGTTTTCGTGATAAATAATTTTTTTTATTTAAAATGTTTTAAATTAACAATTTACATTTTCGGATAATATTTTATTAGAAAAATAGAATAATGGTATTCGAAATTTAAAGTAGTATAAAATTTAATATTAGCTCAATATTCATTTATTTATTTACTTAATATAAGATAAGTTTGGAAGTGAGGCGAGAAAATCATAAAATAAATACCTACAATGAACGACATGTGTCACACATTAATGTTTTATTATATAGTATAGTATAGATAAAAATTTAGATTGATATAAATAGATTATTTTGTTGTAGCAAAATTTGTTAACGAAGTCTCAATAAATTTAACCCATTATTTAAAACTCCGTAAATGTATAAATGATAAATAATATTAGTTAGAGTAAATTACGATTTTGGCCCCTGTGGTTATATCACTTTTACCCTTTTAGCCCAAAAAAGAATCTTTTAACATCTGAGCCCCCAACGTCTTTTTTTCTAACCCTTTTGCCCCCTAACACTAACCCCATCCATTAAATGTTAGGGGCAAAAAATGTTAGAAAAAAGACGTT
This sequence comes from Helianthus annuus, assembly GCF_002127325.2. NCBI lineage: Eukaryota > Viridiplantae > Streptophyta > Magnoliopsida > Asterales > Asteraceae > Helianthus > Helianthus annuus. The sequence goes on along the minus strand of NC_035444.2, from coordinate 106,123,729 downwards.
GGGGGGCAAAAAGATTAGAAAAAAAAGGTTGGGGGTTCAGATGTTAAAAATTCATTTTGGGCTAAAAGAGTAAAAGTGATATAACCACAGGGGCCAAAATCGTAATTTACTCTATTAGTTAAATAAATAATATTATAAATGAGGAAGAGATTAAACTAAATAATAATTATCCATAAGAAATTAAATTAAATAATATTTAGTAGGATGATTATCTATAATTAATTAGAAAAGATTAAACTAAAATAATACTTATCTATAAAACATTGCCTAATATGATGACAAGTGTCCCAAATATGGTTTCTTTTATTATATAGTATAGATTTTTATCAAATAATGGTTACTTTGAAACGAGTTGTATTGTTGTAGAAGAGTTATTTTGGTAATTATCGTACTAGTTTAAAACCCCGTCTTATATACCACGGGTTGCATAAATCTATATCTATATCTATACTATATAATAAAAAAATCATTTATGGGACACATGTCACTCATTGAAGACATCTATTTTTTAGTTTTTTCATCTATCTATTCTACCTAATTATCAATAATTAATTTAATTAAAATATAATTATACAATTAAATTTAAGATAAATTTTACATTACATTAGAGGATTTTATCCAATTTCACGAATCAAATGTATCACAATACAATTCGATTCCCTTGATAGATTATAAAATTTTCAAATATTATACGGACTAAACGTAACTATATCTTATTTTTTTAGAGCAAGTAAGATATATATTGCATCCATCCATTTTCTTTCTTACACATACTAGGTTAGAACTCTGTGTATTACACTGGTTGAATAAATATAATTTTATATATTAAGTAATTAAAAACCCCATATATTTCACAAGTTGAATAAAACTAATTTTATACACTAGATAATAATTATAAAAAGTTTTATTTTTAAAACCCCCATGTATTACATGGGTTAAATATATGGAATTTTATATAGTAAATAATAAAAGAAGTTATATTTAAAAAAAACCTTGTGCATGACACGTGTTGAATAAATCTGATTTTATATACCAGATAAGATAATTATAATTATTATCTGGTGTATAAAATTAGTTTTATTCAACTTGTGAAATATATGGGGGTTTTTAATTATTTAATATATAAAATTATATTTATTCAACCCGTGTAATACACGGAATTCTAACCTAGTTTAATTTTATATAATAAGCAATATAATAATATCTTTAAAATACCTAGTATTGCATGAGTTAAATAAATATAATGTAGCCGATTAACACATACAGTCGCCAATATATGTATGTAAATGATAAATTGTATGTACTATTTAGTTATTAAAATTTTAATTTGTTTTTTATTTGTTATTAGATTAGAAACATATGTATTACATGTGATAGAACCAATGAAATACTAAATGATTATTAATAAGCAAAAAAATATAATAAATAGTAAATAAATAAGAGAGATCCATGAAGTTTGTGATTTAATATAATTTTCTTATTTATGTATCCTATTAAATATTAACTAAAAAATAATTTAACTAAATCTAATTTAAATGAGAATAAAAATTGGAATTGAAAAATAAGATAAGGAGATTATTAATTTAAATTTTGATAAAAAAAAATTATTATCCTTATCTAAATTATATTTAGTTAAATTATTGCTTAATAGGAAAAAAAATTGAAAAATAAGATTAGAAAGCACCAAAGATTGTCACGTGTCAAAAAGAGATTTTCATTTATTAGTTTAGAAAGATTTTTTGTTTAATTATACTTCTAATCTATTCTATCTATATTTTCTATAAAAGGAGAAATCTCGATGACATAAGAAAAGCCGAGGTGGCAACTATAGAGGCTGTCCAACAAGGCTTTTCTTATGTCATTACTGCATCATAAATCTTAATATAAAATCACTTTAAATTTCAAACCTCTACCATTAAACCACTGCCATATTCAAAATTCAATCTATTTTATAAACTCAAACATCTGCCATCAAAAACCACTGCTCATATTTAAATTTCTGGCCCAGATTCAAAATTCAAACCGTATACATATATAACATTCATGATTCTGGCTCCACATTCAAAATTCAATCCCTCTCTCAAATCCAGAGCACCTCCATATCCAATCTTCAAACCGTATATGTCACACCCCTATTTTCCACGTGTCACCGGTGGGCCCGGTGGGGAGTATCGTGACGTAATTGATATCATCATAGTCAAACAACACAACATATAAATGCACAGCGGAAGCAAAAGATATAGATTTATTTCAACTGAATAAATTGTAATGTTTAAGTATCACAAAACAGTCGAAACAGATCCACAGGCGGATCAAATAAAAAGGAAAACTGTTCAACAGACTTTGACATCTAAAGCTTTCGAGACTTGAGTAATGATGCTTGGAGTAGCCAGCCTATTTCGTCTAGTACCTGCACTTAGCCTTTTTGGAAAATACGTCAGTTTGCACTGGTAAATACAACTTAACTGACTCATTTTGAAAAGAGTTTGAAAATTGATTTGAATGCACTTCGGCAAAAATATTTTTATAACTTGGACAATTATTTAAAATAATCTTGTATACAGTTTTACTTATTTGTCGTCTATCAGGGTCGGTTGTAGGGCCGGTCTAGATTAACTGACACGCCACAGGTATAATACCCACAAGGTTGATTCCTTTAAGTGGGCTACCGGTTTTTACATAATGCAGCTGTCAGGTGTACGCCTACACCCCGTGCTTAGGTCGTGGCCATTTCTTTGAATGATGCCAAGGATATCCGGGACATGGTCATTTAACCCCCAAAAGCCATACACCAAATAATACATATTAAACAGGTTATGTAAATACATCAATCACAATACGATTTAAATGACTACATACACCTGACCAAACGGTACTCTTATAGTACCGTATCCCAAGCCCGTATAGGGAAAATAAGTTAAGAGTATTTACCTGAGCAAAGTATAAATCAAATACAGCAAGTGCACGTAGCTTTTACTGGGCTCCTAATTTAGAACGAAGGTTTTTAATAACCTATTAGAATCCTAACGGGTCTTTAATTAAGCTTAGACTTAGACCGGTTAGTTTTCAAAAGGAAGACACGGTTTAAACGCACGATAAGGCGAAGACCGTTTTAGAATGTGGTTTTGACCCGACAAGCTTGCATGCTTGTTTAATATGGGTAACTTAATCACATTCTGGATTTGAGACAAAAATGATATGGTTTAACCCGTTTCGGCTAAAATGGGTAAACTAGTTACATAAGCCGATCCGAACGCGTAAAGTGCGTAACGAGTAACCATAAGAGTCATATACAAGTTCCTAAGTTAATATGCCTTAAATATGTTGTGACATCATTAAGATATCTTCTATTATGCCCCATAGGAATTTAAACTCCAATTATGCCCCGTAAGGGCATTTTGGTCATTTAAAAGGTTACAAAAGAGTTTAATTATAATTCTGAGTTTCGGGTCTGATGTAATCAGTAAAAATACTTAATTTACTAAGTTATATCAATAGGGTATAACCTATATGTGAAATTTATCATTTCTAACCATACTATGCACCGAAGAGGCATTTTGGTAATTTCACCTAAGATTTAAAGGTCAAATCCAGAAATCTGAGTTTAAAACTTTTGCTTATTGCTAAAGTATAGAAATTTACTTAAAACATCAGTAGGTATCAAGTCTTATATATCTAATATGGTTTTAATACATACTATGCGTTTAAAACGCTTAAAACGCTTAAAATGGCGGTTTTGAGCTATTTCTGGGTTCTTAAAGGAAAGCTGATATTTTTACTATTCTAGAAGGCTTAAAATATTCTATTTATCATATTAGATAAGTAGAAAAAGGTTTGGTGTCAAAAGGTTTGGTAAAACTCATTTTATAGCTTAAAAGGGTAAAACCGACAACTACCGAAATAAGCTTAGAACTCTAGGTTATGATCAGCCTAAAAATAAATAAAAATCTCCAAAAATCCCAAAATATTATTTTACATAAGTGGGTAAAAAGTTTGGTATCAAAAATTGGGTTTAGATAGGTTATATGCTAATTACGCCTTTTAATTACTACAAAGTTTCCTAATTACGCTATTGAGCGTAACTCTTAATCTAGACCTCAAACTGATGTCAAATTTTAGGTACAGGTTTATAAATCAGTAACTAAGGTTTCTACTCTTTTACATTTTCAAAATTCACGTTTTAAGGTCATATGGGCATAATAGTCAACATTTAGGCATTTAACGGAAATATGCATATGAATCGGATAACTAATGAACCAAGTTGTATAATCTCAGAGGGTTATACTTATAGGTAACTTGGTCCTATTAAAGCTCTAAAGCATTCCTAAACCATGCTCAAACGGGTCAGAACTGAAAGTCAAAGCATAAGTCAAACTATGCGACTTTCGGTCCCGAACCGAGCCTAAACTGAAAATTGTCGAGTTGAACATGTTTAGACATGTTCTTACATTATTTACCAAGTTATATTAATGATAAAACAGGTTGCATAGCCTTTACATTGCTAATTATGCATTTATTTGAAAATAGGCTTCCTGTTGACTTTTTATAATCAAGTTTGACTCGACAATTGACCTAGTTAGAGTGGGAATCAGATAATACCCTTTTAAGGGTTTATTGCCCACATAATTACCAACTCATAGGTACTTTCAAATTGAATTTTGACTGAAGGCATTAAGATTAATGACGAAGTCAAATCTTAATTACGACGGTTTGACTTTATGCTAAATAACTAAGCTAAACTGAATTAAGGAAGGTTAAATACACTTACAATGGTCCTAAGCACGACTAATGATCACTAGGAATGAGTCTTGAGCTCCAGGAACCTCCAAGAAGTGAGTTATGAAAGTTTCAAGTGAATGAGCAATGAAAAACCCAAATTCATGGCCCTTATATAGGTTTCTAAATGCAATTTGATCATGCCAAACAAGTCTATGATTGATTCCAGATGATTACAAGTGTCCCTAGGCCTCAATATACCATCAAACAAGCCCATATAATCGAAAAATGGTAAGTTAAGTCGATTAAACCGGCTGTAACAGGCAGCTGTGATGAAAATCTGCATCTGGCAGTGCCAGGCGGCCCGCGTAAGGGACCTGCCTGGGCTTACGCGCCCCGCATGAAGTCTGGTTTCAGGTTACAAGTTTCAAAAGTTGCACAATTGGTCCCTGGTCCTTCCAAACTTGATTTTAAGCTCATTTCTTGCACTTTAAACCCCCAAACTTGACTTTTAAGGACTCCAAGTTATAAATCAACTTTGTTTAGTCCCCGGTTATTCATACGTTCACCGAAAAGTCTTAAATTTCAACGTTGACGCTTTTAATCCCTCGTATACGAATATTGTCATAACTTTCTCATACTTTATCGAAACCTTGTGAAATTTTTATCACACATTCTTGTGAGTATAATTAACCATTACAAAGCTTTGGGTTTGCTAAAAGGTCACTCAGAGGTATACTTTTAAACATGTTGACACATTTAACCCCTGTAGTTTGTAATTCCTCACTTTCTTTCACAATTAGCTTCGTATGATCCGTGACTCATTCGTTTAAGGGTATAAACATCATGTAGGACTATTTTAAAGTATATTTATTCATTGTTGACATTTTGAACCCTTATATTCACATACTTTCCTTGTTTGTCAACTTTAGTCCTTCATACGTAATCTTTCACACGTTCAAAGCTTATGACACGTGTCAATACATTATTGGACATGAATTTCCGAGGTGTTACAGTATACTTTCAAAACTCGCAGATAAATTAATCTCCGTGAAAGCTCTAGAAGAATTAGTCATCATCACCAGTTCGGTTTCACCCTCTTAGGAAAGAAAAGAGAGAGAGGAGAAGGAGAGTCTCCGAAGATTACCTCGTGGGCATAATCATATTCCTATATCTACCATTTCAATATCATTGCCGATCGATCTAAACATTTCAAAACTCTCAATCGGATCCATCAAACTCAACTTATCAAACAAGAAGTAAGATCACTCATAACGATTGATTGATATCTCTTTTTGATTTTGATTTTACGCTCTCATTATTATTAGATCAATCGGTTAACATGTTTTGGTGTATGAATAATTGAATCTAGTTATTTAGGGTTAGGTATACTTTCTACCAAGTGTCAGTGAAGTGGATTTTGAAGCTGATTATAAAAAGGATGATGGAAACCCTAAGGCAACTTCTATACATCGACTGTAAAAGAATGTGAGATTAACTTTCCTAATCTCACTGAAGTAGGTTAGGTTTTGATGATTATTGATGTGAAATTGTTGGTTTTTATCTTTTTAGATTAATTATCTTGGTTTATAATTTGTGTGTTTTTAATCTTGTGTATAAATGTGTTTTGGAGATATAAAATGTAACACCCCGTGTTTCAGAAGTCAAAGTCAAAGTCAAAGTTTGACTTCTTTGAGTTGTAGTTAGTCTTTTTATGCTTTTACGTTAGTTGCATTATGTGGAGTATCTATTACTAATCGAGGTTTAATCGATATTTATCGCTATTCATCGCATGTTTTATCGCTTATCGCATCGCAATCGCACTCGCAACTCGAATTATGCTTTTTGATATTGTTTATGCGTGTGTGTGCCTTTTATATGTACTTGTGCATGTTTATTTATGTTTATGTGTGGTGATTAATCGAAACGCAATCGCAACTCAATCGCAATCGAATCGCAAACGCTAACCGTGAGAGAATTAGGATGATTATATGTTAGATATAGTAGTTTGGATTAAAAGTAATTTGAATAGGAAACTCTATCGCATCGCAACGCTCAGCACGCGAATCGAAACTACAAAACTTATCGCGCCATCCACTCCAATCGAGTGGCCAACCGACCGAGCTGCCACCCGATCGGGCAGCCACCCGATCGAGGTGCCACTCGATCGAGCTTCCACCCAACCGAGTTGCCACTTGATCGACCAGCCACTTACCCTCCTTTCCATTTATGGAAACCCTATAAATACCCCCATATGTCAACCTAATTGATGTTGATAGGTCTCCTTCTCTCCCAACTCGCTCCAACCCTCATTTCTTCAGATTTCTCGCGATTCTTGTAAGTTTTCCACCTAAATCTTGTACTTTCTTTATATACACGCACTCCTACACCTTTCTATCTTTTGAATCTTAACTTTTAACCGTGAAATCACTAGATTTGAGGTGTTCTAGGATGATGTCATCATGGTGTTCTTATGAACTTCATGTTTTGGCTTCAATCCACCCAGAACAACTTAGATCTGAACGATTTCCACATGAATAATCAAAGATCTTTCATAGATCTGAACATGTTCATGGTGAAAAGGATTGAAAGATGGTTTTCCAACTTTCTTTCAACTCTTTTACACTCAATGCACTCAAAACCGATAGAATCGGAGCGTTCTGATCTTCTACTCCTTCTTGTCGAAGTGTTGGTTCAAGATCTAGATTCTATCCACGAGAATACCGATTTCGGGTTAAACATGGGTCACTGTCTCGAACAGTCAACTGGTCGGACTAGGGTGATTCATGTCCGATCGGGTTACCAAGTATTGACGAGGCTTCTGTTGTTTAGCACGTTATCAAATCATCTCGAGAAAACGACAAACTATCAAAACAACCAAGGAAGAAGACGACCAGGTCATCTGGGACGGACTGCCGTCCGATCGGATTGCCACCCGACCGGACAGCCACCCGATCGACTTGCACCTTGGGTCCCACACTTATTTTCAACATTTGAGGTTTGAACATTGAACGGATTGCTGTCCGATCGAATTATCACCCAATCGGATTACCACTTGACTATGTGATGTTTAGACTTCAACACTTAAACAATTTTCAACATGTTCAATACATACGGATTGCCACCCGATCGGATTGCAATTCGATCGAGTGACAAACTGCTGTGAACTTGTTCTCACTGAAGTGTCCTACCAATCGGACTTCTGTCCGATCGAACGACCGTTCGATCGACCGACCTGAAAGGTAGAGATACTTCTCTGTTTTCATAATGCTACAATGAAAACTTCAAAAGGCAAGCCATCATACACAAACACATCCATTCCAAACGAGGTAACAATCCAATCGAGTGGTCACCCGATCGGATGACCATCCGAACGGATTGCCACTCGTTCGACCGGCCACCCGATCGGATTGCTGTCCGATCGGCTTACCGTCCGACCCTATGTCACTTGTATCGTTTTACGCGCCGCTTATCGTTTATGCTATCGTTCTGATCAGGCTAATCTCGCTCTAAGCGCTCCCTTCAATCCATCATCGCTGTGAGTATACTCGAACCCTTTTTGCTTTATGCACTTGGTGTTACATACGTTACTTATTCTAAATCACATCAAACACACTACGCAATACTTTAACGCTAACCGTTACCGCATGTTATACGTGACTTAATGAATGCTTGTTTGTTATGTTTACACATGGAATGCTGTCTACCTGCCTTAGCAACGGTAGTACTATTTGTTTAGACTCAGCACCTATTCACTCAGGGGTTGTTAAGGACAATTTGTTATATGGCTCACAGTGGTGAGTGTGTATTACGAACTGCCTTGGGCAGTCAACCCGAAATCATTGGTATCGATAGGTTCATGTCGATAACTAACATGCCTCATTTTACACTGTGTACGTGCTGGTTATGCGTAAAGATTTCGAACTCTATTATATCTATTAAACTTGTATGCTCACCTTTACACTATGTGTATTGACTTTTACTTTAACATATGTGACAGGTGCTTAAGATGTTATGATGCTTTGCTTGCTGTGAAATCGAAGCTAGGAAAGGTCTAGAAACGAATAAACAAATGCTTGAATTAGAAATCTGAGTTGTCGGAACAGAACAATTTGACTGGATTTTGTCTGTAATAATTGTATTACTTTTTATGACATGGTATGGGACATGTTGCTTTAAATAATTGGTAATTATAGTTGTTATGGAAACTTCTGGACAATCTCTTTCGCTCAGTTCCACGCCCCGATGTTTCCGCCATCGGTTGGTGTGTGACATAAAACCCCCTGAAGACACGATCTTGACTCAATTTGAAACCCTGTTTTCATCCTGATCCTCAGTCGATCTACTTCTACAACATGATTTGCTGTCGATCCACTATGGATGAAGAGTATGACGTCATGGTTCTCGGAACTGGCCTCAAAGAATACATCTTCAGTGGTGACACAGGTTGCTGCTAGGGTTTAAGCGCCTCCATTCTTACTCTTTCTCTATACTTAGTTATACCATACTGCTTTGATGTGGCCCTTGACGCCACAGCCGAAACAGACTGCATTCCTTATGTTTTCTATATTCAGGTAACTACAGATGCCACACTGCTTTGACTTTCAGTCTGTTAGACACTGTCCCATTGCCTTTTGTTGCAGGTCATGCATACAGTCTTCTCGGATCTCTAGGAGTTATCCTTCTCCCTTTTGGTAGTCTCAACTTTGACTGATTTTCTTCCAAACCCATCTAATGTGAGTGGCTGAGATAGATCCATAATGGATTTATAAGAAGTAGGCTTTGAAGTCTTAACATGCCCTCTAATTTCTGATGCTGAACCACCAATATATAGTGCATTATGCTTAGAATATGGGTTTACTAAATAGGGCCCTATCCCAGACAATGAACTGATGTCGGTAACATACCGTTGACAGTTAGAACTTTTATGGTGATAGTCAGAAAATTATGACTCCACTTTTTCCATTTCACGTTACGGTTAATAGGTTTTTATGTTAAGGTTTATAAACCTAAACTACCCCATATTGTATGAGGGTATCCATCTTGTGGACTTTATTAATGTCCTAACCAACTAAGGGTATCGCCTTTGAATGATTGTGATACTTACCTCGAATGTCTTTCTCAGCACAGACGATGATTTACAAAATGGTTTCCACTTCATCCTCTGATTTCCTTCAATCAATGGTCCCCTTTTTGCCATTTAAGTCTCTTAACTTGTAAGAAACAAAGTACTCCCCAAGTACATCCTTTAGAGGAACGGGGCTCCTTGTTATATATATCATCTTATTTGGTTTATTCTTCGTATTCGAAGTGTGAGTAAAAACTCTTCTCATGAGCAGAGAAATATGATTTAGGGCAAGTAGCATTTGGCTTTTCGAACCCTTTTCATGACCTTTCTCGTAGCCTTTCTTATAGTTGCGTCAATCACATCTTGGAGATTAACTCTACTAACCTTGAGGTTCACCTTTGTCGCATCATTAGCATTTGTCACATCATCAGTATCGCGACTGATATTTGTCTCTTTCAAGTTTGCCATACTTGAAGCTTGGCACTAGACACCAAAATTAAACTATTTCTTAATTGTATATTCTATAGCTAGTCATCCTCCTGACGACCAACATACATTAGCCATGGTATCCTTAAACCATATCGGCTAATAGGGTATGAACATTCCTAACGAATGTCATTTGAATGTATATCAATATTTAGCCTAGGCCGCAAAAGGTCCATCAATGGCAATTAAGGTTTGGACCGAGTCCATTACCCTTTTGACAGGAGGTCACAATGTTATAACTGTCTTTGCCATACTGACGAGTTTTAATGGCTCGAAGGCTTGCCGCAATGACTTTTACATATGAAATATGAGTCCGTTAGGAAGGACTTAATAATCATATGGCACGAAGGCCTAGTAGCAAAGGACAATATAAGATATGACAAAAAGCCTGTCATGGAGGACATTAATTTATGAGCCACAGTCTTAATAGATCAAGGGCTTTAAGATTTGAACCTAGTTCTTCACCGTTGGACAGGGAGCCATAGACTACAACTGTCATCGTCTTGAACGACGATTCATTTAGGCACATAGGCAAATCATAGGACATCACTAATGGATGTTTACGTATATACCTAGATGTATATATATATATATATATACAATTATTGCAATTGAGTATATTAGTCATGATCTTATCCATCTTATAGACTATAAGGCTTGGGCATTGCCCATTACCTTGGAAGATGAACCATAACGGCCACTCTTGACAATGTCACTAATGGACAGTATAGTATATAACCCGTAGGCAACATAAATCCTACTAGTGATTCGGGATAATGCCACGAAGGGTAATACAACAAACACACTTATATATAGGAAGTACTAGCGACATATCCACCATGTGTTTATTGTATTATTCTAGTTTCGTTATCTAAATCACCGAAAATTTATGCATAAACCCTAACTATCGAGTCGTAAAGTATTTTCTAAAAATCTTATTATGAAGATAGGAAGGCCTAAGCCTGTGTCAGGATCAGAGACTGTCATGATTGTGTTTGTTTGTATAATTTGAACAAATCAGTAGATATGAATTGAGATTGAGATTGAAATGCAGCGGAAATGAAAACAAACTTTGTAAACACAATCAAAGGAGAAAATAGTTTTGATAAACCAATGCTTCATACTGAGTCAAATGATTGCAATATAAATAAAAAATTACAAAGCATGCTTACAAGCTGAACTCCCCCTCAGCCTGATACTCCATGGTTGATTGCACAAGATGAAAGGATTAGACATGAGGAGAAGAACCCACTCAGCCAATCAAATGTAACAGTACAGGGTACTGTTATATTTATAGGCAAACCAAACCACTGAAGCATCTCGGCTGACATCACCATGAAAGCGACATCTAACAACCTAACAGACTCTATCCACTGATCTATAACTACTGACCATACAGACACTGATTACATTCTAATCACTGATGTATAAACACTGATTCTTCATTCCACAGTTGTAGTCAACCATTGATATTGACCATCAGTGCTTTCTTTAAAGGGTGATCAGACCTTGAATGGGCAGTACTTCAGATCTTCATCAGTGCTTGGATTCCATCAGTAGATTGAGCTTCAGTCTTTAACCTTTATCAGTACTTTAGTAACAGTTGTCTTATTAAGCAGTGCTTTGAAGTTTGTCAGTTGCCAAATAACCACTATCAAGGGGAAAGCTTAATGCAAACAGCTGGTAGGGTTCAATCCCAACAGCCTGAACTTCAAATATCCTATAAAATAGTATAAGCATCGTATCAGATGATATTCGTCTTGATCGCACTGATCATATAGACTATTATGCTTAGACATAGTCCAATATCTTTAGACAGCGGGTGATAGGCCACTACTGTCGTCTTAATGGACAACAAGTTTAGCCCGTAGGCACTTCATCACTAACGGATGTTTATATTTTGATCATCACATTGATGATACTTGCCATGATCAAATTAGATCCTATAGGCTTTAAGGCTTGGACATAGTCCAATATCTTTAGACAGCGGGTGATAGGCCACAACTGTCATTGTCTTAATGGACAGCAAGTTTAGCCCGTAGGCACTTCATCACTAACGGATGTTTATATTTTGATCACCATAGTGATGATACTTGCCATGATCAAATTCGATCATATAAGCTTTAAGGCTTGGACATAGTCCAAATACCTTGATGGCTGGTGTGGTCTCTCAAGTCACACTGTCAGGAGTGTTAACATGTTCTCAGATGTTAACAAGGATTAATTTGTCTTAATGGTTACACAATATTACCATGATCGCATAGGTTTGGAGGCTTGAACATAGTTCACCACCTCTGGCTAGAAGGGGTATCTCCGTTAACTATCATGGTAGAAGGAATAATTATCCTTAACTACCAAAGGTTTTGGCCAATTTATGTGGACTTGCCACTTGGCAGTGGTAAACCATTAAGAAGATTTTTTGAAATTATTTAGTGGATCGATAAAATTTGAATAAAATTGATACTATTGTTGGATAAAGGACGAAATGAATACCTATATAAAATTTCCAAAACTTTCCATAAATCATTAGAAAACCTACAATAGCGCCTTACTTAGGTCTTTGTAGTATCATATTTGTCCATAGAGGACTTAAAAGGAAATCATAAGTCCGTATAGGGACTATAAAAATATCATATGTCCGTATAGGGACTATATTAAACAGACTGCCCATGAAAGGATTATAATGAAATATCGGGTCTACAAAGGTTATAATGAAATATCATGTCCACTAAGGGACTATATAGAAGGGATAGGTCCTTATAAGGATTTTGAAGCAATACTTGTCCAAGCGGGGACGAAAGGGATAATATATGTCCATTTAGGGACTATAAGATATGTCAACATCGGAACTATAGTGAAACGATATGTCCTTGAAAGGACTATAGGGAATTATTATGTCCGCCAAGGGACTTTAATGAAATTATATGTCGGCAAAAGATTTTAATGAACTGACATGTCCATGAAAGGACTATTTTGAAATATAATGCCCTCGAAGGGACTATGATAAACATACGTATATATATACCAAGTCTTATCAGGAGACGTGGGTCCACAAGGACTATGATGAAATACTATGTCCATAAAGGACTACAATAATCAAATGCCCAAACAGGGATTTAAATGAAAAGAAGTATGATGGAAGGAAAGTCTTCTAATGTCTTCCTCTCTTTATTCTGATTGTTTCTTCATCTCTATATATCATACGCAGTAGCGATTCTGAAGATTTTAATGAATAAAGTAATATTTCAAATCAGGATCCATTGTAGAAGTGGAATACAAGACTTCAATGATTAAAGAAACGACATGGATCACAGGTTAGGTTTTGACTGGCATAGTCTAAGTCTGAAATTCCAAAAACTCGGAGGTAAGAAATAGGGATTTAATATCATCCACATGTATCATCTTTATTATGGGAGCCTCAGGGACCTTGTGGTATGGACTCCGTAGTCTGGATAAGGGTTTAAACAAGTTTGGTTTTGGGAATAGGTCCATAAAGGTCTTTTCTCCAACTGGTTGCATGCTTATCCTTCCCGTGATATGAAGCTTGGCATTTCTAGGCTTCGGATGTGGAGAATTTCCATCCACGGCTTCTTTGCTTGGCGACATGATCAAAATACATAAAATCGAAAACAACGTTTACTTAATAGGGATGAGAGTATTCCTATGTTAAGTCTAGACTCAGAAGGTCTAAGGAATGTGCTACTGTGTCATTTGAGATTAAACACTAAGGGCTAGTGTTTAATTCACTCAAACGTTGGCTCTGATACCAACCTGTCACACCCCGATATTTCCACGTATTACCGGTGGGCCCGGTGGGGAGTATTGCGACGTAGTTGATATTATCATAGACAATTTATCACAGTTTAATACACAGCGGAAGCAAAATATAACAACATTACAAACCGATGAAAAGTAATATCAAGTATTACAAAAACGGTTGTAAGGGATCCACAAGCGGATCGAAGATAAAAGCAACATTGTTCAACAGATTCTTAAACATCTAAGCTTGCAAGACTCTTTATTGATGCTAGGAGTAGCCAACCTATTTCGATTAGTACCTGCACTTAACCTTTTTGGGAAAATATGTCAGTTTTCACTGGTAAATACAATTAACCGACTCATTTTGAAAATGTTTAAGAAAATTGATTTGAATGCACAAGGCACAAAATATCTTTTATAGCTTTGGATAATTATTTAAAAATAAACTTGTAAAAGAATTACATGTTCGTTATACGTTTAGTAGCCCGGGCTGAATACCAGGTTAAAGATTAATTGACACACCACATAATATAATCCCGCGACGAGTTATTCTCGAATAGGCGGTTATATCTTTTTATATACGCACCGGCAGGTGTATGCCTACACCCCGTGTTTAGGTCGTGGCCATTTCAATGAATGATGCCAAGGATATCCGGGACATGGTCCTTAACCCCCCAAAGGCTTTAAGCAAACAAAACAGTTTAAACGGGTCATCTCAATAAATTAACCTTCATATGATTAACAATTCAATGCCCGACCAAGCGGTATTTTATATACCGTACCCCAAGCCCGTATAAGGAAAAATAAGTTAAAAGTATTTACCTGAGCAAATTATACAAATTTATCCTAGCCGTACAAATCAGCAAGTGCAAGTATCTTTTACTGGTCTCCTAAATCTGGAACGAAGGTTTTAATTAACCTATTAGATTCCTAATGGGTCTTACTTAAGTCTTAACTTAGACCGGTTAGTTTTAAGGAAAGGTTTACGGTTCAAAACGCAAGATTAAGCGAAGACCGGATTAGAATGTGATTTAGACCCGATAAGTATGGAGACTTGTATAATATGGGTAAACTAAATACATTCTGGATTTTAAAGTGAAAATGATAAGGTTTGACCCGTTTCGGTTAATTTATGCAAACTAGTTACATAAACCGTACCGAACGCGAAAAATGCATAACGGGTAACCAAAGAGTCATGAACATTTTCCACAAGTTAATATGCCTTAAATATGTTGTGATATCAGTAGGATATATTCTATTATGCCCAAAACGAATTTAAAATCAAATTAAGCCCCGTAGGGGTATTTTGGTCATTTTAAAGATTATAAAAGTGGTTAAATAATAATCTGAGGTTCTGGTCTTAAATAATTAGAAAAAATATTTATTTTATCAAGTTATATCAGTAAGATATCTCACATATGTGAAATTTACCATTCATGGCCAAACTATGCACCGTAGGGGCATTTTGGTCATTTCACATATGCTTTAAGGGTTACTTTTGGAAATCTGAGTTCAAAACTTTTATTTACTATTAAAGTATAAAAACTTATTCATAACATTAGTAGGTATCAAGCTTTAGGTGCCTAATATGGTTTTAAACCATACTATGCGCCTAAATCGCATAAAAGTCGGTATTTGATGATATTCGGTTTAAATAGGGAAATCTGAGATTTTGACCAGTCTTTACAGTTTAAAATAACTTATTTATCATATAAAATTAGTAGAAAAATGTTTGACAAGTAAATGATGTATAAAACTCATTTTATTAGCAAAAAGGGCGTTATCGTCAATTACCGAGCCTATGCGAGAACTCTATGTTATGAGTATCTTAAAATTTAATAAAAATTTCCAAAAATCCCAAAATATTATATTACATCAGTAGGTAAAAGGTTTGATGTCAAAAATTGGGCTTAAATAGGCTTTATGCCGAAAATGCCGTTTAATTAATAAAAAGCTTTCGATTTACGCTATTGCGCATAACTCCCATTTTAGACCACAAACTGATGTGAAATTTTATGGACTTGTTTATAAATCAGTAATAAAGGTTTTTGTCCTTTCACATTTTCAAAAATCTCGTTTTAATATCAAGAGGGCATAATAGTCAACTTTAAGCCTATAACGGAAACATGCATATGAACTCTAATTCTAAAGGACCAAGTAGTATAACTTCAGGGGGTTATACATAATATGGTCACAAAGGAACCCTAAGGCATAATTAAACTAAGCTAATTCGGGTCAGAACTGAAAGTCTAAGCAAAAGTCTACTTTTGCGACTTTCGGTTCTGAACTGATTCTAAACTTAGAATTGTCGGGTTGAACATGCTTAGACATGTTCAACTAATATTTACCAAGTTATTAAAGTGACAAAATTGATTTTATAGCCTTTACATAATTAGTTATGAATTTTTGTTTAAAAACGACTCGTTTGACTTTTATTTTAATTATTTGGACCCGACAATTAACTAAGCAAACGTGATAATTAGGAGGTGCCCTTTTGAGGGTTTAATACCTACCTAATTACGATCACGTGGCCATGTTCGTTGCGAACCATGGCTTGACCTTACAAGGTCTAGCTAAATGTCAAAGCGTTTATCAAAAACGCTTGACTTTTCGGCTTTAAGAGCCAAACAAAATAACTAAGCAAAGAAGGACACTTACAAAAGGTCCAAGAGGCAGAAGATAACTCAAAAGGAGGTTCCCTAAGGTCAGGATCCTCAAATTTGAATCTAGAGAGCAAGAACCCAAGAATTGGTGTGAAATGAATGAATGAATTTCACCTCTATTTATAATGTTTGGGATGCAAGAGGATCATGACAAGTGTTAGAGAGGTTTAACCAGATCATAACAGGTGTAATACCATTTTTCCAAACCATCAAAGGCCCCTAGAATCAAATGTGTGAGGCAAGAAGCAAAACCAAAGCTGGTTTTTGAATTTATGTTACTGAGCATCCTTTATGGACCGTAAGGGTCTAGCTATACGCTCCGTAAGGACCAGACCAGCACACACAAAGTTTCGTTTGTTGACAAGTTTGGCCCCTGCTCTTGATAAATGTCATTTCTGACACATTTAAGGCCCGTTAAACCATTTTTAAGGCTCTACAATGATGCCCAAACATAGGGAACATGAAACATGCTCAAAAACATGTCGGATGTCGGTTCGTTTGGTCGTACGGTCACGTTGTTCGACTAATTACGACGAAACACGGACGGACGCGAAAAACGAACCAAATTACGCGACGAATGGAATTTTATCAAACCAATCACTAAAATAAAATATTTTAATGATTACATAAATTTTTGGATGCCCGGATATATTCAGAACGTAAGATATGCGCGAAAATGCAAACTTATGCACTTTTTGACGCTTTTAGTCCCTGTTGATCAAATAAGTTTATTTTTGCGCACCAAACACCTCAAAACCTATTTCTAAGCTATATAAAGGATATTTAGGGCATGTTTAACTTATGATCATATTCCGGAATATCATATGAATTGGTATACTTTTGCAGTTTGACGCAATTAGTCCCTCTAATGCGGAAACTTGAGTATATCATCGTTAAATAGCATCGAAGCCTTATCTAATCCATATTAGGCATTCTTGAGAGTATTATAAAACATCATAATGCTTCGGGTTCGCTAAAAGGTCATTCAGAGGTATAATTAAACATATTGACACTTTTAGTCCCTCTAACTTGCAAAGTTGCGCGTAACTTCACTTATAGGCATAAAAGCCCTTAATGGCCAATATTAGGCATTCCCGAGAGTATAATCAATTATCATTGTTGATGCATAAAATGTTTGTTGACTACGTCTACATGAAGTCTTAGGTCAAGATAGGTCAACAGAGGGTCTAGATTGTCAAATTTAGAATGTTATGTATTAGGTTCGCTTTTATGTACATTTATTAGTAAGGTTCGCTCATAGGGGTCTTAGTTAGATTCGCTTATAGGTCAACAGGTTGGTTCGCTTATGTGTCATGGTAACAAGTCCGCTCATATGGCAGTCATATGAGCGAACCAGTCATGTCTATATATAGCCTGTTCATTCGAGCGAACATAGTAGTCGTATGTGTGCTTTTGGAACGGAACTCTGTCAAAATTGTCTCAGAAAGCAATAAAAAGCAATGGAATTGATAGGACAAGCTGTGTAACTTCATATATACTGTTTCCGCCTTTATATACGAAGATGAACTACCTTGACTGACTTTTCAGGGTCAAAACAACGGTCCAACAAGTGGTATCAGAGCTCAGGACGAGGAGTTCATACTACTACAACTTGAATCTGCAGAAATCTCTCTTTTCTACTCACTTTCTCTCATACTTTTTCAGTTTACAGTGGTTCCTACGGTTGAAATTGTCTGAAAATTGAGTATAATGTGTAAAACATACTAATAACAAACCCTAGAAAGTTTCAGGTTAAAACTCGAATTAAAAATGGTTAAAATTGGGTAAAAACCTAGTTTCGCTTTTTCGAACATCGAGAGGTTCGCCTTTTTGGACATAAATTGATAGGTTCGCTCGTCATTCACAAAAGGTTCGCTTGAAATAACCAATCAGGTTCGCTCTTTCAGACAGCTTTACTGATAGATCCGCTCGAACGGACACATACAGGTCCGCTCGAACATACATATTCTGGTTCGCTCATTTGTTCAAGAGACAGGTTCGCTCATCCGGTCCGTTTATTCGGACAGTTTTTGGTCCGCTCGAACGGACAAACTTTGGTTCGCCTTTTCATACACTACTTGGTTCGCTCGAACAAATTTGCTCATCTGATTCGCTTATCTGTACATTACAGATTCGCTTATCTGTCACCTATACAGATAGATCCGCTTTTGTGTCCTGTTTTTTTTAAAAGAAATTTTCGAAAATTTTTCTAAGTGTTGGTTGATTTTGCAGGTACAGTTAAAATGGATGATATTTTCTTGAATCCTTTCAGCGACATGTATGCATTCACGGGAAGTTCCGAAAACAATGATACGTCGTCGAGCAATACGAACGAGAATCAACCAAAAGAGAAGAAGAAGGAAGCTTGGGAGTCCGAGAGTGCTTTCGGAACATTCAACAAACCTCCGAAGCTTATGGCAATCGAGGAGTACACCCGTTGGTCAAGAAAATTTGAAGATTGGTTGATGGCGTTTGCTTTTGCAAGTTGGAAAAGTCTGAAAAATGGATACATACATGGAGACAAAAGTGGAGAAACTTTATCATCAGCTGAAGAAATTGAATCTTTTGTAGCCGAACAGAAGTGTGTAGCCTTGTTGTTCCAATTAGTTCGGGAGGATATTATTTCTTTAATAGATTATTCAAATGCGAAAGATTTGCGGAAAAAGAAATGTCTAGGAAGTACGGAAATTGTGAAAAACAAACGAAAGCTTCTTAGAAAAGAATTTGATCTTTTTGGATGTCTTCAGAATGAATCGGTTTATAAAATGATAGAAAGGTTCGGTCATCTGAAGTTGGAATTAGCAAGACATGAAATCAAGTTTTCTGATAAAGAACTAGTTGACAAACTATTCGATTCATTACCAGATGAAATGGATTGGAGATATTATGCGCTTATGTTGAAGAACACTATTGCTCCTAAAGATTTGACTCCAGATTTGGTGATTGAGAGACTTGAAAGTCACGAGCTGGAACTGAAGAAAACATACAAAGTCAATCACTCTTCTTATCAGCAGAATTTGGATCTCTATTATCCAAAAAGCATGATGCCAAATGCAACTTCTCCAAAGACTGCATTTTCAGCTGAGAATGTATCATCAGCAAGCAAAGAAAGTCAAAGCAGTCAAAGCAGCGGAAGTCACAGTGGTTATCACAGTGGATCTTCATCTTCTGCAAATCGTTCTGATGCAAAGTTTTCATGCAACATCGCGATAGATTTGAAAAATGCTCAGAATTTTGACGAGGAGTCGGCTAAACAACAGATGGTTTTCTTGGCATCTGTGTTAGAATCTTATGAAGGGCTGGTGGCTGGTAAGATTGGGAATACAAATCTAACGAAAGAAGATTACGATCAGATAGATCCCGAAGAAATGGAGCTGATCGACATTCGTTGGGCGATGGCGAGTGATGTTCGACGTGCTCAGCGTTTCATGGAAATTACCTGGAGAAAGACGATCGGTGGTCCGTCAACAAAGTTGGGATTCGACAAATCCAAAGTGACGTGCTTCAAGTGTAAGCAGAAGGGTCACTTCAAACGTGAATGCAGAAATGCTTATGCGGATGAGTAAGAAAATCCTTTCAGAGATGATTACTACAAGAAGGCGATTTATCACCAGAATAAATCCGAGCCACCTAGATTGAAGCAGCCTGAAGATAACAGAGACAAATCTAGAGCTCTTGCAGTGATCTACGATGATGAGGGGTATGATTGGAGCAAAGAGGTTCTACCGGAGGAAGACGCAGTTGGTTATGCTTTCATGGCAAAGAATGAACCTATTCCGTGGAAAGATAACCGTACGGAAGAGCAGAAGTATAGATACAGAAAAATGATTGCTGAAAACAAAATTATCAGAATTTCTGGTATCTTTCTGGAAGCAAGAAGAGCGAAAAGATGGGATCCGGACAAAGAATGCTACCTTGATCCGTATGGCAACATTGCAATTGATGACAAGACACTTGATATAGAAGCCATCATCAAGGAGTACGAATAAGAGGATGAGTATTGGCAACACAAATGGTGGGGAGCGCCAACCAAGAAGATGATTGAAGAAGAGAAAGAGAAAGAGAGAAAGGAGAAAGAGGAGAAAGAGAAGATAGAAAAAGAAGAAATGGAGAAATCAAAGCAGGTTGATCTGGGCATTATTGATACTACGCAGGAGTTGACGGCAGAGAACCTGGGAAAAATGGCTGACAAAGTGCTAGCTGCGAAAGCACTTGAGGTAGACTCTAACTCTATGTCTGAGTCAAAAGACCAGGTCAGTCATAATTCATCAACAAATGCGTCAGGTAAGAAGATAGATGGAAATGCTGACTGCAAAAATTGCAACAAAGAATGCAATTTTTGTAGCACTGTCACGTACCTCAACGGTGAGAAAATTAAAAATCTGACAGCTTAGGTCAGAAGTGTTGAGGATCAAATACTTGGTCATGACAAAACTGTGAGAGCTTCAACTGAACGGATTAAAGAATTAACTACTCAAATTGAAAAAGATAAAATTGATCATGAAAAGGTTAAAAATGAAAATTAAAAAAAGTTAATTCTTGAAAACCGTCAGATTTCTGAAAAATTTGAAAAACTCAAAAGCACTGTTAAATAAAGTGATGATCGAAATGGTAAAACGTTTAAAGAAAACGAACATCTAAGAGCTGTGGTTAGAATAAAAGAAGAATCAATTAATAAACAACTGGATGAAATCGCTAAATTGAAACTTAAAGTTCAAGAAGCTGAAATCGAGAATGAGTGAATTCAGCTGAAACTTAACAGTTATAGCTCCGCAAGCTTTGTGTTGCAGCACATTGTTCCTAAACCTATAGGGAAAAACAAAGCTGGCGAAGATGTGTTTTCTGACGGTACCGGTGTAGGGTTTCACAAAGTTCCACCGCCAATTTTGCATAATTACACTAAAAAGGAATCTGGGTTGGTTGAACTTGAGGAAGGAAGTGAAGTGCAACTTCCTGAGAACATTGATGTCATGTTCATGTCTTCCAATGACGATAGTGTCCAAAATGATGTGGTAAAAAGTGTGGTTGACAAAGTGCTAAAACCGGATTGTGACACTTCTGAGGAGGATGGGTGTTTTCTGGACAAATACATTCCGAAACAACAGTCCAAAAACAACTTAAATGAAGAATCAAACCTTGTCATGTACAAGATGATGGGTTCGGATAAGTTGTTTTCGGATTCAGAGTTTCCGATCGAGAATGTTAACATGAACAAATTGACAAATGTTTTCAAACTAGTTGAAGTTGAGTTGTCAGCGGTGAATAGTCTGTGTCAAAAGAAAGATAAAATGAGGTTTGAGAAAGAAAAAGTTTACAACAAGAAATCTATTAATCCACCACATTTTTACAATAACAACAGGAATAACTGGTCGGGTGGTTATCAGGGGGGTAAACAGTATCAGAAAAGAAATGTTCCAAACAAGAGGTTTGTCGAGAAGAAAACGTTTGTGAATAGTTGGAGTTCACTAGCTGATGAAGAGAAACAAATTTTTTCGAAATCTAATAAAGAGTTCTTTGAGAAGAGAGCTTCACAGGCTCAGTCTGAAGGCACGAGTCGGGTAGCTAATACTCGTACTTGTTTTAGGTGTGATCAGGTTGGTCACATTGCACGAAAGTGTACTTATGTGAAGCCTAAGACTGAAGCTGTGAAAGTTCAACAGAAGAAGGTTGATGTGAAGGGTAAAGCACCGATGATTGTTGAGAAAAGGGTTGTTGAAAAGAAGAATGTTAAAATTGACAACTTCAAAGTGAAAAATGAACCTGTAAAGAAGTTGGTAACTAAAAATGACATATTTTACAAACGGGTTGCATTAACTCAACAGGTGTGGAAACCTAAAATTGAATCAAAAGTTGAGAAGAAAGTTTCAACTTCTGAGGTGAAAAAGGCTGAAGAATCAATTACGGTTGATTATCATGCAAATTTTCCACCTCTCAAGGCTGAAAATTTCAAAATTCAAATTGCGAGAGTCAAGGTTACACCTAAGGCTGATGAGGCCTGGGTGGAAACCATGTTTGACTAAACAGTTTGAATTGCCGAAGCTTCCTGAATAGCGAAGCATGAATCGGCATCTTTCTTGAAGTTGTTTAAGTGATGATTTGTTATGTGCAGGATCTTCCAAAGCTTGTATCCAGGTGGATTATGGATAGTGGAGCGTCAAGACATATGACCGGGAAGACTGCGTTGCTGTATGATGTGAAAAACATTAACGGTGGTTACGTGGGTTTTGCAGGTAATCAAGGAGGAAAGATCATAGGTGAAGGAACGTTATCGAATGGCATCGTAACGTTTGAGAGGGTTAACTACATCGCTGAGCTGGAGAACAACTTGCTGAGTATCTCCCAGATCTGTGACAGGATGTATACTACTCATTTCACTGACAAAGAATGTTTGATCTTGAAACCGGGATTTGTGATACCTGAGGAATGGATCATCATGAGGGCACCAAGAGTCAATGATCTATACGTGTTGGACATGAGCGTCGCTACTACAACCACGGGTCAGGCTCATTGTTTTGTGTCCAGAGCAACTGAAAAGGAATCAAGATTATGGCACCGAAAGATGGGGCATATTCACCTAAGGAAGATGAATCACTTGGTGCATAACGATTTGGTCACAGGAGTGCATGTCAAAGGTTTTCATCTGGAAGGGGAGTGCATAAGTTGTGTCAAAGGCAAACATAAGAAAAAGTCACACCCTACAAAGCAAGTCAATTCAGTTTCAAGACCTTTGGAAAGACTTCACATGGATTTGTTCGATCCAGTGAATGTCAAGAGTATAACAGGAGAGTACTACTGTTTGGTCGTAACTGATGATTATTCCAGATTTTCGTGGGTTTCATTCTTGAAATCAAAAGACGAAACTTTTGACAGCTTGATGGCATTGTTTAAAAGAATTGAGAATCTGTACCAAAGGCCTATTTGTAGAATTCACAGTGATAATGGTACTGAATTCAAAAACAGTAAGATGGAAGAATTTTGTGATGAAAGAGGTATACTGCATGAGTTTAGTGCTCCGTACACTCCGCAGCAGAATGGAGTTGCAGAACGCAAAAACCGGACGCTAATCAAGACAGCCAGAACAATGCTCGCAGACTCTAAGTTACCAATTAATTTCTGGGCTGAAGCTATTTATGCTGCATGCTATACTCTCAACAGAGTTCTTACTGTAAAGAAGTTCAACAAAACGTGTTTTGAGCTAATCAATAATCGCAAGCCGAATTTCAAGTATCTAGAACCGTTTGGGTCTCCCTGTACGGTGATAGAGCCTAATGGAAAGTTTGGTCTGAAGAGCATTGAGGGTATCTTTGTTGGCTATTCAAGTCCTACACGACGTGTCTTCGTTCCAAGTGAAAAGCGGATTATTGAAGCAGCAAATGTTGAATGTCAAGGTTACACTATGCCGCCACAGAATCCTGGTGATTCATGGAGATATAATTATGACAAACTTTGGGATTCGTTTGACATGAGAGAAGAATCAGAGGAAGAAGAAGATTTCTTTGATGAGCTGGATATTTTGCGAGAGTATGAGTCGCAGCTCAGGTTCCCAGCGGAGTATTCTGGAAGACCTCGGGAAACTTCAAACGACGATAAAGCAGGTCCTAGTAATGCTGGTGAACATGATGATGAAGTTGCTCCTGGTAATCAGTCGGAGGTGAATGATGATCAAGAAGTTGATAACATGCCAGTATTTGACCATGGTGATTCAGATCTTGAGGGGGAGCAGATCCAGTTGTCAAGTCAAACAAACCAAGTTGGTGAACAAGATGCAGAACAAAATGTTACTAATCTGGAGGGAAATGTAGATGTTCCAAGCAAAGTGATGCCGTGAACTCTTTCTTATCATCCAGAGGAGTTAATCATAGGAGAATTGCAAACGGGCGTTCGCACGAGACGTCAAATTGACCAGGGCCTTACATGTTTTTATTCTACAGTAGTACCTTTACAAATTGAATTTTCATTAAGTTGTTTTATCTCGCAGATTGAACCGAGAACTTACAAAGAGGCGCTTACTGAAGACTCTTCGGTCATAGCAATGCAAGAAGAGTTAAGTCAGTTTGAAAAGTTGGGAGTGTGGAAGTTAGTGGATTTGCCGGATGGTCAAAGGAAAATCAATACAAAATGGGTTTTCAAATGTAAGAGGGACGATAGAGGAGTGGTTGTAAGGAACAAAGCTCGACTCGTTGTTCAGGGCTTTAGTCAACAGGAGGGGATTGATTTTACCGAAGTCTATGCTCCTGTAGCTCGACTAGAGGCTATCAGAATTTTCCTAGCATTTGCGTCTTGGAAGAATTTCAAAGTATATCAGTTGGATGTAAAGTCAGCGTTTCTTTTTGGGAAGGTCAAAGAGGAGGTTTATGTTGGTCAGCCGCCGGGCTTTACTGACCCAATCCACAAGAACAAAGTTTATCTGCTGGACAAAGCGTTGTATGGTTTACATCAGGCACCGAGAGCCTGGTACGAGACTTTGTCTCAACACCTACTCGCTAACCAGTTCGTACGTGGAAAAGTGGATGCCACTTTCTTCACTAAAGTCGTTGATGGTCATCTTCTGATAGTACAAATTTATGTGGACGATATAATTTTTGGGTCAACAAACGAAAAATTGTGCAAAGATTTCGAACAGGTGATGAAGCAGAAATTCGAAATGTCATCAATGGGGGAGATGAAGTTCTTTCTGGGTCTACAAGTTGAACAACTTCCTGAGGGAATTTTCATTCACCAGACGAAGTATGTGCATGATATTCTAGAGAAATTTGGAATGTCAAGTTCTACTCCAGCTGCTACCCCACTTGCGACTAATCATGGG
This sequence comes from Helianthus annuus, assembly GCF_002127325.2. Lineage (NCBI taxonomy): Eukaryota > Viridiplantae > Streptophyta > Magnoliopsida > Asterales > Asteraceae > Helianthus > Helianthus annuus. The sequence goes on along the minus strand of NC_035444.2, from coordinate 106,098,231 downwards.
ATTCACCCAGATCTCACCGGAGACAGGGCTGATGAAACGTTTTACCGTTCCATGATAGGTTCTTTGATGTATCTGACTGCTTCACGTCCTGATATTATGTACCCAATGTGCCTCGCAGCAAGATTTCAGTCTAACCCGAGAGCATCGCACATGATTATTGTCAAAAGGATATTACGTTACCTGAAAGGTACTCCGTCATTGGGGTTATGGTATCCTAGGAAAGGCGATTTTACGCTCGAAGGGTATTCCGATTCAGATTTCGGATGCTGCAAAGTCAATGCGAAATCAACAACTGCAGGATGCCAGTTCTTTGGTCCTAGATTGGTTACTTGGCAGTGTAAGAAACAAACGTCTGTGGCGTTATCTACATGTGAAGCGGAGTATGTTTCTGCTAGCAGTTGCTGCTCTCAGATCCTGTGGATACAGCAACAGATGCGCGACTACGGTTTGCAGTTTCTTAACACACCTCTGTTTGTTGATAATGAGGCCGCAATTAACATTACTAAAAATCCAGTACATCACGCTAAAACTAAACATATAGAGATTCTTCATCACTTTATTCGCGATTGCTTCGAGAAAAAGTTGATACGAATTGAGAAAATCCACACTGATGAACAAAAAGCTGATTTGCATACCAAAGCTTTTGATAAAAATCGGTTTCAATATTTGTTAAAACTTAATGGTATGAAACTGCTTTCGGTGTTGGATGGAATTGTGAGCGTTGATGAGAGTACTGTTGCGGATGAAGACGAGAAACAATCTGCAATGGTTTGTCGATTTTTTACATGTTTTGGTATTTAGGGGGAGATAGATAGTTGTATATAGATATTTTTTGAAAAATACAAAAACAGTAAAAAATGAAAAATCCAAAACATGATAAAATTGAAAAAGAGCTTGTGTATATAGAGAAAATGATAGTACATCGGCTAGACAATTACAGTATGCTAAAGATTTGGAAAGACAAAATGAATTAAACAGTCTCACTATCGATGTGTCGATAGGTTTTCGTACATTTAGTAAATTTATTCGGGATATAAACCTAAAATTTCAAACTTGTGAAATTCGTGGGGAACACTACTTGGATATATAGGTAACCCCTGAAATCTCGTTTGAAAGGTCCCATATTCTGAGATACTAGGTCTTTATACTCAGTGATATCTGGGGTATTATTCCGGGACTTCTGTTGTATGGAAGTACTGACCTAGTCCCCGAATAATACTTTCTGCAAAATGCTTGAAACATAGCATCGCCCTCAGCAAGCTGATGAAACAATAAAATTGATAGTCGCTGCTGTTGTAATTAAAAGATCCTCTAAAGGGGACACACCAAAAGTCGAGCCGTCATCTCTCTGCTGAACGGAAGTTCTGACCTGAGCTCTCACGGTTTCGCACCTAACCCCTTACAGATATCATCTGTGGTATACTCACCTGTAAGACTGAATATCTGGGATTCTGGATACGGGAGTATATTCAAGAGGTGGGACACATGAATTGAGCTAAGTTCTTAAGACACTTAAACTGTATCCTGAGTAAATTGAAGTTTGTGTGAGAATTTAAGATGGATCAGTATATCGACAATCGAGGTGAATTGTTTAAGTCAATATATGTAATGTAGCTTAATGGTACTAGTAATTTGTCTGTAAAGCTGATATGATTCCCTGACACGCTCGCCAAAAATAAGTTTGTAAATAGTTTACTTTCTGCAATTTAAGTTTTTCTGTTATTTCATTTTTTAGTTTAGAACACATTAGAAAATCCAAAAAGATTTTATTTCTGCTTTATTTTAGACAAACCAGAGTGGAAAGTTGATTGTCGGATTCTAGAAAGATGGAGCAGATGCAGGAGATTCTGAGCTGAAGAATGAGGAGAGCTTACATTGTTGGAAGTTTGATTGTTTTCAAAGTCAAAAACAAGTTCATTAAGTTGATACTTGTTATATTCAGAAAAAGTTGAAAATGAGTTTACTAAATCAGTTTGATTCGTCAAAAGATCAACCAGGGTCATTAAATTGAAATTGGTAGATTAATCAAGTGATCAGGGTCATTAACTTGAACTTGAAGACTTGAGTGGATTTCTAAAACTGATTGGATTTCTGTTTATTGATAGAAAAGATAGATCGTAATGTTATTGGTTGAGTAACAGGTTTGGAGACTTCATTATTCCCAACGGAAGGCAAATTGTCAAAGCTTGAACCAGATATCTCAGATCCCAGCATACTGAGAGGGGGAGTCTGTGAAAGGGGGAGTCTGGATCAACAGCTAAAGGGAAGTCTGAAGTTAGAGCTAGGTGTTAATTCTGAAACCTGTGAAGAATGCTTATGAAGAGGGGACAGAGTTGAAGAAAAGACCAAGATCGAAGACTCTGGAGCTGAAGTCTACTGAAGACTACGTCAACATCCAAGGGGGAGTCTGTTGATGCATAAAATGTTTGTTGACTACGTCTACATGAAGTCTTAGGTCAAGATAGGTCAACAGAGGGTCTAGATTGTCAAATTTAGAATGTTATGTATTAGGTTCGCTTTTATGTACATTTATTAGTAAGGTTCGCTCATAGGGGTCTTAGTTAGATTCGCTTATAGGTCAACAGGTTGGTTCGCTTATGTGTCATGGTAACAAGTCCGCTCATATGGCAGTCATATGAGCGAACCAGTCATGTCTATATATAGCCTGTTCATTCGAGCGAACATAGTAGTCGTATGTGTGCTTTTGGAACGGAACTCTGTCAAAATTATCTCAGAAAGCAATAAAAAGCAGTGGAATTGATAGGACAAGCTGTGTAACTTCATATATACTGTTTCCGCCTTTATATACGAAGATGAACTACCTTGACTGACTTTTCAGGGTCAAAACAACGGTCCAACAATCATGAAGCTCCCGGTTTGCTAAAAGGTCACTTAGAGGTAAGAATTAACATGTTGACGCTTTTAACCCTTCATTGCGCAAACTTTCAATTAATTACGCAAACGGCTACTCTTAATCAACGAGCGGCTTAATTGTGAATATGAATACCGTAAGAGGTTATTCGGAAACTTATTTTAGGTATGTTAACACTTCCAGTCCTTTCATAATCAAAGTTTTTCGATTTTTCAAAAAATTAGTCCTTTAAATTCAATGTTTGACTTTATTAGGGTTTATTACACGTGTCAATACATCATTGGACGTGATTTTACGAGGTGTTACATCCTCACCCCCTTAAAATAAATCTCGACCTCGAGATTTGCTAAAGTAATGGAAGTACTTTCTGACGTATCATGGGCTTATCCTCCATAGCATATTTGGGGCCTCTCCAAGCACCCAAGGTGACCCTCATAATAGGTACATGTATCCTTTTGGAGCTTCTTAACCTGTAGATTCTTAATCTACACAGGTTTTCTCATTAAACCATAAATTTTCATATCATTACGCGATAATGCTTCTTGACTTATCGGCGAACGTATCCTTAAATCACTAGTGTGGGACTCCTTGATTTCCATCAAGCTCCTCTAGTAAGTTTTAGCATATAGGTTACCAATCTTGATATATTCGATTTCCTCTAATGATTCTATATATCAGAGCTTAACTAGCCCGTTGTATTAAATTTTTAGCACACCCTTCCAGGGTGATACTTTCTGTTGAATCTTATTCCTTATTAAGGACTTAAGAGGGTTGCGGCTTTCATCCAACCTTAATTTTCCACCGATTTCTAGAAATTTTCAGATGATTATGGATTTGTATGATCTTATTCGTTGTTTCCAAGGCAACTTTCAGATCCTGATAATTGGACTTACCAAACTTCTTTGCATTAACAGATGTCTAACATCCCATCTATACAAGGTCTCCAAAGGAGCAGCCTTGGTACTTACATAACAACTATTATAGAAAAGCTTATTTAAGGTGAGATGGTTATTCCAACCACTGCTTAAAACCAATCTTAAGGAATAGCTAATCCTTACAGCTAGTCGAACAAATCGACGATCCTGGGCAGCTGATGGCGATTCTTAATTGTTACCTAAGTAGGGTTGCGGTAATCAATGCATAAGCAAAATGAACCGTCTTTCTTAATTAACAATATCGAACTCTCAGTAATTTGAGTTAGGCTTTATGAACCTATATCTTAAAACTCACTTAATCAGGGTTTCGATTATTCCATAATTGGTGGTACTAATCAACGTGGAGATTTCACAATACAGCAGCCCTAAGCGGGATGTTAATCTTAACTCTACTTGTCTTTCAGGAGGTAAACATGGTACTTCTTTGGAGAAGATAATCAAGACACAAGGAGATTACATGGATTTTTTTCAAATCTCAAGCTCCGGTCCATCTATCTTTGCCTGTGTCAGATAAATGACACATTTTCTTTACGAATCCAAGGATACCTTAGTCAGAGACACTTACATGGACATTTCTATTCAGGATATCTTCTGTGAATACCATTAGCTGACTTTAGTACAATATGACCATTGGGATATCTCGGTGGTTCCATGCATTAAACCTCCATACTGACCAGGCATGGAAGCAATCTATGGAACACATTAAGATATATCAATCCTCATATGGCGTTTTTATCATATAGTCTGGTATTCGCAGTTGATAGAAATCAATGAGATAATAGAATAAAATAACATATATTGACGTACTCTATCTGAAGAAGGAGTACATTAGATTTTTAAGAATGAAGATTTTCTGACAAGAATAGAAGGAATGGCTCCTAAGATTTTCGTCGACAGGTTTTACCTTATACTCAATATTTGGAATTCTTATGAAAAAAAATTCTAAAAGTTTGCTAAGCTTATGATTATGAAAGACTTAGCAATACTTAAATCAAACAAAATTCTTAGCACTAATAACATGATAAGGGTTACACCTGCTGCCATTTATTGACATGATCTGCCTTTGACTTTTATCAGGAGGGTTTAAGCTCCTCCATTCTTACTCTTTCTCTATACTTAGCTATACCATACTGCTTTGATGTGGCCCTTGACGCCACAGCCGAAACAGACTGCATTCCTTATGTTTTCTATATTCAGGTAACTACAGATGCCACACTGCTTTGACCTTCAGTCTGTTAGACACTGTCCCATTGCTTTTTGTTGCAGGTCATGCATACAGGCTTCTCAGATCTCTGGGAGTTATCCTTCTCCCTTTTGGTAGTCTCAGCTTTGACTGATTTTCTTCCTAACCCATCTAATATGTGTGGCTGAGATAGATCCATAATGGATTTATAAGAAGCAGGCTTTGAAGTCTTAACATGCCCTCTAATTTCTGATGCTGAACCACCAATATATAGTGCATTATGCTTAGACTATGGGTTTACTGAATAGGGCACTAACCCAGACAATGAACTGACGTCAGTAACATACCGTTGACAGTTAGAACTTTTATGGTGATAGTCAGAAAATTATGACTCCACGTTTTCCATTTCGTGTTACGGTTAATAGGTTTTTCTGTTAAGGTCTATAAACCTAAACTACCCCATATTGTATGAGGGTATCCATCTTGTAGACTTTATTAATGTCCTAACCAACTAAGGGTATCGCCTTTGAATGATTGTGATATTTACCTCGAATGTCTTTCTCAGCACAAACGATGATTTACAAAATGGTTTCCACTTCATCCTCTGATTTCCTTCAATCAATGGTCCCCTTTTTGCCATTTAAGTCTCTTAACTTGTAAGAAACAAAGTACTCCCCAAGTACATCCTTTAGAGGAACGGGGCTCCTTGTTATATATATCATCTTATTTGGTTTATTCTTCGTATTCGAAGTGTGAGTAAAAACTCTTCTCATGAGCAGGGAAATATGATTTAGGGCAAGTAGCATTTGGCTTTTCGAACCCTTTTCATGACCTTTCTCGTAGCCTTTCTTATAGTTGCGTCAATCACATCTTGGAGATTAACTCCACTAACCTTGAGGTTCACCTTTGTCGCATCATTAGCATTTGTCGCATCATCAGTATCGCGACTGATATTTGTCTCTTTCAAGTTTGCCATAATTGAAGCTTGGCACTAGACACCAAAATTAAACAATTTCTTAATTGTATATTCTATAGCTAGTCATCCTCCTAACGACCAACATACGTTAGCCATGGTATCCTAAAACCATATCGGCTAATAGGGTATGAACATTCCTAATGAATGTCATTTGAATGTATATGAATATTTAGCCTAGGCCGCAAAAGGTCCATCAATGGCAATTAAGGTTTCGACCGAATCCATTACCCTTTTGACAGGAGGTCACAATGTTATAACTGTCTTTGCCATACTGACGATTTTTGATGGCTCGAAGGCTTGCCGCAATGACTTTTACATATGAAATATGAGTCCATTAGGAAGGACTTAATAATCATATGGCACGAAAGCCTAGTCGCAAAGGACAATATAAGATATAGCAAAAAGCCTATCACGGAGGACATTAATTTATGAGCCGCAGTCTTAATAGATCAGGGGCTTTAAGATTTGAACCTAGTTCTTCACCGTTGGACAGGGAGTCATAGACTACAACTGTCATCGTCTTGAACGATGATTCATTTAGGCACATAAGCAAATCATAGGACATCACTAATGGATGTTTACATATATACCTAGATGTATATATATATATATATATATATATATATATATATATATATATATATATATACAATTATTGCAATTGAGTATATTAGTCATGATCTTATCGATCTTATAGACTATAAGGCTTGGGCATTGTCCATTACCTTGGAAGATGAACCATAACAGCCACCCTTGACAATGTCACTAATGGACAGTATAGTATATAACCCGTAGGCAACATAAATCCTACTAGTGATTCGGGATAACGCCACGAAGGGTAATACAACAAACACACTTATATATAGGAAGTACCAGCGGCGTATCCACCATGTGTTTATTGTATTATTCTAGTTTTGTTATCTAAATCACCGAAAATAGCATAAACCCTAACTATCGAGTCGTAAAGTATTTTCTAAAAATCTTATTATGAAGATAGGAAGGCCTAAGCCTGAAATTCAAATATCCTATAAAATAGTATGAGCATCGTATCAGATGATATTCGTCATGATCACACTTATCATATAGACTATTATGCTTGGACATAGTCCAATATCTTTAGACAGCAGGTGATAGGCCACAACTGTCGTTGTCTTAATGGACAACAAGTTTAGCCCGTAGGCACTTCATCACTAACGGATATTTATATTTTGATCATCACATTGATGATACTTTCCATGATCAAATTAGATCCTATAGGCTTTAAGGCTTGGACATAGTCCAATATCTTTAGACAGCGGGTGATAGGCCAAAGCTGTCGTTGTCTTAATTGACAACAAGTTTAGCCCGTAGGCACTTCATCACTAACGGATGTTTATATTTTGATCATCATAGTGATGATACTTGCCATGATCAAATTCGATCATATAAGCTTTAAGGCTTGGACATAGTCCAAATACCTTGACGGCTGGTGTGGTCTCTCAAGTCACACTGTCAGGAGTGTTAACATGTTCTCAGATGTTAACAAGTATTAATTTGTCTTAATGGTTACACAATATTACCCTGATCGCATAGGTTTGGAGGCTTGAACATAGTTCACCACCTCTGGCTAGAAGGGGTATCTCCCTTAACTATCATGGTAGAAGGAATAATTATCCTTAACTACCAAAGGTTTTGGCCAATTTATGTGGACTTGCCACTTGGTAGTGGTAAACCATTAACAAGATCTTTTGAAATTATTTAGCGGATCAATAAAATTCGAATAAAACTGATACTATTGTTGGATAAAGGACGAAATGAATACCTATATAAAATTTCCAAAACTTCTCATAAATCATTAGAAAACCTACAATAGCGCCTTACTCAGGTATTTGTAGTATCATATTTGTCCATTGAGGACTTAAAAGGAAATTATAAGTCCGTATAGGGACTATAAAAATATCATATGTCCGTATAGGGACTATATTAAACAGACTGCCCATGAAAGGACTATAATGAAATATCGGGTCTACAAAGGTTATAATGAAATATCATGTTCACTAAGGGACTATATAGAAGGGATAGGTCCTTATAAGGAGTTTGAAGCAATACTTGTCCGAGCGGGGATGAAAGGGATAATATATGTCCGTTTAGGGACTATAAGATATGTCAACATCGGAACTATAGTGAAACGATATGTCCTTGAAGGGACTATGGGAAATTATTATGTCCGCCAAGGGACTTTAATGAAATAATATGTCGGCAAAAGATTTTAATGAACTGACATGTCCATGAAAGGACTATTTTGAAATATAATGCCCTCGAAGGGACTATAATAAACATACGTATATATATACCAAGTCTTATCAGGGGACGTGGGTCCACAAGGACTATGATGAAATACTATGTCCAAAAGGATTAAAATAATCAAATGCCCAAACAGGGATTTAAATGAAAAGAAGTATGATGGAAGGAAGGTCTTCTAATGTCTTCCTCTCTTTATTCTGATTGTTTCTTCATCTCTATATATCATACGCAGTAGCGATTCTGAAGATTTTAATGAATAAAGTAATATTTCAAATCAGGATCCATTGTAGAAGTGGAATACAAGAATCCAATGATTAAAGAAAGGACATGGATCACAGGTTAGGTTTTGACTGGCATAGTCTAAGTCTGAAATTCCAAAAACTTGGAGGTAAGAAATAGGGATTTAATATCATCCACATGTATCATCTTTATTATGGGAGCCTCAGGGACCTTGTGTATGGACTCCGTAGTCTGGATAAGGGTTTAAACAAGTTTGGTTTTGGGAATAGGTCCATAAAGGTATTACAAAAACGGTTGTAAAGGATCCACTGTCACACCCCGATATTTCCACGTATTACCGGTGGGCCCGGTGGGGAGTATCGCGACGTAGTTGATATCATCATAGTCAAACAACACAATTTAAATGCACAGCGGAAGCAAAAGATAATTATATTACAACCGAATGAGAATATCAAAGTATTACAAACGGTATGTATAGGGATCCACAGGCGGATCAAAATAAAAGAAAACTGTTCAACAGACTTTAGGCATATAGAACTTGCAAGATTCCCTATTAACGCCCTGAGCTCCCAGCCAATTACGTACAGTACCTGTCACTTAACCTTTTTGGAAAATACGTCAGTTTTCACTGGTAAATACAATTTAACTGACTCATTTTGAAAACGTTTAGAAAATTGATTTGAATGCACAAGCCACAAAATATTTTATAACTTGGGACAATTTTATTAATAAAAATCTTGTATCCGATTTACATGTTTGTCCAACATTTAGGGCCGGTGATTATACATATACAAGCCGGTCAAAATTAATAGACACACCACAAATATAATCTCACAAGAAGACACCCTTACGAGTGAGTATATGTTTTACATAAGTAACAGGAGGTGTTATGCCTACACCTTGTGCTTACGTTGTGGCCATTCACTTTTTAAATGAGCCAAGGATATCCAGGACACGGTCATTAACCCCCAATGTTATTTGTTATCAAGCAATACAGATTAAAACGGGATTATGCAATTTAATCATCTCCGATTAAAAGGTTTCTACACCCGACCAAGCGGTATTTTATATACCGTATCCCAAACCCGTATAAGGGAAAATAAGTTAAAAGTATTTACCTGAGCTAGCAATGCAATTTATGCTCAGCCGTATATCCTAATCAGCAAGCACAAGTACCTTTACTTGTGACAACTCGAGTTTCTGACTTTCACTTTCGCATTAGATGCGCGTTGACTTTGACTGTTTAGTTGTTTGGATTGTGGACTTGAAATTGTACGCGTTGTGTTTTAATGAAACGTATTGTCGTTTTGCCTATATGTGATTACTTGCTGTGGTAGAAAATAATATTAGAATTATTATTAAAACACTTAGTCTAGATCACGAAACATGATATACAGATCGAAGGATCACGAAAGATAACCTTAGGTTCGAAGGATCACGAAACATACCCTTCGAGCAAAGATAGGATCCTTCGACATCTTTCGGCCCATGGGATCCTTCGACATCTTTCGGCCCAGTCTTTCAAATGGGCCTTGGCCCACTGCCGATTTAGTATAAGCTTGAGTTGAGACTTTACGTAATAACTCTTGATCGGCAAACCCTAGAGCCTTTTTGTTCTAGCTTTGTGTGCGACGGCAGACCCCCACATCCGAAGCCAAATCCCTTTTGTTGACCATTCTTAGTTCCGGTTAGTGATTTACGTGTTTTGTTCTTGATTTCGACATACTTGGTTAATCTATTATGTAACTGCATGCGAAATACATGTTGATCTGGATTGATAGGATCGAATGCATAGTATTGAATGGGTTGAATGATATTAATTTGATCAGGATTCGAAAACAGATTAACATGCCAATAGTGTTCGATTATGTGATACGTTATGCTAATCGACTGGATGATATACGTATATATGTTAGATAGTTGAACCGAATGATGATTATGTTTACATGACACATAGATGATGATTCGGATTGGTTAATGATTGATTCCGTAACCGTTAAATGATTTCTGGGAATGATTGTAACTGTCGTAGATGATCTTTGTGCCTTCTGTGTAACGTAACTGATGAAATGTGCTTGTTAATCGATAACATGATAAGATGGATTAGGGTTTTGTGGTAACTGTCTATGAATGAAAACTGTTGTGACCGAAAGATACTTGTCCTTCGAACCATAGTAGTGTTGACCGAAGGATAGCTTTGACCGAACCATAGTAGTGTTGACCGAAGGATAGCTTTGACCGAACCATAGTAGTGTTGACCGAAGGATAGCATTGACCGAAAGATGACATTGGTTCGAAACATAACATTCGGTCCGAATGATAACTGTGATAACTACTTGTCGAAAGATCACTAATGTGTCGAAAGATAACAGTTGGATCGAAAGATATTAGGGGTTATAAACATACTTTGAATGGTGGAATGTATGCTTGATTTATTTGACATGCCATGCTTGGTGATGAATGTTAACATTTGTATTCGTGTACACTAGCTGATGATTAAATGTGAAATGATACGTGTTGTGCCGATATGCAAACTGACTGTTATGTGATACATGATTGATGCATGATATTGGCTATCAAGCACTATGTGACATTAGATTGCATGCGTATCATTGCGAACATGAACTGATTTGTTATACGTGCTTACAATAGGACGTGATTAATTACTTGTGAGTGCATAACCTAGCATACCGAGCAAACCAAGGTGAGTTCACACCCCTACTAAGGCATGGGATTCCCGGGTCGTGGGAATGGGTTAAAGGTTATCATTGACTAAGAACGTACATATGCTTTCCTAGACTATCACCTATCATGGTCCTCGGATGTCAGGACGGTTCCGTAGGTTGGGATAACACCTACGTGGTCACATGCCAATAACTGCCTCGGATGTCAGGCACGCACGTAAAACCTACGTGTACGCATTACTTACTTCTTCCGTAGGTTGGGATAACACCTACGTGGTCACATGCCAATAACTGCCTCGGATGTCAGGCACGCACGTAAAACCTACGTGTACGCATTACTTACTTCTTCCGTAGGTTGGGATAACACCTACGTGGTCATATGCCAATTACTATCCTCGATACAAAGGATACGCACGTAAAACCTACGTGTACGCATTACTTACTTCTATCCTCGGTTTTGAAGGATACGTGCGTAAAACCTACGCACACCCTATACGCGCTACTGTTCTCGGACGAAGAACAGGGATAATACGAATAGTCTAGTGGTCACATAACATGGGAAGCCCCCACCTGTATAACTTACTATTGGCCCTGTAGAGCCACCTGTTACTTACTGTTACGCATTTACTTACTGTGAACTCGCTCAACTAGTTTGTTGATCATTCTGTTACATGCCTTGCAGATCGTTAGGTACTTGGAGCTTGCACTGGAGAAGCGGGTCGTTGTGGACAAGGATCGTGGTTTCTACATTGAACTATTATGACATCTCAAACTATTAACTATTGTTGGTTTATTTACTATGCTTCCGCTACACTTTGAAACTATGGTTATGTTTTGAACACCTATCGTATTGAATGGATGGTTTACATTTATTTTACTTAATATTAATTGCATGTTCAATATGATTGGTGGCTTGATCCTAGTCAGTCACGCTCCCAAGCGGTGATACTCCGCGTGTGGATTTTGGGGGTGTGACAGATTGGTATCAGAGCCATTGGTTATAGAGAACTTGGTTTTAATATGGGAAAACATTTTTATTAAAACCAGACTATAACCAGAACAGTGCTCTCAACGATCCACAACGACGCTTCGCTCCACGTGCAAGACTCGACATCCTAGGTAATAAGGTTTATGTTTATTACCAGCTTGCTAGAACTGCATAGAATTTTGCTCGTAGTATGTTTGCCTTACTTTGCTCACTACTTTATACTGCTTGAGAACACCTATGTTCCTACACTTTTCTGTCATCGTACTACTCGCGAACCATTCATACTTATGCTACCTTTACTGTTCGATCATGTCTGGACGTGTTGACATGACACAAGCCCAGTTGACGGCTCTCATTAACGAACAAGTCGCTGCGGCGCTTGCAGCCGCACCAGCAGGAGGTATAACCTGCTATTCCAAACCTATCCTAGGACGTTAGATCCTACTCTCGTGACCCAACTCTCGCGCTTAATCTTGACCCATCTTTCTCGCGCAACGGGTCAGAACGCACATCAACCTCTCTGCACATTCCAGAACATCATGGACTGTCGTCCAAGCACATTCAGTGGCACATTCAAGAACTTCATGTGTGAACGCCCTGAGGCTCGCAGGGTCAAGTACGCCACTGGTACTTTGGAAGAAATCGCGCTAATCTGGTGGAACGCGCAAGTACGGATACTAGGGTTGGCAACTGCTAACGCCACCCCATGAAACGAATTCAAAGAACGCATTAAAAGGGAACACCGCACACGTTATGACATCCACAAGTTGGAAGTGGAGCTTTACCATTTGAAAATGACGGGGTCAGGAATTGATGCCTATACGAAACGGACGAACGAATTGGCCATCTTGTGTCCAACCATGGTGGACCCTCCAAGCAAACATATCGAATTGTATCACAAGGGTCTAGCCTCAGAAATTCAGAGCTATGCTACATCGGCTAACCTCGACAACATTCAAGACATTCAGTGTCTTGCTTATCGCCTCACGGATCAGGCAGTGGAACAGAACAGGCTGCCTAGTTGTATCAGCGCTATTACTACCGCTACCACTTCTGCTACTCCCGCTACTCCTAGTGACAACAAGCGGAAATGGGATGGGTATTCCAGCAAGGGTTCAGCTACCGTTCAGTCTCAAGCACAGCAGCAGCGCAAGAATAGTGATCACCAGAGCCGAGTCAGCCAACTTCTGGTGGTCAGGGGCAGGGTGGATATCGGGGAATTCACCCAATGTGTAACTAATGCAACAGACACCACGGTGGTTAGTGCAACGAGGGACGTTTCCAGAGGTGTCTCAAGATGGGCCATGAAGCTAAGGATTCAGGAGCCCACGGCTTGCACATCGGAATCGCCAGCAGCAACAACAAGCAGAAATCCTATGCAAAGAAAAGATTGTTCGCATTCCTAGTTCTGGTCAAGAACCTCTCGAAGTTCAAGGCGACAAGAGTGGTGCCGTGGTTGGCATCACCTCTTTCTTGAAGGCTCAGAAATGTTTGCGGAAGGGCCACACCGCAATTTTGGCTCTTGTTACTGACGCATCAGCGAAAGAAAAGAAGTTGGAAGACCATCCAGTTGTACGCGACTTTCCTCAGGTGTTTCCTAAAGATTTACCTGGTCTACCGCCTCATCGTCAGACCGAATTTCAAATCGAGCTCGCTCCAGGAGCAGCACCCATAGCTCGAGCACCGTATCGCTTAGCTCCACCAGAATCGGAAGAACTATCGACGCAGCTACAAGAAATCTTGGATAAGGGATTTATCCGACCTATCTCTTCGCCTTGGGGAGCTACAAGGACTCTTGGATACCAAATATCTGTGAGAAAGAAGGATGGCACCTTCAGGATGTGAAATTGATTACCGTGAACTGAACAAGGTCTCAGTAAAGAACCGTTATCCTCTTCCACGCATTGACGACTTATTCGACCAGTTGCAAGGGTCGAGTTACTACTCCAAGATTGATCTAAGGTCTGGTTATCATCAGCTGAGAGTCCGGGATGAGGACGTCTCCAAAACCGCTTTCAGAACTCGCTACGGTCATTACGAGTTTCTTGTCATGCCATTCGGGCTTACGAACGCGCCTGCAGTCTTCATGGATCTTATGAACAGGGTGTGCAAACCTTATCTTGATAAGTTTGTTATCGTTTTCATCGACGACATTTTGATTTACTCCAAGAGTCAGGAGGAGCACGAGCAGCACTTACGTCTTATCTTGGAACTTCTTCGAAAAGAGCAATTTTACGCAAAGTTTTCAAAATGCGACTTCTGGCTTCGTGAAGTCCACTTCTTAGGCCATGTGGTGAACAAGGATGGGATTCATGTCGATCCATCCAAGGTTGATTCGATCAGAAACTGGCCAGCACCGCGAACACCGACAGAAATACGCCAATTCTTGGGTTTGGCAGGTTACTACCGGCGATTTATCAAAGACTTCTCCAAGATCGCACAGCCGCTTACTATGTTAACACAGAAAGGTGTCGTTTACAGATGGGGTAATACGCAAGAGACCGCTTTTCAGTACTTAAAGGATAGGCTTTGCAGCGCACCTATTCTCTCATTGCCAGAGGGCACGGATGACTTCGTGGTTTATTGTGACGCATCGATACAGGGGCTTGGTTGTGTATTGATGCAGCGGGATAAAGTTATTGCCTACGCTTCGCGGCAACTCAAGGTTCATGAACGGAACTACACGACGCACGATTTGGAGCTGGGAGCTGTTGTTTTCGCGCTTAAGATATGGCGACACTACCTGTACGGTACCAAGTGCACGATTTACACCGATCACAGGAGTCTCGAGCATATTCTTAAGCAAAAGGATTTGAATATGCGTCAACGGAGATGGGTTGAACTTCTGAACGACTATGAATGCGCCATCAAGTATCATCCAGGCAAGGCCAATGTTGTGGCTGATGCCCTCAGTCGGAAAGACACTCTACCTAAGCGCGTGCGAGCGCTACAGCTTACTATTCAGTCCAGTCTTCCTGCACAGATACGAGCTGCTCAGTTAGAAGCACTGAAACCCGAAAACGTCAAAGCTGAAGCCTTACGCGGCTCAAGGCAACGCATGGAACAAAAGGAAGACGGCGCCTACTATGTAACGAGGCGTATTTGGGTCCCACTTTATGGCGGTCTACGCGAACTTGTAATGGATGAAGCTCACAAGTCTCGCTATTCGGTACATCCAGGGTCGGATAAAATGTACCACGACATCAGCACTACTTATTGGTGGCCTAGTATGAAGGCTCACATCGCTACGTACGTTGGAAAATGCTTAACCTGTGCGAGAGTCAAGGTTGAATATCAGAAACCAGCTGGTCTACTTCAGCAGCCTAAGATACCGCAATGGAAATGGGAAGAAATTTCCATGGATTTTGTTACAGGTCTACCTAGATCTCAGCGTGGGAATGATACAATATGGGTCATAGTTGATCGACTCACCAAGTCTGCACACTTCCTGCCGATCAAGGAAACGGACAAGTTCTCCACTCTCGCAGACGTTTATCTTAAAGAAGTTGTTTCGAGGCACGGAGTGCCCACCTCTATTATTTCGGATCGCGATGCACGATTCACGTCAGAGCTTTGGCAAGCGATGCACAAATCCTTCGGCTCACGATTAGACATGAGCACAGCATATCATCCTCAGACGGATGGGCAGTCTGAGCGAACTATCCAGACTCTAGAAGACATGCTTCGAGCGTGTGTCATCGATTTCGGCAACGGCTGGGAAAGGCACCTCCCTTTAGTGGAGTTTTCATACAATAACAGCTATCATACCAGCATTCAAGCCGCTCCATTTGAGGCATTGTACGGACGTAAATGCCGGTCACCTCTCTGTTGGGCAGAGGTGGGGGATAGTCAAATTACGGGTCCAGAGATTGTAGTGGACGCCACAGAAAAGATTGCGCAGATACGACAACGCATGGCGGCAGCACGCGACCGTCAGAAAGCCTACGCGGACAAGCGTAGAAAGCCATTGGAATTTGAGGTCGGGGACCGGGTTTTATTGAAAGTTTCACCCTGGAAGGGTGTGGTTCGATTTGGTAAACGAGGCAAACTCAATCCACGGTATGTTGGACCGTTCGAAATCACTGAAAGAATAGGCCCAGTAGCCTACAGACTGAATCTACCAGCTGAACTTGGTGCAGTTCACAATGTATTTCACGTGTCAAACCTGAAGAAGTGCCTGTCAGATGAGACCCTCACAGTTCCTTTAAGGAACTCACTATCGACGAGCGGTTGCAGTTCGTCGAGGGGCCAGTTGAAATCACGGACCGGGATGTAAGGTCCTCAAACACAAGAGAAACCCTCTTGTTCGAGTTCGTTGGAACTCCCGACGTGGCCCAGAGTACACCTGGGAACGCAAAGACCAGATGACAGAAAAGTACCCCCAGTTATTCGAAACCAATGCAACCACTACTGAGGCTGAAGCTACTACTACAGAATTTCGGGACGAAATTCCAAATCAACGGGGGGATGATGTGACACCCCAGGAAAACCAGTGAACGATGTAACTTACCTAGCTTCCTCAGTGACTCGAGTTTCTGACTTTCACTTTCGCATTAGATGCGCGTTGACTTTGACTGTTTAGTTGTTTGGATTGTGGACTTGAAATTGTACGCGTTGTGTTTTAATGAAACGTATTGTCGTTTTGCCTATATGTGATTACTTGCTGTGGTAGAAAATAATATTAGAATTATTATTAAAACACTTAGTCTAGATCACGAAACATGATATACAGATCGAAGGATCACGAAAGATAACCTTAGGTTCGAAGGATCACGAAACATACCCTTCGAGCAAAGATAGGATCCTTCGACATCTTTCGGCCCATGGGATCCTTCGACATCTTTCGGCCCAGTCTTTCAAATGGGCCTTGGCCCACTGCCGATTTAGTATAAGCTTGAGTTGAGACTTTACGTAATAACTCTTGATCGGCAAACCCTAGAGCCTTTTTGTTCTAGCTTTGTGTGCGACGGCAGACCCCCACATCCGAAGCCAAATCCCTTTTGTTGACCATTCTTAGTTCCGGTTAGTGATTTACGTGTTTTGTTCTTGATTTCGACATACTTGGTTAATCTATTATGTAACTGCATGCGAAATACATGTTGATCTGGATTGATAGGATCGAATGCATAGTATTGAATGGGTTGAATGATATTAATTTGATCAGGATTCGAAAACAGATTAACATGCCAATAGTGTTCGATTATGTGATACGTTATGCTAATCGACTGGATGATATACGTATATATGTTAGATAGTTGAACCGAATGATGATTATGTTTACATGACACATAGATGATGATTCGGATTGGTTAATGATTGATTCCGTAACCGTTAAATGATTTCTGGGAATGATTGTAACTGTCGTAGATGATCTTTGTGCCTTCTGTGTAACGTAACTGATGAAATGTGCTTGTTAATCGATAACATGATAAGATGGATTAGGGTTTTGTGGTAACTGTCTATGAATGAAAACTGTTGTGACCGAAAGATACTTGTCCTTCGAACCATAGTAGTGTTGACCGAAGGATAGCTTTGACCGAACCATAGTAGTGTTGACCGAAGGATAGCTTTGACCGAACCATAGTAGTGTTGACCGAAGGATAGCATTGACCGAAAGATGACATTGGTTCGAAACATAACATTCGGTCCGAATGATAACTGTGATAACTACTTGTCGAAAGATCACTAATGTGTCGAAAGATAACAGTTGGATCGAAAGATATTAGGGGTTATAAACATACTTTGAATGGTGGAATGTATGCTTGATTTATTTGACATGCCATGCTTGGTGATGAATGTTAACATTTGTATTCGTGTACACTAGCTGATGATTAAATGTGAAATGATACGTGTTGTGCCGATATGCAAACTGACTGTTATGTGATACATGATTGATGCATGATATTGGCTATCAAGCACTATGTGACATTAGATTGCATGCGTATCATTGCGAACATGAACTGATTTGTTATACGTGCTTACAATAGGACGTGATTAATTACTTGTGAGTGCATAACCTAGCATACCGAGCAAACCAAGGTGAGTTCACACCCCTACTAAGGCATGGGATTCCCGGGTCGTGGGAATGGGTTAAAGGTTATCATTGACTAAGAACGTACATATGCTTTCCTAGACTATCACCTATCATGGTCCTCGGATGTCAGGACGGTTCCGTAGGTTGGGATAACACCTACGTGGTCACATGCCAATAACTGCCTCGGATGTCAGGCACGCACGTAAAACCTACGTGTACGCATTACTTACTTCTTCCGTAGGTTGGGATAACACCTACGTGGTCACATGCCAATAACTGCCTCGGATGTCAGGCACGCACGTAAAACCTACGTGTACGCATTACTTACTTCTTCCGTAGGTTGGGATAACACCTACGTGGTCATATGCCAATTACTATCCTTGATACAAAGGATACGCACGTAAAACCTACGTGTACGCATTACTTACTTCTATCCTCGGTTTTGAAGGATACGTGCGTAAAACCTACGCACACCCTATACGCGCTACTGTTCTCGGACGAAGAACAGGGATAATACGAATAGTCTAGTGGTCACATAACATGGGAAGCCCCCACCTGTATAACTTACTATTGGCCCTGTAGAGCCACCTGTTACTTACTGTTACGCATTTACTTACTGTGAACTCGCTCAACTAGTTTGTTGATCATTCTGTTACATGCCTTGCAGATCGTTAGGTACTTGGAGCTTGCACTGGAGAAGCGGGTCGTTGTGGACAAGGATCGTGGTTTCTACATTGAACTATTATGACATCTCAAACTATTAACTATTGTTGGTTTATTTACTATGCTTCCGCTACACTTTGAAACTATGGTTATGTTTTGAACACCTATCGTATTGAATGGATGGTTTACATTTATTTTACTTAATATTAATTGCATGTTCAATATGATTGGTGGCTTGATCCTGGTCAGTCACGCTCCCAAGCGGTGATACTCCGCGTGTGGATTTTGGGGGTGTGACATTACTGGGGCTCTTAATCTGGAACGAAGGTTTTTAATAACCTATTAGATTCCTAGCAGGTCTTAATTAAGCCTATGCTTAGACCGGTTAGTTTTAAAGGAGGATACGGTTCAAAACGCATGATTAAGCGCAGACCGGATTAGAATGTGATTTAGACCCGACAAGTACGAATACTTGAATAATATGGGTAAACTAAATACATTCCGGATTTTGAAGTGAAAATGATAAGGTTTGACCCATTTCGGTTATTTTATGCAAACTAGTTACATAAACCGATCCGAACGCGAAATATGCGTAACGGGTAGCCATAAGAGTCATATACATGTTTCCTAAGTTAATATGACTTAAATATGTTGTGATATCAGCAAGATACCTTCTGTTATGCCCAAAACGAATTTAAAACCAATTTATGCCTCGCAGGGGTATTTTGGTCATTTAAAAGGTTATAAATGAGGTTTAATATAAATCTGAGTTTCAAGTCTGGTTTAATCAGTAAAATTACTTAATTTAATAAGTTATATCAGTAGGTACCAAGTCATATATATTTAAAATAGTTTTTATACATACTATGCGCTTAAAACGCGTAAAAAGGCGGTTTTAAGCGATTTCCGGGTTTTTAAAGAAAAGCTGATATTTTATCATTCCAGAAAGCTTAAAATATTTTATTTATCTTATAAAATCAGTAGCAAAAGGTTTATGGTCAAAATGTTTTGTAAAACTCATTTTATAGGCCAAAAGGGCAAAACCGGTATTTACCGAATCAAGCTTAGAACCCTATGTTATGCTCAGCCTAAAAATAAATAAAAATCTTCAAAAATCCCAAAATATTATTTTATATCAGTAGGTAAAAAGTTTGGTACCCAAAATTGGGTTTAGATAGGCTATATGCTATTTACGTTGTTTAATTAGTAAAAAGCTTTTCATTTACGCTAATGAGCATAACTCCTAATCTAGACCTCAAACTGATGTCAAATTTTAGGGACAAGTTTATAATTCAATAGTGAAGGTTTCTATCCTCTCACATTTTCAAAAATATCGTTTTAGGGTCAAAAGGCATAACGGTCAACATTTAGACATTTAACGGAAACATGCATGAACTAGGATTTCTATGGAACCAAGTTGTATAACCTTGGAGGGTTATACTAACTTATAATACGGTCCTAATGGAATCCTAAAGCATATCCAAATTAATCTAAATCGGGTCAGAACTGAAAGTCAAAGCAAAAGTCAACTTTTGCGACTTTCGGTTCCAGACCGAGCCTATACTTAGAATTGTCGGGTTGAGTCATGCTTAGGCATGTTCAACTAATATTTACCAAGTTATTAAAGTGACAAAACTGATTTTATAGCTTCTATATTATTAGCTATGAATTTTATTTAAACTAACCCGATTGTCTTTTGTTTGACCCGACAATTAAACTAAGTAAACGTGGTAATTAGGAGGTGCCCTTTTGAGGGTTAAACACCTACCTAATTACGGTCACGTAGCCATGTTCGACACGAACAATGGCTCAACCGTTTAAAAGTCAAAGCGTTTATCGAAACGCTTGACTTTTCGGTTATAACCGCGAAAATAATTAAACTAAGCACGAAAGATCACTTACAAAGGGTCCAAGCAAGGAGGTTTGATCCTATATTCTCAGGTATGAAGAGCAAAGTCTCCAACTTAGAGAATTCAAGGATCAAGTGTGAGTTGGGAGTGAAATGGGTGGGGGTATTTATAGTTTTCGTACAACCGTTAAGATCGTTTATCGAAAACCGAGCTTCAATCTCAACCATCCATGTGGGCACATGGTTTACAAATACAAGGGGCACTTGAAAACCATCAAAATTGGCCCATAGATTGATCAAAAATCATTTGCAAGAGCTGGAATGAGCTGGAAATAGCTGGAAACAGATTTTGCTGGTCTGGGGATGTCTTACGGACCGTAAGCAAAGGTCCATACAGACCGTAAGGGCCTTGCAGGTCAGCAACTTTCAAAAATGGCAAAACAGGCCCCTGCACCCCCAAACTTGGTTTTCGATGCATTTTTTGACACGTTTAAGCCCCGTTAACCTCATTTCAAAGCTCTAAAATGAATTTAAAGTATAGGGAACTTAAAATATGTTCAGAAACATCTCGTATGTCGGTTCGTTTGGTCGTACGGTCCCGTTGTTCGACTAATTACGACGAAACACGGACGGACGCTAAAAACGATCCAAATTACGCGACGAATGGAATTTTATCAAGCCAAACACTAAAATAAAATATTTTAGTGCTTACATAAATTTTTGGATGTCCGGGGATATTCAGAATGTGAGATATGCGCGAAAATGCAAACTTGTGCACTTTTTGACACTTTTAGTCCCTGCATGACTTAAAAGTTTATTTTTGCGCACCAAACACCTCTAAGCCTACATCTAAGCTATATAAAGGATAAATAGGGTATGTTTAACTCATGGTCATATTCTGGAAGGTCCGATACAATACGAATCGATAGACTTTTGCAGTTTGACGCAAATAGCCCCTTTTATGCGCGAACTTGCGCATATCATCGTTTAATAGTATTGAAGCCTTATCCAACCCATATTAAACATTCTTAGGAGTATTATTAAATATTAAAATGCTTCGGGTTTGCTAAAAGGTCATTCAGAGGTATAATTAAACATATTGACACTTTTAGTCCTTCTAACTTGCAAAGTTGCGCGTAACGTCACTTAAAGGCATAAAATCCTTGGACGGCCAACGATTGGCATTCCCGAGAGTATAATTAAATATCATGAAGCTCTCAGGTTGTTAAAAGGTCACTCAGAGGTAAGAATTAACATGTTGACGCTTTTAACCCTTTATTGCGCAAACTTTCAATTAATTCCGCAAACGGCTATACTTGATTAACAAGTGGCTCATTTGTGAATATAAAACCGTAAAAGGTTATTTAGAACTTATTTTGGGTATGGTAATACTTCCAGTTCTTTTATAATTAATGTTTTTCGATTTTTCAAAAAAAATAGTTCCTTTAATTCAAGGTTTGACTTTATTAGGGTTTATTACACGTGTCAATACATCATTGGACGTGATTTTACGAGGTGTTACATCCTCACCCCCTTAAAAGAAATCTCGACCTCAAGATTTTCTAAAATATTGGAAGTACTTTCTGTCTTATATTGGAGTTAATCTTTCCCCAGTACATTTGGGCCTCTAAGGCACCATAGTTAACCTCTATAAGTACATGTATCCTTTTGGAGCTTCTTAACCTGCCGCCCCTTAATCGATACGGGTTTCTTATCATATCATAAAGTTTCATTAATCTGCCTATCATTATGTGATAATGTGTTTCGACTTATTGGTGAAACCTATCCTTAAATCATCAGTGTGGGTCGCATTGCGAGCTCCACTAGGCTCCTTACATAGATTTTAGCTTATAGGCTATTGACCTTTGTTGCATTCGATTTCCGAATGTTCCTATATATCCAGGGCTTTACTCACCCTGAGAAATTAAAATTTAGCACACCCTTTTTAGGGCGATACTTTCGATTGAACCTTATTCCTTATTAAGGACTTATGAAGGTTGCGACTTTTATCCATCCTTAATTTTCTGCCGACTACTGGCAACTTTATGATGATTATAAATTCGAATGATCTTATTTGTTGTTTCCAATGCAACTTTCAGATCCTGATAATTGGACTTACCACTCTATTGTTCTAACAATAGATGTTTAGCATTCCATCTATACAAGGTCTCCAAAGGAGCAGCCTTGATACTTATATCAACTTATTATAGAAGAGCTTATCTTAAGGTGAGATGGTTATTCCAACCATTGCTTAAAACTAATCTTAAGGAATAGCTAATCCTCACAGCTAGTCGAACAACTCGACGATCCTTGGCAGCTAGTGGCGATTCTTAATCGTTGCCTAAATAGGGTTGCGGTAATCAATGCATAAGCAAAATGAACCGTCTTTCTTATTTAACAAAGTCAAATTCTCAGAATATTGAGTTAGGTTATATGAACCTCTATCTTAAAACTCACTTAATCAGGGTTCCAATTCCTCCAATGATGGTACTAGTTATCATGGAGATTTCACAATAAAGCAGCCCTAAGCGGGATGTTAATCTTAACTCTACTTGCCTCTTAGGAGGTAAACAGTGTAATCTTTGGAGAAGATAATCAAGATACAAGGAGGTTATAGAGATTTTCCTTATCTCAGGATCCAGTTCACCCATTATTGCTTGTGTCAAATAAGTGACATATTTATGTTACAAGTCCACAATTCCTTAATCGGGAACATTTACTTGGACAATTCCATTTTGGATATCTTCTTTGAATACCATTAGTTGACTTTAGTACCATATGACCATTGGAATATCTTTGTGGTCCCATGCATTAAACCTCCATACTGATCAGGCATGAAAGCAATCTATGGAACATATTAAGATACACCAATCCTCATATGGAGCTTTGTCATACCATTTGGTATTCGTAATCAATAGGGATCAAAGAGATATCAATTTCATATGAATGCACTTTATCTGGAGAGAGGGTACATTAGAATTTTCACGACTGGAGATTTCTGACAGGAACAGAAGAAATGGTTCCTATGATTTTGTCTGTAAGTTTTATCTTACTCTTAATATCTAGGGTTCTTATAAAAGGTTTTAAAAGCTTGCTATACTTATAGCTTATGAAGGATTTATTGGTATCCAAACCAAAATAAAAACTCTTAGCATTTATATCACTGATAAATGTCAAGGAATGTACCTGATGTCATTATTTATGAATTAACTCAAGCATTTTAGGCGCTTTCATTCTTAGGCTTTCCTTCCTTAGCCGCATTTCCTTTGATATATTTAGGGCACGTAGTCTTAATGTGGCCTTTCTCATTACAGCCGAAGCAGACTGCATTTTTCATGTCCTTGCAATCCAATGTTTTATGCTCCCTTGATTTGCAGATCCCGCAAGCCCTAGGCTGTGACTGGGATTTTGGTTCGTATCTGCATTTCCCATAATGGCGCTTCTTGCATGTCTTGCATACAGGTTTCTGGTTGGACTTTTGTTTGTTCTTTTTCTTAGAACTCTGGGAGTTACCTTCCTCCCTTTTCCTTTTTAGTTCATCCTTTGCATTAGAGGCATGGACGCGATCATTCTTGTGAGTAAGGAAGTGTGATCTTGGATGAGATTTGGAGAAATTAGCATTAGGCTCCTGGAACTTTTTCACGGCCTTCTTCACAGCTTTTCCAACAGTTGCGTCTATCATAGTTTGAAGAACATCATTGGAAATTCTAAGGTTCACAATTGTAGCATCATTGGCACGTATCGCATCATCCATAATACGATCAACGGCTGTCTTATCCGAGTTTTCCATACTCGATATTGGTTCCTAACACCAATAAAACAATTACTTAGTTGCAATCCAACAACCGCTATTCATCATCCTGATGACTCAACATATACTATCCATGGTACCATTAAACCATATAGGCCAATATATTACAAACATTCTTAATGAACGTTATTTAGATATGTATATATATTAATTATACTTAGCCTAGGCCATAAAAGACCATCAATGGCAATTAAGGTTTGGATCTAGTCCGTCACCTTTTTGACAGGGAATCAAACGTCACATCTGTCTTGAGCATATTGATGATTTTGGATAGCTTGAAAGCTTGACATAGGGTTGTTTGATAAGAGTGATTCCTAGTATAAAATATCTATCTAAGGTTGTTGAAGCAGTCTCTAGAGTATCATCGGCCAATTCCACCTTGCGCTATATGCCTAAGGTCCTTCTAGGCAGATACAACCGCTTATAACATTTATTGTCCATAATAGACTTATCTGTGCCAGAATCAAATAAATTTTTGCATAAACTCTTGATAAGGAAAGGTACCTGCTATATTGTCGTCATTCTGCACCATCTCCTGAGCGTTCCTCTGGAAGACTCATGCGTTTGTTTCCCTGGCCTCTCCATGCTTCTTTATAAGTTTTGGGCAGTTGGTTTTGATGTGCCCCTCCTCGTTACAATTGTAACATGTCGCGTTCTTCAACTCCTTGCAATCTAAAGTCTTGTAACCCTTGGTCTTGCAAATTCCACACAGCTTAGCACGAGGGTCGATTGTACATTTTCCAGAATGTTGCTTTCTGTAGTTACTGCATTTGGGTCTGTTATTAGGCTGACTCGAGTTTTTCCTAAACTCGGAATCTTTCTTATGTTCAAAACTTCCCTTCTTCTTCTTGTTAGATTGATGAGAGCTTTCCTCTTCTTCTTTCCTTTTTCCCTCGCTAGAGGTCTTAACAAACTTATTTCTGATTGCATCTAAGGTGAGAGATAAGGATAAGTCCACCGCGGACCTATATGTGGTAGGCCTAGATGCTTTAACATTTTCTTTTATCTCTGGTGCTAGGCCTCCAATAAAACGCGCTATGCGTTTAGGTTCAGGGGTGACTAAATAAGGAACTAGGCGGGACATAGTGTTAAAACTTGTCACATATGCCTGACAATCCAAATTCTTCATGACCAGAGTCAAGAAGTCCGATTCTATCTTTTCTACCTCATGCTGAGGACAGTAGTTTTCCTTGATCAATGCAACGAATTGCTCCCAAGATAAGTTATAAAGTATGATCTTTCCCGTGGCTTGGAGCAATGATCTCCACCATGCCAACGCTTCTCCTTTGAATGATTGTGAAACAAATTTCACAATATCTTGTTCTGCACAACCGCTAATGTCAACAACAGTGTCCATCTCATCAAGCCATGTCATGCAATCGATGGCTCCTTTCTCTCCTGTAAAGTCTCTGGGCTTGCAGGAGACAAAATATTTATAGGAGCAGCTCTTAACTGGTGCCTCTTGATGAAGCACAATCTGACTAGACGGGACACTCCTGTGATTTGATGAGTGATGAACATTGTCTTCCTTTGACTCATGTGTTTTAGTAGGGGGGCTTACTACGAGCCACAGATAGAGTCTTAGAGTGGGTATCATTTGATTCATTATGTTGTCTGCCAAGAGCTCGAGTAACAGCATCATCTATTAATGCCTGTAGTTCTGCACCAGTTATATTAATTCTGGTAGTATCATTGTTCTCATTCGGGTGGCTGTTAACCTCATCTGATCTAGCCATGTAGCTTGATTGCTACATAAATATTGACAATGATTTACTCGAAGGTTATTATGAGATTATCATTTTTGATGATTCATTAACCGTGGTAATATGAACCATATGGGTTAATTTATTAATTATATTTAATTAGTATTTTTTATTATAATTTATCCTAGTTATAAAACATTAAGGATATTAAAGTGGCACAACTGGCCTTGTCACAAGGACAGTTTTGAATTTATAAGCCATGATCGTTTGGGATCGGTGCATTTAAGGTTTGAGCATAGTTTGTTACTTTTCTTGACAGAGAGTCGAAGACTACAACTGTCTTTTGTCTTTTAGGACAATAGATATAGCCCGTAGGCATTTCCCTTCTGAGGGATGTTTATGGTATGATCATCTTTTCAGATGCTATTAGTCGAGATCGTATGGATCCTACCGACTATTATGCTTGGACGCAGTCCAACATCTTTAGACAGGGGTCAAAGACCACCACTGTCGTTGTCTTATCGGATAACAAGTTTAGCCCGTAGGCACTTCATCACTAATGGATGTTTATAATATGATCATCTTATAGGATGATATAAGCCATGATTTCTAGATCATTAGGCTAGATCAGGAAGTTTGAAGAATTCCAATATAGGAATGACTATTGTGATTTTCTCAAATCACTTTTGTCAGGAGTGCTAACACGTTATTAGGTGTTAATAAGGATCTGAATCTCTTTTAAACAGGTTTTTCCATCTTAGCCAGGTCTTTAATGACATTCAAGCTAGGTTATACCATTTAAGATTCTCTTTAATATTTAACGCGGAACAATCCTAAATTGAGATATTAATAAGGATCTGAATCTAACTGAGGAACTACCATCTTGGCCCTGTCTTTACATGACACGTGGCTAGGTCTTGTCCTTATTAGATTTTTGCCATTTTATTATAATGGTAGATTTTATAAAAAGAATGTTATTTTTCATTTATTTCATTTTAGAATGAAAATTTAAATTTAATTATACCACTACAAAATTAGAAATACAGGTTTGCCCTAAACGGGACTTGAAAGGAATGATGTTGTCCTCGAAGGGACTGAAAGACAATTATGTCCTTATAAGGACCACTAAGGAAACGATCTTCAGCAAAAGGAGATTTCTTCTTCACTTTATTTCGGAATGTTTTCTCCCTAGATGCACGTTTCATCCTAGCCGCGATACGAAGCTCAACATTTCTAGGCTCCGGTTGTAGAGGATTTCCAATACGGCTTCTTTGCTTGGCGACATATTCAAAATATAAAAATTTGAAGCAATAATTTTCCAGATTAGGATTGAGAGTATTCCTATGTTAAGTCTAGACTCAGAAGGTCAAGGAATGTGCTACTGTGTCATTGAGATTAAACACAAAAGGCTAGTGTTTAATTCACTCAATTTTGGCTCTGATACCAACCTGTCACACCCCGATATTTCCACGTATTACCGGTGGGCCCGGTGGGGAGTATCGCGACGTAGTTGATATCATCATAGTCAAACAACACAATTTAAATGCACAGCGGAAGCAAAAGATAATTATATTACAACCGAATGAGAATATCAAAGTATTACAAACGGTATGTAAAGGGATCCACAGGCGGATCAAAATAAAAGAAAACTGTTCAACAGACTTTAGGCATCTAGAACTTGCAAGATTCCCTATTAACGCCCTGAGCTCCCAGCCAATTACGTACAGTACCTGTCACTTAACCTTTTTTGGAAAATACGTCAGTTTTCACTGGTAAATACAATTTAACTGACTCATTTTGAAAATGTTTAGAAAATTGATTTGAATTCACAAGCCACAAAATATTTTATAACTTGGGACAATTTTATTAATAAAAATTTTGTATCCGATTTACATGTTTGTCCAACATTTAGGGCCGGTGATTATACATATACAAGCCGGTCAAAATTAATAGACACACCACAAATATAATCTCATAAGAAGACACCCTTACGAGTGAGTATATGTTTTACATAAGCAACATGAGGTGTTATGCCTACA
This sequence comes from Helianthus annuus, assembly GCF_002127325.2. NCBI lineage: Eukaryota > Viridiplantae > Streptophyta > Magnoliopsida > Asterales > Asteraceae > Helianthus > Helianthus annuus. Next base: position 106,069,971 of record NC_035444.2, on the reverse strand, counting down.
CCTTGTGCTTACGTTGTGGCCATTCACTTTTTAAATGAGCCAAGGATATCCAGGACACGGTCATTAACCCCCAATGTTATTTGTTATCAAGCAATATAGATTAAAACGGGATTATGCAATTTAATCATCTCCGATTAAAAGGTTTCTACACCCGACCAAGCGGTATTTTATATACCGTATCCCAAGCCCGTATAAAGGAAAATAAGTTAAAATTATTTACCTGAGCTAGCAATGCAATTTATGCTCAGCCGTATATCCTAATCAGCAAGCACAAGTACCTTTACTAGGGCTCTTAATCTGGAACGAAGGTTTTTAATAACCTATTAGATTCCTAGCGGGTCTTAATTAAGCCTATGCTTAGACCGGTTAGTTTTAAAGGAGGATACGGTTCAAAACGCATGATTAAGCGCAAACCGGATTAGAATGTGATTTAGACCCGACAAGTACGAATACTTGAATAATATGGGTAAACTAAATACATTCCGGATTTTGAAGTGAAAATGATAAGGTTTGACCCATTTCGGTTATTTTATGCAAACTAGTTACATAAACCGATCCGAACACGAAATATGCGTAACGGGTAGCCATAAGAGTCATATACATGTTTCCTAAGTTAATATGACTTAAATATGTTGTGACATCAGCAAGATACCTTCTGTTATGCCCAAAACGAATTTAAAACCAATTTATGCCTCGCAGGGGTATTTTGGTCATTTAAAAGGTTATAAATGAGGTTTAATATAAATCTGAGTTTCAAGTCTGGTTTAATCAGTAAAATTACTTAATTTAATAAGTTATATCAGTAGGTATCAAGTCATATATATTTAAAATAGTTTTTATACATACTATGCGCTTAAAACGCGTAAAAAGGCGGTTTTAAGCGATTTCCGGGTTTTTAAAGAAAAGCTGATATTTTATCATTCCAGAAAGCTTAAAATATTTTATTTATCTTATAAAATCAGTAGCAAAAGGTTTATGGTCAAAATGTTTTGTAAAACTCATTTTATAGGCCAAAAGGGCAAAACCGGTATTTTCCGAATCAAGCTTAGAACCCTATGTTATGCTCAGCCTAAAAATAAATAAAAATCTTCAAAAATCCCAAAATATTATTTTATATCAGTAGGTAAAAAGTTTGGTACCCAAAATTGGGTTTAGATAGGCTATATGCTATTTACGCTGTTTAATTAGTAAAAAGCTTTTCATTTACGCTAATGAGCATAACTCCTAATCTAGACCTCAAACTGATGTCAAATTTTAGGGACAAGTTTATAATTCAATAGTGAAGGTTTCTATCCTCTCACATTTTCAAAAATATCGTTTTAGGGTCAAAAGGCATAACGGTCAACATTTAGACATTTAACGAAAACATGCATGAACTAGGATTTCTATGGAACCAAGTTGTATAACCTTGGAGGGTTATACTAACTTATAATACGGTCCTAATGGAATCCTAAGGCATATCTAAATTAATCTAAATCGGGTCAGAACTGAAAGTCAAAGCAAAAGTCAACTTTTGCGACTTTCGTTTCCAGACCGAGCCTATACTTAGAATTGTCGGGTTGAGTCATGCTTAGGCATGTTCAACTAATATTTACCAAGTTATTAAAGTGACAAAACTGATTTTATAGCTTCTATATTATTAGCTATGAATTTTATTTAAACTAACCCGATTGACTTTTGTTTGACCCGACAATTAAACTAAGTAAACGTGGTAATTAGGAGGTGCCCTTTTGAGGGTTAAACACCTACCTAATTACGGTCACGTAGCCATGTTCGACACGAACAATGGCTCAACCATTTAAAAGTCAAAGCGTTTATCGAAACGCTTGACTTTCCGGTTATAACCGCTAAAATAATTAAACTATGCACGAAAGGACACTTACAAAGGGTCCAAGCAAGGAGGTTTGATCCTATATTCTCAGGTATGAAGAGCAAAGTCTCCAACTTAGAGAATTCAAGGATCAAGTGTGAGTTGGGAGTGAAATGGGTGGGGGTATTTATAGTTTTCGTACAACCGTTAAGATCGTTTATCGAAAACCGAGCTTCAATCTCAACCATCCATGTGGGCACATGGTTTACAAATACAAGGGGCACTTGAAAACCATCAAAATTGGCCCATAGATTGATCAAAAACCATTTGCAAGAGCTGGAATGAGCTGGAAATAGCTGGAAACAGATTTTGCTGGTCTGGGGATGTCTTACGGACCGTAAGCAAAGGTCCATACGGACCGTAAGGGCCTTGCAGGTCAGCAACTTTATAAAATGGCAAAACAGGCCCCTGCACCCCCAAACTTGGTTTTCGATGCATTTTTTGACACGTTTAAGCCCCGTTAACCTCATTTCAAAGCTCTAAAATGAAGTTAAAGTATAGGGAACTTAAAATATGTTCAAAAACATCTCGTATGTCGGTTCGTTTGGTCGTACGGTCCCGTTGTTCGACTAATTACGACGAAACACAGACGGACGCTAAAAACGATCCAAATTACGCGACGAATGGAATTTTATCAAGCCAAACACTAAAATATAATATTTTAGTGCTTACATAAATTTTTGGATTTCCGGGGATATTCAAAATGTGAGATATGCGCGAAAATGCAAACTTGTGCACTTTTTGACACTTTTAGTCCCTGCATGACTTAAAAGTTTATTTTTGCGCACCAAACACCTCTAAGCCTATATCTAAGCTATATAAAGGATAAATACGGTATGTTTAACTCATGGTCATATTCCGGAAGGTCCGATACAATACGAATCGATAGACTTTTGCAGTTTGACGCAAATAGCCCCTTTTATGCGCGAACTTGCGCATATCATCGTTTAATAGTATTGAAGCCTTATCCAACCCATATTAAACATTCCTAGGAGTATTATTAAATATTACAATGCTTCGGGTTTGTAAAAGGTCATTCAGAGGTATAATTAAACATATTGACACTTTTAGTCCTTCTAACTTGAAAAGTTGCGCGTAACGTCACTTAAAGGCATAAAATCCTTGGACGGCCAACGATTGGCATTCCCGAGAGTATAATTAAATATCATGAAGCTCTCGGGTTGTTAAAAGGTCACTCAGAGGTAAGAATTAACATGTTGACGCTTTTAACCCTTTATTGCGCAAACTTTCAATTAATTCCGCAAACGGCTATACTTGATTAACAAGTGGCTCATTTGTGAATATAAAACCGTAAAAGGTTATTTAGAACTTATTTTGGGTATGGTAATACTTCCAGTTCTTTTATAATTAATGTTTTTCGATTTTTCAAAAAAAATAGTTCCTTTAATTCAAGGTTTGACTTTATTAGGGTTTATTACACGTGTCAATACATCATTGGACGTGATTTTACGAGGTGTTACATCCACAAGCGGATCGAAGATAAAAGCAACATTGTTCAACAGATTCTTAAACATCTAAGCTTGCAAGACTCTTTATTGATGCTAGGAGTAGCCAACCTATTTCGATTAGTACCTGCACTTAACCTTGTAGCATCGTATGCGGACCCGAACGAGTCGATCAGAAGAGTTTTACTCAATACGAAAGGCGGAAACAGACGTATTGAGGTCAATTCAGCAAGAATATCACTTTAAACTTGTCACACCCTGGCTTTGCGGAAGCGTGGTTTATTTGGTGTGACTTCTTAATACCGTAGCTTAACCACAACAAAGCTATATGAAAATAAAACCATGATGTTCATCCATCACTTCAAGTTTTAAAATAAAAATACCACAACATTGTTTTCAAACGTCAACACATGCAACGAAAATACAACGCAACAAACTAAAAACATTGTTCATAAGACACAACCACAAACATAAGATAAACACCGTTTAAGACTTGTGACTCGTCCAGGCAAAAGTCACAACCCCTAAACGTGGATGACATCACTCCTCTTACGCAGGATGAAGACATTAGCATACCTCGACAGATCCCTAATTCCCTGAAATACATGTAAGTTGAAAAATCAACAAAAATGTTGAGCGAGTTCATGTAAAGTGAGTATGTAAAACCTCTGTAATATGAAAATCCCTGGTATTTAGCAAATAAGAAAATAAAGAGATCACCAATGGTTTGCAAGGCCATTGATATGTGTGAAGTGCAGTAGGAAGACTCAAACCTAGCAGATTTTTGCGTCAGGCTCAAAGTCACCCCGAGGTCCGTTCTGTTGGGCCTGGAGTTGGGCTTGGTACACCCAGATAGATCTGCCGCTAATGACCATCGGTCCTACAATGAGGATTAATGGCCTCCAGTTCCCGCCTACCCACTCACATGATCTAAGTAGCAACCCTCCTTACGCTAACCATACCACGTATAAAAGTATTCATAATCATAGTTGTCACACCCCCAAATTCCACCCGCGGAGTATCACCGCCTGGGAGCGTGACATGACCAGGATCAAGCCACCAATCATATTGAACATGTAAATATATTGTAAAAGTTATCCATCAATACGAAAGGTGTTTATCAAAACCAACATAGTTAAGTATAGCGGAAGCATTAAAGTGAAAACCCCAAACATAAGTATTAATGTACGAAAAGTAATAAATGTTTGTTCACGATTCAATCCCCACAACGACCTGCTCCTCCTTGTGCAAGCTCCGTTAGTACCTAAGGTCCTGCAAGGCATGCAGCAGAGAGTCAACAACTAGTTGAGCGAGTTCACAGAAAGTAAATGCGTAACAGTAAGTTCATGAGTATCAAGTGGCTCTACTGGGCCAATATAGGTTTCTATTGGTGGGGGCTTCCCATGTTATTAATCCACTAGACTATGCGTAACCATAAGTGTTCTTCACAACCGAGAACCGTAATATGTACAAGTTTACGTAGGATTTACGTAAGTATCCTTCACAACCGAGGATAGGGTACGTGGGGGTTTACGTAGGTTTTACATAAGTGCCTGACACAACCGAGGCAGTAGTGAGTATCCGTTCACGCAGGTTTTACGTGAGTATCCTTCACAACCGAGGATAGCGAGTAACTTAGTTATACGTAGGTTTTACGTATGTGTCCTGCACAACCGAGGACGATGGTGTGGTAGTCTAGTAACAATGTCCGTATGGATCTAATCAACCTTATCCTTATCAATCCCATTCCCAACACCCCGGGAATCCCATGCCTTGGTAAGAGTGTGAACTCACCTTGGGTTGCTCGGCAGATACACAGAGAGGGTTTCTTGAACTAAAGGTGGCCAACCACGTCCTAACAGGGTTACCATACAAGTCAGACTTTGACTTCAAGTAATGCACGTATGTATCACATAGGTTAACATGTTACAAACACCTATAGCTCATGGCAACAGTTTATAATCAAAGCAAATCCAGTCAACTTGTGCAAATAATTATTAGCCCAAAAGTACCCCGGCCCAACATATAAATGGTTCAATTAGCAGATACGTAAACAAGTCCAACTACCCGGCCCAGACAATTGGACCCGTGACAGTGCAAGGCCCAAATCCGTGTGCATGTGTAACTGGTCTCGAGTCGCAACAAGAAGGTCCCGAGTCGCAACAGGACTCGCAACCCTGGTCTCGGCTTGTCATGGTCCGGTTTCGAGTCGCAACGGGACTCGCAACCGTGGTTTCGGCTCGTGCTGCTGTGTGAGGTTTCGAGTCGCAACGGGACTCGCAACGCCGGTCTCGAGTTGTGCTGCTTGTGGTCTCGAGTCGATATTATGAGGTCTCGACTCGCAATCTATGTCGCAACTAGGGGTGTAACTAGTTTCCATAATTCATGCAACAATTATTCCGTGATTCTAGCAAACATCTTTGGCAGTTTCGGAAACGGATCAATCAACACAATATCCAACATACAGTTAACTTAATATCGATCAAACAAGAGTTTTTCACCAAGATTTCACATGAACCCTAGTAAACATCAAAGCATGAACAAGCATCTCAACAATTCATATGAACATGTATCATAACATTCAATCCGAACCATCTAGCACATCGACTGATTTTCAAGCACTACCAATTACCCCTTTGATTTATATCATACAATCCGATTTCTTGTGAACATTAACCATACATGTGAGCCGATTTACATTTATACAAATCCAATAACATAATCAATCATAATAACCATACAAACCAATTAAAATCATTCGGTATACAACTTCAAGAACAAGCCGATGGACATGAGCAATTTCCCATATGAATCATATCGTTAATCATGAATACAAACATAAACACACTAACCGATTAATGGCAGAAAAGGGTGATCCGACAAGGAAGATCTTGTGCCGTCGGCTTCCAAGCAAAACGAGGGAGAGAGGGAAAGTCGTCTAGGGTTTCTTGTGTGTGTTGTGATTTTGTAAAAAGTGGAGAATGGTTACAACTCTCCTAAGTGTTATGCGTGTGAGGAGGGTGGGCCGAACCCAATCATGGGCTGCCCCTTTTGGTCCGGTTGCAAACCATGCGGCCCAATGGCCTTGTGCGATTGATTCGTATTGTGTGGTTCGAGTTGTGTGTTTATCATACATGCACGTAACACATAAAGCACATAACATTTCATAAAATCATTAAATAGTAAGCTTTCACATAAGCACGTAACGTTACAAGATAAGTCTAAAGTACGAGTTGTCACATTATCCCCAACTAAAAAGAAATTTCGTCCCGGAATTTGGTATGCACTCACTGAGGAAGCTAGGTAAGTTCAATCGTTCACTGGTTTTCCTGGGGTGTCACATCCTCCCCCCGTTGATCTGGAATTTCGTCCCGAAATTCCGAAGTAGTAGCTTCAGCCTCAGTAGTGGTTGCATTGGTTTCGAATAACTGGGGGTACTTTTCTGTCATCCTGTCTTCGCGTTCCCAGGTGTACTCTGGGCCACGTTTGGAGTTCCAACGTACTCGAACAAGAGGGATTCTCTTGCTTTTGAGGACCTTCACATCCCGGTCCGTGATTTATACTGGTTCCTCGACGAACTGCAACCGCTCGTCGATAGTGAGTTCTTTGAAAGGAATGATAAGGGTCTCATCTGATAGGCATTTCTTCAGATTCGACACGTGGAATACATTGTGAACTGCACCGAGTTCAGCTGGTAGGTTCAACTTGTAGGCTACCTTGCCTATTTTCTCAATGATTTCGAACGGTCCGACGTACCGCAGATTTAGTTTGCCCCGTTTGCCAAAACGAACCACACCCTTCCAGGGTGAGACTTTAAGTAAAACCCGGTCCCCGACCTGAAATTCCAATGGCTTTCTACGCTTGTCCGCGTAGGCTTTCTGACGGTCGCGTGCTGCCGCCATGCGTTGTCGTATCTGTGCAATCTTTTCTGTGGCGTCCACTACAATCTCTGGACCCGTAATCTGACTATCCCCCACCTCTGCCCAACAGAGAGGTGACCGGCATTTACGTCCGTACAATGCCTCGAATGGAGCGGCTTGTATGCTGGTGTGATAACTATTATTATACGAGAACTCCACCAAAGGGAGGTGCTTTTCGCAGCCGTTGCCGAAGTCTATAACGCATGCCCTAAGCATGTCTTCAAGTGTTTGAATCGTTCGCTCAGACTGCCCATCCGTCTGAGGATGATATGCTGTGCTCATGTCTAACCTTGAGCCGAAAGATTTGTGCATTGCTTGCCATAGTTCTAACGTGAATCATGCATCGCGATCTGAAATAATGGAGGTGGGCACTCCGTGCCTCGAAACAACTTCTTTAAGATAGACGTCTGCGAGAGTGGAGAACTTATCCGTTTCCTTTATAGCTAGGAAGTGTGCAGACTTGGTGAGTCGATCCACGATCACCCATATGGTATCATTCCCACGCTGGGATCTAGGTAAGCCCGTAACGAAATCCATGGAAATTTCTTCCCATTTCCATTGAGGTATCTTAGGCTGTTGAAGTAGGCCAGCTGGTTTCTGATATTCAACCTTGACTCTCGCACAGGTCAAGCATTTTCCAACGTACGTAGCGATGTGGGCCTTCATGCTAGGCCACCAATAAGTAGTTCTGATGTCGTGGTACATTTTATCCGACCCTGGATGTACCGAGTAACGAGACTTGTGAGCTTCGTCCATCACAAGTTCGCGTAGACCGCCATAAAGTGGGACCCAAATACGCCCCGTTACATAGTAGGCGCCGTCTGCCTTCTGTTCCATTCGTTGTCGTGAGCCGCGTAAGGCTTCAGCTTTGACATTTTCGGGTTTTAATGCTTCTACCTGAGCATCTCGTATCTGTGCAGGAAGGCTAGACTGAATCGTAAGCTGTAGCGCTCGCACGCGCCGTGGTAGAGTGTCTTTCCGACTGAGGGCGTCAGCCACAACATTGGCTTTGCCTGGATGGTACTTAATAGCGCATTCATAATCGTTCAGCAGTTCAACCCATCGTCGTTGACGCATGTTCAAATCCTTTTGCTTAAGGATATGCTCGAGACTCCTGTGATCGGTGTAAATCGTGCACCTGGTACCGTACAGGTAGTGTCGCCATATCTTAAGCGCGAAAACAACAGCTCCCAGCTCTAAATCGTGCGTCGTGTAGTTCCGTTCGTGAATCTTAAGTTGGCGCGAGGCGTAAGCAATGACCTTATCGCGCTGCATCAACACACATCCAAGACCCTGAATGGATGCATCACAGTATACTACGAAATCGTCCGTGCCCTCTGGCAAAGAGAGGATAGGTGCACTGCAAAGTCTATCCTTTAAGTGCTGAAAAGCAGTCTCCTGAGGGTCTCCCCAGCGATAGGTGACACCCTTCTGTGTCAGTAGCGTAAGCGGCTGAGCAATCTTTGAAAAGTCTTTAATAAACCGTCTGTAGTAACCCGCCAAACCCAAGAATTGGCGTATTTCCGTTGGCGTACGCGGTGCAGGCCAGTTCCTGATCGAGTCTACCTTGGATGGATCAACATGGATCCCATCCCTGTTCACTACGTGGCCTAGAAAATGGACTTCACGAAGCCAGAAGTCGCATTTCAAAAACTTAGCGTATAGCTGTTCCTTCCATAGGAGTTCCAAAATAAGGCGTAGATGCTGCTCATGCTCCTCCTGACTCTTGGAGTAGATTAGGATGTCGTTGATGAAGACAATGACGAATTTGTCAAGATAGGGTTTGCACACCCTATTCATAAGGTCCATAAATACGGCAGGCGCGTTCGTTAACCAGAACGGCATGACAAGAAACTCGTAGTGGCCGTAGCGTGTTCTGAATGCTGTCTTGGAGACGTCCTCTTCCCGGACTCTCAGCTGATGATAACCTGACCTCAGGTCTATCTTCGAATAGTAACACGACCCTTGCAACTGGTCGAATAGATCATCTATGCGTGGAAGAGGATAACGGTTCTTCACCGTCACCTTGTTCAGTTCCCTGTAGTCTATGCACATTCTGAACGTACCGTCTTTCTTCTTCACGAAAAGTACTGGAGCTCCCCATGGCGAAGAGCTTGGACGAATGAAGCCCTTTTCCAAGAGCTCTTGTAGCTGCCTTGACAGTTCCTCCAATTCTGATGGAGCTAGACGATATGGTGCGCGAGCTATGGGTGCTGTTCCTGGAGCGAGCTCGATTTGAAGTTCGACTTGACGCTGAGGCGGTAAGCCAGGTAAGTCTTCAGGAAACACCTGAGGGTAGTCGCGTACAACTGGAATATCCTCCAGTCTCTTTTCCTTCACTGATACATCTGAAACGAGTGCCAAAATCGCGGTGTGACCCTTTCGCAGACATTTCTGAGCCTTCAAGAAAGAGATGATGCCAACCACTGCACCACTCTTGTCGCCTTGAACTTCGAGAGGTTCCTGACCAGAACGGGGAATGCGAATGACCTTCTCGCTGCATACGATTTCTGCCTGATGTTGGGACAACCAATCCATCCCTATGACGATGTCGAAGCTTCCCAAGACTATGGGAATAAGGTCGATCGAGAATGTCTGACCGGCTAAGATGATACTACAACCCCTGACTATCTGCGTGGCTTCTAAACTCTTACCATTAGCTAGTTCTACGACGTGTTTGTTGTTTAGGGGAGTTGATGTACGTTTTAACAGTTTACTGGCTTTCACAGAAATATAACTTGTATCCGCACCCGAATCAAATAAAACAGTAACGTAAATGTTGTCGAGAAGAAACTTACCCATAACGACGTTGGGATCATTCCTGGCATCACCCTGCCCTAACACAAATGCACGACCCCTTGCCTCGTTGCCGTTGTTGTTTCCCCCATTGTTGTTGTTGCCATTGCCCTGATTGTTGTTATTGTTGTTGTTGTTGTTGTTGTTGTTCCTGTTCAGCTGAGGACAGTGCCTTTTGAAGTGCCCTTCTGCGCCGCAATGAAAACATCCTTTGTTGCCCTGTTGCTGATTCTGCTGTGCTTGTGGCTGCTGCTGGTTCTGATTCGCAGAACGAGGGCTTCTACAATCCTTAGCCTCATGACCCATCTTGAGGCATCTTTGGCAGCGACCCTTGTTACACTGGCCACCGTGGTGTCTGCCGCAGTTGTTGCACTTTGGGAGGTTCCCTCGATATCCGCCCTGCCTGTGACTACCTGAGGAATGCTGGCTGGGACTCTGATAACTGTCAGTCTTCCGCTGCTGGGCCTGAGACTGAACTGAAGCTGATCCCTTGCTGGAATCCCCATCCCATTTTCTCTTACTGTCACTGGGAGTAGTAGGAGTAGCTGAAGTAGTAACGGTAGCAGTAGCGCTGATACGTTTAGGCAGTTTGTTCTGATCCACTGCCTGGTCTGTGATGCGGTGAGCGAGGCGTTGAATATCCTGGATGTTATCAAGATTAGCCGAAGTAACATGGCTCTGGATCTCTGGCGCCAACCCTTTGAGATACAACTCAATGCGCTTAATCGGAGGGTCCACCATAGTTGGACACAGTACGGCCAGTTCGTTTGACCTTTTGGTGTAAGCTTCAATCTCTGATCCAGTCATCTTCAGATGGTAGAACTCATCCTCCAGCTTATGGATGTCTTCCCGAGTACAATACTCCCTCTTGATCAGTTCCTTGAATTCGTTCCAGGGTGTGGCGTTAGCAGCTGCCAACCCTAAGATCTGAACTTGGGCGTTCCACCAAGTTAGTGCTATTCCTTCTAGCGTGCCAGTGGCGTATTTCACCCTGCGAGCCTCAGGGCATTCACACATTTCGAAAACTGACTCGAGCTTCTCAAACCAGTGGAGGAGTCCAACCGCTCCTTCAGTGCCACTAAAGGTACTTGGACGACAGTCCATGAAGTTCTTGAAAGTGCAGACAGGTTGCTGCGCGTGTTGACCTATTGTGTACGAATAGGACGAGATTAAATACGAGAGTTAATGCAGGATCTAAGGATCCTAGTATGAGTCTATACTGCAGGGTATACTACCTGCTTGAGCAGCTGCAAGTGCCGCAGCAACTTGAGCTTGAACGAGAGCCTCTAGCTGGGCTTGAGTCATGTTGATTCGTCCAGACATGATCTTCATAGTAAAAGTAACGTAAGTGAGAGTGGTTCGCGAGTAGGGCGATGGCAGAAAAGCGTAAGCACGTAGGTGTTCTCATGTAATAAGTTATGTGTATCTAAGCGTAATGCGAGCAAAGTTCTAAGCGTTTCTAGCAAACAGGCAATAAACATAAACCTTATTACCTAGGATGTCGAGTCTTGCACGTGGAGCGAAGCGTCGTTGTGGATCGTTGAGAGCACTGTTCTGGTTATAGTCTGGTTTTAGTAAAACGTTTTCCCATGTTAAAACCAAGTTCTCTATAACCAATGGCTCTGATACCAATCTGTCACACCCCCAAATTCCACCCGCGGAGTATCACCGCCTGGGAGCGTGACATGACCAGGATCAAGCCACCAATCATATTGAACATGTAAATATATTGTAAAAGTTATCCATCAATACGAAAGGTGTTTATCAAAACCAACATAGTTAAGTATAGCGGAAGCATTAAAGTGAAAACCCCAAACATAAGTATTAATGTACGAAAAGTAATAAATGTTTGTTCACGATTCAATCCCCACAACGACCTGCTCCTCCTTGTGCAAGCTCCGTTAGTACCTAAGGTCCTGCAAGGCATGCAGCAGAGAGTCAACAACTAGTTGAGCGAGTTCACAGAAAGTAAATGCGTAACAGTAAGTTCATTAGTATCAAGTGGCTCTACTGGGCCAATATAGGTTTCTATTGGTGGGGGCTTCCCATGTTATTAATCCACTAGACTATGCGTAACCATAAGTGTTCTTCACAACCGAGAACAGTAATATGTACAAGTTTACGTAGGATTTACGTAAGTATCCTTCACAACCGAGGATAGGGTACGTGGGGGTTTACGTAGGTTTTACATAAGTGCCTGACACAACCGAGGCAGTAGTGAGTATCCGTTCACGCAGGTTTTACGTGAGTATCCTTCACAACCGAGGATAGCGAGTAACTTAGTTATACGTAGGTTTTACGTATGTGTCCTGCACAACCGAGGATGATGGTGTGGTAGTCTAGTAACAATGTCCGTATGGATCTAATCAACCTTATCTTTATCAATCCCATTCCCAACACCCCGGGAATCCCATGCCTTGGTAAGAGTATGAACTCACCTTGGGTTGCTCGGCAGATACACAGAGAGGGCTTCTTGAACTAAAGGTGGTCAACCACGTCCTAACAGGGTTACCATACAAGTCAGACTTTGACTTCAAGTAATGCACGTATGTATCACATAGGTTAACATGTTACAAACACCTATAGCTCATGGCAACAGTTTATAATCAAAGCAAATCCAGTCAACTTGTGCAAATAATTATTAGCCCAAAAGTACCCCGGCCCAACATATAAACGGTTCAATTAGCAGATACGTAAACAAGTCCAACTACCCGGCCCAGACAATTGGACCCGTGACAGTGCAAGGCCCAAATCCGTGTGCATGTGTAACTGGTCTCGAGTCGCAACAAGAAGGTCCCGAGTCGCAACGGGACTCGCAACCCTGGTCTCGGCTTGTCATGGTCCGGTTTCGAGTCGCAACGGGACTCGCAACCGTGGTTTCGGCTCGTGCTGCTGTGTGAGGTTTCGAGTCGCAACGGGACTCGCAACACCGGTCTCGAGTTGTGCTGCTTGTGGTCTCGAGTCGAGATTATGAGGTCTCGACTCGCAATCTATGTCGCAACTAGGGGTGTAACTGGTTTCCATAATTCATGCAACAATTATTCCGTGATTCTAGCAAACATCTTTGGCAGTTTCGGAAACGGATCAATCAACACAATATCCAACATACGGTTAACCTAATATCGATCAAACAAGAGTTTTTCACCAAGATTTCACATGAACCCTAGTAAACATCAAAGCATGAACAAGCATCTCAACAATTCATATGAACATGTATCATAACATTCAATCCGAACCATCTAGCACATCGACTGATTTTCAAGCACTACCAATTATCCCTTTGATTTATATCATACAATCCGATTTCTTGTGAACATTAACCATACATGTGAGCCGATTTACATTTATACAAATCCAATAACATAATCAATCATAATAACCATACAAACCAATTAAAATCATTCGGTATACAACTTCAAGAACAAGCTGATGGACATGAGCAATTTCCCATATGAATCATATCGTTAATCATGAATACAAACATAAACACACTAACCGATTAATGGCAGAAAAGGGTGATCCGACAAGGAAGATCTTGTGCCGTCGGCTTCCAAGCAAAACGAGGGAGAGAGGGAAAGTCGTCTAGGGTTTCTTGTGTGTGTTGTGATTTTGTAAAAAGTGGAGAATGGTTACAACTCTCCTAAGTGTTATGCGTGTGAGGAGGGTGGGCCGAACCCAATCATGGGCTGCCCCTTTTGGTCCGGTTGCAAACCATGCGGCCCAATGGCCTTGTGCGATTGATTCGTGTTGTGTGGTTCGAGTTGTATTTATCATACATGCACGTAACACATAAAGCACATAACATTTCATAAAATCATTAAATAGTAAGCTTTCACATAAGCACGTAACGTTACAAGATAAGTCTAAAGTACGAGTTGTCACAATAGTAACATGTATTTCACCCCCTGAGTATAAAAACTGAAAACAGTTAAGAGAAAAGGGGGACATGAACTCACAGAAGTGCGTCTCGAAATAGTATCTCCCAATCAACCTGCTGCGTGACGACCTACACATACTAACTTCTATTAGACGGACGGCCGTGCCTTGGCTTAAGGTTTAAGTTTTTGGAAAATAGTTAGGCAACTATTTCGTATTTACACTTCTTAATTATCTATTAATTATAATCCTTCCCAAGGATGGGGGTTTTAATACATGTGCGTTTTTATAACTTCAAGAATATATTATTAAGTCTCACTTAATAAGATGTATTTTAATTCATTTGTCTAAAATATTCTATGTCCAAAATATACATATTTTTCCCAAAAATATTATATTTTATTTCATACAATTTCCAAAATAATACTTTTATCAACATACGCATTTAAGGGTATTTTCTGAAAATACATAAGTTACAGTTTAAAGTTCGTGTGGTAATAATAATACGAGTGTAACTTAAATATTTATTTGTGAGGGCGTTGATATTATCTTGGAGGTCGTATTTTCATGATATTTCCAAGTTATATTATTTTTACTCTAAAAATAATATATAGTTCACAAAATAATCATAAAATCACACAAGCGTTTTATCATGAAATATATATTCCAAATATATATTTATCAAGTTTTATTTATGAAAATCCACCTCCGACACTTGGTTATTTTGTAATAAAATTCGTGGCGAATTTTATTTGGAAAAGCAAGTTAGAAAAATATTTTTAACCATTTGTCACAAAACATTTCTAAGTGTTATTTTCTGGAAAATATTCGCCAGAGTTTCCTCTGTAACTCGAGGTGGCCACGCTTACGAGCGTATCATTTTCTTTTAAAAATTCAACCAACAACTTTTCAACCATCAAATTTCAATATTCAAACATCAACTAGTCAAAAATAAGTATAGATCGCAAACACATGAACTTGTAAGTCGTGTGAAAATATGTAGAAATTTTCCAACATATTTAGTGGATCTTTCTATCTTTAAAAATAAATAGGTTTCTTGAAAAACTTTATTTTTAAAGAAAATGTAACTTTACAACTTCTAGTTCAAAAATCACGAAATTATTCCTTTGTTAAACCCTTTTGTCACACAAGTGTTTACACACTTGTTTGTTTGCAAAAATGCTTTTGGTTGTGTAAGATCCGGCTTTTAAACAAGATTTGCATCTTACACTTGGTTCTTTGAAAATACCACTTGTAGATCTTTAGATCTACTAGTTTAAAACTCTATTTCATGAGAAATTACACAAGTTCATGATTATGTTGTGGAAAGATTCGTCATCTTGCAACTTTCATACTTAACATATCACTAGTTCATGTTCCATGAACATGAACTAGCATGGTTAGATGACGATCCGTTCCGCTACTAGCCACTAACAACATAAAATAGTCATTTCTAAACAAGATTCACAAGATTTACACTAATAGTTACTCTTTATCCATCAAGTTTATCTTTCATTCAAGACTTTATGTTTTGATCTTTAGTGTTCTTGATTTTTATCCGTTAAATCTCTTATTAACCACTTTAAACATGAACAAGAGAGTGTTTAGAAGCACATACAACTAGCTCAAGGCTAGGGAAGAATCAAAGCGAAAACAAGGTGGATAAAAGCAACGTAGTGAGGTTCTTGAGATTCCGAAAGCATCGGGTCTCCTCGTATGTCACCTTGCACCTTGGAATGTAAGTGGAATAGCAAGATTAAACTTGAATGATGGGTGGAGGATGGATGATGGTTTCGGCCGATTGTAGCAAGAGGGAAAGGAGAGAGCAAATGTTGTGATGTGTTTTGTGTGAATGTAAGTGTTATCCCTTTAGTAAACTTATAGACCATCATCTACTATTAACCCTTAGGTAAAATGTTGTCAAGATATTAGACAAACTTGATTAAAATAAACACAAATGGGTGGGGTGTGTCCCCTTGGGGAAACCGATCGGATCATGGGGGGGGGGGGGTTATGGTTTGATTTGAATGGATAGTTAAGTGTTTAGTTTGTTTAGTTAGGAATTTAAATTAGTTACTAGTGTGTTATGTAATATAACGGGTGTTAGGGTGTTCGGGGACCCTAACTAGCTCAAAAAAGGATAAACAATGTTATTGACAATATTTTTGTGTTCCGGGTAAAGTCCGGTTGTTCGGTTGGATATTGATCCGTTAAAGTGCTAATTAAGCATTTAGAGTGTCTTTAATATTATTTTTAGTGACACAATGAATTCCCAACACTTTGGAAAGTGTCTAGTATTATTTTTCCATGTTTTTGCACTTTACTAGTTAACTTAAATGCTGAATTTTGTAATAGAGTGCATAATTTTATAACTAATACATGTTTTAGGCACATCCGGTCACTATAACTATCACCTAGTGACGCAGTTTTACAATCCTCACCTCCCTACACTCCCTAGTGGTGTAGTAATCTATTCCCGGCTCATATTGGCCTTAGAGACAGTGTCTGTCTAGTGCTGGAAATATCAGCATGTTTACTGGGTTATCCGTTCATTGCGCTAGTGTGCTTTTGTGCATCAAGTTTGTCACTATAGTTCTGTGTAAATAATGTAGTGACAGCAATAAAGTATGATGCATGAATATGTATGTATCAGAAATCATGTAGCAGTTTAACCACAATTGTAAGCAAGCACAGTAATTGAGCATTAATTAAATATTAATTAATTCGTACGGATACCTGATTTGGTAAGGGTTGTCACATTCTCCCCCCGTTAAGAAAATTTCGTCCCGAAATTTTAGGTTCTGCTTCTGGTTGCAGGGGTCTTATAAAAACAAGTGGGGTATTTCTCTTTCAATCGGTCCTCGCGCTCCCAGGTGTATTCTGGACCATATCTTGCATTCCAACGAACTTTGACGAGTTTGACACTGCTCCTGCGGGTTTTGTTGATCTTCCAGTCTGTAACCTCAACCGGTTCTTCGACAAAATGGAGCGTGTCGTCAACATGAATCTCGTCTGTAGGAATGACAACAGCCTCTTGCGTTGGACTCTTCTTTAGATTTGATACATGAAATGTATCGTGAACACCATTCAGCTCGGCAGGTAAGTCCAATTTGTACGCTACTAAACCAATTCTCTCTAGAATCTTGAATGGACCAATATATCGTGGATTCAACTTTCCACGCTTTCCGAAGCGTGCCACACCCTTCCAGGGTGATACTTTCAACAATACCATGTCACCTACCTCAAACTCTAGAGGTTTTCTTCTTCGGTCCGCATAGCATTTTTGTCGATCTCGAGCCGCCTTGATGCGATCTCGGATCTGTGCAATTTTGTCTGTGGTTTCCTGGACTACATCAGGACCAACCAATTGTCTATCACCTGCATCTAACCAACGAAGCGGTGATCTGCACTTGCGGCTATATAAAGCTTCAAATGGCGCGACTCCAATACTGGTGTGGTAGCTGTTGTTGTATGAAAATTCGACCAATGGTAAATGTTTATCCCAGCTACCACCCAAATCCATAACACATGCTCTCAGCATATCTTCCAATGTTTGTATCGTTCGTTCGCTCTGTCCATCGGTCTGTGGGTGAAACGCAGTGCTCAGGTTCAATTATGAACCAAAAGCTTCTTGGAAAGACTGCCAAATCCTTGACACAAACCTTCCATCTCTATCAGAGATGATCGAGAGAGGCACTCCGTGACGTGCAACGATTTCTCTCATGTATATTTCGGCCAATTTGCTTGTATTATCTTTCTCTCTGATAGAGCAGATTTCGTTAATCGGTCCACTATTACCCAAATAGTGTCATGACCTCTTGGCGTTCTTGGCAACTTCGTTATAAAATCCATCGAAATCTGTTCCCATTTCCACTTGGGAATCTCGGGTTGTTGCAGAAGTCCTGAAGGCTTCTGGTATTCAGCTTTAACCTTGGCGCACGTTAAACACTTGCTAACATAAACAGCAACATCGCCTTTCATCCTAGGCCACCAATAATAATCCTTAAGATCTTGGTACATCTTGTCCGCTCCTGGATGGATAGAGTACCGTGATTTATGAGCTTCGTCGAAAATAACCTTTCTTAAACCACCAAACAGAGGAACCCAAATCCTCTTCATGAAGCATAACGTTCCTTCCTCGTTTGGCATTAACTGCTTCTCCACCCCACGGAGATATTCCTCTTCAATGTTTCTTTCTTTAAGTGCTTCTTTCTACGCGACACGAATGCGTAGGGAAAGATCTGTCTGGATAATCATTTCTAAAGCCCTAACCCTTATGGGCTTGATCCTCTCTTTTCGACTTAGGGCGTCGGCAACCACATTCGCCTTCCCTGGATGATACTTGATCTCGCAGTCATAGTTATTCAACAACTCGACCCAATGTCTTTGTCTTATATTCAGCTCCTTCTGGTCGAATATGTGCTGCAGACTCTTATGATCTGTGAAGATTGTACATTTTGTACCATACAAATAATGTCTCCAGATCTTTAACGTGAATACCACTGCGCCTAACTCTAGATCATGCGTGGTATAGTTCTTTTCATGTACTTTCAATTGGTGTGACGCGTAAGCTATAACTTTCTAGCGTTGCATCAGCACGCAACCCAATCCTTGACGTGAGGCGTCACAATATACCACGAAATCGTTAGTTCCTTCTGGTAGCGATAAGATCGGCGCATTGCAAAGCTTGTCTTTCAACAGCTGAAACGCTTCTTCCTGTTTGGTTCCCCAATCAAACTTCTTATCCTTCTGCGTGAGAAGTGTCAATGGTTGAGCGATCTTTGAAAAATCCTCAATAAATCTTCGATAGTAGCCAGCCAAACCCAAGAATTGTCGAATCTCGGTTGGCGTTTTTGGCATCACCTAATTCTTGATCGCTTTGATCTTTGTGGGGTCCACATGAATCCCATCTCCATTAACCACGTGTCCAAGAAATTGGACTTTGCGTAACCAAAATTCGCATTTTGAGAATTTGGCATACAACTTCTCCTTTTTCAGCAATTCCAAAATGGCTCTTAAATGCTGTTCGTGTTCATTCTTCGTCTTCGAATAAATCAAAATATTGTCGATAAACACAATCACAAACTTGTCTAGATACGGTTTGTAGACTCGGTTCATTAGGTCCATGAAAACTGCAGGTGCGTTTGTCAACCCAAACGGCATAAATAGGAACTCGTAATGTCCATATCGAGTTCTAAAAGCGGTCTTAGGAATACTTTCCTCTTGTATTCTCAGTTGATGGTATCCAGATCGTAGATCGATCTTTGAATAAAAGATTGAACCTTGTTGCTGATCGAATAGATTATCGATCCTTGGCAGAGGATATCTATTCTTGATCGTCAACTTATTCAACTCCCGGTAGTAAATGCACATACGAAAACTACCGTCTTTCTTCTTGACAAACAGGACCGGAGCTCCCTAGGGTGAGAAGCTTGGTCTGATAAATCCCTTGTCTAGCAACTCTTGAAGTTGTGTCTACAATTCCTGCATCTCAGACGGGGCAAGTCGATAAGGTACCTTAGCCACAGGTGCGGCGCCTGGAACTAAGTCAATACGGAACTCTACTTGCCTTTGGAGTGGCAATCCAGGCAAGTCCTCTGGAAAGACTTCAGGATATTCCCTCACGACAGGGATGTCTTCGATTTTTGGCTCAGCAGCTTTCTTATCCACGATGTGCGCCAAGAAGGCAGCACATCCCTTCTGTAGACACTTTCGGGCTTTCAGGCAGCTGATGATTCTTAGAGGTGTATCGCGTTTTTCTCCATGAACTACGATTGTTTCTCCATCTTCGGTTGGGATGCGAATGATCTTTTCGCGACAAATAATCTTAGCCTTGTTGCTCGACAACCAATCCATTCCTACTACCACATCGAAGCTTCCCAACTTGACTGGCAGTAGATCCAAGGTAAACTCACGCTCTCCCAACTCGATTACACAACCTCTGACAACTTCATTAGCTTCAACCAGCTTTCCATTAGCCAGTTCAATTGAGTACGGGATATCTAATTTACTAGCGGCTAACCCAAGTATATTCTTAAATTCTAATGATACGAAGCTATAATCGGCACCAGTAGCAAACAAAATGGATGCAAAGCGTTGATTTATAGGGAACGTACCAGTAACAACAATGGGATCCTGGCGCGCTTCCCTCGCCTCAATGTTAAAGACTCTTCCGCGTGCTTGATTCAGCTGCGAGCACTCCTTCTTGAAGTGTCCGACATCGCCACAGTTAAAACAACCCAATTTTTGCCCATTACCACCTCCATTCCCAGCGTGATTGTAGTTTTGATTTGATTCACATTACCCGCTTGATTTGCATTGTTCCCTCGGTTTCCATTACCTCCGTTATTCCCTTGTGAACGATTTCCATTACCACCACGGTTATTGTTCCTATTACCAAAACCTCCTTGCCTCCCCGGCTAGCGTTAGCCCAACAAGAATCCTTCAGGTGGCCAACTTTTCCACAAGCTTCACATACTTTTGGCCCACACCGGCCAGAATGATGACGCTGGCAGGTGTTACACTTGGGATGGGTACCCATATAACCTTTTCCTTTCTTCCCAGCACCGGTTGCAGCTTGGACCGGTGTGCTTGATTCTCCTTTCTTGCCAACACCGCTTGTTCCTTGTTTGAAGTTCGAGAACTTCCTTTTGTTCTCGCCAGATGACTCTACGTGAGTCTCCTTCTTTTTCTGCTCAACATTCGAAAACTTGTTTAAGCGGATGGCTTCCTCAGTAAGAGCTACGCTCAGATCGATGGCCTCTGTGATTGTCGCAGGCTTGGAAGTAGTGACCATACTCATGATCTGTGGAGCTAAACCCCAAATAAAGCGCTCGATGCGTTTGAATTCTGGTGTAACCATATAAGGTACCACATGAGATAAGTCGTGGAACCTCTTAACGTACTCAACAATCTTGGGTCCTTCCATCTTCAAATGCCAAAATTCAGTCTCCAACTTTTGAATCTCAGCGCGTGAGCAATACTTCCTTCGCATGAGCTCCTTCAGCTCATCCATGTCATCACATAAGCAGCGGCTTCACCAAGAGTCTGTACTTGTAAGTTCCACCAGGACAGGGCTCCGTCCAAGAATAGCCCAGAAATGTAAGTCACTTGCTGTTCTGGAGTGCATTTGCTCATTCGAAGAACATACTCAGTCTTTTCGGCCCATCTTACAAAAGCAACAGCACCTCCGGTGCCGTCGAAGTTCACGGGCTTGCAGTCTAGGAACTGCTTGTAAGTGCACCCTGCACATACGTTAGAATATACAAATGGCATTAGCGCACGTGCTAAAAATATCCAAATGTATCGTAGTATTTCTCAACGACTTAACATTACCATGAGGTGGATTGTTATTGCCGTTGTTGTTTGAATTGCTTCCACTGGTTCCTCCTTGTGAGGCTGCATACTGTGCAATGGCGGCAGCAATGATTTGCTGGAGTTCTGCCTCGTTGGTAGGCATGCGCGTCTGGCGTCTTGGAGGCATCTTCTAAAACATGTTTCACGTAGGTCAGGTCATAGTAAGTAAAGTGTATGTATTCAACAATATCAACACATAACATCTCATGTTATAAATAAGTCAACACATAACATCTCATGCTATAAAATATAAACAATCAATCCAACATCGCATATTGTCACACCCCGACTTCCACGTGTCTCACCAGTGGGCCCGGTGGGGGATTACCGTGACAATGTTGGCAACAATATAGTCAAACCACACAATTATATGAATGCACAGCGGAAGCTTAAAGATGAATATATACTTCAACCTCTGGTTGCAATATCAAATGTATTACAGAAGTTGAATATATCCACAGTGGATCAAAATAATAAATATTGTTCATTCAGATGCAGCATCGAGTTTGCGAGACTATGTACGATGCTTAGGACGCCTATACCAGCCCATTTCGTATAGTACCTGCACTTAATCTTTTTGGGGAAAATACGTCAGTTTACACTGGTAAATACATTCAACTGACACATTTGAGAATGTTTATTAAAATTGATTTGAATGCACAAGGCACAAACTCTTTTATAACTTGGCAAAATTATTAAAATCTTGTGAACGTTTTACATGTTCTTTTATGCGTTCAGTAGCCCGGGTCGTGCCGGGTAAAAGATTTATAGACACACCACATTGCGTAAAACCGTAGTATAAAAACCAACGGCTACGTCTTTTAATTTAATGTCGACAATATATACCGGGTGTACGCCTACACCGGGATGTCGATGGTCGTGGCCATTTCGTAAAATGATGCCAAGGATATCCGGGACAACGGTCATTAAACCCCCCAAAGGCTTTTAAGAAACAAAACTGTTTAAATGAGCCGATCATATTATTTAATTAACCACCTAAGCGATGGAAAAATATAATGCTCAATCAAGCGGTATTAACATACCGTAACCCAAGCCCATATAGGGGAAATAAGTTAAAGTATTTACCTTTGCAAGTATTATTCCTTAGTTTGATTAAATCACCGATAGCTTTTACCGGGGCTCCTAATCTGGAACGAAGGTTTTAATTAACCTCTTAGAATCCTAACGGGTCTTTATATTGGCCGTAGCCTAGACCGGTTGGTTCCGGAATATAAATATGGTTTAATCGCGCGAAAAGGCGAAAACCGAGAATGGAGTGTGATTCTGACCCAACAAGTTCAGAGACTTGTTTTTATATGGGTTTATGGTTCACACTCTGGATTTTGGGGTTCAAATAATATTATTTGACCCGTATCGGCTAATTTATGAAAACTAGTTTCATAAGCCGAACCGTGCGTGCAATCGGTGAAACGGTTTACCATGGGAGTCTTACGCTTATTTCCTAAGTCAATATGCCTTAAATAGGTTGTGGTATCAGTAGGATACCTTCCGTGATGCCTGTAACGAGTTTAAGTTAATATTATGCCCCGTAGGGGCTTTTTGGTCATTTTAAAGACTTTTAAAGAGCTTTTTCGAGTTCTACAGGAAATCTGAGTTTCCCGAACAGTTTATAAAGTCTAAAATACTTTATTTATTATTTAAAATCAGTAGCAACTGGAATCGGGTCAAAAGACCTTGTAGAACTCAAGTTTTGGCCGAAAAGGGCATATTCGGTATTTACCGAACCGTAGCCATAACCGCAGGTTATGAGCGAAGTAAAAATTATTAAAAATCTTTAAAATTCCCAAAATATTATTTTAATACAGTGGGTAAAAGTTTTGGTGACGAAATCTTGGTTTAGATAGGCGTTATGCTAATTGCGCCATTTATTACAAAAGTTTACTTTAATTGCGCTATTTAGCATAACTCTCATTCTAGACCTCGGATTGACGTGAAACTTTAAGGACATGCTTATAATTTAATAAGCAAGGTTCTGGTCCGTTCACGTGTCCGGAATACTCGTTTTATTTTCAAAATGGCGTTACGGGCAACTTTTAGGCGATTAACGGAAATGCGCAAAAGACTCGGATAACTCATGAACCGATCACAGAGGTTTATACCATCATGTAACCTGGTCCTAAGAGAGTCCTAAGGTATATCTATACCTCACCAAAACGGGTCAGAACTGAAGTCAATGCAAAAGTCAAACTTTTGCGACATTCGGCTCCGAACCGGGTCAATATAGCAAATGGTCGATTCAAACGAGCGCAAACAAGTTTATATGCTTAATATCATGTTTTATGAACATCAAAACAGGTTTCATAACGTATACATTACAGATTATGTAGAAAACGGCAAAATGACTTTCTGTTGACTTTTTAAGTGCGCGTTTGACTCGATAATTGACATAGTTAGAGTGGTGATCAGAGGGAACCCTATTAGGGGTTTATTACCCACATAAATACCAACTCAAAACTACTTTTGATTCGTCATAAGACTGAACCATCACTGATTTATTTTAAAGTCAAACCGTATTTACGACGGTTTGGTTTTTAGCTATTTACTAAGGAAATGTGAAACCACAAAGGGTTAGATCACTTACAGAAGCTTGAGAGAAGACTTAAGAACACAGAGGAATGCTAGAGAGCTCTTGGAATGATCAGTTGAGTGTGTTTGAAGTGTGGTGAACTTATGAGCTAAGTGTGGCTATTTATAGTGTTCAAAAGACCTCAAGATCATCACAACTCAGTCTACATTTGATCATGGATCATGGGCAGGTGTCCCTAAGTGATATGGGTCGAGCATAGGGTGCCCATGTCTCATTTATTGGTTGTTGGTCGTTCAAAGGCTCCAAAAGGCAAGTAGTTACAAGTTTTCTGCATCTGGGCGTCCCACGCGGCCCGCATGGGAGTTCCATGTATTTTTAATGCGGGTCGCCTGAGTTTTAAATATCAGGCGAGTAAAAGAGGAGGCTCGTGGCCCGCCTCAACTTAGGCCAAAACGTCACGCGGGTCGCGAGGGGCCTGTTTTTCAGATTTTTAAAATCTTTTGTAATGATTATCAGAATCCGGTAATTAATAACGAAATCTTTCGTAATGATTTACCTGACCTTTCGGGTTTGAAGGGGTAACTTTGCGGTTTGGCCCTCGGTTAATTACAACTAAGGACCTCGTGTTATTTACCCGCGTTGTTAAGTCCCTGATTAGTTTATCAATTATTCAGAAAGCCTTAACTTTCATTATTGACGCTTTTAACCCTTCTTCTACGAATTCGATCGTAACTTTCTCGTTTCATTACGAAACTTCGCGAAATTTATATATTATATTTTAGTGAGTGTGTAATACCGTTACAAAGCCTTGGGAACGTCAAAGGGTCACTCAGAGGTATAATTAAACATGTTGACACGTTTAACCCCTGTAGCTTGTAATCTCTCACTTTCTTTCGCGTTTCGCTTCTGTACGATCTATGATTTATTCGTTTGAAGGTTCAAGCATTATTTAGGGTTACTATACAGTATATTTACCCTTGTTGACATTTATAACCCTCGAATTTATATACTTTCAAGGTTTGTCAAAATTAGTCCTTTATTTAGTATCAATGCCACGTGTAAACAAATGACACGTGTTAACACATTATTGGACGCAAAAATTCGAGGTGTTACATCCTCACCCCCTTAAAATAAATCTCGACCCGAGATTTACTCAAATAAATAGGGGTACTTTTCTTTCATTGTGTCTTCGACTTCCCACGTATATTCGGGACCTCTACGAGCATCCCATTTGACCTTTACAATCGGTACGTGCTTTCTTCGAAGCTTCTTCACCTGTCGATCTTCAATCGACAAAGGTTTTTCTATAAATTTTAAGCTCTCATCTATATGCACATCTGTGTGTGGAATCACCAATGATTCATCGGCGAAGCACTTTTTGAGATTGCAGATGTGGAACACATTGTGAATTCCATTGAGCTCTTCAGGCAAGTTCAACTTATAGGCAACTGATCCGACCCGTTCAATGACCTCAAAAGGTCCTATGTATCTCGGACTCAGTTTGCCTTTCTTGCCGAAACGCATCACCCCCTTCCAGGGTGATACCTTAAGCAACACTTTTTCACCTACTTCGAAGTGAAGATCCTTACGTTTTGGATCAGCGTAGCTTTTCTGCCTATCGCGGGCAGCCTTGAGACGTTCCCGGATCTGGACAATCTTGTCCGTTGTCTGGAAAACAATCTCTGGTCCTGATAATTGGACCTCTCCTACTTCCGCCCAACAAACAGGCGATCTACATTTCCTACCGTATAATGCCTCGAAAGGCGCAGCCTTTATGCTGGCGTGGTAGCTATTATTGTAGGAGAATTCGATTAGGGGTAGGTTCTTATCCCAGTTACCACCTAAATCGATCGCACATGCACGAAGCATGTCTTCTAGCGTTTGAATGGTACGCTCACTCTGACCGTCCGTCTGTGGATGGTAAGCCGTACTGAAGTTCAAACGCGTGCCCAAAGATTGCTGGAAACTCTTCCAGAAGTGAGACGTGTACCTGGTATCCCTATCGGAGATAATAGTCACAGGTATGCCGTGTAAGGCTACAATCTTATCAACATAAAGTTGGGCTAACATATCGGAGCTATACGTCTCCTTGATGGGTAGAAAATGAGCTGATTTAGTCAGCCTATCGACTATGACCCATATTGTATCGTTTCCTTTCCTGGTTTTGGGTAACTTGGTTATGAAGTCCATAGTTACGCATTCCCACTTCCACTCGGGAAGTTCAGGCTGTTGTAGCAAGCCAGACGGCTTTTGGTGCTCGGCTTTGACTTGAGCACAAGTCAAGCACTTTGCCACGTGGGCGGCCACAGACTTTTTCAAGCCTATCCACCAATAGTTTGCCTTTAAATCTTGATACATCTTGTCTGCTCCAGGATGGACTGAGTATTTGGAACTATGGGCTTCCTGGAGGATAACATCTCGTAGTCCTCCATAAATCGGAACCCATATACGTCCGTTCAGTCTAAGGATTCCATCCTTGCTAAGAGTCAACTGCTCCTCAGTTACTCCTAACTTTTCATTAGGATAATTAGCTTCCAACACAGCCTCTCGCTGTGCAGCTAATATCTTCTCAATCAAATTGTTCTTGACTTCAATGCTCTTGGCATTGATTCGAATAGGTTTTACCCTTTCCTTCCTGCTCAAGGCATCAGCGACTACATTCGCCTTGCCGGGATGGTACCTGATCTCGCAATCATAGTCATTCAAGGTTTCCATCCAACGGCGCTGCCTCATGTTCAGCTCCTTCTGGTTGAACAGGTGCTGGAGGCTTTTGTGATCAGAATAAATCACAAATTTAATACCATAGAGGTAATGCCTCCACAATTTTAGTGCAAATACAACGGCACCCAACTCCAAATCATGGGTGGTGTAATTCTTTTCGTGCACCTTTAATTGCCTTGAAGCATAGGCAATCACCTTGCCCTTCTGCATAAGCACACATCCCATGCCTGTGTGTGATGCATCGCAGTAAACTACGAATTCATCTGTACCTTCCGGTAATGTCAGCACAGGTGCGTTGCTTAGCTTTTGCTTCAGTATTTCGAAGGACTCTTGCTGCTTTGGGCCCCAAATGAACTTTTCTTTCTTCTTGGTTAGGGAAGTCAAGGGCGCAGCAATCCTCGAAAATTTTTCAATAAACCTCCTGTAGTACCCTGCTAACCCCAGGAAACTACGGATTTCGGTAGGCGTCTTTGGCTCTTGCAAGTTCATGACCGCCTCTACTTTAGCGGGATCCACTTGGATACCACGCTCACTCACAACGTGACCTAAAAAATTGAACCTCTCGTAGCCAGAATTCACATTTCGAGAATTTGGCGTAGAGTTTCTCACGCTGTAGTAATTCGAGAATGCAACGGAGGTGCTTCTCGTGGTCAGCTTGGTTCTTGGAATATATAAGGATATCGTCGATGAAGACTATGACAAATTTGTCCAAATACGGCTTGCAGACGCGATTCATGAGGTCCATGAACGCAGCCGGTGCATTTGTGAGCCCAAAAGGCATCACTAGGAACTCGTAATGACCATAGCGAGTCCTAAATGCTGTTTTATGTACATCCTCATCTCTGACCCTTAGCTGATGATAGCCCGACCTCAAGTCGATCTTTGAGAAATAGCTTGCTCCTTGCAGCTGGTCGAACAGATCATCGATCCTTGGCAAAGGATATCTGTTCTTTATGGTAACTTCATTTAGCTCTCGATAGTCGATGCACAACCGCATCGATCCGTCCTTCTTCTTTACAAATAGGACTGGTGCTCCCCAGGGAGATGAACTAGGTCTGATAAAACCTTTCGTCAGCAGTTCATCCAACTGGGTCCTCAGTTCTTTCATTTCCGTTGGAGCTAGCCTGTAAGGCGCTCTTGCTATCGGAGCCGCTCCAGGGATGATGTCTATTCTGAACTCCACTTGTCTATCTGGTGGCAAACCAGGTAGTTCTTCAGGAAAAACTTCGGGGTATTCAGAAATGACAGGAAGATCCTCGATCTTCGGCTTAGGTTCTTCTATTATCACCTGAGCCATGTAAATTACGCAGCCTCTGTTCAAACAATTTGAAGCTTTGAGCATAGATACGTCCTCGGGTAATCCGTATTGTGTATCTCCTCGAACGGTAAGAGATTCACCACTCGGAGTCTTTAAAACTATCTGCCTTTTGCCGCAAATGATTTGGGCCTGATTATGGGATAACCAGTCCATGCCTAGCACAATGTCGAAACCCGCTAGTTTGAAGGGAAGTAGAGATAGAGGAAAAGAATGATTCCTAATGGATATTTCACATCCCTCTAAGACAGTGGAGACGGTTTCTATCGTGCCGTCTGCTAGCTCTACTTCGTATTTCACATCAAGGGTTTTGATAGGCATATTTAGTAGTTGGCAAAATTTCTGGTCTACAAAGGATTTATCGGCGCCAGAATCGAATAGTACTCTTGCAAATATATTATTTACGAGAAAAGTACCTGTAAGCACGTTGTCGTTCTGGACCGCTTCCTTTGCATCCATGCGAAAAACTCTCGCATTTGACTTC
The DNA here is from genome assembly GCF_002127325.2 of Helianthus annuus. Taxonomy (NCBI): domain Eukaryota; kingdom Viridiplantae; phylum Streptophyta; class Magnoliopsida; order Asterales; family Asteraceae; genus Helianthus; species Helianthus annuus. The sequence continues at coordinate 106,041,619 of NC_035444.2, read as the reverse complement.
TTGGTCTCCTCCGCCTTCTTGGCATACTTAGGGCAGTTACTCTTGATGTGCCCCTTTTCATTATAACCATAGCAGGTTGCATCCTTGATCTTTTTGCACTCCACAGTCTTATGATCCTTGGACTTGCATAGTCCACAGGAAGGAGTCTTTGATTGCGACTGTGAGTTCGATGCAAATCTGCATTTCCCAGAGTGGGGTTTCTTGTAGATTTTGCAGTTGGGTCTTTCACCAGCTTGCCCATCTTTCTTTGTCTCAGCCCCTTTCTTGCCGTCACCGTTTCCACGGTGCTTCTTTCCAGATCTTCGTGAGGTATCATCCTCACGTTTTCTCTTCTCAGCCTCCTTGCTCCTTAGTGTCCTCAGACGGACAGCGTCTAAGGTGAGAGACAAGGAGAGGTCAGTAACTGACCTGAAGGTCGTCGGCCGAGAGGCCTTTACACTCGCCTTTATTGCGGGCTCCAAGCCCCCAATAAAACGGGCGATTCTTCGGGGTTCTGGTGTCACAAGGTATGGGACCAGGCGAGACATCGTATTGAAGCTCGTCAAATATGCCTGGCAGTCCAGGTTCGTCATCACCAGTGACACAAAGTCAGCCTCTATCTTCTCAACCTCGTGCTGAGGGCAGTAGTTTTCCTTTATGAGAGCAATAAATTCCTCCCATGTCATCTTGTATAAAGCAGACTTACCCGATGCCTGCACCAACGCTCTCCACCACGCCCGGGCCTCGCCCTTAAATGACTGGGACACATACTTCACCACATCCCTCTCTGCACACCCGCTGATGTCCACAATAGTGTCCATCTCATCTAGCCAGGTGATACAATCAACAGCACCTTTCTCCCCTGTAAATTCCCGGGGCTTACAAGATACAAAGTATTTGTAGGTGCAACCTTTAGCATTGGATGCATCAGTATATTCTCTATCGCGATGAACGCTGTTCTCAGTGGACGAGTGTTTGTCGTCATCTTTCTTGGGTTGAGAGGGTGGTTTGGAGTGTGTCTTTGGTTTAGAGGGTGGTTTTGATACGGTTCTGCCTTGGGACTCAGTATATTGACGATCAAGAGCTGCCTGAACAGCATTGTCAATCAGAGCCTTTAGCTGTGCGCCTGTCAGATGCACTGGCGCGTTGTCGTAGTCATCATCATTAGTATGGCTATTCTCTCCGTTGGGATCCGCCATTGTAACTTGAATCTGTTATAGAAGATAACAAAATTTTAGAAGTTTATTATGTAATTGTCTTTCATGACAATTTGTCAACCATGGTAACAGAGACCATATTTGGTTAACTTATTACTCATTAAATATTAGGATTTGAATATATCCTATTTCAGCTATATCAATAACATTGGCGGCATAAAGCCTAATTACGAGGATGTTTTATATTATTAGCCGAGATTTCAGAGAATCAAAGGCATAGAGATTTGAACCGTAGTTCTTTTATCTCTTTCTGACAGAGAGTCATAGACTACCACTGCCTTTTGTCTTTATAAGACAATTATTATGGCCCATAGGCACTACACCTCTAATGGATGTTTCAATATGGTTGGCCCGTACGCACTACATCACTAATGGATGTTTTAATAAGATTGGCCCGTAGGCACTACATCACTAATGGATGTTTTATTAAGATTGGCCCGTAGGCACTACATCACTAATGGATGTTTTAATACGATTGATCACTTGCATAGGTGATTTAACCCACGATTTATAAATCATTTAGTTGGGCTTTGAAATCCTTAAAGGATTATTGTATAAGAATGACGCGCGTGACTTTAACGAATCACATCTGCCATGGTTGTTAACATGCTTGCAGCGGTTAACAAGGAATCTGAATCTTTTAATTAAGTCCTACCATCTTGACCGGATCTTAAAAGACACCAGGCTAGGTTTCACTCGTAAGATTCTTTATTTAGGCAGATCAATTTAAAAGGAATGGTTTTGATTTATTTCATACATATTAAAACAAAACTCATAACATACATTCCAAAATCTCAAATACAATCACATATTGCCCTAAACGGGTCTTTCAAATAGTACATACCTCCATAGAGGTTTAAAATGAGTGACAAGTCCACGCAGGGACTAATACAAGATAGGTGTCCATGTAAGGACTAAAAGATAAGTCCACGTAGGGACTGAAATACGATAAGTGTCCACGCAGGGACTTATTTGAAAATAGAAATTACATTAGTACAACTATTAAGGGCTAATGGTCACGTTTCTTCTTTTTGCCCTTTAGTAGGTTCGCCAAGCCCTTGAGAAATCCTCGGTGGCTTTTCTTCTCTTCCTCGAACTCTCTCTCCACACGATCTAGTCGATGGAGTATCTCTTCCTGTTCAGGAGGAGAGAAACGTGGTTGTGGCGCTTGTTGCGGAACTGGGGATCTGGGAGGTATTGGATACCCATGAGCTGAGTAGTCCGGTGGTCCCATGTTCCCATGAGCTCCGTCAGGGTAGCGCGCATTATATCTAGCCGACACCACATATGGGTCGCGTTCATAATTGTAGTTGTATTGTGCTTGTGACGGTTCGAACGGGTTGTAAGCCGTTGGACCCGTGTAAGCAGGTATGGGTTGGTCATACCCAAATGGTGGCGAATTTGGTGCAGCTGGTGCGGAGTTCGCCTCCTGTATAGGACTTGGAGGTCCTTCTTCTTGTAGTGGCGGATAGTGGCTACTACTAGAGTGTCGAGGGGTGCTGAAGTGGATACCCCCTCCTCCTCGTGTGGACATACGAGCATTTGTCCTCCTACGCCTTGGCGGATCAGGCATTACTGGTTGCGCCGGTGGCGGAGGTGGTGGCGTAACTGCCTCAAAGCGTGAATCCTCAGAGGGATCCTGTGGATGTCGCGGTTGTTGTGATGTCTGTTGAGGTGGCGTGTAGTACCACTCATGTCGGTCAAACAACGCTTGGAAACTGTCTGGTCCCTGATAGGGTGTGCCATGGAAAGATGACCCATCAGAAACTTCTATCGGATGCGTGGGCGTACCACGAGCAGGTTCAGTTGGATCAGTATCTTCATCCATATGGTCTTCGGAGAAGTGATCTTGTGGCCCTAATGGAACAAAGCCTGAAGGTTCCTGTATGTAGTCAGCCGGATTAAACTGACCTATGAAGTATGGAGTAGGGTCGTCGTAATTTCGGTGCGATACCGAACGTTGTAGAGGTATGAAGGAAGGTTGTGGGTTGTTGGGATCATTCTCTGAGTTTGGCCCAAAGGAGTGCCGATAGGATGGCGTCGAGCTGTGCGAGGTGGAATGCCTCGCGGGTTTGTAAAGATCTCTTCATCGTTGTGGTTCTTCGCTCCTTGTCATCGAAGGATGTCTTGTACCTGATGGTCCAGCTTCGTTGTCGTGATGTGTCACGACATCTCCTCTGCTTCTTGTTCCCCTTCCTCTTCCTCGGAATATAACAGGTGGCATTTTCCTGCTTTATAAAACTTTAAATTCCAATAATAAAAGAAAAGACAAAATTGGAATAACAATTCGAATTTGTCCTAAGTTCTTGTCTAGACTCAAGTATGTGCAATTGTGTCATTGAGATTAAACACATTAGGATAGTGTTTAATTCACTCAACGTTGGCTCTGATACCAACCTGTCACACCCCGACTTCCACGTGTCTCACCAGTGGGCCCGGTGGGGGATTACCGTGACAATGTTGGCAACAATATAGTCAAACCACACAATTATATGAATGCACAGCGGAAGCTTAAAGATGAATATATACTTCAACCTCTGGTTGCAATATCAAATGTATTACAGAAGTTGAATATATCCACAGTGGATCAAAATAATAAATATTGTTCATTCAGATGCAGCATCGAGTTTGCGAGACTATGTACGATGCTTAGGACGCCTATACCAGCCCATTTCGTATAGTACCTGCACTTAATCTTTTTGGGGAAAATACGTCAGTTTACACTGGTAAATACATTCAACTGACACATTTGAGAATGTTTATTAAAATTGATTTGAATGCACAAGGCACAAACTCTTTTATAACTTGGGAAAATTATTAAAATCTTGTGAACGTTTTACATGTTCTTTTATGCGTTCAGTAGCCCGGGTCATGCCGGGTTAAAGATTTATAGACACACCACATTGCGTAAAACCGTAGTATAAAAACCAACGGCTACGTCTTTTAATTTAATGTCGACAATATATACCGGGTGTACGCCTACACCGGGATGTCGATGGTCGTGGCCATTTCGTAAAATGATGCCAAGGATATCCGGGACAACGGTCATTAAACCCCCCAAAGGCTTTTAAGAAACAAAACTGTTTAAATGAGCCGATCATATTATTTAATTAACCACCTAAGCGATGGAAAAATATAATGCTCAATCAAGCGGTATTAACATACCGTAACCCAAGCCCATATAGGGGAAATAAGTTAAAGTATTTACCTTTGCAAGTATTATTCCTTAGTTTGATTAAATCACCGATAGCTTTTACCGGGGCTCCTAATCTGGAACGAAGGTTTTAATTAACCTCTTAGAATCCTAACGGGTCTTTATATTGGCCGTAGCCTAGACCGGTTGGTTCCGGAATATAAATATGGTTTAATCGCGCGAAAAGGCGAAAACCGAGAATGGAGTGTGATTCTGACCCAACAAGTTCAGAGACTTGTTTTTATATGGGTTTATGGTTCACACTCTGGATTTTGGGGTTCAAATAATATTATTTGACCCGTATCGGCTAATTTATGAAAACTAGTTTCATAAGCCGAACCGTGCGCGCAATCGGCGAAACGGTTTACCATGGGAGTCTTACGCTTATTTCCTAAGTCAATATGCCTTAAATAGGTTGTGGTATCAGTAGGATACCTTCCGTGATGCCTGTAACGAGTTTAAGTTAATATTATGCCCCGTAGGGGCTTTTTGGTCATTTTAAAGACTTTTAAAGAGCTTTTTCGAGTTCTACAGGAAATCTGAGTTTCCCGAACAGTTTATAAAGTCTAAAATACTTTATTTATTATTTAAAATCAGTAGCAACTGGAATCGGGTCAAAAGACCTTGTAGAACTCAAGTTTTGGCCGAAAAGGGCATATTCGGTATTTACCGAACCGTAGCCATAACCGCAGGTTATGAGCGAGGTAAAAATTATTAAAAATCTTTAAAATTCCCAAAATATTATTTTAATACAGTGGGTAAAAGTTTTGGTGACGAAATCTTGGTTTAGATAGGCGTTATGCTAATTGCGCCATTTATTACAAAAGTTTACTTTAATTGCGCTATTTAGCATAACTCTCATTCTAGACCTCGGATTGACGTGAAACTTTAAGGACATGCTTATAATTTAATAAGCAAGGTTCTGGTCCGTTCACGTGTCCGGAATACTCGTTTTATTTTCAAAATGGCGTTACGGGCAACTTTTAGGCGATTAACGGAAATGCGCAAAAGACTCGGATAACTCATGAACTGATCACAGAGGTTTATACCATCATGTAACCTGGTCCTAAGAGAGTCCTAAGGTATATCTATACCTCACCAAAACGGGTCAGAACTGAAGTCAATGCAAAAGTCAAACTTTTGCGACATTCGGCTCCGAACCGGGTCAATATAGCAAATGGTCGATTCAAACGAGCGCAAACAAGTTTATATGCTTAATACATGTTTTATGAACATCAAAACAGGTTTCATAACGTATACATTACAGATTATGTAGAAAACGGCAAAATGACTTTCTGTTGACTTTTTTAAGTGCGCGTTTGACTCGATAATTGACATAGTTAGAGTGGTGATCAGAGGGAACCCTATTAGGGGTTATTACCCACATAAATACCAACTCAAAACTACTTTTGATTCGTCATAAGACTGAACCATCACTGATTTATTTTAAAGTCAAACCGTATTTACGACGGTTTGGTTTTTAGCTATTTACTAAGGAAATGTGAAACCACAAAGGGTTAGATCACTTACAGAAGCTTGAGAGAAGACTTAAGAACACAGAGGAATGCTAGAGAGCTCT